>NW_022170249.1:33810487-33824590 GCF_008802855.1 Photinus pyralis
TTCGACTCTCCTCTAAATTATACAATACTCTCGCTACGAATATTTAACCTTTCAGACTTGTTTTGTATACACTTATAGGATACAGTTTACAGCCACACGTAACAGGTGTGTGAACTTGTCTGAAATTGATTAACCAATCGATGACGTAGGACCAAACATTTCTGGCGAGAATTTGAGTACCACGTTTGTAGTACAACATTTGCATTTTAAGTTAAAAGTAACTAAAAGACACTCCTCTCTCTTTCCCCTATTCCTGGACCTGTCCTCCTCCCTATATTAACTCTTTACAATTGTTAGCAACTCAGTGGCAATGTTAAGCTAATAGCGTTTTCGATTGGCAAAACTCGTACTGCACGAGTGTTGCACGAGAAACTGAAGAAATCCATGTGAAAATTGCTCTCAATGGAACATAAATATTCGTAAATGTTTGTTGTCATTTGTCTATAACCTCATTTTAGATTTAGGTAATCGACAAATTCTAAAAAATGACTGAAACGATTTCAGTATTATTTATGATAAACGATGAGGAAGATAAATTTGAAATTCCTTGTAAAGGACCAATTTTTGGCGTTCAGTTTAATGACTAGGATGTGGCATGTGCAACTTTTTGTAAAATAAAAGTTATGGCTATTTCACCATCTTCGCTGTCGCAAGATGACGAGAAAAAACTCTCCAATGCAAGAAACAAATTCAAATTGCCGCACGTTTGTTTTAAAAAAGCAGCTCCACGAGCTCTCGGACCTCGTGCGTCGAAATTTACACCGAGCGCGTAATTGTTGCATCACATTTGCCAGTGGAACACAGAAAATTGCCCTAAAATTACCAATAGAACGTAAAAATTGCACTCGTGCAGCACGAGTTTTGCCAATCGAAAACGCTATAAATGTCAACGTTTCGCCCATTTTCGTAAGTGGATTCAATAAAATATGTATATGTTACCGGCAAACTGCGAAAACCGGCATTTTGCGAAATGACCAATGCAGCAGGCAAAGTGAGAAATGGAACTCGACTTCGCACTTCGCTGCCTCTCTTTAGGGATTTCGCGAAATGCCTAAACATTCAGGCAAAGTGAGAATTCTCGGTTATTTTCCACAGATTGCGCGTACAGCTGTGCCAAACGTAAAACCGTCGCGTTAGTACCATCATTGAATTTATAACTATAAATTCAATGGTACCATCCCCCATTTGATGTATTCTCCACAGTAAATCCAAATCGTGACTCAACAGAAACACCATAGAAGAAATGCAGTCTAAACGTGAGCGCAATATTTAGAGAGTACTTAAATTAAATCACAATCGTCGCGTCGTTTACCATCCAATGGCAACGCTGTATGCGCAATCTGTGGGAAATGACGAAGCCTTCACACTTTGTCTGCATGTTTAGGCATTTCGCGAAATCCCTAAAGAGAGGCAGTCAAAGTGCGAACTGCAGCTCCGTTTCTTACTTTGCCTGTTGCATTCGTCATTTCGCGAAATGCCAAAATGCCGGATTTCGCAGTTTGCCGGTAACATATATAAATCTCTTAGCAATGAGCAAACGGGACCAAAACGCACTACCTTAGTAAACTGCAATGATGAAACATTGAAAAGAGAAGGCTCTGCAATAGACTGCTCACAGGCGCTTTATGTCGCCTCCCAGTTTGCATAATTATAAGGAATAAGTGATTCAAAATGTGTAATTATTATTGACTGACCCTGTCATATTTAAATTTTGTCTTTTGTCTCAGTTGGTCTAGAGCGGGTCGGACATTCACCAAATATGCGGTGTGTCGTCTCATCGTCTGTGTAACATCCTCTACAGGATGACGATCCTACCAAAACCATGCGGAGCACGTGTTTGTTTAGTTTGTAGTGCCCAGAAGGTATTGCCACGAGTAACCTCAGGTTCTTTCTTGTTGCCCCAGAAGGTATTGCCACGAGTAACCTCAGGTTCTTTCTTGTTGCCCTGTGCAAAAACGCACCAGGTTACGAGATGGTCCTTTGAAGGCTGCTCTCGCATGGCAACAATCTAACATCATGTACTACCTAGCCCTGCACTGGTTGTTCACAGTTGCAGCTGTAAGTGGAAGAGCCGGATCTGGACTATAAAGCACCTGTTTTGAGGCCAGTCGGGCTAATTAATCGGCTTTCTCATTACCTTCAATTCCAGCATGCCCTTTGCGAGCTCACTGGTGTTGCTGCTTGATACTTGTTCTAGTGCATGGTGACATTCGGAAATCGACCTATAGGTAATTTCACAGCCAAGTGTCTGCAGAGCAGCCCTGCTGTCACTGGAAATTTTGATAGTTTTGTTCTTTATGTTATGCATAAGAACTTTCCTGGCACTGAACGTTGGTCCTACCAACTCTGATTGGAATACAGTAGGAAGTTGGTTGGGTGATACGGAAATTCAGTTCTTTAGATTCATCCGTGATGATGAATATGTCTGGTTGGGATGCCACATCCTCATTAAGAAAGATGTGGTAGTTTTTCCCAAACATGAATTCAGGAGTGAGGGCCAACTGCACCGTCAAAATTAAGTATCCCTTAAAGTTAAGCATAACTTAAATACCATAGCAACGATTGTCTTAATAATCGTTGCCAGAGATTTTAAGTTCGACTTAACTTTAAGCAAGGCTTAATTTTGTTGGTGCAACTGGGGCTGAGTGAGTCCGATCGCCCTTCTAGGATGCAATTGCTGTTCTTGCATTACCTACGCTTGATTTACTCGTTTTATATAAATTCCCCTATTTCATGTATGTTTTGGGTAGTTCTAAGTACAACTGTAAGTTCTGTGGTTATCCACTTTGATTTCTTTCTCTTTATAATTGTTTGACTTGCAGCAAATTTTATGGCTCTGAAGAAGTAACAATTTGTTAAGAAATATTAGCTATGAATAAATGTAGTGCTGAATTCAGATCACGCGTAGCGCAAACCTGAGGGGCTAGCGTGGTTTATACACGCCCGACGGGTCCCTAACGGAAATGGATAAATACGTGGCGCTCCACCGAGAGCTGACAGCAGTTTGTCCCTTGGTCAGCGTAGCATCATGTTTCAGTCAGAGATGCAACCATCAGCTGTGCAGAGGAGAACCTCTGTAGAGGTTACCGCAATAAGCATATATGCATATACATTGACAGTCAGGTGGCGCTGAGGGTCCTGTCAGCAAACACGTTTCGATCGGCTACGGCGCTTGATTGCAGGCGAACTGTAGATATAAATGTAGATAAATAAAGTAAGCTTGATCTGTGTGCCAGCGCCCTACGGAATAGTGCATAAAGAAAGGCCGCTGTCTCGCGAAGTCAGTAGTGGGGTCTTTGTCGGACCGGAGCCTACCCTAGGAATTGCTCCCCCTGTTGTCAGTACCAGGATTAAAGACGGTGCGACTAGTCAATTCCAGGCTCCGTGGTAACAAGCAACTGGTCACAGTCCAGGGCCCCTTGGTAAATTTTTTAAAACTGAATAGAAGCCTGATTACACAGATGACCGGTATTCTCACGGGGCACTGGATGGCCAACTACCACATGCACAACATTGGGCTGACGACCCCACGTTCTGTGGCGGGGCAGATGAAACTACTGTCACGGTGACACCTTGATCGGAGACAGGCTTCAGATCATTGGCAACAGTTATCTGAAACCGGGGAGGGTGATCTTAGCTAAACAGGGTCATATCCTTAATTGAGAGGAGCGGGCGTTGCAAAAGAAAGGGGATAGGCATAATGGGCCTGGTCGCGCTCCCCTTAAGACTAGAAATGGATAAAAGGAGGGAACGAGAAAGGGAGTAGACGAGAACACCTTCCGACCCAACGGGATTACGCACAATTAAGAACCGCTACAATCCTCAAGGTCACTTTACTACTATTTCTGCTCACATTAGCTCGTCAACTAATAACATTGATACCTACCTACAATTTAACTTGGATTGCTGCCCTAATTTAAATCTATGGAATTGTTTAAAACTCACTTCATATGCAACAACAAAGTGAATTGGTAATTTCCGGAAAAATGCCCAAATTGTCATACATTTAATGCTCGTCAAAAACGTATGAAATGCACAGTTTAGGAGATATAGAGCAAAATCTGAACCAAGTCCGAAAATTTCGTTGTTTTTGTGTGCTACGCTTTTTGCACAACTCAGAGGGTTGCAAACTTGAGTATACACTACCTTAGTGGGTCCAAACAACATAGGTACTAAAAAATCAGGGAATCTTTCATTCTATAGGTAGATATCCTTCTGTCAATCGCATACTTACAAAATATGACACAATCCCAAGATAGATACTTAAGAAATGGTGGTTATTTGGACATTATAAAGATTAGAAATGGTTTAACCCTACTTTTAGTATTGGTTCACGTTAGTTAATGATCAAATTTTAGAGGTGAGTTTCCTATAGTAACTTTAATTGTTTGTGACTACAGCTCGTTTCTAACCGGGTTCGGATTTATATTGATTACAGAGGATTTTTAAGGGAATTCGGCGATCTAAAACACTGCACAGTTTATGTAGGGGTATATGTGCAACCCAACCTTCAAATTGGAATTAACATATACAGATACGTTTGATTACGAACTCAAAAAGGCTACCTATCAAAGCCAGCCTTTCACTAAATAAAAGTGTCCAAAGAAACAGTTTAATCTGTTTTTGTTTGAGCATGGCTCAACGTCTCCTTTCTATGGTTTTTCTTAGATAGCATGAAGATGTTAGTACCCTGCTCATTTAGCAACAAAAACGTTTTCTAGAAATATTTACAGGCCGTATGATTATGCTTCTGACGGTAAATCTAGTTATCATATATACTATGCTAGTAATGGATATAAGAAGTCTGACAATTAAAATGTCCGGAAAAGCAATTAGTAATAACTAAAATAAGTAACGTCCTCTTACAGAAAGTAATTTTAAGTTGTTTGCGTTCGCTGTCTTTAGGTGTGGGTTAAGTGGAAAAACGGTTTACGGTACGGTTGTTGACATTTTACGTACCTAATGTATATGATATGTCCAAAAATTTGAAAGAGCAACGTAATGATATTCCGGAGAAGTAGGAGTATCATACTCATTTTCCTATTCAACTATAACCTAAGTAGTGTTAACGTTTTGCAAGGATAAAACACATGTATCGTATTTTCATAAAACTGAAACAGAGAAATGAGTTTATACGAACTGTAACAACCTAATAAAGTACACACGGTTTTAACAAGATTTAATCATAGATCGTCCATAACCTTTAAAAAAGAAACTGTTATCGGCAGTGTTCAATCCACAGTAATGTTATTTCAATCGGCTGACTTAATTAAGCGCTAGGCAAAAGCGAATAACCAAGCTACGGGACTCGATGGTGTTTCCTCTATCCGAAACACGACACTGCCCTAACACTTGGCCGATTCTGTTCAATACTTTACAGTTTGACCTGCACAGTAAAAAATATTGCGGTGTGATCGTACACACCAACGTTTAGTGATGATTTGGTGTGAAATTCTACAACAAATAGTGTTCAATTTTACACCATTTCCATATGAAAATAGGTGTAGTTAATTTTAACCAAATTGAAGTGTAGTTCAGCACTATTGAGATTAAACCACAACCATGCAAATCGCGCTTGCACCGCAAAGAGTTAAATTTCTCAAAACAGAGTGCAACAACACCATACATATAAGATTTCACTTACCATGGAGTGCATTCAACGACAAGCGTAAGCATTTATGGCAGGTTTGTTATTTTGTTGCCAGTCCAATTATTAATAGCGTGCCGTGAGAGTTAATCACTTACAGAATTTTTTACTCTTATGCTTATACCAATTAAAGAATTATCTTACCTATTGATTACTCTGCATATAGTGTGTGAATATGTTTGTTAAAATCGAGTTTAACAACAATTTGAAGTGGATTTCCGTTAACGTAGACGAGGCAACATATCAAACTTTTATTTTGCAAGGTAAGTGCATTCTGAATTATAAAAATTTTAGCACTACTGTTCTAGCATTGAACAAATTGTGGCAGATTCAACACAATGATTAATATCTATAGGTATTGATAGTAGGTTATTGTTTCATTTTTAGCTCGGATTTACTTTTTACACGTTTAAGCGTTACTTTTGTAAAATTGGGTATTTTCCAATGAAACTCATGAGTCAAGATAGGGATAGGTATGTAAGGGTGGATAGGGTCTAGGGAAGTTGAACATAAAGGTACAGTCGACTGGGTTACTACCTATACAGACCTTTATCTTAAAAGTAATTACAAAGGAGAATTCAGTTCCACCTGCACCTGTCCGCCCTCGCAAAGTTATCTTTAGCGCGCTTCGATTAGTGGTACCATTGAGTAACTAAATCCTTTACTCAATGGTGCTACGAAGTACGTAGTTATCTTAAAAAGTACTGGCACATCAAACTTACACATCTTCACTCCATTTTAGCTATGCAAAAGTTCAATATCAATGATGTGGATCCGAATGATGTGATACTGTGTGACACATCTGGATGCCAGATTGAAAACGATGATTTTGTCGATTTCTTAAAAGGAGTAGAAAAGGGTTTTATATTTCGCATTGTAAATACTCGAATAAATACTGGTGCTGATGCCAATCCCTCTGCTCCAAGTATTTCCAGTTCCAGCTCGACGATTTCAGAGTCGACTACAATAACTTTGAGTAGTGAAGATATAGTTACTATCAACGATTTGCAAGGATTTATTGTACCAACCTCGGTACCAAGTAGTTTTGATAAAGAGGTAACTGAAAAAATAGTGCTTCTAACGACTTTATTCATGCACAAATGTCCAAGATATCCTAATGCATAATTTGTTCAATAACTTCCCTTTTTTTTCCATTTGGTGCAATATTTTTTATTGGTAGTTACCTACCTACAATAGAAACCTTAAAAAGTGTAAATTATACCCAATAGTTGCGTAAAAAAATATTTCTTCTTGTTGATATCTAATGGTCAAGCTGCATGGAAATCTCCAAATACTATACAGGGTGGTGTTTTTAAGTGGACCATTAGAAGTATCTCAGGAACGGTTTGGAATTTCGATTGAACCCATTATCTTTTTTGAATAATTGATTAAAAGGAATCATTTAAAAATATTTTCAAGATGGCCGCTTTTCCAGTTGTACCCGAACGATACCGAACTTTCTTATTTCAAACGGCACTATCTTTTCTGATGGCATTTTCAAATTTCTTATAAAAAATCATGACTTTGTCAGTATGATGGTATGTCTAACTGGCATGGTTTTGAAGTTATTTGACATTTTTTCACTGTTTCAGAGGTTCAGTAAATTAGCCATATCACTGTTGTCTGACAACTTAGGAAATAGCTTTTATTATCACCAATCGCCAGCTAAAAGTTCAGGCTATCAAATGTTATTGGTCGGATTTTCAAGTGCGAATCGAAAATAATATGAATAAGAGTTCAAATAGACAATCGGTTTATCGTCAAAAACTCGATATTTTCAGTAGTAATAGCATAAGGGCATCTAATTTTTCCGAAAAAATCGAAAAAACACGCTGCTAAGTAATATTTTAACAAGAAGCATGCTGGTGGCAACAAAAATCCGAGTCGAAGACGAGGATTTTTGCAGCTGCACGAATGCATTTTGTTAACAAAATATTACTTTGCATTGTGTTTTTTCAATTTTTTACACAGCAAAAATTTGATGCCCGAATGGTATTTGACAAGACTATTTCATCAGTAATGTCAAAGGTAATGTAATTTTTGGTGACAACAGCTGTCAAGTTTTGCCGCGGGTAATCTCGAAAAAACTACTGACAGGTGCTGTCATTCGGTTTTTCCATCTAGAAACCATGTGCAATTCAAAATTGCGCGTTTGTGATTGGTCGAAAGTAAGACGAGAGAAATAGTCAAATGGAAACCATATCTTTATTATGCAGCAATGGAAAGACCATTAAAAAAACAGACAAAAAATGTATAGACGTCACCGATTCAGTTGTTTCATTTTGATTCGTGTACTGTTTTGTTGAATTTTCATAAAATGAGTAATTATGACGTCTTTATGACACTCAAATGTTCAACTGTTTTGAGTGATTTTATTGATGACATCTAGATTTATGAGGTGGATAGAATGAAGTTCTGATTTTGCTATTTGAAAATTTTTTATTTTTGACGAATAAATTGAAAACTGACCACTTTAGAAAAATTTTGCAAATACATTTTTTGTCCGCTTTTTTATGGTCTTTCCATTGATGCATAATAAAGTTTCCATTTGAAAATATCGAGTTTTTGACGATAAACCGATTGTCTACTTTGAACTCTTGTTCGCATTATTTTCGATTCGCATTTGAAAATCCGACCAATAACATTTGATAGCCTGAACTTTTAGCTGTCGATTGGTGATAAAAGCATTTTGCTAAGTTGTCAGACAACAGTGATATGGCTAATTTACGGAACCTCTGAAACACTGAAAAAATATCAAATAACTTCAAAACCATGCCAGTTAGACATACCATCATATTGACAAAGTCATTCTGATTTTTTATGAGGAATTATGAGATAGTGCCAATTGAAATAAGAAAGTTCCGGTATCGTTCGGGTACAACCCGAAAACCGGCCATCTTGAAAATATTTTAAAATGATTCCTTTTGATCGATTATTCAAAAAAGATAATGGGTCGAATCGAAATTCCAAACCGTTCCTGAGATACTTCTAATGGTCCACTTAAAAACACCACCCTGTAAATACTATTTTGCGAGCTATTTTGTTATTTAACATTATTCATTTCAGGCCTTGCAAAACTTATTAATTCGCGTAGGAGCTACACAGATTATCACAGAATATGAAACAAAGAAACTTTTAACAAGAGGAAACCGAAGATTGTTAGTGAACGTGATTGTGTTAGATATGATAGAAAAATACGGCCAACAACCTTTAAAATATATAAAGACTATGTATGCTAAAGCTATTATCGACCTCTTCCCGAATTTGAGAGATCCATGCAGCAAATATGGCTATGTCAGTTGAAATCTATGATTTTGCTTTTTGCATGCTATTGCTATCTAAATTACTTATTGTAAAAAATATAAATAACTTCCAATTTTCTTATAGGAAGCATTTTATAACCCCGACGAGCGATCTGGGTACATAGATTGGCGTTTGAGAACTGTCAGAAGATCTTCAAAAGAAAACAGGCCAGAAATACCACAGAAAAAACCAAAACTGAATGTTGAAGAGATAAACCTTGATAATTTCCAAGAGGACATTGACTATTTAAAACACACCCATCCTAAAGATCCGGACCTAATAGAGAAGTTCAAAGCGACATTTTTGGCTAGACGAAAACTTTGCAACGAGACTAACATCTTTCAAGAATTTCCTAGGTTTTTAGACACTCCTGGACTGGTTAGTATTATATATCAATATGTTTGATAAATGCCCACTGTACTAACACCCTTTGTATCTGAAATAATTCTCGATTAATTTTTTAGATATCTTTGGATTTTGGATTGCT
Source organism: Photinus pyralis (assembly GCF_008802855.1). Classification (NCBI taxonomy): domain Eukaryota; kingdom Metazoa; phylum Arthropoda; class Insecta; order Coleoptera; family Lampyridae; genus Photinus; species Photinus pyralis. The sequence goes on from NW_022170249.1 coordinate 33,819,925, forward strand.
GTATCCCAACAATGACTGCATTAATCTGGAGTTGCAAATTTTGAATATATCGGAAAAAGTTAAAAATATTTATTGCAATGAGATAAACTCCGACAATGAATACCTAAATCAATTTGACGTCACAACTAAAACTTTGTTTATGTTGATCAAGTTGTTGCCAGCTACATCCAAGGGACGCAAAAAGGCGGTGAACAGGGAATCACTGCCAGAAATTAGTAAAAGGCTTATTGTATTTAAAAAGGTAAAGAACTAAGCAACCCTTTTCTTTGTTACGCTTACATTATTAATTTTTAGAACAGTGAATCACTCGAGGAAATAATTACTGCCAAAAAAACTAATCAACCTTTTTTAATCGCTTCTGGATCTTCAGAGAAAGCGGTAGATTACTACACTATATCGGTAGATAATAAGGTACTTGCGGTGGAAAGCATTACTAATTCTGGGCAAGCTTTTGACCTCCTTTTTAAATCGTTTTTCGTTTTTAATTTAACTTATGACCCTACACTAGAAATTTTCTATAAATTCATTCAAGTGTTTTTTTACGGTATAGACGATATTAAAATCACGCCCAATATTAGAGAATTGCGATCAAAACTATTAGCGCAATAATAAATCTCGCCTTATAAGCAAATGCTAGTTTATTTGATTTTTGATTTACTTATTCCAGTACAATGCTGGTTTGTTTTAAATGTGCCAGTAATTTTGAATCTTTTCAATTATTGTCAAAGCATTTAAGAAAACAACACTGTCTCTATGAAAATTTAACAAATTTTGAACTGATTTGCACTAAGTGCAAATTAAAGTTCTATACCTACTGCGGTTATAAACGTCACACTCTTAATTGTGTTGTAAGTTCTGATAATTTGACAGAAGTTTTCGATACTGTAACCCAAGTTAATGATAATGTACAAGTTCCTCTTGTACTACCTGCCGGAGTTGAACAACTGCAAGATGATATACATACTGCTAAATGTGAAACTAATAGTAACGTTACTGAAATATTTGACAATACTGCATCGAACTTTGATTTTAAAGAATATTTGTTGGCATATACTACAAAGTTACACTCTTTGGGGATTCCAGAAACAACCATACAGATTATTTTTCAATCCACACAATTTTTAATTGAAAATGTTGTTGATAATATTATTGGAGAAACCAACGCTTATTCAAACAGTAACAACTCTTTACAATTATTAGATAATTTACAAAACCGAAGTGCAGCAATAAAGAAAGACATTGAATTGTTAAATACTTCTTACAAACGTAACAAATTAATTCATAAATCATTAGTCTTACCCAAACAAGTTACAATAGGCATACGTAGAGATCAAGTATTTGATAAATCTAGTCAGCAGTATATTGAGAAAAATGTAACCAGTACATTTTCTTATGTACCTATTCTATCAACGTTAACATCTCTTTTAACTTGTGAGCAATATTTTAATTTATTTGAACAACACTCTACTAATTTAACGAGTAACGACGTGTACATAAATGATATTAAAGACGGTGTTTACATTAAAAATCATAATTTTTTTAAAAACCCTTGTAATCTCAGAATAATACTATATTATGACGATTTCGAAACAACGAATCCTCTGGGCAGTAAAACTGGAGCTCATAAAATTGGGGCTTTTTACTTCAGCATAACCAACATACCAAGTTATTTAAATTCTCAGCTATCTCACATACATCTTCTTGCATTGTGTTATTCATCAGACATTAAGCAGTTTGGAATAAATGCTATTTTAGAACCTATTGTCAACGATATTAAAGTTTTAGAAACTCAAGGTATTTTTATCGAACCTCAGAATAAAACAATTTTTGGCTCGGTTGTTGCTTTATCACACGATAATCTAGGTGGTAATGTATTATTGGGAATGGTTGAGAGCTTTTCAGCCAACAATTTTTGCCGAATTTGTACTGCTGATAAAAAGACTTGCCAATCATTAACACGAGAAGATGTTTCTTTACTACGGAACATGAATAATTATGAGCTTCATTGTAATCAAGCTAAAGATGAAAAGCAAGTACTTGGCGTTAAATGTCGTAGTGGGTTATGTGACTTAAAATATTTTAATATTTTTGATTCTGCTTCAGTGGATCCAATGCACGATATCCTAGAAGGCATTGCTCCTTACGAAATTAAAATATTCTTAAAGCTATTGGTTGATAAAAAACTAGCAACTATACGTGATATTAATTCGAGGTTACAAGCATTTCCCTTTGGTAAAACAGATAGGAATAATAAACCAAGTCCAATAATATTAGATAAACCAGGGCATTTAATTGGACAACGAGCTGCCCAAACGTGGTGCTTAATCAGATTTATTCCAATAATATTAGAAGATCTATTAGATGACGATTTAAAAGCAAAATTTTATTTAATTTCTTCCATAATATCAATAACACAAATTGCTCTTTCACCACGCATAACTAAACTAGAACTAGAAAAGCTAGAACGCCTTATTGAAAATCATCTTAAATTCTTTGATAATAACTTTGATGAACGCAGACTACCCAAACATCATATGCTTCTTCATTACTGTCGGATTATGAAATCATTAGGTCCATTAGTTAATCTATGGACTATGAGATTTGAGGCGAAACATGGATATTTCAAAAATTTGGTACCCAAACTAAAAAATTTTACGGCTATTTGCAATACGTTGTCACATAAGCATCAAATAAATATGAGCCATCAGTGGAATAATAAAATTATGGAACCCCATATGGAGTACGGGCCTATGATAAACATTCTTGTTCAAAGCACAATTTATAAATCGTTGTTTCCTAACCAAAAAAATATTGGTGTACTAAAGTGGTTGTCTTTTGGTGGCTTTTTTTTATAAATCAGGCTATTTCATATGTAGGGGAATGAAGGCCGCCCTCCCTGAGTTTTCCCTTATTGTTGATCTTATTCTATCAGATGGAACTCCATATTTAGTGGCGAAACCGTGGAAAACACGACAATATGATGAAGTAAAATGTGTTTACATTATCGAAAATTTAGAATCTGAATGTTTTCTTTTAAAAATAGAAAATTTAACTTATAAAGAACCCTTTGAAAAGTATTTATTACGTTCTAAATTAACAACTTGGTGTATTGTTCCAAAGTATAAATTTTGTTAAATTTTCATATTATACGTAATACGGGTATGATATACTTATAACTATGTTACCTTCATTTACAATAATATTTTTTATACTTCTTGACTTAGCATTAAGTGTATTTTGTCTTGAAATTCAAAATAATGTATAAGTTATTAATATTAGGTATAGAATTTAGAATTAGGTACCTACAGAAGTAGATATATCTTTTTTGATAAGCTCTTTTTGAAGTTGAAATAAGTTAGGTATAGCTGTTGTACCTACTCATTATGAAATAATGTATAGGCTCTGCACCTAGTATGTAGTACAACTTACCTCTAGGTTTAACCCTTATGTCCACGGTGGGGTACCCGGGTAATTTTTTTAACTATTCATTTAAAATTTCTGATTTTGGTGGCGAATTTATGGCTGATGCTTCAGATATGCCCAGAACATAGTTAATGCAAGTTATTTATTTGAAACTATAATTTGTTTTTACATAAAAATACAACAAAAAAATATTTACTTACAAATAACTTAATGTCAATTCTGGGGTTACCCAGGTAACTACAACGGAATATCATCGGTGATTGGGAAAAAAACTCGTATAAAGTATGTTCTTGTTAGAGATAATTTGAAATATGCAAATTTAGTGTGTTGTAAACAAAACTGAATGTTACTACTCACAGAACTGACACTTTGTAACAGTGATACAGTGTTCATCACACACTGGGCGATTGCAACTTCCGCAACATTTTCTTGTCTTCCTTTTTCTTTTGTTTGCTTGCTGTAAACAATCGAAGCAATTTCCAAGAATGGGAAGACAAATGGCCGACAACGACTAACGCTTAAGTGCTAAACATATGCATAATAGAAAGCCGTGTTTGCGCTAAAACGAATTGGTACCCGGGTAACCCCACTATAGACAACGGTAAATATTTTTTGTCATAGACACAAGGGTTAAGATACTTAGAACTGCTGTGTAACGTTTCTTTTGAATAGATGTTCTTAAACATTTCTTAGTACCTATATATTTGAATTTTCCATTCTTCGGTCTGCAGAGTTAAATTGACACCAAACGGTGAAAACCCATTATCAATCATTTACACCTTCCATGTGAATTAATCATTTATACAAGTTGAAAAGACACAGTAACGCGGTGATATTAAATCTGTTTTGGAGTAAAAATTGACTTCCAATATTGGTTAATAATCACCAAAATCAGATAATGACCTCACCACTTACGATTGAAAGTGACAACACATTGTGTAATTGCTACACCATCATAATGTCAAGTTACTCTACGGCTTAATTAAAGTCACTAACTTACATGGTCAAGTGACACTGAAATGGAGTTATATATTATCCTGGATTTTATCCGATTGGTGTGAAGTTCTCAATAGATCAGAGTAGATTTTAACACAACAATAAAGTGGAAAAATGACTCTGTAATGTGTTACAAAGTCAACACCGTGCACATGGTGTAAAGCTAACACCAAAGTACATGTATGGATATGGACACGGAGTAAGAGTAGTTTGGTGTAGTATGGTGTGACTATATTTTATACTGTGT
>NW_022170249.1:33824690-33844000 GCF_008802855.1 Photinus pyralis
AATTTCGCAAAAACACAAAGAAAAGCGTAAACTCATATACTAAAGTATAGCATTTTAGCCCCAATATGGTGATTGGAACGAACGACCAATTAAAAACGAGATACTCGGTTGTAGAAACGATTGGACTTACTGCCATAAACTTGTGAAAATACAATGAGAGCATTAAGTGCTTTTAATATAAAGGAATCCGCGAGATCCAATTAAGTATTATAACCAAACCTTTTTTTCCAGCATAGACAATTAACATTATTCGAGTAAGCAAAATCCGGGGCCCCATATACGGGTTGCAATTTAATTACCAACATTTCTACAGTGCAGCGAAACAGAATGATGCAGTACAATAATTATTATATCTGATGGGTGTCGATGATTTTAATTTGAATTTGATAAATATAAATGATGGTGAAAGAACGTGAAGTGAAAACTAGGAACCTTTGCTATCTACTTGAAACCTTTGGTTTAAAGTAGCTTGTTACCAATCCCATCCGTTATAATATGTAATTGCGACACCCTTCTCCAAGAAGGTCCAGCATCTAGAAGTTGTCAAAACACAGCATAAATGAAGCCAATAGATACCAGAGGGCTTTAACGTTGATCTTTGTCACAAAGCTAATTATTGGGTAATAAACCACCATACAGGCTGAGGAGAAGCGACCGTCTATGCTAAGAAGGTCCACATCAACTACTTTGATCAGAACCTTAGTCCTAACTTGGTCACCATGGCTCATACTCACTGGCATCTATACACTGCGTATGAAGCTTCACGCCTTTTGGTCTCCCCTAGCTGGTTTTTGCCCAGCTGTATCGGATTTTGGTACAATATCTGGGGCTAAGATGCCCATTGTTAACGACTCGGCAAGGAAGCAAGCAAAGTACCTAACTGGGACGAACCGAGACGACTATCAGGACACCATCGTGGAATCAAACCTTACAATCAAGTCATCCATCTGCACAGGCAGGTTCTGAGGCACTCCAGAGTCAGTAAAGGCTCAATACACCTGAACAACTGCAAAATTTGGATAAAATCTACATTTAGTTCTTGCGTTCTCCGAGAGAAAAAGATCGAAAAGTCGAAATACTTCTGTCTGGCATTTGTAACCAAAATTTAATAACCAAGGAAAATATCAGGTCCTCAATTTTCTGCACGGCTTGCATCAAGACCGCAGTTAAGCGTGTATGGAGGTGTCCGCTGTGTCACAGACTATAACCACGAGTAATTGTTTTTCCAATTTATTTACCTGAACAATTATTTCCTATTGTTCAGGAGGCCGCCAATGACACTGCCAGCCGATCATTTCTATTACAACACCCCGTTTCAATTACGCTCTTCAGACCACTCTACGAAAGGCCTCCATTATGTCCCGAGAGAGGAACGTCTATGCAGGGGAGGGTGCGCTCGGGTGGAGTCATCTTGTCCCACGTACTACAGGGATGTCGTGACGTGACCCATTACGAGCGTATCAAGTGGCACGACTTCCGCAAGGTGACGATGCACACGATGCGGATGAATTAGCTGTTCAAGCCGGACCTCGTAATCCATTGATTCTCTCTGGCGAACTGGTTGTATGGGATGTTCAGGTCTGCTGGGAAGCTCCACGTAACCTAGCTGAATCGTGAAGAGGATCGTATACGAACAGCCGAGGTTGCCGGGAAACGGCGACGAGAAGGTGGACCTGGACAGGTAAGAGACTCACCTTCTTATTTCCTCCTTCTTACTCTAGCGAAGTTCCATTCACAAGGCGTTTATGACGGCCGTGTGGAGTCGACATGGCCCTGAACAACCCAGTCAACTTCCAACCGAACGCACCGACCGCCTACGCCATCCAACCATTTTTGAGGTGTGCGGCCCGCGTAATTTATACTTTAGGCTAATATCTAAATTGTTATTATTTTACTTTGTAAGCCTACCGCTAGGCAATCCTTTAGCGGAAATGTGGTGTAGGTATAGAATATTTGCCAAAAAAACATTTTTATAGTCCATGGTCAATCCGTTGCTGATTTTGGGCGGCGGGAGGAAGAGTATATGGGTACGAGAAGCAAGTGTAAGCCTAAAACTCATTAAGGGTGGGCGGGCTGGGTTCGCCCCCAATAACAATTAAATGCCACTCCAAAATATATAAACAGAGAGAATAACACACAAAGACCTTGCAACGAGGAAAAGTACATTATTTTACTTACAGCCGATCGCAAACTGCAATCTCCTTCCTACGCAAGAATTAAGCCAAATTATTAACAGATTCAAGGTGGTGGGCGATATTACGCATTTGTTTGTCACGGAAACATCTACCTGGGGATATTCCCAAACAATTTGTTGATTCATTGACAATTGACAATATGACTAGCTATTAGTTGCAATTTATTAGCTCTATGTCGAAGAGAAACAAATATTTCTTTTTATTACAAAATCTATCTTAGAAGTAATGATGAATGTTTCCAGAATGAAGGCTGCTATCAGTGCCAGAGAATTTTGGTCATATTTTGTAGCTTTAAAATGTAAAATAAATCCTTACGACGATATAATCGGTTATGCAAAATTATCGCGCTGCTTGCTTGCGATTAAGTTTTTCTCACAAACTTTAAGGATTAGGTAAGTAATATATGTATAGTACACCGACAGAGATGAAAATCGACAATTTAGACATTTTGACTTTGTTACGCCACATAATATTGGTAGCTTCATTTGCAAGGATTCTGTTGCTATTTCAAAGAAATGGAAATACAAGGACACAATAAAGCACAAGAAAAAACGAGTCTCTATTTGATCAACAAGCTATGTTTATTATTCAAGATGCAGAAACTGCCACTGAAGTTAGTTTTGAAATTTCTCGTATAATTACGAAAATCTTATGGTTTTTACAAACGGTGATTTTGTTGAAAATTGCTTAGAAATTGACGTGAAAAAATGTGTTCGGAAACGGTAAAAAATTTGAATTGCATCAGATGACGTTTACATAAATAAGGATTACGTGACTTTATCTACTTCCTTAGTAAAATCAGTTTTTATTCATAATTGAAAATGTTTTTCGTTGGCACGTAGTGTACATGTAAATAAATAATTACTTAAATTGAAATGTGATTCCTGAAGATTAAAAATTAGAACAACCGCTATAAAATCAATATAGCCGTACAGAGATAGCTTCGCATATAATAGTAAAAAAACTTGAAACAATTCAGCTATCATGCCTACGTCAAGCCACGGGAGCCTTTCGCACAAGTCCTCGTATGTCGGTTCACGTAGAGAGTAATATCCTACCACTTCACCTTAAAAGGGCACAACTAGTAATAAACTATCGGTGTAAAATGTTATCTCTGAGACGACACCTAAATTATAATCTTTTTGAAAATTCGAATAACGAATTTTATTCGCGGCCTACAATACCGCGTCCGGTGAAGGTTAGGTTTCTGGAATTCGTAGCTAGAAATAATATTACTTTAAACGATGCCTGTGAAATTATGCCTACAGAGTACGTTCCATGGTGCATATGCGTGCCAACAATAAACATTAACATTTCGAAGTTCAGAAAAAGCGAAACAAACCCGACAATTTTTCGTAACATTTCTAAAAATGAAATCGAATGTTTTAAAGACCATCTAGTAATTTTCACAGATGGATCAAAAAACAATATTGGTACTGGAGCTGCGATAACTGTAGACACTATAAGTCATTCATGGACTCTACCACGATGCTGTTCCATTTTCACAGCAGAACTATTTGCCATTTGGCAGGCATTACTTCTATTCTCTTTTTCAAACAAAATCAAATGCGTCGTCTGTACAGATTCCTTAAGTGCCATAACTGCTATTGAAGATATATTCTCTATAAATGAATATGTTAAGCGTATCCTATGTCTCAATACGTACTTACAAACTTTAAATAAAAGTGCCGTATTACTATGGACTCCTGCACATGTTGACATTTTGGGTAATGAACGAGCAGATGCCGCTGCTAATGCTGCAGCAAACATGGTAAATGCGACAGATACTGGCATCCCAACAACTATAGATGACCAGATAAAAGAAATTCATAAAATCATCGTAAATCTATGGCAGAAGGAATGGGACAGGGAGGAATCAAATTTAAAAATTATTAAACCAAATATTGGAGTTTCTGCGCTAAAATGTAAACAGAAGAGGCGAGATCAAGTGGTGCTTACGAGATTACGAATTGTTCACACTAAATTGACCCATCAATATCTGCTTACGGGACAAAATCGGCCGATTTGCGATACCTGTAATGTCCGATTGACTTGCACACGAAGTATTTTAAAAAAACGCTCATGTACTTAAAAAATATTGATCTATATAAAGAAATTTGAAGGTGTATATACTTACCGGCGTGATATTATTTTCATGTTATAACAGTACTGTGAAATATAGAAGTCCGTGTAAACAGGCAAATGGCCTTAGCAGTCGACGCCTGTATAAATTAAAAAAAAAAAAATAGTACATTATATATCAAGGTAGAGAAGTACAGTATTATGCCTGAGCACCAAGATTACATCTCGAGGCGCTTGCGCCAAGGGGTGTAAGGTGCGAAGGCAATAATAGACTTCTCTACCGTGGTATATATACTATTTTTTTCACTACTAGCACTTGAAATCCTCTAATTAACATATTATATTGATAAGAAAGTGAACGGTTGGACAGAATTTTTTGTTTCTTAATTTAACATGTCAATCAAGTACGTAGAAGTACAAGTCAAACAGGCCGTATTTTGTTCTGTCATTGAGATATTTTCAAAGAGTAATTTCGTTCGAATTTTTTCAAAATGTGATAATTTTAGGGATGTAATTTCTCTGGAAATGGCGGATGGTGGCAATTATTCATTTTAGAGAACTTGTCTAAACATTTATTGAGCGAAATTTCGGGTTGTGTTTTCTAAAAGTGACAGCGTGACAGTTCTCATTATTGACTACTAGTTAATAATGTATTATTATTAACCACTTTGAACAAATACCGAGAAAACCTACTTTACAAGTGGAAAAAAGGTTAATAATCATGTCATCAGACGCTAGTAGTGAAAAAAAATAAGTACTTGGTTTGATAATACAATTGGTACCAATGGACAAGTAGCAAAATTTAACTTCAATTAATAATTACTTCTAGAACATTAGAAAAAAATCAATTAGCTGCCAACTTCTATACAAGTTGTTCTTGTCCAGGGTTTGAAAAGAAATTACAAACTTGTCTGAAATGAAACCAATTCCAAAACAACATACCAACGGGACTGATTTGATTGGTTTTTCATTAAAGGTAGGTTTTCTTCGCACACTGAGTATTGATAGGTGAGTTGGTAGAACACCCACAGAAGTTGAAATTTTGGGAAGGTTTTTCCAAATCCAAATGAATCTGGCGCTCGCTAACACCAAACGAAAAAACGTAGAACCTCAAACGTGCTGCTTTTATCGTCAACGTCAGTTCGTAATTCTGGATCCAATAGCAATTTTACCAGAAAATAAATCGAGTAGAAATAAAAGGCTAAAATTGTATGCATAAACAAAACGAACGCTCAACAAAAAACTTTTTCAATAATCCTCGTCGGACTCAAATTTTAACGAAATTTCGGTAAGCAATAATACGTGCTTCTTTCAATGGCAATTATATTTGCGTTTAAATTAATGGTAATTTCTAGAACGTAATTACTTCTTAACGTCGTCTTGACACGTTCAAAGCTATCAAGGAAGTGTCCGCTTATCGTTCGGAAATTTTTTGTCCTCTTCAAGGATTTGTTGATTTCAGATAATTTAAATAAAATAGAAAATGTATTACACTGTTAAACTCAATTCATTTTACACTGTTAAATTAATTTGTTACACATTGTCTCAAAAAATAGAAAAAATAGAGTAGCGCTATTCAAAACAATAGTAATTTAATATCGGGTCACATTAAATCTCAACATAACCCTGCCGACTGTCTTTCACGCGGAATAAGTGCTGCTGCTTTAAAACATCACGCTCTCCCAGAACACGTAAAATAAATTTCGATATATAAACATTTCAAACAAAAAGTTTCTCATATCGTCACTAAAATGGCTTTGTATTCGCTGGATGAGTTTTTTATAAATGCTACATGTTAGGTATTAAGTGTTTTATCAATGTTTTGTTTTAAAATTTTATTACTTGTTAAATCTTTTATACATATTTTTAACTTTTACGCGATATCTCTATTTTATTTTTTATATATTATACACGTATATTTATTTAAATTATTATAATTTATGTATATTTTATGCCAAATGGCACAAAGAAATAAATAAATCAAAAAATCAACCAAATTTGATGGAACGGTCCACAAAAAAACGACATGTTCAAGACATACGTTCTTCCACCATCACATGCATTACCCGAGGTAAAAAAAAAAGAAAAACTAGTTAATATGATATCAACAACTCAACACGATTTTTCAATTTTTAATAAATATTCAAATGTAAACTAGCTATGTGGACAATCAGGCAAACTGCCGATTAACGGAACATAAGCAATACGTAGCGTGCCGGACCAATGCATAACATGTTTCAGAGTTAATCCTACCAAAATGATTCAGCAAATGGAACAGCCGCCTCCTGCAGATAGGGTTACTCAAAGCGGTGTACTTTCTAACTAAAGTATGTAGATTTTTGCTGTATGTTATATAAAGTAAGGAAAAATATATCTGTTATAAATAAAAATGTTAAGACTATGTCATTATAATTTGTTAAAGAAATAAAATAAACAGTTCACCAGCATTTAGTGTCATTCAACATAATTGATCCCTCATATCCTCCAGGGAAAAGGGGATCCATGGCACAATGACAACTCGTCTCCTACACGTAAGTCTGAAGATAAGTACACATTCAAGTGGACAGATGCTGCCAAGAGAGTAATGTTAAGTATTCCTACAATGGATGATATATTAGCAGCGACAAAAAAAACAAAAAAGTCAAGGAGGTGAAAGGACTAATAAGCTTGTTAGTCGATTTACTCTTCATGCTAACTGGCAAGTAAGCAGATCGTACTAGGCTTGTCCGTAAAATAGGTAACGTTGTAACGCAAACTCCGGCAACACTGGTATGTAACTTTGTTCTCCCTCTCTCAATTTCCCACCAAACGAGCTATATTCATTGAACCACATTGCCACTAGGGCATTGACGCCAAAGCCGCGATAGTTTAAATTTAAACAAATCCTGTCTGTCGGCAAAGTGATGGAGAGCGTTTTTTGGGACATGACCGGTGGGGGGGGGGGGGAATTCCTGCCCAGTACAACCATCAATGCGGACCGCTACTGTGAGGCGTTGAAGAACCTTCGCCCCGCAATATAAAACATTAAACAAAAGGAGAGACATACTCACGAAGGGAGTGCGTTTCCATCAGTACAAAGCTCGTCCGCGCATTACCCATGTGACAACCAATCCCATCAACAAATTTGGATGGGATACTGTCACACACCGTCCTTACAGCTCAGACCTAGCCCCAAGTGAAACACCTGGGTGGAACATTTCAGAACTGGAGAGGAACTGAGAGAACATGTTTTAAGCTGTCTTCCCCGCACGGTGGTGGAGTACTACGACGCAGACATACAAAAGGTGGTACACCGCACGCAAAAATGGATTGGTCGGAACGGCGATTATGTTGAGAAATAGGAAATAGTGTCAGCTTTTCAAAAATGTATTATTTAATGCCACTAAACCTATTTTCATTTTTCCGCTTCGCGTCGTGCCATAACCTTTTTTGGTAAATAAATTCCTTTCTTGGTACAACCCTGCACACCAATCACGAACAAAATATCGAAAAGTAGGACAATAGCTCTTAAGATAAAATGTGGTAGTGACACAGTCGTAGGGACAGACAGGTGAACAAACTGGCCATAGTTTTTATTTTGCGAAAATACGCTAAAAAAAGAACGGAATTGGTTCATTTTTTTATTTTTTGTACAGCTGGTTCACAGTCACGATGGACTGAAATCAGATCCTAAAAATCTCAAACCGTTTCAGTGATCCAAACTCAAAGAAAGCAGGGAAAAGATCTAAAAAACTTCATTCATTTTACCAAACTGGACATGAATCCTTGCCATATTGTGCTGAATTTCTATTAGAACTTGATTACCATTGAATGGAATTTGTTATAAAATGTTCAAATTTCTTGTCCGAAGATAATTTATTTCTAGTCTTTTTAAACACCAACAAAATTCGTAGTTGTCTGATATACATGGTGTTACCTTTGAGCCATGCCAAAAAAATTGGGCGAAAAGAGACCAAAATGGTTATGGCGATGGATATTTTAATACAAACAATTCCCATGAATGAAGTGATGAAAACTCGCATGGCACATTTCCTACAAAAAGATTTTTTGACAACTTGTGGGTCAGCATTGTATATCAGCATCTCGTAGGTCATTGATTCTGCCACTAAGAATGAACGCCGAGCAATACTTACGTGCCCCCAAGACATGCTCTTCGATTACTTAAACGAGTTACCATTGGATTTACGGTAACGTCTATGGTTCCAAAATCATGGCATCCCTCCCACGTTAACTCACGTTAATTTTCGGAATTGTTTCGATACTAGTCTTTGTAGAGAGTAAGATGGCGTAAATGTTACGTTTGGGGTAATATATTTTTAGCGGATCTAGTTATCTCTGTTGAAGTTAACCTTTGTAGCTCCAGAATAATAAGTAAAAATCTCGAGGTATCCAAAACAAATTCCTTGCAAGCTGATTTTTGGTATAGATGTCAAGTAGCTATTCCTCTATAACATATCAGAAGTTTCTAAGGATTGGACTGGAGCTTCCTAAAACGGTTTTTTTTGCAAAAATCTCGCTTCCGGTGCCTTCTAGCGCTAAAATAGCAATTATAAAAATTAAAGAAGAGGAAATTTGCTACAAAAAAGGTTATATGCATTTTTCTCAAAAATCAGTGTAAAGAACCATGAAGTGCCTTGTGAGAGTGCACCAGAAGAAACCCACTTTATAATTGATGGCGGATTCCTACTTCATAATTGCGTGTGACCAGAAAAGGGAACAACATATGGCGACATCTGTAATAAATATGTTGCGCATATAATGTCCCGTTACAGAGGAGCCACTGTAATATTTGATGGGTATGATGGCCCACCCAACACAAAGTCTGAAGAGCAGAAGCGTCGAAGCTCTAAAAAGACGTCTGTTAATTTGACCATAAATGAGAACATGCCATCGACGACCAGCCAGGAAGAATTGTTGCGCAATTCAAAAAACAAAGCGCAGCTAATATCAATACTTTCCATGAAGCTTAAGGACGCCAACGTAGATATTTGTCAGACAATAGGAGATGCTGACAATTTAATTGTTTCAGCGGCCTTATCTAAGTCTCTGGAAAATAATTCAGTAACAGTTGTTGCAAATGACACCGATATATTGGTTGCCCTGATTGCTTTGGCTGGCAGCAACAATTCTTTGTATGTTCTACAACTGAACACTGAAAGTATTTAATATTCAACAGCTGCAAACCACTATCGATAAGATGAAGGACGTTATTTTATTTTGACATGCTGCAACTGGTTCAGATATAACATGTGCAATATTTGGTAAAGGGAAGAAACTCGCTTACAACCCTTTGAATTCCAATCCAAATTTATGTAAGCGCACTGTACAATGCCAAGACGTGCAAAAGCTTGAATGAGTTACGCTACTTCATGTACAGCAAAAAAGCCGCTTTAAAACAAAGGAAAAAGAGTCCACTCGATCTTTCCAATCTTCCACCAACAAGTAATGCAGCGAGACAACACTCTTTCCGAGTGTATTTGCAAGTAAAAAATTGGCTGGTGGCTACCGAGTGGGGATGGCAGAAAATAAATGGCGCTCTAGTCCCTGTGCCTACCCAGTTGCCTCCTGCACCAGATGAACTTTTACACCTCATAAGTTGCAATTGCAAGAAAGGCTGCCAAAGAGGGTGCCAGTGCAGGATAGCAGGCCTTCACTGTTCTTCCATGTGCGGACAATGCAGAGGAAACTCGTGTAATAATGTGCCTGTGGTGGCAGACCAACTGGACGATGCATGCAGTGAGAAGGACGAAGGTGCGGATGACTTTATTGTGGAAGAAGAGGTAGCACAAGCATGTGATAAATTGTTAGTTTGATGATTTAATGACGTTAAATTTAAAGATATCTGTTTCAGGTATGATGTGTACGAGCGACTGCATCATGATTTATTTTTGTTTCCTTTTATTTTGTTTATTAGTTCAATATATAACGTACATTATATATACTTTTTTTAATATCAATTCTAAAAGCAAATAAATATCGATTTTCACAAGCAGTAACATATATGCTTACTATTAATCGAATGTGGCGCCTAAACTATTAAGTTTAGGAGAAAAATGCATATAACCTTTTTTGTAGCAAATTTCATCTTCTTTAATTTTTATAATGGCGATTATAGTGTTAGAAGGCACGGTTCACTGGTTGCTCTATTGTTATACATTTATAGATACAGATTTATTAATATCAATCTTGGCGTTGCAGCTGGTGGACAAGAATTAAACATCGCCCTGTAGAACAAAAAATAAGACCGGCGTGACAAATTTGATTCGTGGTAGGAGTTTTGAAAAATCGAATAGGACAAACCCAAAAACCTATTCAAAGACGTGCCACCCATCTTTGTAACTCTTATGGTTGCTGAGAAAAAAATTAAAGAAGAAATTCAAATTTCACCACTTCTTTGGGGGTGGCTCCCAAACGAAACACTTGGGACCCTCGGTTTATTTCGAAAAATTGCTTGTCTTGATCCCCTCTATCACCCAATTTATTTTACATACGGTCATATAACACCCTGTATAGTTTGCTGAGCGGAACGCTGTTGTTTCTATTTAATAAAATGTTCTCGTTTGAATATTTACTATTTCCCTTCAAATTTAACGCTGAATGAATTTTTATCCGCGAATCTATTGTGTCTGACTAATTTGAATGTGAGAAAGTGAATCAATACTTTTGTGCGTTTTCATTGCTTGTAAAGTTGACGTGCCGGTTTAATGCAAATTTTATGGACCGTGCTATGTGCGAAATTCGTCCTTCCTTCCAGTTTAAGCTTGCCGAATGCAGTAAGCATATTATAATGTGTGATCTTATAATGTGGCGTGAAGCGTGGCCTGATATTAATATTATAGTGGAACGCATGTGCCGTTTGGATAACGTTCACAATTAAATTAGTAATTGAATTATTTATTTAATTATGTGTTTTCACCACAACGAAATTATATGATCTTACGAGTTTTAGTTAAATTTTCCGGTGCCATTTCCTTTGTGTAATTGGTTTGATGAGGAAGGCAAATTTCGTTAGCTTGCCTAAAGTGATGCTGCTTCAGTTCTACTTGTCAAGTATTAACATTGGAGGGGCGGGGATATTTATTACATTATTACACAATTACAACAGAACTCGCGCAATGAATTAGTATGTTGTATTATTATTGATAAAAATACAAAAAAAATTATATATTCTATATTCGCCTTAAAGCAGGCAACAGCAGCAGCTGCAGGAGATTACGGTCCATGCAAAGTGTCTGACAGTAATGAATGTATAGAAAAAAATCTTTCATTCTATAATGTAGGTAAATAGATAAACTTATTATATTATGAACTGTTATTACTAAGAAGGCAAGGAGAATACATCGGAAATGGTCTCAATAGACGTGAGGAACGCATTCAGTACGGCACAGATATCGATAGTAAGCTCCCCGAAAAGTGGGAAAGTAGAATGAGTGCTAAGGGATCGTGGTTGATGCACTTTAGGGGCCCTTGTCGTGGCTGATGCGGACGACTATTAGATCAGTAGTTGTACATACTGTTGGAAACGTCAATTGAAAAGCCAAATAGTACAGTCAAATTAGGAAAAATAGCGGAAATAATTGAAAGAAAGCTGAAAATTGGTATAGAGGTACATTAGGGCTTGTATTCGAACATACTAAAAGTCGGGACTGAAACTCTTAGTGCTCGAGCCGCCATCTTGGAAAAAAGGTACTCCAAATCAATTTTTCGCTGATATTTCGGTAACCGTGCATTCTAGGAAGTAAAGTTTCATATAAAAAAAGAAAGATAATAAAATTTTTTATAAAAAAGATGGTATGCACTTTTTTCTATTTTCGTTATTTACGTCGATATTCCACATTGAATATAGAGCATTAATCTTTTTTTCAGATGTAGGTGCATTACTTTCAGCGCTCGCGTGCTTTAAACATATGTTTAAAAAATTGACTGACATTGTTAAGGCCTGTTGACCACCTAAGAGAAGGAAATAGTAATAATAATATATTTATTTTTCTACTATATAGCTGAATACAAAAGATACCTACATAAGGAAACTAAGAAAAATAAATATTGCCAAAATACGAAGTCGTTTGTTCGTTGTACTACTTGTAATGGATACGGGGCATTTACAAAAAAAATATAAATCAAACTTGACTTCATTTCATACAAAATACTAAAAATAATAAACTAAACTAAACAATTCCATTAACAATTCGCTAAATAGTACATAGCGCTGTTCCAGTATCCACACCTAAACTTGTTTCGTGAAAACGGGATAGGTAGATAATATGTTGTCCATTTCGCGCGGTAGAATGGAATAAAGCCTTGGAGCAATGTACTGAGCAGTGAGTACATCGTTTACAGATTGTTTTTTCAGACCTTGGAAAAAGTATATTATGGTCGAGATTATGATCTTCCTGGTGTGTATAATGAGAGTGCATGTTGGGCAGTAATTTTGGATGTTTTTATGAACTGGAGGATTTTGTTACAGTAAGGTTGGCGTAAATTCATTACATTTGATTCCTTATACAGGGTGGTGCTTAGCGCGACGCAGCATAGGGATTTCAATGGTAATTTCTTTATTGTCAATTACTAGCTCCCCTATATATTTTTGAGCAAAGGTCTAAATACGTTTTTTTTTATAGAAAAAAATACATTACTTATAATTTTCCGTTTTTCAATACCGTAGAAATTAACAAAATAAAAAGGTTCATTTTTCAATAAAACAGATATGCCTTGGAATTACCTAAAAAAACAGCGATCGCGTTTCATTATTTGCCTTTGACATTTATTAAATTTATACTTGTTTATAAATTAGTTAATCATAAAATTGTTTTATCATGTATTTAACTGACGAGAAAATCGAAATGTTAAAGTTGTTTTATGCTGGAAATAATGCCCGCCAAGTAACGTGTGTATTTAGTGGTAAGTACCCCAATAGGCCAATTCCAAGCAGTGCAAGAATACAGAATTAAATATAAAAATCGTTTGAACGTCAAACAACAATAACGCGATGCGCTTGTAGTTTGTTAAAAGATCATCACTGATTTATAAAAATGTAATTTTTTATTTTGTGAATTTCTAGGATTTTGAAAAACGGAAAATTATAAGTAATAGTATGAACATATGCAGTATTTTTTTCTCTAACAAAAACTTCTTTAGACTTTTGCTGTAAAATAATTAGGGGAGCTAGTATGGTGACTATAAAGAAATTACCATTGAAATCCCTGCGCTGCGTCATGCTAGGCACCACCCTGTATAAGACTGTATAAGGATTCACTAGCATAAAATACTCCCAGCCAACAATTCCATACATTAACAGTGATTGGATTAACGAGAAATACAAAACACGCATCTGTTGAGTCAGTACGATATGTCGTAAGTGTTTAATTTTAGATAAAACTGCCCTTCTCTTCACTGGTTAACAGGCCCTAAAATGTCCGCTAGATCCATTTTTTTAACATATTCATGTTTAAAACACGCGAGCGCTGAAAGTAATGCACCTACATCTGAAAAAAAGATTATGCTCTATATTCAATGTGGAATATCGGCGTAAATAACGAAAATACAAAAAAAGTGCATACCATCTTTTTTATACAAAATGTTATTATCTTTCTTTTTTTATATGAAACTTGACTTCCTAGAATGCACGGTTACCGAAATATCAGCGAAAAAGTGATTTGGAGTACCTTTTTTCCAAGATGGCGGCTCGAGCACTAAGAGTTTCGGTCCCGACTTTTCGTATGTTCGAATACACGCCCTAATGTACCTCTATACCAATTTTCAGCTTTCTTTCAATTATTTCCGCTATTCGTAAAAATTTGATCTAATTTGACTGTACTAAAATGACAAGACCTGAAAGCATGGATGAAGCTCAGCAAGTGATCAAAGTAACCCCTAAATTTATCTGAGAAAATGATCCCAAAGGCCTTCGTGTGCCCAGCTTCTTTGTAACGTAACACACATGTCCTAAAGTAACTAATGTAAGATACTTTTAATTACCACGTAATTTAGTACTTCACTTTACACCTGGCGCTATTTATGCTACCGACAAATGGTCAAAGTAATCAATTTTCTATTTTAATTGTCACCAAATTTCGCAAACAACGATTATTTATTTAAGCTGTATAGAACAAACTTTTGCACTTTTTGAAATGAAAAGTGTAAACAAACGAAATATGAAACACTTTTTCCACTGGTCGTAATTAATAAGCATTAGCTTATGTAAACAGAGGAAAACGAATTTTTGTGTAATCCGTATGAATAGGAAATTATTAATTTACTTTCACTAAACACTTTTTAGGCTTATTTTTCCCGATTCATAAATATTCAAATTGTGTTGTTTTTTAATTACCAAATTCGTTTTTGCAAACAATGGATTTTAATATTAGATTTAAGTAACATCGAATCTAAGCATATTGATGAAGTAATTTGCATTATGTTTGTGTAAGAGCTGTTCGATTTACGCGCTAATTACTGGTTGTTATCGGCGTTACTCATGACGTATCACACTGCCTATGGATTATTCTCCTCATCCCGGAGTTAATTATCACATTAAGTGAATACACTATCACATTGTATGGGCTTCCGCGCTAATCGATAGACTATAAATTAATTTTAGTGGTGGGCACAATTAAACAACTCCATTCGAGCGGGAAATGCTTCGACCACGTTGATGGATTTTTCATTGTTCTCTCCGCTTTTCTATATATTTCGCACGTAACGGCTCGTAAAATGCAGCCTTTAAAGTTCGCGTCTTTCGCAATATGGATTTAGTCTATGCTCTGTTATAAAAACAGTTCTACATCTTGCAAAACATCTCATTTTGTTCTGCTTTGCCAGTTTACCGCAAACACCGCCAAAAATTTATTTGGTACATTCAGTCGACTGGTGTCATAAGCAGAAAGCAATCAATTCATTTGCAATCTACTATTGAAGCAGACGAGCGCCTTTAAGGAATTTTCACTCGTCACCTTTACAAAAACAACCCTTTAATATGTTAGCTTAGGATGACAACGTAAAGATAGTTTTCTTGCTTTGAACTAACTTTCGTTTGATCTGAACTGGAATTTAATTTAAAGCGTCTCTTATCCGTTACCAAAACTCTATCCCTTTATGTGCTACGTTCCTAAGGAGCATTTTTGTGTGGGTCATTTTCGAACTGAAACCTTTTATAGACCGTCTCGAATTGGACAATTTAGTTACCGAAATAAAACGCAATTGTGATCGAAATTAGGTTTTGTATTCTGTAATTCGACTATAGCGACTCTGCTTGTTATCTAGTTTTAAACTTTAAAACTCCCAATCGCAATTACTTTGTTCCTCTATCATCGGCGAAATATGTAAAAACTTTACAAAGGAAAGATTCTTATGCTATGATTTTGGGTGCAAGAGAGCGATTACAAAGTTGGAATACTATTCCTGATCAACGTGCGAACTTTGACACGAAAACTCCTCTCTCCTCTATAAAAGATGTTAACGGTGCGTCAGCTTGAACCAGTTACGACTTTCAGTAGCGTGAGAGTTGAGCCATAACTCAATTTCACTATACCAGTTTTGAGATTTTGCCTCAACTCTAGACACTCGTGACACTACGCACAATACCCGCGGACCGAGGTTTCATTTGACTCCCCTTAATACAATCAAGGTTTACATGCCGGAACTTCGAAGCACAATAAATCGATCTATCTGAATCAAAGTGAACATTCGTTTTAACACAGAAAAAACTAGTATTTCACGGTACATGTGAAAAGTAACTCCTGGCAATGCGTCTACGATTAACTCTACGACTAGTTCGCTCAGTACTCATAGTTCCAGCATCCTATTCTACTCCAAACTCTTCGCATACTTGTATAAGTTAACACTGAGAAAAATTGGGAGTACAAAATTAGCAAAACAGATCTGCTAATTGATAAATGATAGTTGTAACCAAAATTAGGTACTGTCAACCTAAGGATATCGTGGGGAGTAGATAGTGAGCTGTAATGGGTACAATTCATTCCTTGCTAAACGGTTTTTGGTAGCTTCTGCAGTGTGTTTGGTACAAAACGGCAAATAAAATAAATTAACAATTTCATTCGTAAGGACAGCAAATGAACAGTATCAGTAACAACATTGTTTTGTTTTTACAACAGAAACAAATTAGGCCGGTAACCGTAATTAGATAGTAAATACTGCAAATCCAAAACAGAAAATGCAGCCAGCTGCAAGCCGTCCTTATGGTAACTGCTGAACTGCAGAAAATCATATTGTTAAAAAGCGTGCAATATTGGCTAGTCCAGCAAACTATCTGCTGTAGATACAAATTTCGGTTGTTGGTTACTGAAGTAAATGAAACGTCGGCGTCGTATAGCAACTCGGTGCGTATTCCCGGTAACGCGCCATACTGCATGTGTTGCCGGTTCTTTACACAGTGTCTTCTTATGATGGCTGACAAAGACGTTCAGGATTTTCTAACTGCATGGGGTGTGGAAGATTACATCGAGGTGTTTCGTGGTAAGTGAACTTTGTTTATTATTACCTTTAACCTTAGGTTTCTGGTAGAGTTGCATGCATTAATGTTATCGCTCGTCGTTATGTTTGGATGATAACACTTCGCTAAGTAAATCTAAGAGTAGTGTCTGTCTATTGTTAAAATTTACTAGAATAGGTAGATCGAAGTATAGTCCGCAATAGGCAGGTCTCATATTTTCTGTTCTAGCCTTATAATTCGGAAGAATTAACTGTACACTAATACTTAGCACAAATAAAAAATTCAAAAAATGAATTGGCGAAATCATTTCGTAATGGAAAAGAAGCTAGAAAACGGTACCTCGAGACAAGGCTAGCGTTGTGACGTCAGGTACCCGCTGCTGCGTCGCGCCAAGCAGGCCCAGACGTCAAAAGTTTATAAAATGTTCTTACAAATTTGCATGCAAATACCATTCAGCACTTTTGCTTTAGTGGAGGTGCACTCTGCTTTGGCTATTAGCTATTAGCTAAGTGTTTATGTTCTCTGTAGTAATTATAGTTTCCTTAAAATACCAGTTCTACTTAGAAATAACAGTAATCTATTGACAGCATCAGTTGTATCTTCAAATATACTTTTAAGGTTATTAGGTAGATTTAACTCTCTTCTCAGCCTTTCGGTCTGGCGGCACTCAATCAATATATGATACATCGACACATTCACTCCGCATCGCACGCACTCATTTACTCCTACCTTCCCTAGAAGATGGAGATGGGTAAGTTAGTATGGCCTATTCTTGCCCTCGTTAGCGCTGTAGATTGTCGCCTTGTAAGTAATCTAGGTTTCCATGGCTTAATGGACGGTTTAATGTGCCTCAGTTGGGTATTTTCAGAATGCCATTTCGTTTGCCACAAGTCATTGATATTAATCTTTATCCTATATTTAAAATCTTCAGATAGAACGGGTATCATATCTACATTTGTTAAGTTGCTTCCGTTTCGTGCGAATTCGTCGGCCTCTTCATTACCGGCAATACCTACATGCCCAGGTGCCCATATTATCACTATCGTTTTATTACTTTTATTGCAGACATCATATAATAATGCTAATATTATATTCTCTAATGCGTTGTTCGAAGTTACTTTTTTACTTAATGAACTCACTATGCTTAAAGAGTCTGTGCATATCAAGGCTGTTTTAATGACATTGTGTCGTATATATAGTAACGCTTGCCACAATCCATATAGTTCCGCCGTATAAATACTAGCCATATTATTAAGACGCCAGTGAAACCCTTCTCCATTTACATATATGGCACTTCCCACTCCATTCTCCGTTTTCGAACCATCAGTGTATATAATTACGTCGTGGGGATATTCCTTAATTATATTGTTAAAATGTACTCTGTAGGTACTTTTTTGTGTACACTGTTTGTTGAAAACTGACAAATCCAGCCTAAAGGTAACATTTGGCTTGCACCACGGGGGATACTCATGTATACTTTGGAGGAATAGAGTGGGCGTGTCTATATTCAAATCCTTCAAGTTCTCGGTTGCACGAATTAAAGCCGGTTTGGTTATTGTAGATCGTTGGCGGTACAAGTCTTGCGTTTCATGGTCGACCAATATGGGATTGTTAATATGATATTGTAGGGATAGGATCTTAGTGTAATAGTGAAGGAGTAGTTTATATCGACGATATTTAAGAGCTGGAACTCCTGAATCGCTATAAATTGACTCTAATGGGCTTGTGCGAAAAGCCCCTATCGCCATTCTGAGTCCATTCGCGTGTATTTTATCTAGGCGTCTTAAGTGGCTGTTGCGCGCTGGTGAATATATGATACATCCGTAGTCCAAAATAGACAATACAAAAGCTTTATAGAATCGAAGCAAAGTAATTCGATCTGAGCCCCATGAATTATTTGCTAGACATCTGATTATATTTAACCTCTTTTTACATTCATTTTCTCATGCCTCAATGTGTTCTCGGAAGTAAAGTTTACTGTCAAAGATTACTCCTAAAATTTTTATACTAGGTAAGTATCTCACGGTACTGTCTCTAATATTGAGTACCGGATCGGCATGCTCGTGTCGCAGTCGGCAAAAATGGATTGCTACCGTTTTTTCGGATGAAAACCGAAAACCAATATTTTCGGCCACTTCCACCACTTTATTAATACCTTCCTGCATCTCAGTTTGTATATCTTCAAGGTTCTCACTAGATGTACAAATGATCAAACCATCTACATACAGGCATGCGTTTAGAGGTTTTTGTATGGATGACACCAAATCATCAACGGCTATTAGGAATAATGTGCAGCTCATAACCGAACCCTGAGGGATTCCATTTTCCATCGTATGGATTTGAGATAGGGTGTCTCCTATTCTTGTCCGAAACGTGCGGTGTGATAGAAAGTTTTTAATAAACGCAGGTAAAGTTTTCCCTAAACCCCATTTGTGTAATTACTCATTACATTATTACCTCCAAGTTCCATATATAGGCCTTTTCCAGATTCAAAAGATACTGCTATTCATGTGTTGTCTATGCAAAAACGTATTTTTGAAGGTTATTCTTAAGTAGACAAGGTGATCGTGGTACTGTGAAAACGA
>NW_022170249.1:33844100-33892738 GCF_008802855.1 Photinus pyralis
TCGCCCGCATCAAACTCGAAAAATCTTGCCCTTCTGTCGTGAAGTCGGGCCTGGTGAAATTGTTCCTTTTCTATGTTTCTGGTGACGTCAGGCTTCAGTTGATCAAAAGGAGAGCGTAGAAGGCGACCAAACATTAATTCGGCCGGTGTCCGATTAGTGGAGCGCTGGTTAGTGTTCCGGTACATAAAAAGAAAACGTGATAAACGGCGCTGTGGGTTTGGCTCTTCCATAACTGACATCTTCTCTTTAAACGTTTTTACCATGCGTTCGGCTAACCCGTTTGACTTCGGATGGTAGGGTGTGACCCTAATATGTGTGATCCCACTCTGTGCGCAATAAGTTTCAAATTCGTTGGAAACAAATTGAGGTCCGTTATCTGAAACGATGAACTTAGGGAGCCCCAACCGACTAAAAACTTCCATAAGTGCTGTGATTGTACGCTCGGAGGTAGTGGTCGACATAGGAACAACCTCCAACCACCTGCTGTAGGCGTCGACTACAATGAGCCACCACTTGTTTTGGAACGGCCCGGCAAAATCGATGTGTACGCGACTCCAGGCTTCCGCCGGTGGTGCCCACGGAAACAGAGGTAAGTATTGTTCGTTTCTTTTCGCTCGTTGGCATGGATAGCATTTTCGCACAAAGTCCTCTATCGCAGTATCGATCCTGGGCCAATAAACATGCAGGCGTGCCAGGGACTGCATAACACTGACGCCCGGGTGACCGTCGTGTAGCATTTTTAAGATTTCCGATTGGAGGCCGGCCGGCACGCAAATACGACCCTTCCACAAAAGAATCCCCTCTTCCACAGATAGCTCCTCCCGCTTCTCGAAGTACGGAATCAATTCCGCTGCCAAATGTTTCTTCTCCGGCCATCTGCCGTTTGTGTAGTCGCAAACTTTTCTCAGCACGGGATCAGCCGAGGTGCCGCTTTTTAAAGTCTTTCTGGTCACGCACAAATGATGAAGTCTGAGATGTAGAAGCTGACTTCTTTTAGGCTCTCCTGCCTCTTCCTCAGCGGACCGCGATGTCATGGCTATCGGTAAACGCGACAGGGCGTCTGCAGGTGCGTTTTCTTTGCCACACTGGTACTGTATAGTGTAGTTGTAGCTATTCAGGATCGTGGCCCAACGGAGTAGCCGATTGCTAGCAATCTTCGGTGTGGTCCGGTTTTCACTAAAAATGTATTGCAACGGCTTGTGGTCCGTTACCAGGAAAAAATGGCGGCCATAGAGGGAACTGTTGAATTTAGACACTGCGAAAATAATGGCCAGGGCTTCTTTGTCAATGGTGCTGTAACGCCCTTCCGTGTCCGTCCACGTGCGTGATGCGTACGCGATAGGGCGTAAGGTTCCATCTGTGAATTTGTGTGAAAGCACCGCCCCCGCGCCTCTGTTAGAGGCATCGGTGCAGACATAGATAGGGAGCTTTGGATCATAATGCACCAAGGTGTCGTTTGAACACAAAATCGTCTTTAAACGTAAAAAAACCTTGTTGTCCTCTTCAGTCCAATCCCATCTTACGTTTTTCCTTAATAGCCGGTGTAGTAGTGCACACTCCGCATGTAAGTTTGGTATAAAACGACCATAGTATGTGATGGATCCCAAAAATGATCTTAACTCTGTGGTATTTTGCGGGGCTGGCATCCCTTGTATTGCTTCAATCTTGTCGGCTATCGGATGTATGCCAAAACGATCAATCACATGCCCTAGATATGTGATACTGCTCTGGAACCATGCGCACTTTCGACGCTCTGTCTTGATGCCGACTGCCTCTAAGCGCTCTAATACTTGTTTCAGACGTTGAAGATGTAGTTCTGGTGTAGGTGCGGTTACCAGAATGTCGTCCAAATAGCAGACAACTCCCTCAATCCCAGAGAGCAGTTGGTCCATTGTGCGTTGGAAAAGCGCAGGTGCAAACGATACTCCAAACGGCAACTTCTTGTAAGCGTAATACCCTTTGTGAGTAGCGACCACAAGGTATTTTCTGGAGTCAGGGTGCACCTGGAGTTGTAGGTATGCGTCCTTCAAATCAATTTTCGAAAATTTACGACCCCCGCAAAGTTTAGCGGTTATCTCTTCGAAAGTAGGTAGCGGATAGTCGTCAACTTGTACGTAGGGATTGATCGTCACGTTAAAATCTCCGCAAAGGCGCACGGCGCCATTTGACTTCACAACCACTACAATAGGTGAGGCCCAGCTAATCGAAGTTATTGTGGTGTCAACCAACTCTAAAACTCCCTCATTTACCAGCCTCTCGATCTCTGCGTTTACCTGTTCCCGCAGCGCAATGGGTACGGGCCTCGCTCTGAATGCTTTTGGACGCACATCCTCAGAAATGTGTATCCGTGCTGACGGTCCCCTAATAGTGCCTATTCTGTTTTCGAAAAGTCCCCCATACTGGGACAGAAGCCGCTCAAGCTGCAATTGCTCCGGGTGCTCCGTGTGTCCTGATGGCCCTAGCCATTCCTCGCGCTCCCCCCCCTTTACTGAACAGACGCGCGCTCCAGGAGGTAGGGGAAGCCCAAACGCTAGACACCAATCAAACCCAAAAAGCGGAACATCATTACTGTTTACGAAAGTCAAAGGCAAAGTTTGAATTGTTCCAAATGCTGCTACGCGTACGTGCGCTGTACCCAACCTGTCAATAGGTAAATGTGAATAAACCACCAGGTCGAGCGTCGGTTTAAGTTTCGGCTTTCCCAACTTCTCCCAGATACTTCTTCCAGCTACTGATTGCTCCGCCCCTGGATCATACAACATCGCAACGTCAAGTTCGTTAAGTTTTACATCGAGGAATGCTTTTTTTCCGCGTACCGCGCGAATTGCCGAAATATTCGAATCCGCGCTAAAATGTTCTTCGTCACTACTCTCGTTTGACTGTCGTCTGTCTCTGTCCTGAACGCGAACGTGCCGAACACCGCCGCTTCGCTGTTTGTTTATCAGCTTTGCTCGACCCGACGAAATACACGCACGCGCAAAATGTCCCCGCTTACTGCACGCCGCACAAGTCTTGTCCCTAGCCGCGCACGTCGCCGTGTTTTTATGCACGTCATAACCGCAAAATATGCAATGTTTTTCTATGTCCAACCGTAACACGACCCTATTCTCATCCTTACTAGTACTAGGTTTAGGAAAAGAACGACTTTCTACTTGTTTAACCCGAAATGCTGTTGCCGATTCAGGATGTTTAAAAAGCGTCATTTCGGATAATTTCCGCCCGTGGATACTTGCTTGCTCAAGTTGTATTGCATAGGTTTCCACCTCGGACAACTTTGCTGCGTTTGTCGTGTATTTTAAGATTATTTCTTGCTGCCATGCAGGTTGGTTAATGCCGATTACAAGCTGGTCACGTAGGCGCTCGTTAAGGTTTTCTCCGAATTCGCAACTTCCCGCCAAACCTCGTAAAACTGACAAAAACTGTGTTACCGATTCGTTTTCTTGCCTGCAGCGCATAGAAAATGCTACCCGTTCCGAAAGAACATATGTTTGACGTTTGTAATGTTTGTCTAAAACCGCTTTTAACTCGTCATAAGATTTCGACACGACGCTGTTCGGTTTAAAATGATCCACTAAAATCTTAAATGAGATCGATCCTACCTTAGCCAGGAACTGGTTTCTTTTTTCTTCTGCTTTGCTGGCTGTGTTGAGCCCGTGTAATGTTAATTCTACCTCGAAACGCTGTATGTAATACGTCCATTCCTCCTTTTCCGGATCGAAACTCTCGAAACGTATGTGTGCCGCCGTTGCTGTAGCCATGTTTTTTCAACCCACTCGTCGCCAATCTGTCGTATTATTCAGTGAAAACAAAAGACGGGAACGAACATACTTTTATTTAGAAGACTGCCACTCTCATACTAAAAATAATACAATGCAAAAACGGGTGGCCGTGAACCGCGCGCGCTTCAACGTAGGTCATTCACTCTCTGCCAGCTGTGGCCGACTGCCGGTCGCTGCTCCCCGCCCGCCAAACGCGCCCCGTCGTACTTTTCCTAGCGCGCACTGAACTGACCCGGAAACGCCGAAACGAACACACCGATCACTTTACCACAATAGGGTTTTATGTGATGTGGCAAGCTACGAATGTTTTCGGGAAACCCTTCTTGAACGTACTTGATCAGTTCTTGTAACTGCCGGTCTTGTCTGGTATGTTGTCGAATTTCCTCGGTAGCTGTTTTTGATGCTGCTAGTACTACGCATACTTGAAAATCTTCTTCTGGTGGATTAATTATGTTCGACTGTTCACAGTCTCGGCTCATCGTGTCTGCGATCGGTATGTCTTTGCCTTTCTTGTAGATGACTCTTGGCGCATACTGCGAAACGTCGAATATTATTCTCTGCAGTCTGGGTGGTGCATTCTGTATGGGTTTTCGGAAGATGGATTCCAATGGTTTGTGGTCCGTTTCGATCGTTAGTTCCTTCCCGTATACATATTCGTGAAACTTTTTGCATGCGTACTTCACTGCTAAAGCTTCCTTCTCGATCTGGGGGTAATTTTGCTGGGTTGGTGTAAGTGCGCTCGTACCGTATGCGATAGGTTGGTCTTCTTGCATAAGAACTGCACCCAGGCTTTTGGAGCTAGCGTCGACGGATAAAGTTACTGCTTTAGTGACGTCATAATATCGTAACACCGGTGGTTTTACTAGAAGCGACTTGATTTTCTCAAAGGCTTGGCTTTGGTCTATATCCCAGTACCACGTGACGTCCTTTTTTATCAGCGTTCTCAATGGTTCTGTGATTTTGCTCAAGTTTGGTATGAATTTATTGAGGTATGTCACCATTCCTAATAATCTTCTGAGCTGTATTTTATTTTCCGGAGTTTTTAAGTTGTTTATGGCTAACGTTTTTTGGGGGTCAATTTCTAAACCTTTAGACGTGAATATGTGCCCTAAGAAATTTATCTTTTGCTTAGCGAAAACACACTTCTCCTTATTAAGTTTTAGTCCCGCCTCATTTAATTTTCGGATAACCGTTTCTGTTGCCGAATTTAATTCTTTCTCCGTTTTTGCGTATATTAGAATGTCGTCCATTGAACACTCAGTATTACTCACGTCTTTTAGTACGTGGTTCATTAGTTCCTGAAAAACTTCTGGTGCTGAACATAATCCGAAGGGTAACCTCAAACAACAATATCTACCCCAGGGGGTTGCGAATGTCAAGTATTTTTGAGTGCGTTCACTAACTTTGACTTGCCAGAAACCTTTCTTGCAATCTAGTTTTGTGAAATACTTGGAACCGTTTACTTTTGCCGAGATTTCCTCGATTGTTTTTAATGGATAATGCCTGCGTAGAATGTTTTTGTTTAAATTAGTAGGGTCAATGCAAACTCTTAGTCTATTGTTTTTCCTAACGATGACCATAGGACTGACCACTGGTGTAGGTTCCGTAATTTTTTTAATTACTCCTAGCTTCTCCATATGATCTAATTCCTTTTTTACGTCTGCCCTGATTGCATGTGGAATTTTTCGTGGTGGCAAGATCGTGAGTGAAGGGTTATCTATCAAGTCGATGTCATACTCGTATGCTTTTATGCATCCTAGCCCATTGTAAAGGTTATGATCGATGCTTAACTTGTTTACCCTAAGAATCAAGCCTAATTCCTGACATGATTTCTTTCCTAATATTGCAGGGACGTCTTCGTTGATGATTTTAAATTTTATTTTTGCACTCATGGATTTTACCCTACAGTTTAGTACGGTTTCACCAATTACTTGAATTCTGTGTTTACTATATGTTGTTAAATATTTGGTATAGGTTGGGACGATTTGTGCGCCTACCTTTGATGCTATTGATTTGGTTAACACGTTACATTGTGCACCTGTGTCTAATTTGACAATGAACTTTTCGTTATTGACATGGATTGTTTCCTGCCAGTCGGAATGCGATCCCTGATTAATTTTGTTTATGCTTTATCGAGATCCAATTTCTCTTGTGTTAGTAACTTCTCGCGAACTTGTTCCGCTCTAATTCCGAATATAATTTTGTCTTTTAACAAG
This sequence comes from Photinus pyralis, assembly GCF_008802855.1. Lineage (NCBI taxonomy): Eukaryota > Metazoa > Arthropoda > Insecta > Coleoptera > Lampyridae > Photinus > Photinus pyralis. Next base: position 33,850,096 of record NW_022170249.1, read on the forward strand.
TCGTCATTCAAGTCTTTGAAATCGCACGTTTTGGCCAAATTTCTAATAACGGTTAGAAATTCGTCAAATGTTTCGCTTTCCTTTTGAGTTACTTTAAAGAAATTGTATCGCTCGAACGAAACATTGATTTTTGGAATAAAGTAATTATTTTATCTTTTATCGTTTTGATGTCCTTTTGTTGCGCAGCCGTAAGATTAAAGCTGTTGAATATGTGGATTGCATCTGGCCCAATTGTACTCATGAACGTTGCTGCTTGTACTTCTGCCGTTTTCTCCTGTAGTACTGCGGTTTCGTACCATTCAAATTGTTGAAGCCAGTTCTTCCAATTCTTAGCCACGTCGTTGTTAATAGACCACTTACACTTTTTTAGTTCCTTCTTTTAGAGCTAGGCGGTTCGTGTCGCACTTTGGTATAATATCAGCTGTTTTCTGTGGTTGTTGTATGGGAACAGAATAAACTTAACTGATTTTAAAAGAAAATGAACATTTCCGATTTAAAATCTGCCTTAAAGCAGTTAGGTGCCAAAACATCTGGATCGAAGCAGCAGTTGGAAAAGCGGTAAGTGTTGTTATATTCTGAATAAAGATTTTTTTAATTTCCTAACCTATTATTCTACTTTTAGATTAAGTACATGGAAAGAACATGGACTTGAGAAAACCTTATTCGAAGTAGATTTAATGAAATGTGTACCGAGCGAGGAATTCCCAACGAGTGCTTTGTTTAAACCGTTGAACACTTATTCCGGAACTGCATTGATAAGCTACGATGCAATTCATAAATGGTTTTCGGATCGACGAGCGCTTAAAGGAATGCAGAAAGGCCGCATATTAGCGATCAAGTTATTCATTAAATATAGTAAAACATATATTGATGGGAACAAGTATTATTTACAATGTAAGTGCTGTGCGGAACAAAGGAAAACTTTCGAATACAATGCTTGTGTTCAGGAGCAAGTCAGCAATAGCAGCGTTGGCATCACCTTTTTCTTGAACGATTGGCAGCACTAATCATGATAGATGTGATTGTCGAATTTCTGACAGCGGTTTAAAAAGCGCTTTCGTAATTTGCTGCATTTATTTTTGAGGTTAAGTTAATTGTTTACTTTTGTTTTTAACACGCTAGACATGGAATTAGATTTATTATTAGATAAGTGGAATGTGGTTACCAACGAAAATGGAGAGGTTACAATTAATGGTTGTAACATAGTTTTACAACATAAGCAAAGTAAGTAACTGGAAATATTTAGAGAATTGTGAAAATTAATTTAATTTTCCTTTCAGCACATGAAATAGGGTACATAGAAAATACAGATGAAAATCAATCGATGTTAGGACTGTCTATCCAAAACGAAGACACATCTGAAGCAGACGTGACAGAAGACACAACAAATGAGTTGCAAGGTGTATCCGAGGACTCCCAAAACGATGAATATTGGAACCATGAAGATACGCAATATCTTTTAACGTTATATGCCGAAAACATTGACAAATTTAGAAACACCAAAATTAAAAAGAAAGATTTATGGAAGCAAATAGGGTGCAAGATTGGCAAATCAGACGTATTGTGTGATCGTAAATTTCGGAATTTAAAAGGTACATATATTAAATTGGTAAGGAAGAAACGCAAAACTGGTGAAGCACCCATAAAGTGGCCATATTTCTCCCTGATGCAAGATATTTTAAATCAAGATGTCAATATTAACCCTGTTAAGTATTTAAGACCTATTACAACTATATCTTCACCAAGTCCAATAATTAACGAGTCATGTGTGCCTCCCAGCTGTACCAGTAGAGACAAAACCAATACGCCTTCAGTCCACACAACTATCTCATCAATTACTAATAAGTCATTGAACGTGTCATCCTTGACTGCCACTAAAGATTCAACAAATACACCACCCAACAGTCGATCCCAAACACCGAGTACTTCCACGCCTGATGGTGAAGAAACGAATAATGTTCGTGCGCCTACAATTCGAAAGCGAAAGTTTGATAAGTACCGTGAATTGGCTGCCGATATAAAGGAACGCCAAACAAAGATGGAATCCAAAATAGATGTAATGAATGAGATATTAATGAAAAGCAATAAAATACAGGAAGCCAGAAATAATTTGCTAAAACAATATCTTGAACAAAAAAAATAAATTAGTTAGTTCTTTATTATCTTCAGAATTATCATTTTTTTAAAATTATTCTTTACTGTCATTTGCGAGTACTTAACTTGTAATAAAAGAAAAATTTCAATATCGTTTTATTTATAACAAACTAAACAAAATCGCATTAGGCACAGCACTTACAATCTAATTCACTTTAAATTACTACAAAGTATTTCAGCTTATATAATTAGTAATTAACAGCCTCTTTTCACTTGCCGAGAGATTTTCATCAATTTCTATGTCTTCTTGCTGCTGCCGACTATATAAGTTATCTGGTTCATATGTTAAAATAAAGTTATGCAAAACACATGCAGCACAAACAATATCCGTTACACCTGTTATATCATTAACTTCCAAATATTTCAGGCGTCTAAATTTCCCCTTCAAGCGACCAAAGGCTCGTTCAATGAATGCACGAGATTTTGCATGAATGGTATTATATTTCTTTTGTGATGCTGTAAGATGGCCTGTATCTCGATACGGTGTCATCATCCTTGTAAGTAAAGGGTACGCTGAATCCCCTAAAATATGGCAATTTGAGGGAACAACCTGGTTTAAAACATCTGATAAAGGACTTTCTCTGAACACCCGTGCATCATGTGAACGACCTGTTTGGCCAAGATATATGTCGATAAATTTTAAAGTATGATCACATGTGCCTTGTAACACTATGCTGTGAACGTCCTTCCTATTGTAAAAGTCTGTAGGGTTATTACTAGGTGCCTTTATTTGTATGTGACATCCATCAATAAATCCAACAGTGTTTGGAAAACGATGTACTCTATGGACGTATCTTTTGATATCAGTTTGTTCCACAGCTGTCGGCCACTTAATAAAATCATTTCTGCATTCTGTTAATAATTTACAAACTTTGTGAAAAATAAAGTTGACAGTGGACTTACTCAATCCAAACAAATTACCTGCAACAACATACTTCTTAATTAAGAAAAACAATTAAAGTTCGTACTTACCTACTTCTCGATAGGAATCTTTATTTGCCAGAGTCCACAATGTTACATATAACTGCTTATCACCTGGAACTTTCGCACTGTCAAAGTTGCACTTTGTCTTTAAATAGGTATTCATAGAGTGCCTGCAACAGTCAATAATGCTTTACATACCTACTTAAAATGAAAGCTAAGCATAACACACCTGCAAAGTGGTCCCCTTCATTCGAAAATGTTCCAAACATTCAGAGTCATTAAACGCTGCAATTTTTTCAATAAAGTTATGTGATGGCAAACTTAAAGCAGACCTTACACCATATTCTTCTGCAACTGTATCTTCTAAACCAATAACATCATCATTCATATTCGCTGATACTTTTGCAACTACGCTAACGGCTTTTATGTGTTCCTCCAACGGGTTTTCCATCAACATATTAAACACAAATTCATCCATAATTATTAGGTTAGAATTTTGTAAACAAAAGTATAAGCATGGTGGTGGATGCCGTCCAAGAAATTGCAAGCGATTACTAGCAGCAGGTCATCATAGATGTCGTAGCGCACAATCGTGATTATTGCTCCTGAACACAAGCAATGTCAAAATAAAAGTTGTACAACATCAGTCGACATTTGAAATAGGTATTTAATTAATATTTTCAAATATGTTTACAGGAGAATTTATTAAATATAAGCAAACTTTTTGAAGGAATATGTGATGCCCTCATCATAGAATAATTCGAGGGGTTTTCCTCCCTAAAAAATGATGTATACAGATTCAAATGGAGGTTAGCCCCTCGGAATAATATTTGGTTTTGCCTTTTGCATTTGCTAATTTATGGTTAAGTAACGCAGGTGCAAAATCCACCGAAGATGATCAACAGACTTCACCTACTGCATCTGTAAAAGCCTTGCCTGCATCAAATACTGACACATACGACTTTTCTTTTATAAATGCATTAAAACAACGACTGTATTCCAATTTACAATTGCAAGTACCGCTGCCGCTAGTAAACTTGACACAGTCTGAAGCAATATATTATAAAGAAAATGTTGTTGTGTCTGTAGACGGTGCGTTAGATATAGCTATGGCTACTGTCCACCAAAACAATACCTTATGGAGAATGCATCGAAAGCGACGTATAACAGCAAGTAGATGTTACGAATTATTTACTTACTGTAACAATGCAAACCCTAACTGGCCAAGGAAGATAGATAGTTTGATTAATTCTACATTTACAGGAAATGCAGCTACTGATTATGGTAACAGTTGTGAATCCCTTGCTAGACAAGTGTATCAATGCCAATATGGGCAAGTGCATTCCACAGGATTGCTAATTAATCCCTCCATTCCTTGGCTTGGATTTAGTCCTGATGGCCTAAAAATGCACAGCGGAGTTATTTATAAACTAATTGAGATAAAATGCCCTGTTCTGTGGAAGGTTTTATATGAGAGTTACCATATCTCAAATATGACAATCAACAACTTTTCCCATATTGCCTTAATACGAATCATAAGTATGGTCAAGTGCAATTAGCAATGTTTTTGTTAAACATTGAATTGTGTGACTTTGTCATCTTTAGTTCTTTTGATAATAGTATATTTGTAATTGAAGTAGAAAGAGATGATGTATTCCTTCAAGCTCTAATCACAAAGTTGCATTACGTTTATTTCAGGTATTACTTAAAAATGTTATCTAGTTAATAGATTTTACCATTAATGATTTTACCGTTGGTATTGTAAATTAAGATTAGATATGTACATTATATATTTTATATTACTTAATGTTAGTGGTGTTACTTTGAATATTACAATATAGTTTAAGATGTGAAATGAGTTACATTATGATGCAAACTATTGCTTACTTCCTGTAATTAAAGTATCATGAACGATAGATGGTTTGAAGTTAATAAACATCATGCAGTTATATACAATTTCATTTGTTATATGCCATAAATGTCTTGGTATACGATCACTTAGGATTTTATTTTTTTTCCCCGCTCCTATTAAATTTTCAATAATTATTCGACGATTAGCAATGGCCCTGGTTTTAAAGATTTCTTCTTCCGTTAACTGCGCTCCTTTCTTGAATGGGGGGATATTTAAATGGACATGCTTTTCTTCCAAAAGATCTGATATGTCAAATCCTCGGTTAGCCAAAACGTAATCTGCTTCCTTCAAAAGATCAAGTATGCCCGATATATGTGATATTTTGCGATCAGTAATAGAACCCCCATACACATCTGACACAAAGGCAATTTCTCCATTTTCCGTTCCACCAATCAGTACCTTGAAAGTATTTGTTCCATAGTAACTAGAGTATGTAGCTTGTTGTATTAGAGGATCACCACTGCGTTCGATTCTAAATTCCGTACAATCCAAGACTATCGTGTACTGGCCGTGCTTACACGTTTTTAAATCCCAGAAGTTGATTTGTCTAAAGTTTGTGTATAGGTGTTTTGTCCACTTTTCTACTATGGATTTTATTATTCGAATATCTGTGTCAAAAAGGGCAGCTAACGTCGTATAATGTAAGTTCAGTCTGTATTTCATTAGCGTGATTAAGAGCTCGTCTTCATTGGTAAATAGCGAATGTGTTTTTGTGTATGAATTGCCAAAATATTGACAAAAAAAAATAAACAATTTTCTGGAAAATCCCGTCATGTGTTTCATTTGAGCCTCATCTATGAAACTTGCGGATATTAATTGGGATCGCTTAAGACTAATGATCGTTTGAATTTGCGCATGATGTGTGCCACTTCTTTCCACTTCAACTTGTTCTTCTACATCTTCTGCGATAATGTCAACTATTTCATTGTCACGATTGACATTATGTTTGTCATTGTCGGTTACAATCTTTTGAGTATGCCTTGACAAATATCTTTCACTTCTTGCAGTAGAATCACGTTTCTCTAGATGATGAGAGCTCCTTGGCAAATTTTGTGATGGAATTGCACTTTTCTTAAGTATTTTCCATTGACCTGTGTTCAAAGTTTAAATAAATTGTGATAAGGAATACAAATACCACCTAAACTAGTCACAACGTAGTCATCATTTCGAAAATGTTTCTCACACACCTTTGCATGCTTTGAGGGCTGTTTTCCTGATTTGATCGCATTTAACCAAGATCGTTTTTCTTTTGCCTCTCTCGGAAACGAATGAAATTTATATTGTATCGTCTTGGTGGTGGAATTACAGTTGTACACTGAACAATTGTAAGGCATTTTTTAGTATTCTTATGGAGAAATACATAAGAATAAAGTGAGGTTATGTTTTAATACCAAAACTCGCCTTCAGCGACCTCTATTTGTAAGTGGTCTATTAAGGGACTACTGAGACCAACAAGGTTAATGTATGGTGTAGCTTCTGCTCCTGCCATTTGGCAGAAAACAATCGAAATCATTTTACAAGGTATACAGGGTGTGACAGTATTTTTTGATGATGTGTGTATTACAGCACCAAATGAGATATTACACATGGAACGATTAAAACAAGTATTAGATCGATTCTACAAATACAATGTACGTGTTAATTTTGATAAATGCTCTTTTTTCGCTAACAAAGTAGAGTATTGCGGTTATACAATTTCGAAGGATGGCATAGAAAAGTCAAAGAAAAAAGTGGAAACAATTCAAAACATTCCACAACCACAAAATAAAGATGAATTGAGAGTATTTTTAGGTCTCATTAATTATTACGGTCGCTTTATTAATAACCTAAGTACAGTTGTACATTCCTTAAATAAGTTATTACGACAGGACGAACTTTGGAATTGGGATAACAATTGCGAAAAAGCTTTTAAAACAGTGAAGCGGGAAATGATGACAGATAGAGTGCTAACTCATTATGATCCTAAATTGCCGTTAGTACTGGCTACAGATAGCAGTTCTGTAGGCGTTGGTGCAGTACTATCTCACATTTTACAGGATGGAACTGAAAAACCCATTCAATTTGCTTCACAAACGTTATCAGACACACAAAAGCGTTACTCCCAAGTTGACAGAGAAGCTTATTCAATTATATTTGGGGTAAAGAAATTTTATCAATACTTGTATGGGGCCAAATTTACTTTAATCACAGATTGTAAAGCGTTAACTCAAATTTTTCACCCACATAAGAATTTACCTGTTTTCTCTGCCGCTCGAATGCAACACTATGCGATTTACTTGCAAGCATTCAATTACACAATTAAATATAAAAACACTAAGACACATAGTAATGCAGACGCAATGTCGAGATTACTATCAAACAGTGATCTGAAACCTACAAACCTGTTCGATGAATCTGATATATTTAATATAAATCAAATCAATGTGTTACCTCTTACAGTTGAAAGGTTAGCACAGCATACACAAAAAGATCACGAAACTCACAAACTTCTAAGAGCATTAACATCAGGAAATTTCATTCCACAGGAAGATAGGTTTAACATCGAACAAAACGAATTTTCTCTACAAGAAGGCTGTATAATGCGTGGTGCGCGCGTGTTGATACCACATACTTTGAGGAAATATATCCTTGACGAACTACATGTTGGTCATTTTGGTATAAACAAAATGAAATCACTAGCTCGTAGCTATTGTTGGTGGCCGGGGATAGACCAAGACATAGCGCATATTACAAAAAATTGCTCTAGTTGTAATAAAATCAGGAATGATCCTCCAAAGTCTTATCACCATTGGTTACCTTGTACCGAACCATTTCAGAGAGTACACTGCGATTTTGCCGGTCCTTTTCAAGGACAATATTTCTTCATTTTTGTGGACGCTTATTCAAAATGGCCTGAAATCCATACAATGAGAAATATCACAGCAAAATCTACAATTCAAATTTGCATGTCTATATTCTCACGTTTTGGATTGCCTGATTATCTTGTTAGCGATAATGGCAGCCAACTAAAGTCGAGCGAGTTTGAACACTTTTTAGCATCACAAGGTATCATACATAAATATACTGCACCTTACCATCCCGCGACCAATGGTCAAGCTGAACGTTACGTTCAGATACTGAAAAAATAATCTAACAATCACTGATAAAGTAAACACAATGCTAATGCAATATAGGAAAATGCCGCATGCCTCCACTGGGAAGTCTCCAGCGTTATTATTCTTAAATCGTGAAATTAAAACAAAAATTGATAGGATTCTACCAAAAACCAGTTACGTACTATCCAAACAAGAAGTTACAGATAATCAGAGCAGGGTGCTTGATGTGGGAGTTAGAGTTGCAGCCAGAAACTATAACGGTGATAAGTGGATATTTGGTCGTGTTGGAAATGTCTTGGGAAAACTTCATTATTTAATCAGATTAGATAACGGTAAATTTATAAAAAGACACATTGATCAAGTAAGGGTTATTGGGGAGAATATTCAAAAAGAGGAACACGATGACAGTATTCCTTTTCCACCGATCGCAAGCCAGCAAAACTTAAGTGCACCAAAAGAGCATTCTGCCATGGGAAACTCTGGGGATGATTCAGTGAGTATTTTACCACCAGGGAACAACTCCAAACAAACCGAAGTTAAGGTAGCTCGTCCAGAAAACCTTACGATTCCAGACATTAGACGCTCAAATAGGATTAGAAAACCTGTTGAGCGATTAGATTTGTGATTTTTTTTGTTTTTTGTTTTCCATTTTGATGTACAAGACTATGAAAACAATGTAACTTTATGTAGTGATTGTTTCACTGTACCATGTTTTTGTATTTTTTTTAAGTATAAAGGGGGTGTTGGGTATGGCAACACTGCATAGTTTTTCTAGGGAGGACACTACCTGTATGTTACGAATGATAATTAGGGGAGAGTGGGTTAAGATGGCGCAGTTGGTAAGATGACGCACCTCATAACTGCCTCATTTAATAGTTTAAATTTCGAATTGCGCGGGAAATTTCATTGCTTACGTAACCAGGACTGTCAGTGCAAAGTTTCAACCGAATCCTACTACCGCTTAGTGTTAAACATGACGCCAACGTGATAGTGTGTTGATTGTTATTGTAGTGTTCAAGAAGTTTGTTTCCAAAAAGTAGCTTTGTTAACATTGTCAGAACTAGGGGATGGTAGGGTGAATCGCCCAGTTAGCCGGCCACCACCCGTTCTCGGCCACTTTAGGAGAATTAGGGAATAAATTAGTACAAACTTTTGTTTCGATCCGCGATTTTTACAGATCCTACTCAACACTCCTTTCCCCACCACTTTACGGATCACGCCATTTTTTTAAGCACATGTCACCATAAAAAATGGCAGTTAAAAGTTGGCTCTTGTGAAACGTGCGTGCCTGCGGCTGTTTACTGCAGATTTGCTAGGGTCCATCTCATAAGGGAATAGTGATTATTTTGTGTAATACTGATTATAAAGGTAAGTGTTATTAAATTTTAGATAAATAATATGTCGATGTACTATTATATTTAAGAAAATAATGATAATTCATAAGTACTAATTATTTTATGGGGTGGCCGGTAAACTGGCTTAACCAAAACGCTCAATCCACTTCTCGGCCAGGGTGGCCGAGAACAGGTCGTAGAGCATGATATTGTTTATCTTTTTTTGTCTTACTGGTTCATAATAATTCGTATCCTTTTCTCTGGCATACTTAGGACAGTTAGTACCACAAAATAGCCAGTTTTCGGCCGGACTATCTAAAAAAGCGCGGGAAATAAAAATGTTTAAAAGAGCGGCCGAGAAAAGGTATCTTGGCCTTTTTTCGGCCATTACCTTTAACTTATATTGGTTTTATGTGCTTTTTACCTGATTTCGTGTTAACCCCATTTTCTCGTCATCTAAGATTTCCTGAACCTATAAAAAAAGGTTCAGAAAATAAAAAAAAAGAGAAATTGCCAAGTGCTATCCGTCCAACGCTTGGCGAAAACATATTGAAAAGCAAGAGAAAGGAAGACTAAATAAACAGGAAGCTCAGCAGAAGAAAAAAGATGAAAGACTGGAAAAACAGAATTAAAAAAATGCAAAAAAAGATATAAAACAGTCAAAAAAAAATGCAGCAAAGAAATTAAAATTGATGTGTTCTCTTTGCGAAGATGAATTGGTAAGTGACACAGAAGATGATTCTTTAAAAAACCTGGGATGCGATGCATGCCTGTAACGAGTGGTTTGATTTCGCGCCAAATTTCATTAAAAATTTCGAATTTCTTGTCATGATAGTGCAGGTCACCCTGTATATTTCATTATTTGTTCCGGTTAGAAATTTTGTGTTTGGGCATTTCGGTTCGCTCAAGACTATGGTCCGATAGATTTAATTTCGCTCAGATTTAATTTCGTCGTGGGAAGAGTGCAAAGCTGATTGACGTCATCATGAGTAATGCGAGGTTTTTGTCGTTTATTTATCAACTTTGGCGCCGACTGGACCGAGAATAGGAGCGGATGTAGCACCGAGCCGTCAGGAGATAAGGCCTTTCCACGTCGTCAGCAGAAAACCGTGAGATCAGTTTTGAGTCAGCAGTTCTTTGAGGTTAATGACGAAGTTAGAGTGGGTTAAGTTTTCTTTATCTGAACCAATGGGAGAATTTCTAGCGGGAGCCATTTTTGTTTTATGGTAATTTGGGTGTGGTTTTTTCATTTCAATTCTGAAGAAGGGGATCGTTTTTTGGGAGACTCGCGGTTAGTACTTCAAGCGGTCAACACGTACCTTGAGCGAAAGTTTTGGTACACTTGGCGGTTTGAGCCACCGGCTTATTTCGGTTGCTCCCAGTTGCGTGCTTTTTGCACCCGTTTCGAAGTGTTATTTTCTTTGCGCGTTGATTTTTTGGCGAAGAAGACCCGGTTCCAATCAGGTGATATTTTGGCGAACCCTTGAGCTTCACCCCAGGTTACTTTGGATGCAGTGAATCGCGTTAGGATACGTTGTGATTTCTCGAGGATATATAATTCAAGTGCTGCCCTAGTCCTCAAGGCGCAGAATTTCGGGATCCGCCCCAGGTGGAATTTCCTAATAGTGCCGTAAGGTCATTTGTCGAAGGAGCGCTGCGTTTCGGAGAGATATTTGCCCCAAGAAGAGCTGGTGAAATAATACTTTGAACCATCACAGTTTCCCGTCGGATAGTGATCATAAAAGTTTGTGTTCTGCCGTACCGCTAACTCAAAAATCTGTATTCCGCAGGCGGTCAAAGCTAATAAACTAATAAAATAAAATTAAATACACTGTGCTGTGTAGAAACTTTGGCAACTAGCCGTCTCCCACTCGCCACGCGAAGGATTTCCTGGACTAAGTTTCCGTTCAAACACTAAACTTTGCTTTCGTTCCGAGGAAGGATAGGCACCGTGGATTTTTGTTTCCGTGTGTTAAATTCAAGCCACCCCCTAGGAAGTCACAGAGACCTAAGTGTCAGGTTTCATCACATCCACCCTGTACCAGAGGAAAGAGCAGTTCACAAGATCGGCTGTACAAATGTTGTAAAGGTTAGTCTAATTAAATTTGTAACATTCTGTAAAATTCCACTTTTTGGTAATTAAGCTATAGTAAAAAAATTTTTTGATTTGATTGTTTATTAAAGTCCAATGAACGATTACCAAAGAGTAGGATAAATTTTTGTGTTTATTTAAATAAGTCCCAGCCCACGCTGGATTAAAAACCGATTACCTGTTGTTGCAATTTTCAAACTGTAGAGGATGGCCACCCCTTGAGTAAATTAGTTTCACCTGTTAGGATTTTTTAGTTAGTAGTTGTCATTGTTAAGCTAGTGTTTTTACAAGGAGAAGAGAAGAACTGCTAGATCCCTGTAAATTGATTGTATCGCTAATCTCATTTCAATATATTATCTATTTGGTTTCAATGTGCCTGTCTTTAAAGAAGAACGAGAGGAAGGAAAGGGAGGAGTAGGAGTTGAGGCAGGAGACTGGTAGGCGGCAGGTTAAGGTTTGTTACGCAGTTTCAAAAGAGTTAAAAGCCCACCGATTTGAGTTAGCCGGAGCATTTATTTTTATCGATTAACCAGCCTAAGAAGAAGACGGTTTGCCTTGCCGGGCGGAACCGATGGTAATTTTCAAGTCCAGAAGGAACCCCCGTAGCATGCCCTAAGTGGTTTCATTTAGCTTGTACTGAGTTATCTAATTTATCATACAATGAAGCTTCAACTAGAGATTTCTTGTGTAGTTCCTGCAAATAAGTTTTAATGAGTACAAATTATTTACTCCTCTTTTTAAGGATATCTATTTATGTTTATTTTTAAGGTTTTTTTATTAGTTACTTATATTAAAATAGGCAACTTGGAATATTTTTGTTTTATTTATCTACTTAAATATTTTGATTAGAATCTACTACTGACTGCAATAAAATTAATTTTTTTGATTATCTGTACCTAGGCACCCATTTTCCATTCATTTCTCCTTTTATTTTAATGCTTAAACAACACGGCCGAAAAATGGGATTTATCGGCCACCCATGCCGAGAACTGGCATAGTCTTGGCCGAGAAAATAATCAAGTGACCGAGAACTGGCAATAAGGACATTTTTTAGGATTTTATTAACAAAAAAAAACTTAAATAGATTTGACATTTTTGAATGATTAAATTTAATTAAGTAAACTACGTGCTATCCAATAAAATAATCAAAATTGGATTTCAATCATTCTGCAATTTTTAAACGTCGGTTTAAGGTGAAAATTCAGTTAAGTGGCCGAGAACTGGGCGATTCACCCTATGTACTTGAATTGCATGTTATGTTTGTTAATTTAAGTAGTTGCGGCACTCATAAACATTAGAAGAATTTGCTAAATAATTTTTTTTGTCATGGCTACGCATTGGCAAAGATGACGCGTTTCATATTGGTAAAGATGACGCACAGTGGACCGTTGCGTTATCTTTGCCAGCAATTCTTTTTACCGAACTTACAACAATTGCTTTCGTCCTAGATGGGAAAGTACCAGAGAAAAACGGAAAGGAGGAACTTCAGCCAAGCTTCCCTTGACTCTGCGCTTGATGCTATAGAGAAAGGTCGTAAAATCCGGGCAGTTGCTCGAGATTTTGGAATACATGAGGCAACTTTGCGACGTCATTTGGGAATTAAAAGAAAAATTAAGGACAGGAAATCTGAGACACTAGGGCGCGCTCCAATTTTCTCTAAAGAACAAGAACGGGAAATTGCCGAACAAGTAAAATCTCTCGCAAGGTTATTCTTTGGAATAACGCCCACTGAGTTACGACAGGTGGCTTACAAATATGCCGAAATAAATCATATCAAGCATCGTTTTAATAAGGAAACAGCGATGGCAGGGCCAGACTGGTTTAGAAGTTTTCTTAAGAGGAATTCTGTTATTTCTCTGAGAAAACCGGAAGGGACCAGTGTAAGTAGGGTGTCTGCCTTTAACAAACTGGAGGTTGATAGATTTTTTGATAATCTAGAACAAGTATTAACAAAAAACAAATTTGGCCCGGATCGGATATATAATGTAGACGAAACAGGGGTGTCTACAACACCAAAAGAAGTCGGTAAAAGGCTGGCACCAACTGGTGTGAAACAGTTTGGTACTATTTGTTCCTGGGAACGTGGGAAAAACATTACCGTGATCTGCGCTGTCAGTGCCACAGGAAACTTTGTGCCCCCCTTATTTATTTTTCCTCGACTGAGGATGAGTCCTCATCTCCAAAAAAATGGACCTTCTGGTTCTATTTATACGTGCACAAAAAATGGATGGAGCAACGAACAAGTTTTTGTAATGTGGCTGAAACATTTTCAAGCAAAGGTATCTTCTACTGTTGATAATCCAGTATTGCTTGTATTTTGTATTGGATAATCATTCCAGCCACATTTCATTGCCCATTTATGAATTCTGTAAGAGTCATGGAATAATTATGGTTAGCATTCCGCCCCATACATCACATAAGTTGCAACCCCTCGACCTTACTTTCTTTGGACCACTTAAAAACGCATACAGCAGACAATGTAACCTATTTTTGAAGAGAAAAATTTCTAACCCACAAGAAGGAAACACATTAACTCCTTATGATGTAGCCGAAATTTTTAAAGTGGCATATGAGCAAGTGGCAAATGTGGAAAAAGGAGTTTCAGGTTTTGCCGCCGCTGGAATATATCCACTTAATTCTGAAAAATTTTCAGAAGAAGATTTTGCACCAGCCGATAGCTTTATGAGTGAACAACCTTTAAAGGAAATTCAATTGCATCAATCACCATCATCTAAACATCTACCTCAAGAACTATCTCCACAACCATCTACAAGCACACAATCAGTGCCTTTGCTACCATCAACAAGCAAACAACCAGTACCGTCAGCAACAGAGCTTTATTTTATACCGGAACAAATTCCAATTTCAACACTTTTACCTGTACCCAAAGCACAGGCCAAGAAAATTGAGAAGAATGTACGTAAAAAGCAGCATTCAGAAGTCTTAACTAGCACCCCTTTCAAACAGAATTTGGAGGAAAAAGAAAATAAACGAAACCGAAAAGCCATGGCAGTAGCAGGGAAAATAAATGCAACCGTGAAAACAAAGAAGAAAGGCAAAGTTGTGAGAAAAGTTTACAAGGAATCTGACTCTGACAGTGAAATAAGTGTCGACGAAAAAGAAATATGTGACGACGATGAACTGGACGATATTAGCAATGCTTCTGAATACGACCAATGTATTATTTGTGGAGACACTGGAACAAAAAATGAAATGTGGTATAGGTGCACTATTTGCGGTTATTGGGCACACAGTGAGTGCAGCGGTGTTGACTCTCCTAAAGGTTTTGTATGTGACTTATGCCAAAATTGAGTGTTTTGTTTTTACTGTGTTTAATGGCATTATTACTTGAATTTAGCTTTTACTTTGTAAAATGAAGGTTTTAGTTGTTTTGTTTTATTTTAATTTTATATAATATATTTTTATTTGAGTCAATTTGTTAGCCTTTATCACCATAGTGCATTTTAATAAGTGCGTCAACTTACCCAAACCCCAAGGAAAAGACGACGCAATGCAATTTTTTCAGAATGTTATGCCTACCAGGTTTTTATGAGACTAAAAAAAATAATGTGGGTATATAATAATTACCAACACTGCCATATAGTTATTTAACGGATTTGGCATTGTTCGTGCAATAAATAAAAAAACAGTAAGCGATTCCTGTTAGGTGCGTCATCTTCAACCACTCTCCCCTACACGTTTATGTGGGCACTTCGTTTTACTTAATTCACCTATTACATCTACAATTACAACAATTGGTCAACGAGTTAGCGATGGTACTAGGATTCGTCACTGCTTGTCATTACTCATCGGATAATTCCTGTCACAATTTTGACGCTCAACATGCATGAACCCTCTCGATTTCTTCTACTGGGGTCACCTGGATTCCATTTATGCATGTGGACCGTTTCCGAACACTGCTGCTTTGGAAGATGCCATCCGTGAATGTTCTGCGGGTATCACTCATACCCAACTCATGTCTGTGACTGCAGAATTTGAAAACCGATTGCATTACACGATTCCTACTGGCGGGGACTTATTTGAACACTTAGATACTATAACGGCAGATGCGACGCAATTTCTTTTCTTAGACTGCTCTGTTCTTTTTTTTTGTGTTACCGAAGGCTGTTTCTTCTTTAATGTAACCGAAGGATGTATTTCATTCTTTCGTTATGTTTCCTTCCCACATAACACACTATATTTTCAAAATGTTGTCAGGCCATTTTTGGTCAAATATTTGTAAATTAAATTTCCTATAAACATTTCTTATATGTTGTAACGCAAATATTGCAACAACATGGGTGAATAAACCTTGTCAGAATATATAAAAATGTTACTAGAATGTTGTTAAATATTTTGGTTACAATATGTTCTAAATATTGTGTTCTAAATCTTAGTACAATATTTTATCCATAACTTTTAAAAATTTCATTCATATGCGCATGCGTGTAACGCCGACGCGTAATTATTTTATTAATTATACGTAGGCGCTGTTACTGTTAGTGCAATAACCTTTACGTGATTTTGTTTGTGTATCCATTTATTCCTTTTAACCGAATAACATATTCTGTACCTACGTGTGTATTTTGTAAGTATACATTTTCTACTCCCGTTACTTTGTAATTTCAAGTAAGAGTATGTCACATTTACTTTTCATTGAATTTGCTTCGCTTGGAAATCTAACCAAACTTTAATTTAAAATTGCTACACGTTACAAGATTGTGTAGTATCAACAAAAACGAATACCTACCTACTTGTTTTACCTACTTTTAAATGAAAATAACATTATATTGAATTATTTATTTTTACAATCATATCGTAGTATCATGCCAAAAAATAAGCAATCCAAAAGGCATATAAATCGAAATTTAGAAAAGCAAGTTAAAGCTGAAATGGTAAAAGTAAATCAGTCGGTTTCCAATCTTCATCATCCATCTACTTCAACTGCTTCGTTAGTTGTACGTGGGGCTATCTGCCAATCAAATTGGAATGATCATAATCTTATAAATGACGAGCTTGATGAAGACGGTGGATCGTACGAAGTAGATAATTCCGAATCTAGTAGTGACGATCAAGGTAAGTTTTATTTTCCATTTGATTGTAAACTAGTTGTATGGTATTCATTTTTTAGAATTTGTGGAAAGTTTTAATTTCAATGACGATCCATTTGAGACGTCAACAAATGAAACTTTAAACTTAATGGATAAATTGAGCCTTTGGGCTGTTGAAGAAAATATAGCTCACAATAAATTAAAAAAACTTTTGGAAATTCTTAGGAGTGAAAAGAATTTAAATGCTTTTGGGAACCTTCCAAAAGACCCACGAACTTTGTTGAGCACACCTAGGAAGACTATTGTGAGAACATTAGGTGGTGGACATTTTTATTATTTTGGTATTTCAAATTCAATAAATAACTTTTTAAATCAAGTGAACTATGTAGTGCCAGTCGGCTCTGTTTTTGAAATAATTGTCAATGTTGACGGTTTACCTTTAACAACTAGCTCAAATAGTGCACTTTGGCCGATTTTGATAAAAATGGATTCTATCAAATATCTTAAAAATTATGTTATCATGGTCGGTGTATTCCACGGGAATTCGAAACCAGATTCAGCAAATGAATTTTTAAGGGATTTTATTGAGGACTCCACGAACTTAATAACTAATGGTATTTTTCTTGGAAACAATTCTTATAACTTTAGAGTTAAAATGCTTGTGTGTGATGCACCCGCCAAGTCTTTTGTTTTAAATGTGAAAGGGCACACAGCAGAAAATGGCTGCACTAAGTGTTACCAAGGAGGTAAAAGGATTAATAATGTCATGTGCTTTCCATGGATGGAGCAGGCAACATTACGAACTGATGCTGAATTTAGAGAGCAATATGACAACAATCATCATCAAGGAACTACATTATTAACGGAATTGCCCAAGTTTGATATAATTAAAGATGTACCTTTGGACTATATGCATTTAGTCTGTTTGGGTATAATGAAGAGATTGTTAACACACAAACGTTTTGGGTGGATTTCAGGAAATTATTTACACAAACTTTCTTTACAGCAACAAAATGAAATATCAAATAATCTTATTTACTGTAAAAAATTTATAGTGTGTGAATTTTCCAATAGGAAATGTCGATCATTACATTATTGTGCGCGATTTAAAGCAGTTGAATTTAGACTCTTACTACTTTACTCTGGACCCATAATGTTTAAAAAATATATTAAGCAGGATCACTATTGTCATTTTTTGCACTTCCATGTTGCAATGCGTATATTAAATAATGATGAATATTGCCAAAATAAATATCTTTTAGATTATGCTCAAAACCTTCTTAATGGTTTTGTGAAGGATAGTGAAAGAATTTATGGGCCAGATTTCATTTCTTTCAATGTACATAACCTTCTGCATTTAGTACAAGATGTTGTACGATTTGGTGCAGTCCACAATTTTTCAGCATTTGACTTTGAAAATCACATGCGGTTGGTTAAAAAAATGGTACGGAAACATGATAAGCCCCTACAGCAAGTAGTTAATAGAATGTCTGAACAAATTTCCTGCAAAATGCTTAAAAATAACTATGATTTAAACCAACCAACATTTTTGCAAGAACATTCCAAAGGTCCTTTACTAAACAATTGTTGTTCACGTCAATACATGATTTTGAAGTTCAAGGGTTACACATTCAAATTGAACTCAACTGATTGCTATGCTATATTGAATGATAATAAAATAATAAAAATTCACAACTTTGTAACTGTTGACAATTTAAATTATGCAGTTGTTCAATATTTGCAAAAAGTTGGTCTATTATTTAATTCACCATGTGAATCTGAGTTAGTAGGCATTTGTTGTATAACGATCAGTAATGTATATGATTTAAAAATATGTAATATCAATGAAATAAAAAGTAAAGTAATGATTTTACCAAAGAAAAACAATGAATATGTGGCATACTCTTTATTACACTAACTGTAAGGTTTTATTAAAAAATCAAAAATTTTCTGGGATTTTATTTTCTTTTGATTGTGTATTTTCAGCCTGTGAGTTAAAAAAATGTGGTGCGTGGTGTTTTTCCTGGATGATGACACTTACGAAGTGATTCCGAACATATGGGTTTGTAGTGAGAGTAAAGAACTTACTTATTTTCCGAACGTTGAGGGTTTTAAACTATACGAAATAATTAAAAATCGTACAATACCTGCTAAAGAATGGCCGATATATAAAATCAACGTTTTAGCTGAATACGGTAGTAGCTTAGTGCCCGATAGTACATAATTAAACTTTTCCTTTTAGCTGATTTCCACTATGCACAGGTTCAATGCGAAGAGGCGCGATGTGGAAATGTTATATCCAATAATGATGAATCCAACTCTCAACAAATAAATGCCGGAAAAGGGCAAAGGGTGCGCAAACCCAACATCAAATTATCCGAATATACAAGTTTGAACACAGATGATGAGGAACTTGGAATCTCAACAAGTTTTCGAAAAATAGGTGCGTAAATAGATGATTAAAGTATTAGGGTATTTAATTATTTCCTTTTAGACCATAAAAAGAGTGGAAGTCAAACCACGGGTGAGGAAAAGTTAATTTTATTTATTGTATCCTGAACATTAATTTTTAGCCGATTTAAAACAAAACCTCACCGAGCATGATGCTAGTTCGAGCAAGGATGATGGGGATGCTACATTGACCAGGTTTCCAAGAATTGGTAAATAAGTCAGTTATTTCAGCATTGAGGTATTTAATTGTTATCTTTTAGACTATAAAAGTGGCAACCTCGGTGGCAACAAACAAACAACAGGTGAGGAAAAATCTTATTTTTTTAATTATCGTAACACATTTCATTGCAGGAGTAGCTAAAGTAATAGCAATGTGCGATGACAATGAGAACAATATTATATTAAATAATATGGTAGAGGACATTTCGTACAATACAAGTATTATTCGATTATGAATTAGTTTTGTTTGTACATTTATGGTTTTAGAAATCGTGGATAATATTTCATTGATCGTGACGAAATTAGAAGAAATCACTCTGAAAAATGAAGGTAGGTGCAGTAAAATGTGGCTGGAACTAAATTTCCACAATTTAGAATTTCAACGAAGGATGTTTCGCCAGCAATTTATTATTCAAAACAAATTAGCTGATTTGGAATCGCTGATAGTCACCCTTGTAATGTCCTCGTTGTGAGGGAGTTGGATTTATTAGGAATTACTAATTATTTATTGCTATTACTTCTTATAACTAGGTGTTTACATTGTCGCTGTTAGACCAATAATTACCGACTGCACCTTCTACAAACTGTGCAACCCACTAACATTATTGGGGTCAGTACTGCTTGCACAATGTGCTTATTTATGCACTACACCTACCCCTTTTATAAAAAAAATGTCTTTTCGTTTGTTGATTTGATTACTATTAAATGAAGGGAGAAAGAAATTGTAAAAGAAAAGACATTTTACAAAAATCTATACAAAACTTAACTAAAAGAGAGACCGTAGTACCATTTTGGAAACACTCGCATATTAACTTTACAGTCAATGACATTGTTTATCTTATTTCTTTCCATTAAAAAAGTTCAGTCCTAATTACAGCACAGCACTCATATTAATCTTGTAATGTGAACAATATGAAGAAAAGTACGGGTTATTTATAACGTAACATTCTTTTGAGATCTTGCTCCACTGTCGTTTGGTGTCCTGCTTATTTTCTCCGCAATTTCAGGACCTGGATTCAGTTGGGTGTAGCCTGTTATACTACTGCAGCATTCTCAGGAGATTGTCATTTTGCGGTTGAGTGTTTATTGTTTGGTGGTCCACGACTCCCAATCGATCACATGCAAAAGAAAAAATTTTAGCAACATGCTTGAAATTATTACGAACTAAGAGATATCTAAAATAACCATTATCATACACTTAATTACCTAAAATGATTAAAGCATCTTACTTTACATTCCTATATTTATTATTATAGCTAGATTAGTGCGCACTATATTACCTATTCTAAATTGTTCCTGTCACTACTTATAAAATTTTCGAAGCCTATTTTTATGCACTTTGAAGTGTTTTCCGTTAGTGTCTATTAATGTACAATTTGGTTCACTCACTGACACTACACTGAAGGGTCCATTATAAACCGGATCAAACTGAGTCCTTGATTCGTTCGTTACTAATACTAAATCTCCAGTCCTTACATCTAACCTATTTGAATTAACATCATAACCTATTTTTCTAACTAATTTACCTTTTTGCAAATATTTATTGGCTCTATTATTTGCAATTTGGAGTCTATATTTGACTTCCTTCGCGTAAGAGTCAATATTATAAAGTGGATCTATATGTGCATCCAAAAAATCGTTCGGTAATGTTGGTTTTTTGGCAAAAACAAGTTCAAATGGACAATAATTGTGAACTGTGGATGGGGTTGTATTATAACAATAAGTAAAATATTTCAACCAATCATCCCAATCCACACTACAATCTTGAATATAACTTCTGAGATATTCGTTTATTACCCTATGATTTCGTTCCACGGTTCCAACTGTTTGGGGTCTGTATGACGTAGAGGTTTCGTGTTTGATGTTAAATAGTCTGTTTAATTCTGTCATAGTCTCGTTCACGTATTCAGTTCCCTTATCAGTACGAATTTCTTTTGTTGGTCCATAAATAAGGATAAAATTTTCGAATATTGTTCTCGCTAATGTTTTTGCTTCTTTATTTGGCATGGCTGCATTATAACGTATTTAGTCAACTCACACTCAAGAGTTACTGCATACACATTGCCGGAGGAGGTTTTTGGAAAAGGACCTATCGTGTCGATGATAACAATATCAAATGCTTTGAGAGGGCTGGGCGTAATACATAATGGCTCTACGTTTTTTGGTTTTGCCTTGTTAACTTGACATTCATGACATGCCTTAATAAATTTAACTACGTCTTTTCGCATACTATTCCAAAAGAAATAAGAACGTAATTTAGACAACATTCGCTTCTGACCACAGTGACCTCCTAAAATCGGATCTCTGTGAAATCGCGTTATTAAAGCTTGTTTTTCTGTTGCATCGAATACCTTTTGAATTGGCTTTGTCAGCACAATCTGCAAGTTGTGTAACGTATCATTTGCCACAATTTTAAAGTTCGACAGTGGGACATAATTAAAAATTTGACTGTTTAGCTCGAGCTGTAACTTATTTATCCCTTGTTCACCGGCTACTTTTTCAAGCCTGGAAATAACTTGCTCTAAAGCGAGTATTTCCGTAGTGATACAACTGTCAATATTAATATTAACACGCGCGCGTTTTTTATTATTATTCATTATAATCTGCATTTTAGGATACGGCGTATCCAGTTTAAAAATTAATTTTGGCAAATGCGATGCTTCAAAGTTTTCTATTACTTCGTATATTTTAGGAAAATTCTCGGTTAAATTTCCTTCCACGTTTTGTTCCGTGTTTTCACTGACTACAGTATTATTTTTCCGCAACCTCGACCTTGTCTGCACAGCAAGAATTTGAGTCTGAGAAGACTGTATTTCTTTTAATTGCTCTACATCTATTCGAGATAGCGCGTCGGCCACCACGTTGTCATTACCTTTGACGTATTCTATGTGAAAATCGAATTCCTCTAGATCTAATCTCATACGGGTTAGTTTTGAACTGGGATTTTTCATTGAAAACAAATAGACTAAAGGCTTATGATCCGACCTTATTGTAAATTTTCTACCATAAACGTAAGGTTGAAAATGTAATATTGCCCAATGTATTGCAGCTAATTCTTTTTCTATTGTGGATTTATTAAGTTCGCCTTTCGTAAATGCTCGCGAAGCGTATGCAATTGGCAAATCTATGCCATCCTTAACCTGACTCAACACTGCCCCACATGCAAATTTTGCAGCGTCGGTGGTTATTACAAACGGTTTATCAAATCTAGGATATTGCAAAATAGGTGGTTGCATTAACGCATTTTTTAAATTTTGAAATGAATTTTCGCAATCCGTAGTCCAATTGAAAATTGCATTTTTGCGTGTTAATTTATTTAAGCAATAGGTCAATGAAGCAAAGTTCTGAATAAATCGACGATAATAATTGCAAAATGCAACAAAGCGTTTTGTGGTATCAGGGTTTTGAGGTCTTGGGTAATTCTTAATTATGTCGAATTTTGATTTGTCTGGTAAAATTCCGCGATCGGTAATATGATGACCCAAATATGTAACATCTTTACGAAAAAATTGACATTTTTCGGGATTTAGTTTTAAACAAAATTTTCTACAAACTTCAAATACTGATTGTAAATTTTTTAGATGATGTTTTTCAGAGCATCCTATGACTATTAAATCATCCATATACATAAAAGCTCTTTCTGGAGATAATGACGCAAAAGCAATATGCATCATCCGTTGAAAACTATTAGGACTAACTGAAAGACCAAATGGTAACCTTTTAAACCGAAATGTTCCCGCATCTACTGTAAAACTGGTAATATCACGTGAATCTTCTTCAAGTAAAATTTGATGAAAACCTGACATCAAGTCGAGCACAGAAAACCATTTGGCTCTGCCCAACTGATCTAAAATGTCTTCTATTCTGGGTAATGGAAATCTGTCTGCTATTAATTTTTTATTTACTTGCCTAAAATCAACTACCATTCGCCATCTTTTTTCACCATTTAATGACTTCTTTGGAACAAGTAAAACTGGTGAATTATAACTACTAACGGACGGTTCAATCACATCACTTTCTAATAATTTTTCTACCTGCCTATTTATCTCAGCCTTTTGTGCTTGGGGAGTTCTATAATTTTTTACATAAACCGGTTGATTATCTAGTGTTCTCAAGGATTGTTTATAAAAATTATTGCAAGTCAGTAATTTATCGGATTTAAGAGCAAAAATATCAGAATATTCCTGACATAATTTTGTTAAGTCCTTAGCCACAAACGAAGGCACATTTGAATTTAATAAACCCAGTAATTCACTATTCCTATCCCCATTTTTATTTTTTAGTGTGTAGATGTCGTAGTTATTTAGATCTTCCGCTTCTAGTCTTAAATTTTTAATTGTAACTTCGTGTAAATTAGTATTAATAAATGTAATTAAAACTTTCGATCCAGACACTATGGTTTTTTGGGTATAAACACCTTCAGCTACTCGTTGTCCTGGGATGAAAGCATTTTGAAACGAAGAATTTAAGGTAACTTCTCGAGTGACTTCTGACCAAGCAGGAAAAACTAGACAATCCTTTTCTGGTCCTCCCTGCATTGGTAGACGTAATGATTTGTTTGGGTACTCCAATTTAACGGACAACGACCATTCGTCGTAATCAATTATGCATTTATAACGTGTTAAAAAATCTCTGCCCAAAATTCCATCGGCTGGGATTGAAAAGTCATCCGAAACGATGTGAAATTCATGTTCTACCTCGTGTTCTACTCGGTTATCAACATCTAGAAAGATATTTGTTGTGATTGCGAATGTAGATTGAATCGTTGAAGCCGTAACTCCGTGAATTGTGCATTTTTTGGGATATTTAGGATAATTTTGTGAAATTTTACTAATTTTTATAACCGAAATGTCTGCGCCTGTGTCTACTAAGAAACTTGATGTAGCGCCAACTGCATTAATTTTTAGAAAAACAAAATTTGAATAGGATAATTGAAATTTGGAGAAGTTTATTGATTGTCCCCCCCCTGTTGCAGGTGGGGGTGTTGGGAGTTTTCCGATTGATATGTTCTGATGTTTTCAGCCCGATTTCCAAAATTTCTACCTCGGCCCCTATTGTTATGATATGTGTTGTGAGGTCTGAAATCAACTCGACCTTGGCTTTGGTTCATATTTCTACGTATATAGCGTCCCCTGCGATTATAAGCACCACGATTGTTATGCTGACTGTATCCTCGGTGCCCATTATAAGTTCCCCTGAAATTTCCTCTGAAAGAGTTTGCGTAAAAAATATTTGACGCCTGGGGTGCATCTGTTTCAACCGTTATGAATTTTGTTATTGCGTCTTGGAGGCTGTCAAAGTTACCTGCTTCCATTACTACGCGTGTCCTATCTGACTTTGCATTACCTATTAACGTTTTAAGCGCTCTGTTTTTAACAAAATTTTCGGCAGTATCTGCACGTACTCCTTCGGAAATATACATGGAAAGCAAATTTGCCGCAAGATCGTTAACCTGATTTGTGAATGCCGTAGCGTCTTTCCCGTTTTGTTTTATATTTGCAAGTTTTGCTTCAACTACATGAGATTTCTCGCATTGGCAACGTTTTTTCAAAACTGTAATTACTCCGTCTAAATCTGCAACATCAGCTGTTACCGCCAACCTTGCTTTTCCCGTTAATCTAGTTTTTACAAATTTCAATGCATTTTCATTGTGACCTTCCGAATTTGCTTTTAAAAGTTCTAACGCATCTACGAATGAAACTAATTCCGGCGCGTCACCATTAAAGGATTTTGGTAGCAATTTGTCAGCGAGAGTAAAGAATTCGGTTAGTGACAGAGGCATTGTGTCTTCCAGTGTTACGTTATTCAGTGGTAGTTCGTCAGTTTCGTTATTTCCGTCAAGGTCAATGTCGATAATTTGTGTCACTGATTTGTTTATCCTCTCAGTAGGAACCAGTGGCACTAAATAATTAAAGTCTAACTTAGCAAATGCTTGTATTGTTCGATCCCTAAGTTGATCAAACGCTTTTTGGATCCATGCTTTATGTTCCGGGGTGAATCTAAGCCAATAAGAATTTACAAGCTGTACAAACTCATTAAACAATTTTATTAAATTTTCTGCAATTTCTGTCCTAACAATTTGTTGCTTTGGAACCTGAGTTTTAATGGCTCTTTTGGCCTGATTGTTATGCTCAGTTTTAATTTGTAACAACTTGTTTTGTATATCTTCCCATAACCCGGACATGTACAACTATTATCTTAACAAAATTACATACCCATAGAGCTATACCTACTCATAAACCTTAAAATAATTACTTAATAGGCCAACAATATTAATAAGTGGGGGAGAGAAAAAATTGTATTACTATACCTTTTATTTCAGATAGCACGTCTTTTGGTCCTTTCGAACAGCTAATGGTTACACTTGTGCGTTCGCTGCCACTCTTCGTATCGCCCTGTTTTTCACGTGTCGCGTATACATCTTGACCACTTTGAACCCGAACTCCAAAACCAGAATCGCAAATATGATGTAAAACATGGTCTTCATATCGCTGGACATTCTTATTTCTGATTCTTGCACAATGAAGTTTTCGTTGAGATCTTGGGTTGTCGTCGCTTCCTTACTGCTAGATTTTCCCATTTTTAACTTGTCAGTACACTAACTGTTGATTCATTGTCACGGTCGCCATGTAATGTCCTCGTTGTGAGGGAGTTGGATTTATTAGGAATTACTAATTATTTATTGCTATTACTTCTTATAACTAGGTGTTTACATTGTCGCTGTTAGACCAATAATTACCGACTGCACCTTCTACAAACTGTGCAACCCACTAACATTATTGGGGTCAGTACTGCTTGCACAATGTGCTTATTTATGCACTACACCCTGTCAACTACAACTGACAAAACAAAAGAGACCACCACAGATGAACAAGTAATTCTGGAGATATGGAAATTGTTTCCATTGGCCAACACAGAAAATTTAAATATAGTAGAGCAAACTTTACTTGATAATACTTTATTTAAAGATGTGGTAGTACATTTCAAATGTGTAAATGCATCTTTGATTTTATTGTTATGTTATAGGCAAGAAAGTTCTCCTTGGTGGGAGGTGATACAGCCAAGGAAATTACAAGGAATATTTTGTATTTGATGCTAACTAATGACTTCGCTGCAAATTACAGTTTCGATGGTGCAAAGGGTAAACTTAAATTTAAATCGCTGAAACTGTATGAATTATTATTAGGTAAGGTTCGATAATATTACAAATTGATCCGCTAAATATGTGCTATTTTTTCCAGCATCAATACGCAGCAATTTAAAAACGGAAAATGCTACTGAAAGCGATATTTTACCAGAGTTAAGACAATGGCTAGCCCAAGCCAAATTTAGAAAGAGGAAGTAGTGCTTGAAGAGTGTTATTATTTTATTATAGGTATAACATTTATTAATTTTTAGATTTATACTATTATTGGTTTTCTATTAATGTGTGGTTTTGAATAAATGTTGCATAAATATTTCACAAAGATTAATCTATATATTTATACAATATTGGTGCATAATATTTATAAAATATTTCTCCATAACATTTGTAAAACATTAAAAGTGGGACATCTAAATGTTAGATTTGTTAGGGGGGTTATGGATGTTGGTTGGCAAAAGAGTCGCAGTACTATTTACTACGGATAGAAAGTGACTTTATTTATCACTACTATACAGTATTTATATATATACACGCTAACACTTAACTAACAAAGTAACAACACAAAAGTGAGTCCTTGGGCACGGGTTTCACGATACCGCGACGAAAGAGAGCAGTCCGTCCTACTTATCACGCTAAGGAACGAGAGCGATCTTACGGGAAAATGCACTGCTCGTCGCCGTGGCTGATACAAGGCTGAAGACCCGAGGCTTGGTTGAGAACTTGTCCCACCTAGCAAGCTCGTTGCTCTTCTTGCCGTTGAGAGGAATCTCAACGGCTCTTAAATGGTTTGTGTTGTGATCTTGCGTGAGGGAGTTTCCCTTTGCGGCATCTGTCGGCCGCTCCTGGTGACGCGTGCGGGGGCGTCAGTGGTTAAGGGTTGTACAGGTGCGCGTGCACCTGTGGCTAAAGGTAGTTGGGGTGCATTGGCGTGGGATGGCGTATGCGTATCGGTATGCGCTACGCCTTTAGGAAGTGTGGCCGTAACAGATTGATATTATGAAAACATTTGAGTAATAATCTTAAACGTTTTAAAAATATTTAACCATTTGTACAATCATATTTTTAAAACGTTTTTAGGATATTTTTGTGTTATGTGGGTTGTGCTCATCCTGCATGATCACTTCCCTTTTCCATGGAATTTCTAACGTGTCGGCCGATGCTGCGTCGAAACCTGCATTACTATATAAGTGTACGCCGTATTGTAATTCATATTTGCACGCAGCTAACGGCATTTTCGTATGCTGCGACGAATGTCGGGTAACCCTGTATACATTTACAAGATAATGATATCATTTTGCCCTTGTATATATATTTCGACGATTATGAAAGTGGAAATCCTCTTGGGTCACATGCAGGCATACATAAAATCTCTTCTATATATTGTTCAGTTCCAGTATTACCTCAAAAATATCAATCTCAGTTAGCGAATATTTTTCTGTTTTCATTATTTCATAGCTCTGATTTAAAGGAATTTGGACATCAAGTTATATTTTCTAAATTGGTGGAAGAATGCAATAAGTTATTGTCGGATGGAATTCGTGTTAAAAATTTTAACACACAGACAAACATATATTTTTGTGTTGCGTTAATAGGGAGTTTTCGTGGCTTTTACGGTAAACGCTAACGCTATTTTTGCGCTACTACGCATGAGCATAAGATACGGTAACGCTAAATATTTAGCGGACTACGTTATTTGAACTCATTTACCGGGACTCGTAAAGATCATACGGTATTTTGTGTGACGTCATAGTTTGAGGTTGTGTGTTTGTATACATACAAATTTATTATACGAAGTTGTGCCGTGCATGGAGAATTTTTTAACAAAATGTGTAGTAAAAACGGAAGACTACGCTTTACAACAACTGATGATTTGGATTTACTACGTGCAGTAGCTGCAGAAAATCCGTTTGAAGATATTTTACGGTGGGGTGTAATCCATGAAACCGTTGTTACCAATACTGGAAAACCCTTTACGCTTCGAGCATTAAAAGACCATTTGGAATACTTGTTGAAATTATTTATACAGGAGGATAAAGCCAACATCAAAAAGTAAGTTTCCTTGTACAATTTCTATTAATACATACTGAAAGCATTCTCTAAATTTTTTATATTGTCGCAGATCAGGAACTGAAGAGGAGTACGAAGAGAAGGAAAGGTTGTTACAAGAATTACATGATTTAAGGAGAGAATTCACGAGTAAAGCTACTTCAAACCAACCGCAGGTCAAATCAAAGAGCAAAGCAGATCAATCCACATCAAAAAAATGCGGAATCGAAGTGCGAGAGAAAGCAGCACAAGAAAGCAGTGAGTAAATTTACAGTAATTGTAATTTGGACAAAACTGTTACAGTTACATACATTTTACTAGAAGATGGTACGCTAGTAAATGAGACAAGATACAATAAGACTCTAGTGGGGGATGTTGGGAGTTCTGCATCAGGGTCAAACGATAATGCAGAAGTTTCATCGGGATCTTCAACTCCAACACTATTGGGTAGGTGTTATTTAATTCAATATTTGTCACATTACTAATACAATACCGTATCATTTAGAACCCTCTCACAAAAGAATAAAGAGGGAAGATAAGATCAAGGGCTGTTTAGAATTTTTGAACAAAAGAACATACCAGGAATATGAATTGAAACAAAAACAATTAAACTTAGAAGAACGTCGTCTTGCATTGGAGGAAAAGAAATTAGCTGTGGAGGTACAGAAACTTGAAGCGGAAAAAGAAGAACGAAAAATCCAATTAGATGCCGAAATTACAGAAAGAAAAAATCATACGATATTAATGCAACAACAGCAACACTGCTATGTGGTTTATTAAACTATCTAACACAAAAAAATCATGATTACACACGCACATTAATTAATTATAATTTACATATTTTGCAATAAACACTTTGGTATACATATGTGTTAATTATTGACCTAAATATTCACGCAGTGTGGGAGGCACAATATTGAAGTATTCAGATGTTTGACTGCCGTTAAGGCAGGTATGACAATTTGTTAATATTGTAGCAGTTATATACATTTTTTTTATGTCTTGCAATAATAACTTCTGATTTTTTTTGAAATCTAAAAAAGCAAATTCCGCTATTATCTTTCCAAATCCCCATTCTACCGCCTGTCTGACTGAACTCATTCGGGTGTTAAACTGTTGTTGCTCATCAGTGAGTCTTCTATTTCGATATGGAGAAATTAGCAGTTCTCTTATTGCATATGCAGGGTCTCCATATAGAACAAAATTTTCTCCATTTGGAAATTTACATCGCCGTTCTAACTGGTTATACAGGTTTGACTCTCTTAAAATCCCAGCATCATGCCGACGTCCCTCATATGCACCTATGAGACTGCAAATTATTCCATCTGGACTGACCACTGATTGATATTTAACACAATGAACTCTTTTGTGTCCAGAAAAATATTGTTGTTGCTGGAGCGTTGGTCGACATACCGGACGCGCAGTGCCGTCAATAAAACCCCAACAGTTTATGAGTGGTGCGTTTTTACGTGCAATAGCCTAAAATAAAGCAATTTATAGATTTTTCTACACACGAATAATAATGCCATGTTACCTGGCTATATTGTTGCAACTTGTTGTAGTTTAACCACATTAAATTATCCAAATTTGACAGTAAATGGGAAAAATTGGTAAAAATATGATCAGTAACTGTATTTGCTATATCTGACAAATATGGACTTGATAAACCAAACAATGGCTCTAAATCAGATAGCCTATTAGGATAAGCTAATCGCAGTGCCGGATTTACCAATTTGCCGCCCTACGCTAACCAAAAAGTGCCGCTTTCAGTTTAGTAGGTAAGGTAGTATGAGCAATAAAACTAGATTATAAAATTTTGTATACCTATTTATTATCACAACTATATTATTTTTCGTCGGGATTTTATAGACGCAAATGAGTTTATAAGACTATCAAAATCTAACTTTATTGTTATATCAGACTCTATTGTCAAAATTGTCAATGCATTTAAACGGTTTTGTTGCATTGTTGTTCTTAAGTATGTTTTTAAACGTTTAAGTGTTGAAAATGAACGCTCCGCTGAACAAACTGTGACCGCCATAGTAACAAACATACGTAAGGCAATTTCAACATTGGGGAAAACTGCTTCTAAATTGTGAGATCGAATGTATGAAAGCATATTTGATAAGGTACATTTTTCGTGTTTCGTGTCTGTTTCTTTTAAAAGTTCCGCGAAATGCAAACATTCTGTTGCAAATACATCTTCCAGATCGTCCTTATAACATTGTTGCAGGTAGTTGGCACTTTCAATCAACTGTTCTTGAGAACTTTCTTTTAGAGTAAAAAAGAACTTAAATTTTTTGAAAACACTGTCATATGCTTCATATCTTTTTTCCAGTTCCACCATAACCCTATCCAGTATGGAAAAATATGTTTCTACTTTTAGTTGTTCCTTGCCTGTCAGAATTGTGTCGCCATCCATATTTTCATCTGGGAAAAGTTTACGTCTCCGAGTTCTTTGACGATCATTGTCGTAGCTTTCATCCATAATTTCTTTGGCTTTATCAAGGTACGTTTCAAACATGGTAGTATTTCGTAGAGCTTTTACAAAACTTATCAAAGACGAAAAGAGTCTAGTTACGTCACCATTGTCGATTTCGACGCTCTGAAGAATTTTATTAGTGCTGTGGAAACGCTCTAATATCGCTTCCCAAAAAACCGACATGAAGGCAAATTCAAAGCGGTTTAAGCAACGTTTAATCCCAGCCGCCTCCGCACGGACCGTAGGTTTTTCAGAAATAGATTCTTCAATTGTTGTCAAAGCATTTAAATAATCCCCCCAGCCTCCGCATAAGCTCATTAAAGCATCATGGCGTGCAGACCACCTTGTTCCATCTACGCGTTTTGGAACTTTAGCGCCAGGTTTTAAACTGGAAAGTAGAATTTCCCAACGACGAGTAGATGCCGAGAAAAAAGTATATAGGTTTTGAATCGTTTCAAAGAACCTTACAGCCTCTCTAGTACATTCAGCAGCGCAGACTCCAACCAAATTCAGTGAATGGGCGGCGCATGGTAGGTAATAAGCGAGTGGGTTGTGATTTAAAATCCTTGCTTGTAGACCACTGTAACATCCCGACATGTTACTCGCATTGTCGTAGGATTGACCTCGACAATGTTTTAATTCCAAGTTGTGTTTCTCCAATTTTGACATGATAGCATTTTCTAAATCTTCAGATTTATGCCCCACATTTGGCAAAAAGCCAATAAAACGCTCCACTGGTTTTCCGTTGTTTGTAACATATCTGATTATTACGGATAATTGATCAATGTGAGCCATGTCGGGTGTGGAGTCAATTATAATTGAGTAGTATTTTGACATTCTAATTTCGGTCATAATATGATTTAGTACCTCAGTCGACATGAGGTCAATAAACTCTTCACATATTGTAGATGATAGGTATGACGTTTTACCACTTCCAGGATTTCCGTGCTGAGATAAATGTGTGGCTAGAAACGGATCAAATTCTGCTATGAGCTCCAGACACATCATGAAATTGCCATTGTTCGTATTACCAAATTTTTCAACTGTTCCTCTAAACGGTAGCCCCCTGGAAGCCAATTTTTTAGTCACTGCAACTACGCGCTTCAACACGTTTCGCCAGTAATCTTCTTCAATACTTATTTGCTGACACAGCAGTGAATCAATTTGGTTTTGTTTTTGTCGACGCCTTAATAAAGTTACTTGAGATTTGGCATGTTCTTTGGAGTTTTCATGTAAATTCAAAATTTTATTTACATTACTCCAATCATTTATGCCTTCAGTTGCCATTTTTGATGCTCCTCCGAAAAGTCGACATGGGATGCAAAACAGGGATTTCTTTGAAGATGAATATATCAAATATTTACGAGGCTGTTCTTCCCCATTGGCAAGTTTCCGGCGGAAAACGTTTTTAGTGAGACATCGTGACTTTCCGCCATTAACAATTTTGGTTAATGAAAAATCCTCATCTGTATTTTGGCATATTTCATTGGGCAATGACATTAAATAATTGATAGTATCATCATTGATGTTCCAATCGGCAGGGTCGTTGCTCACAATTGCTGGCAAACATGGTGATGGACATGCAGATTCTACGTTCGATGATGATGCTGTAACAATACCTGTCTGTCAAGAATTTGGCACATTTTTTTTTGATAGGACCAACAGCACCAATTGTTGATAATTACAAAGTTGTAAACGTGTGGAAAATTGACTTTCATTTAATCCCAACGGGCATTCTATAAGACTATAAAATTAATAAAAATTTATCAAATGGGTGCCCAGAAAGACGAAAGTACCTAATGAGTAAATATGTGGGGGCGTGGTTTAAAAAACACATAATGACATAACTGATACTTAATTACTTACATGCTTCTGTGACCGTGTCCACCGCTTCTGCATTGACTGCATTGTCAGGTGGTATAGGTATAGGTACAACACTAACAACCTCCAAATCTTCCGATTCTGAACAATCTGTTTGCTCTTGGGAATTTGTAGGCTTAGTTAAAAAATAGTTTTTCAAATTTTGAGTTTTGTCTAAAACGGCCTGAATCTTTCTCCGTTTTTCTTCAGCGAGTGCTTTGTACTGCGCTCCACTTAACCGTTTCCGGCCGTCACTCATAGTATTGTTAATTGTTATACTGTAAAATGTTTGTGACACTCGACTCAAACTCAACACTATAAATAAACGGTAAAACGCACTGATCAGTGATCACAGATTACTACGACTATCTACCATCACAGTCTAATTGTATTTAGACTGTGCTACCACTAATAAAGTAATAACACTAATCTGTAAAAAGCAAACAGATATACGAATGCGAATTACGAATTACGATACACACCGTTCACAATATAATATAATTCACTACATACAAACCCCTACGCTTTCAGCTGCAATTCACTCACGACACTGATCATGATCACTGCATATTGACAACTTCAAATATTGCACTTGCTTCTTACGTGTGGGAAGGGGAACATGACGGTGAGGTGAGTCACTCACCGTGAGTTGAGTGGTGACATAGGTGGTGAGAAGTCGGTGAAGGAAGACGCCTAATTTTGATTTGAAAATTGAAATTTTGCCGCCTCTCCAATATTGCCGCCTTACGCCTGGGCGTAATTTGCGTAATGGGAAATACGGCACTGGCTAATCGTCGTAGACATATGCACAATCCTTCCAAACCTAATAATTAAAAAAAAATTAATAACAATACTAAAAACTGCAGCAGAAGGCTTACTGGTAGTGACATGCCCAGTATCAGTTCTTATTTCGTTAGGAATTCTTAATGCCTCAGTTAGCTCCAATAATTGTCTCCGATTAAACCGAAAGTACAATTGAATTTCTTCTGGAGTTAACTCGTCCAAGTTCAACCGTCCGTATTGTTCAGCTCGAATTCTTTTATTACGTCGAGGAGTTTCTAATTCTCCAATCAGTAGAGCATCTGCTATATCGTTTACATCCATGTCACCTAACACTGCAATTTCCAGTAGTTCTTCCATACTTCAAAGTGAAACGTTTTCAAAATATTGCTTTTGTTTACACTCGTTTAAGGTTATGTTTCCATGTTTACCTGTTAAATGTGAAGATGGCGCTGACAGTTTTATCGTTTAAGGGAGGCGCAGATCACGATAACTCTCTTTTCAAGACGGCCGTTATTTTCAATACCGTATTTGGTCACGTGATATTTAACGTTACCGTAAGTTTAGCGTAAAAGCCACGAAAACTCCCTAATATCTTTAACGGAAAGTTATGTTTAGATTGCATGTGCAATATTGTGCTAATGTGCTACTAGTAAGCACCACGCGCATGCGGCGTGGTTAGTGGTGTGATTTGTGAAATGGTGGACGGTCGTTGAACTTCCTGAATGTTCTGCATCCCACATAGCACAAAATATCGTCAAAATGTTACTATGCCATTTATGAACCAATATTTAATAATTAAACGTTATTACAATATTACGTAAATA
The DNA here is from genome assembly GCF_008802855.1 of Photinus pyralis. Taxonomy (NCBI): domain Eukaryota; kingdom Metazoa; phylum Arthropoda; class Insecta; order Coleoptera; family Lampyridae; genus Photinus; species Photinus pyralis. The sequence continues at coordinate 33,884,467 of NW_022170249.1, forward strand.
TTGTACTAGTAATGATTCCAACAAAATTTTCTGTAAATATTTATAAAATGTATGTAAATATATATTAAATATTTCCCCAACAATATTGTATAAACATTACTAATTTAATATATTATTAATATGTATAAATATTAACAAATAGCATACTAATGTTTGAAAAATATATATACAAAACTATGGCGGGGAATTTTTCACGGCTGCGCAGAGCGAATGTAGTTTGCGTTTGCACTCGATGGTCGCCATCCGTTGATGGTCTGTGGCCGCCATTAAGTTTACGTGTTTTGGTGTTTACGTAGGTGCATTTTTTTAAATTAATCGTGTCGTTAAGTACCCAAGAATTATAAATCGCAAGGTATGTCTTAAGATTCACTATTATTAAGGATCCTCAGATCCTTTATAGTTTTGTATTGTCGTCCGTCCGTCCGTCCGTGTGCGCTCTAACTCTTTTTAAAAGTGGCCGATTGTGTTGAAATTTGGTATACGGATACGTTGGACATTAAGAACGGACGCTATTGATTTTCAGGAAGCTGGTTCAACAGGAACAAAAGTTATACGACTTCGAGTGAATCGGGAACAGGAAAAACTGCGAACTCAATATAATAAAAATTAACATATTTCATTCCCTAGGTCATGTATCGAGTTCGGACTTTCGCTAGATTATTCCCTATGACTCTTAGATGTGTAACAATTCAATATAACTCTTCTCTGTGGTCTCGGTCAAAAGTTTTAGAGCAAAATGTACCCAAAATTATTCTTTACACATGAATTTAGAGTTGTAAAAGCTTTCAAACGCATTATCTTGATGCTGAAAGAGTTGATAACGTGCACGTTTGATAACCGCATGTGTGTGATTCAAAAATGTTAAATTATTTTTCTGAAGCCACATGGATTTTGATCAAAATATGTCAAAATCGTTAATTATGCACCAAGATCGTTGGGAAAAAGACTACGCGCATTATCTCAATGCCCAAGACATGAATTTGATGCATTTTTGGCGACCACGTGGATTTTGATCAAAACATGTCAAAATCGTTATTTATGCACCAAGATCGTTGGGAAAAAGACTAGGCGCATTATCTCAATGCCCAAGACATGAATTTGATGCATTTTTGGCGACCACGTGGATTTTGATCAAAACATGTCAAAATCGTTATTTATGCACCAAGATCATTGGGATAGGCGCATTATCTCAATGCCCAAGACATGAATTTGATGAATTTTTGGCGAAAACGTGGATTTTGATCAAAACATGTCAAAATCGTTATTTTTGCACCAAGATCGTTGGGAAAAAGATCAAGAGCATTATCTCAATGATCTAAACATGAATTTGATCTATTTTTATGGACCACATGGATTTTGATCAAAACATGTCAAAATCGTTATTTATGCACCAAGATCGTTGGGAAAAGACTAGGCGCATTATCTCAATGCCCAAGACATGAATTTGATGCATTTTTGGCGACCACGTGGATTTTGATCAAAACATGTCAAAATCGTTATTTATGCACCAAGAGCGTTGGGAAAAAGACTAAGCGCATTATCTCAATGCCCAAGACATGAATTTGATGCATTTTTGGCGACCACGTGGATTTTGATCAAAACATGTCAAAATCGTTATTTATGCACCAAGATCATTGGGAAAAAGACTAGGCGCATTATCTCAATGCCCAAGACATGAATTTGATGAATTTTTGGCGAAAACGTGGATTTTGATCAAAACATGTCAAAATCGTTATTTATGCACCAAGATCGTTGGGAAAAAAACCAAGAGCATTATCTCAAAGCCCAAGACATGAATTTGATGCATTTTTGTTAACTATAAAATGTATTTTGTAAGATTAAAATAAATTGTCGTTAAAAGTGATTGTAATACTGAGGATCCTTCGATATTTCGTTGTATCGGTTTATTTACTCTTCTTTGTATAAAGGTTATTCATTAAATTGCTTACAATAACCATCAACATAACCAAAATAGTTTGTTTTCCTTGTGTTTTTCTACAACCCACAAAATGTCATTAATCTTACGATACGGACATCGAATTCGTAAAAATCTTAGCTATTTACCTATATCAGCGGATAGGAATGAAACTGATTTTGTCGTAAATAGTCTTCAGGATGCCAAATCCGAGAGCAAATCGATCAAAAAGGCAAACAAACCGAATCTTGCATAAACAGGTAAATGCAGCAATGCTTGAAATCAAACAATCCGCAGCTAGTCGTAACAATATTTGTGTTGCTACTGAGCCCCATAAGAATAAACCATTGAAGATTTCAACCCCACATCATGACGATGATATCGTTTGTATCGAAGTTCCTACCGAAGATGCAGGCCGTAATGAATTAGTCAGTAATATCGATAGTTTCGATGGTAAGTTGTTTTATATCTTAGATTACACATGCCAAGTAACTAGTGTAGTTAGTCAGATTCAGTAGTATCACAGATTTATTATTTAATATTCTAGAATCTTCTCTCGATGATAATGCATTTGAGGATATTATGGAAGTAAATGAGACTGAGTTTTCGGTGAATGATTCAATAAATGAAATGCAAACTTTAGATGAAAAATTGAGGGTGTGGAGCACAGAAGAAAATGTACCTCATTCTACATTTAGAAAACTCCTAGAAATTCTTAAATCAGAAAATGATATAAATGCATTTAAAAATCTACCAAGAGATCCCCGCACCCTATTGAACACACCAAGAAAAGTATTGGTGAAGACATTAGATAATGGAAGTTTCTATTATTTTGGCATCTCGGACACTTTAAATAATTTGTTATTGCAATTAAAATATACTATACCAGTTAACACACCGCTAATTGAAATAATAGTTAACATTGATGGATTACCATTAACATCTAGTTCAAACAGTTCATTATGGCCAATATTAATTAAAATAGATTCCTTATTACATATTAAAAATTATGTTGTAATGGTGGCTGTTTTTCATGGATATTCAAAACCTTCTTCAGCCAACGAGTTCTTGAAAGACTTTATTGATGAAGCAGTGAATTTATAAAATAAAGGTATTTTTCTTTCTGGGAACAATTATCCTTTTCGAATCAAAATGCTGGTTTGTGATGCCCCTGCTAAATCATATGTTTTGAATGTCAAAGGACATACTGCAGAAACTGGCTGCACCAAATGCTATCAAACTGCTGAAAGAATTAACAATGTAATGTGTTTTCCATGGACAGCTAAGCGGAATTTACGGAGTGATTATGAATTTAGGAATTGCTCTCAATATAATCATCATCAGGGTACGACTTTGTTCACAAGTTTACCAAAATTTGACTTAATCAAAGATGTGCCTCTTGACTACATGCACTTAGTATGTTTAGGTGTAATGAAGAGGTTACTATGTCATAAAAATTTTGGTTGGATTCAAGGAACTTTTTTACACAAACTTTCTGCAACTCAGCAAGGTGAAATATCGAAAAATCTTAAAGATTGTAATAATTTTATTGTATGTGAATTTTCTAATAGAAAAGCTAGATCTTTACAACATTGTGCACGTTTTAAAGCTGTAGAGTTTAGATTGTTATTATTATATACAGGACCTGTTGTATTTAAGAAATTTCTCAAACCTGATTATTATTATAATTTTTTAAATCTGTATATTGCAATGCGAATATTGAATAGTGAGGATTATGGTACATCTACAGATATGTTGGTATATGCAAAAGCTCTTTTGGATGCCTTTGTTAAGGACAGCGGAAGAATATATGGCCCTGATTTTATATCATTTAATGTTCATAATCTTCTTCATTTAGTAGATGATGCTGAAAGATTTGGGCCTGTACATAATTTTTCAGCTTTTGATTTCGAAAATTATATGCAGATACTTAAAAAGTTAGTAAGGAAACAAGATAAACCTATTCAGCAAATAGTTAAGCGTGTGTCTGAACGAATATCTTGCAAGATGATCTATCCTCAATTTTTTATGGAGTATCCCCAGTTTTTAAATGAGCATTCAAAGGGTCCTCTGTTAAGACATTGTTGCTCACCACAATTTATGATTGCAAAACTTAAAGGTTACACGTTTAAATTAAATTTAAGGGATTGTTATGCTTTGTTAAATGATAAAAATTTAATTAAAATTTGTAATTTTGTTACTCTTGGAAATGCCATTTGTGCCATTGGCCAATCTTTCACAAAAATTCGACCTTGGTTTAATAGACCTTGTTCATCGGAATTAGTGGGTGTGTGGTGTATCAATATAAACCATTTTAGTAATCTAAAAATGTATAATATCAGTGATATCCGTTGTAAGGTAATGATATTACCATATAATGATAATGAATATATTGCAACTGCTTTGTTACATTTGTAAGATATTGGATGTAAAAATTCACAAGGAAAATTACTAACTTGTCAGTTTTATTAATACTTACATCTTTTTGCTACATTTAGTATTATTTATTATGTATATTATAGTATTAACTTCTGGTTGGCAACATGCAGTGGTGTGTAGTGTTTTTCCATTTTGACAAAACAATTGAAGTAGTACCGGAACATTGGGTGTTCGATGATGACAACACCATATGCCATTTTCCACCTGTCAAAGGTTTTAGACTTTATGAAATTATTAAAAGTGGCACTTCTCCAAAAGAGGATTGGAAGGTGTATGATGTCAATATGTTAGCAAAATATGGTTTGTATTAGTTTTGGTTCCCAATCACAAAATTTTGTTAATCTACATTTAATTTTTAGATGATTTTACATATGCCCAAACACAATGTGAAGCAGCTAGAAATGGGAAGAAAATTTTCAGCCAAAAAACAAAGACAATGCTTGATGGCATGGATGGAAAAGGACAGAGAATACGTAAACCTAATACAAAATTTAGTGAGTTTATGAACATTAATACAGATGACGAAGAATTAAATACTAATATAACATTTCCAACATTTAAAGGATCTAGTATGTATACACATTCCCCTATCTAAAAATTATTAACTTGATTGATTTTTAGATCCGAAAGAGTGCAAACAAAATACAGCAGGTAATATTGTGCTTTAAACTTCCGAGTTTGTATTTCATTGTTTCACATTTTAGATAACAATAAAGTAACAGAGAATGTCCCAGAGGATTTCTATACAGAAAGTGATAATGTATTAGAACCCTATACAGCACAGAGTGAAACTAGTGAAACTTCACATCATTCCAGTGCGTATGTTTCCATGATTATAAATTTTATTTTTGTAATTTTCAGATATAATGGATAATAATTATTTTTAAGGCTCTGAAGTTTTCATTGGTAGGAGGAGAAACGGCAAAAGATATAACACGAAGAATATTATATTTAATGTTAACAAATGATGTGGCAAAACTGTATAGTTTTGACGGAGCAAAAGGAAAATTAAAATTTAAATCTTTGAAACTGTATCATTTGTTATTAGGTAAGTTATAGCAATGCATTTTTAACTCATATTTCTCTTTACCTATGTTTTACAGCATCAATTCGGAAGAATCAAAAAACGCATGACGCAACAGAAAGCGACATACTACCAGAAATCAGGCAGTGGCTGGTACAAGCAAAATTTAGGAAACAAAAATAATTTTATACTTTATTTTTGTTTTAAATACTTACAAAATAAAATCCATTTTATTGAAATCTTTTGAGTAATGTATGTACTCGTAGAAAACCACAGGTGCACCCTTTTTAAATTATAGTAAGCTATTTAAATTTTGTTTCAGCCTTTGGTTAAATTTGTACCTTTGTAAATAAGAAATTTGTTAATATTTACAAAGGTACAAATTGTACTGAAAGCTCTAATAATATGTAAGTAGGTCATCAAAATCAAAATGCAGGTTTAAATGTTTATGGAATATTAAGAAATATTTGGAACAATATGATATAAATGTATTACAAACATTATAACAACATTATCAGAAAGTATGCCAATATTATGATAGCATTTATACATGTTTTACAAATATTTAAAAAATATTTTAGTAAATGTGTAGAAAATATTAGAAGTGGGACATCTAGATGTTTCCTAAATGTTTTGAAAAGGTTTCGAGGCAAATGTTAAATATTCTACCAATATTTCATAGATTTGAACAAAATCTTTATTATATGTTATAGATATGTTGGTGTGCTATGTGGGATTGGATGGTCTGTGCTCTGCATTTTGCGTGAAATTCTGTTTTCTGGATATCCTTACATCTTTATTCAATAACAAACGATAAATAAAACGGATAAAACCACATTGATTAGTGTGTAGTGTAGTGTACATTTGTGTACTAAATATTTGAGCTGCAAAAGCAATAATGGCGGATGAGGTAAGTTTTAAGTAATATTAAAATGTTCTACTCTACAAAAATTTGCGTTTATGCGTACAAATGAAATGTACAGTACAACTGCACAAGGTACTGCCTACAAAATTAGATACCTAGATGTAGATTTTTATCAAATTCTGGAATAATTTTTTATAGGTTAGAAATTCTTGTGATACATAATCTGTTTTAGATTGCAGTAGGTAATTAAGTTTATGATCAGATTGAACCACAAAAGACCTACTGGGAAATGCAACTACCTATGTAGAATATAATAATAATAACAATTGAACTATTCGGAAGCAAATAACTACATTAACAATCTCGCTCAAGTTTTGTTTAATAGCATTGCCCGATTTTGAGTCTAACTATAACTCAAAATTTAGAAATACAATAACGACTGTAAAGGGTGCGCGGCATTATAATTTGTATGTTGAAAGAGGGTAAAACATTTTTTTAAATTTTTAATATGTCCTGATTTTGTCGTTATAAACTCGTATTATAAATTGTTCTTAAACATCATACAACACAACTATGCAGAAAATGCGATCATAAATTAGTTGTGGATTCAGCACAGCTTTTATTTGATGAAAAAAATTCGAGACAACAAAAAGAGTTCGTTGCACGGCACAGAAGTTCCCCTGTAAGAATAGCAAATGGTGGTCCAGAACTCATTTTTGATCGGACAGTGCTCTACTTGCACGTTTTGTTGTATGATGTTTACGTTCTATCACCACCAAATCGTGTGGCAATACCGCATACAACATACAAATTATAATGCTGCAGCCTACATTTAACCGATGCAGTCCCAACAAAACAACTATGTTCCTAGTCCAATCTGGCGCTGATTAACTAGTTTGAATTTTATTTAGAGAGTTCCAATTCCAAGAAGGAAGCCATATTCAAAAATGACTCTTAATTACCTAAAACGATGCATTAAGAAAACTTCTCAAATAAGGTCGAAACCAACTGATTCGTCATTACCAAGTACTTCAGCCTCGACTTCAGCAATACCTCATGTACCATCTAGTTCAGGTCATTCGTCTCCTACTTTAATTGTCGATGATGGTGACAGTTCTAGTTCTAGCCTCGGTTCTAGCTCTACTAGTGACGTTTCTGTGAGACATTCGATTTCCATAAATAGTGAAGAGACAATTTTATTTAATGATTCTTCTATAAACTCTAATTTTAATTTTCGGAATAAACTGTGTGAATGGGTTGTGAAATCTCATACTCCTCAGTCACATGTTACAGATCTCTTAGGTATTTTGAAGAAAATCACTGATTTAAATGAAGTGCGAAATCTACCCAATGATTGTAGAACGTTGATGAAAACTACACAACAAAAAAATATTACCACCTTTGAAGGTGGTTGTTACTTTGGAATTAAAAATGGTATAATTTATATTTTAAATAAATTTAATATGGAGAAGGTTAATATAATTAAATGCGATATAAATGTTGATGGTTTACCCCTAACAAAAAGTTCCAATTCGCAGTTTTGGCCTATTCTTGGATACATAAATGTCTCTAATGTAGAAGCAGCTGAACCATTGGCAATTGGGGTATATCATGGCCATAAAAAACCTAATGCTGGAGAGTTTTTAAAACAATTTGTGGAAGAGGGCATGGCTCTAGAAAAATCAGGCGTCGAATTTAAAAACAGAATTGTGCCATTTATGTTTTCAAAATTTATATGTGATGCTCCTGCAAAAAGCTTTATTTTATGTATTAAAAATCATAATGCATACTCCAGTTGCACAAAATGTACTACTGAAGGAACTTTCTTTAAAAACCGAATGACATTCCCAGAACGGTCTGCTACTTTGAGAACAGATGCCAATTTCAGAGCTAATATTTATGAAGATTTTCACACTGGAAAAACCCCATTGGAAAAATTAAACATTAACATAATTCGTCAGTTTCCGCTTGATTACATGCACTTAGTTTGTTTAGGTGTTGTAAAACGTTTGTTATCATTCTGGATTAA
>NW_022170249.1:33892838-33935184 GCF_008802855.1 Photinus pyralis
TAGCTTCTTTTATGTTCTTTACTTTAAATGCTGTTATTCATTCACATGCCAGCATTAATATCTTGCACAGGATAGACTAAAATTGTGGTCGAATACATATGAGATTCAATAAGAATATTCTTGCAGCACATTTTTTGTGAATTCAAAAGTATTAACATTTGAATTTATGATGTTCCATCTCGGTGGATTATTTATAAAATATGTACTATCAACCTACATAATTCAAAATATTATTTTAAAGAATGTTAGTTACATTTCGATTACTTACTCCACTGGGATATACGCTTCATAAGTGAGCCAACATTCCAGCTAAATACTTGTGTCATTAGTGAATCTTTCATTTTATTCAGATCATTTTGGGTAAATCTTGCATTATATTTAATCAAGTTATTGCGGATCCCTTTAAATATATGCGGCACATCGTACAATGGGAGAACCTCCTGCTTCTTTATCAGAAATGCATGATATCGATTCTCTATGCCTTGTGCTTGTAAATGTTTTGCAGTATCCCATAATAGGCTATTTATTGCAGCTCTATTTGCAGCCCCTTGATCGCAAATTGTTGCGATTGCTTCTACTCCAATTGCTTGACACTCTTCAATTATCTTCTTAATCGTGGTCTTTAATAGAACTGATTTAATAGGTCCAGAACTAAATGTAAATCCCAATGGTTGTTTCCACTGTCGATAGAGGCCCTTCAACATGAAGACATTGGCATGTGTAGCGATTCGAGGTGATCGATGCTCACAATGTTCAAGTCCATCTACACATTTAAGACTGGAATTGTACGCACCAGAGGGAGATATAGCCATTTCATCAAAGACTAAAGCAGCGATCTTCTGATTTCTTTCCATGCTTGCCAGAACACATTCCAAACTTCTAAATAGTTGTTCATTTATGCCCGGGCGCAATGGTAATTTATTTAGTAGGTACATTTAATAGTGTTTTCCGTGATGGCATGCTGAATATTTTAGATAATAATCGGAACACTTTGGGACCCGCTTTCAGCAAGTTTAAAGCAAATATTTTTTCATCTAATGAAAATCGTCGACCATGGGGTGGTTGCTTCTGGGTTCTAACTTGTTGGAGTATAAACATTTCGGTAGTTTTATTTACAGTTTCGAAAAATTGTGTGTGAGTTTATCATTACCTCAGCATTGCGTAGCCTTGTTAAAATCGTTAATTTTAGACTGCATTTTAGCAGTTTTGACTATTTCACGTATCTGCATATTGTACAGTTTTTTACACCGTGGTGAAAATCACTTGGTTCGAGTTACATTAATGTGTTCTAAAATGCCTCGTTTTTTTTAATACCTGTAAGAGTTTGGTTAAATTTATGATCCACATTTTACTTTAGAAATACTTACATAACGGTAGTGATTGAATCTGTTGTGGATGTGTCGATGGTATATTTTCCGGTGACTGTTGTAATGGTAAATCCAAATTAGCAGTTATCAAGTTCTCAGGGATAGGTATAACTAAAAGTATGATGAAAATGGTTGGTATTCCTCACAATGGGGTAGTTCGATCAGGAATGGTAAATACACGAAATCGCCCCACCTCGTTCCATTATCATAATGGAACGTGGTGCGTTCCGAAACGTGTCGTGTCTTTTCATCAGTACTACCTGTCAACTTTAACTGTTACTAAATTTTGGATGCGTGGGGAGATTTCGTGTATTTACCATTCCTATAACTAAAAGTAGGTAGTTTGTATTAAAAATTTAAACAAGCATATCGTAATAGGTACCTTGCAAACTACGTGATGTTGATGGTTCATTTATAAAGTATAACGCGCAAGCTTAGAATACAGGGCAGGGCACTATAAAATACCATGTGCAATTTGAAATCAACACACGCCGCTGATCGGCCAGCTAGCTCCGTTAGCCAAATAGTTAACAGCGTAGAGAGATATGCTCTTTCTCAGGGTAGTAGGTAAGTGAATTAAAAACTTTGACCACAAATTATTATATATATATATATATATATATATATATATATATATATATTTTGGTAAATCGACGTTGACGCACCCAAATACAAATCGACGTACCGGCACCCGGCTTTTGAATGAGATAAAGCTACGTTCAGACACCTATATATGAGCAGAATCATATATGCGATGTGGCACCACCTATATATGAAGGTCAACTGTACAGTCGATTTCCGACCGCGCAGACCCTTTGTTTAGTGGAATGCGGTTGTAACAATAGGGGACCCCTACCTGTACTTACCCACATATTAAAAACACTTTTGGACGTTATTTAGTTTACTGAGCATACTTTCAGTTTGAGATTAAAATACATGCCCACCCGATGAATGACCGTGTATTTACTTTATTTTAGATACATTACCTAGTTCAATTTATTGGGGTCGCTGCATTAATTTGATAGAATTATTAAAATATTTTTTAATAGGAACTTGAATACGATATTTTTAACGTAACCTTCAGTTTCACCGCAGAATGGTATATAATTTCTTTTTCTCACGATGGTCGTTTTGCAATTTGGAATTTTTCAATAAAGATTGCTTTTTATTAATGTCATTACCACCTACTAAGATTTTCTTTTACCAGGATAATTTATTCAAATAAAATAAAGCGTGATATGTTCTAAATTTAACTAATTATCATTTAATTAGATGCATTTTTACAGTTTAATTAATAATAATCATTCCAAACCGGTTTTCCACATATTGGTTTATAAGTTATATAATAAGTAGGTAATTCACGCACGTGTTCCGTTTCCAAAACATTCTTTTGAAAACTAAATAACTTTAGTGGCAATAGTACTTTTGTTTTAACTAGAAAATAAGTCTGTAAATAACCAAAAAAATAAAATTGACCATCGTAGGAAAAAGTACCTCCGCCATTCTGATGGCAAATTATAAATTGCGTTAAGCACACTATCACATTGAAAATATTTTGCCCATTTAACAAACCCCATATATTCTGGAAAAAAGCTAGTTGCCCATCAATGATTAATGGTATCCCTTATTTTTTAAATATTAAAAAGGGCAACTGTTATCTCTTCTTTCGTCCGTCCGTTCGGACCCAGTTCTGCGGTTCTGAACTACGTTTAGGAGAATTGTCTTAGAGTAAAATTTGCAAAAAGTTCCTGTTTGAAGAAAGTTGCCTTGGTTGTCCATATTGGTTCGAACTATCGAGACGGCCTTTTTTATTTAAATCATCTAATTCATCCTCCAATCACATCTGATAAACAAGTTTAAAGGGATCGTTAGCAAACAACCTTGTTTATCCATCTTCCAGTACACGGATGGTATCTCTATGATTAAAAGCAATCATAAGAACTCTAAAAAATATATTTGCTGATTATTATATGTAACCTAAAAGGTTGTTCGATATTTATAAATAAAATTTACAAAAAGTTCCTTTTTGAAGAAAGTTACGTTGGTTGTCCATATTGGTTCAAACTATAGAGACGGCATTTTTGATTTAAAATCATCTAATTCCTTCTCTAATCACATAGGTATAAGAAACACCAAGCACGAAGAGATCTGAAAAATGACTGAACTCACTGTGTTTTAGTAAGCTAAATCCATTTTTTTGTATTATTTGTTATACGACCCCGCTAAATAAAGCAAAATGGGTAATGTGGAAAAACGTATTGACTTAATAAAATGCGAGAAAAAAATGCCTTTTAAAAAGCCCTTGTTGAATCTTTACTGAACATCAAATTTTGGAAAGCAAAAATAGATTGCAACGCAATTATTGTTGTCTCCGTTGTTTTCTACAATTGCTTTTCGCTCTTAAACCTTATCGAAATCCTACGCCAAAAAACTCGTCTCCAACCCTAGAATATTCAATCTCGAAAGATTCGACTCCGAAGATAATCCGTACAGTGAGCTCAAATTTAAAAAAATTGTAAAAAGTTGTTAAGCTATCTTTTGTAATTAAACGCACAAAAAATCTTAAAATTGATTTTCTTTAATTTTATTTCTAGCAACAAATTCCTACAAATAAAATGATAGATGAACGCCTGCCAATATTATCTAAAATATAAATATGTAATTAAGATAATGTTGAGCAATTAAAGGTAAATTAAGAAATCCTTTATATCCAAAAAAGATTACTATTATATAGAAAGGTAATGACATCCGTTGTATTATTTCAATACAAACAAAAATCTACTCTATCTATTATGTTACAAAGCAGACTAATTTAATGAGATTTAAATGTTTGATAATTGGTATTCTTTTGTCTAATTTGAATTATGTTCCCTCCGAATTAATGGAAGGTATTAAACACTGATTAGTGTTCTAATGCGCTCTCAACGGAACGTTTATTTGTCTGTTTCTTGAAACGTTTGGTGCTCTTTCCTTATACTTTGGTGGGAATACGGATTTTGTTTTTTGGTTAATGAGTATAGTAGTGTTTTTTTAAATTTTTTTAATCTGCTATTTGCACTACTACGTGCACGTCTCTTTTAAAACGTACCTATCACCCCAAATGCCCTATTTCATTTCCAACGGGTCCATTTTTGGGACTTGCTTGCTGCCGTCAACTTAAGGATTAAAATAAGCACTTTCGTCCCGTGGTATATAATATACTAATTCCTGACGAAAACTTCTTTGACGTTCCTGAACCTATACACTTACTGCATTCTTTTCATTTATGAAGATTTCGGAAGATGTACAACAATTCGAAAACTTACCTTGCAGATTTATTCACGAATATTGTATAACTCAAAAGGATGTATCTATTTTGATCAAGCAAGTCTTTTGGTTTTCGATAATGTGGTCACCGATAACCAGCCACCAGTTTCACGAGAAGGGTGGTGGTAAGTTTTTGTCGATTTATTATAACCAATGATATTAGGTAGTCTGGAAATGATTGTTTACGTAATTCGTACCAGTTTAATGTTTTGGATTAAACGACTACCATGGCCCAACTTAAAAAAAGTGGTAAACCATGTAAATTGAATTATACAGATTTGTATAACTCAATAGGTTGAATCTATTTAGAATAAGCAGGTCTTTTGGTTCCTTGTACTGTGGTCGCCGATGACCAATTCAGCAGTTTCACGAGCGGTCTGATAATAAGCTTCTGGCGATTCATTAGAATCAGTAGCTTTCTATTGATATTCTGTAGCCTGGTAATTAATGTTTAGATAGTTTGTACCAGCTTAATGTTTTGGATTAATCGACTACCATGGTTCAACTTTTCAAAATATGGTAAACTACGACAATTCAATTATACAGATTTGTATAACTCAACAGGTTGTATCTATTTAGAACCAGCAAGTCTTTTGGTTCCTTGTACTGTGGTCTCCGATGACCATCCATCAGTTTCACGAAGTGCCCGGTGCAAAGTTTTTGGTGATTTATTAAAACCAGTAGCTTTCTATTGATATTCTGTAGTCTGGAAATGAATGTTTACGTATTTTGTACCGGCTTAATGTTTTGGTTTGATCGATTACCATGGCCCAACTTTTAAAAAAATGGGTAATTATGAAAATTGAATTATGAAGAGTTGTATAACTCAACAGGTTGTGTCTATTTAGAATAAGCAAGTCTTTTGGATTCTGATACTGTAGTCGTCGATAACCATCCAGCAGTTTCACGTGGTGCCTGGTAATCAGTTTTTGGGGATTTATTAAAATCAATAGCTTTCTAATGATATTCTGCAGTCTGGAAATGAATGTTTAGGTAATTTGTACCAGCTTAATTTTTTGGATTAAACGACTACCATGGTCCAACTTTTCAAAAAATGGGTAATTATGAAAATTGAATTATGAAGAGTTGTATAACTCAAAAGGTTGTGTCCATTTAGAATAAGCAAGTCTTTCAGATTCTGATACTGTGGTCCCCGATAACGGTCCAACAGTTTCACGAGGAGCGTCGTGATAAGTATTTGGCGATTTATTAGAACCAGTAGATTTCTAATAATATTCTGTAGTCTAGAAAGGAACGTTTAGGCAATTTGTGCCAGCTTTATGTTTGGGATTAATCGATTACCATGGCCCAAATTTTCAAAAAACGGTAAACTATGAAAATTGAATTATGCAGAATTGTAAAACTGAACAGGTTGTATCTATTTGCACAAGCATGTCTCTTGGTTCCTGATAATGGGGTCTCGATAACCATCTAACAGTTTCCGAAGTGCCTGGTGATAAGTTTTTGGCGATTTATTAAAACCAGTTAGGTTTCTAATAATATACTTTAGTCGGGAAATTAATGTTTCGGTAATTTGTACCAGTATAATGATGTGGATTAATCGACTACCATGGTCCAACTTATATTATTGTATAGATCTACCACCATTAACTAATTAAAACTTCCTTGACTACTATTTTTTTAAATTGTGGCGAGAATTGGCCGTTATGCTATACAATTTCCAAAATAAATGATCATCATCAAATTCATATCAGTAATAGAAATCAACGTAATCGATTTTGACTTTGCTATCAATCAACATCCTTAATCCTTACACGTGTAATTCATAAATTGGGTTTCAAATACCAAAATTACGAATAAAAAAATAATCTTACAGTGTACAATGTGGCCAAACTTACTTTTAATTTTAGGAGTAGTTTGAAAGCATGCAATAATGTCACCTTATAAACAAATCCAATTAACGATCAGAGTAATTAAAATGACAAAATCACAACTAGGGAGTTGATCATGTTCTATAAATTAAAAGGTAAATATGCAAAGACGTATACTCAAAGGTTACATAACAAATTTTTTCTAACGGTCAATGTTAGATCGATCTTCCTTACCAACGCCGCTAAAAAGTTCAGTAGTATTCGACTCTTTGTAATTGTAAAGTAACATTAGGAATATTAGCAAAATAACCTTTTTATATGAAGTGCGCATTGCAATGCGAAAGCTTGTAATCGATTCATTTTAGGGAAAATTGCGTTTGTTAACAAAGACAACAAACGATGTCTTATAAACGAAAAATATAATTTCTAGCAACTCGTCGACAAAATAGAAGTACGTAGGTAGACAACTGGGGTCATAAAAGGGGAGCTATAATCGGTGAGAAGCGGTTGACCTTGCCTGCAATGCACGCTAAAATTCCACGGTGCCACAACGTAAATGGTGTCAGTTAGACAATTTGTAAATATTTCCGACCGCAGCGCCGCCTTAAGACATACGCGTGTAACCAGAATCGCGATTCTATAGGTATATGGTCAAAGTGGCACCCTCGCCATACTTCGTTTTTAGAGTCCCATAGGGTGCCTGAACGTAAATATAGTCGAAAACGTTGTGGCACCTTAAATTGGTGCCACTACGCATATATGGGTGCCACAACGTCTATATATGCTCATTATTGGTGCCACTTGAACGTGTTTCCTATATATATATATATATATAATTATTTATATTATAAATATATATTATATATTGGTGGAGGCTCGCTAATCCGGCAAAACCAGGGGTAAACCGGAATGGCTCCCTTCAATTGGTTAAAAGAACAGATCGCCGGGGTCATGTGCGGAGATATAAAAGGTTCACTGATCGTAGTCTGTTTATTTATTTCTCACAAATCGGGTGGTATGTCGTAATCGGGAAGGGTCGTAATTGGGTAGTTTTCTAAATACAAAAAGTCGAAATCAGCACATGCCGTAGATGAATGCATCACTTAACTTAAGTACCTACATAAATTACAAACTACTATGAACTTACCTAAATACAAAAAGTCGAACTCCACAAGTTATCTTAATTATTAAAATTAAGCTCGCTATGCTGGACTATGCTCGGCTTATCCCATATAGTCCTGAAATTTTTTTGTGTGAAATTAACAAAAAATTTTGTGTAATTGTATTGATTGTGATCTAAAAGGAAAGGAAAAATTGTTAAAAAAAATTTTTTATTTTCCGATTAGACAAAATTCACTGTCCTTTTTAAAAGGACAGTAGGCGTATACGGTATGATGATATAATGAAACAAGAAGACAATTCAAAGCCTAAATAAATAATAAGTAAGTGTACTGTAAAATTGTTTTTATCACAAATATTAGGATTTGGTGTGATAGTCATAAAAGCAGTCCTTTGGGTGAAGAGCTACGTTGCACTTAACACACATAAAGTTGGCCTTTTTGTGGCATACGGTACATCTTGTTTGATTTTCTTTATATTTGATGAGATGGCCTGCTCCGTCATATCGGGAAAATTCATGGAGATTTTTGGATGTTTTTGAATGTCCCCTTTTGGTTGTTCTACTGAAAGTTTCCAATAGTTCCGTTGTAACAGATCGTCGAAATGCCAACTGATCTAATTTTCCACCATTTTTTTTGTGCAGGTACCACGAATTTTGTACACTCATATCAATAGTATGGCAAAACAGAGAGAAGTACCATTTCTTCCCGCGAATTGAAATTCGGTATTGGCCGATGTTTTTATCACTTCGATCAACTCCTCCCATATTAGCGTTGTAATGTTTCACAATATTTGGCTGATCAACATAAATATGTTTTTTGTGTGATTGTGAAAACCGTTTCGCTCTTTCTAAGCATGTCCTCCTGTGTAGCTTCCCGGATCGGGTTTCTTAAAGTATTCAGCTACTTTTCGTGGGATACTTCCAACAGGGTTATTTACGCATTTTCCTGTTCTATATGCTACAAAAACCTACTGTTTGAGAGGGAGGTTGACTTAATTTGCTTATCTTATGTATTATTTGAAGTTTCTATAAGTTGTAGATAATTCTGTGTCTAAATTGAGAGGGTGTGTTCTATGGAATCCCGGCGATTGTTGCCAAAGTTTTTGATTGCCGAGAAGGTGTTGAATGAGCAACCGATAATCTCTTCAAAGGTGAAGTTGGGTCAATCACCGCCAGTCAGTAAGAAAAACACGCTGCTTTTGTCTCGGATGATTTCGACAGCTGCTCGTTTTGTAATGAATGCCCGTTGGATGTCATCATAATGGTCGGACGTGGTTGCGATGTACTTGGTGGTCAAAACTAGAATGGTTTGCCGCTGTTTTCTTGGCCACTAATAAACTGGCCCTGTGGGGCCGGCGAAAGAATTTCCACAGGGAAAGATAGTGAAGTGGAAGGACCACTTATTTCATTATCATTGACTTTATCAGTTTCTAAAGTAGACTCTTGTGGGGCCTCGCTGACTTGTAATTCTTCATTTGAAATTGGAACTACAGTTTCTGGAGGCGTTGTTTCAAGAAAACGGTGAAAGTCTTCATTTGGCAAAGGTATGTTAGTGGTTTCTGCAGGCTCATACATGTGGTCAGGAAATATATGTGGATTTAGTGGCCAGAGACCGGTATTTTTAAAGCCGTTGCAAGCATTCTGAACTGTTGCAGTTTCCCCATAAGCGTGATTGAATAATGAGCCGATTTGTAAGTGTGTAACGACGCGACCTGGATGCGACTTCAGCCACTTCGAAATTTCTTGGTTAAAGTAGGTTTTTAAGGGTCCGTAAAACCAAACATCTAGTGGCTGCATGCGGTGCGTACAGTGCGGTGGTAGGCATAAAATATCAATCCCATTTTCTTTTGCATAGTTTAAAACTTGAAACCCCTTGTGACTGCCATGCCCATCGACGATCAGCAGAACCTTATCTTCAACACTTGCTTTGACGTAGCTCTGAAAATGTTACAACCATTTTACAAATACGTCCGTAGTCATCCAGCCTGATTCCTGTGCGACTCCCGGCGTGCCAGTTGGTGCTTCGTCCACAAGCTCTTGTTTCATATTTTTTCTCAGAAATATCATACATGGGGGTATGTATGAGCCAGCTGCATTAAAACAACAAACAACCGTAACATTCGATCCACGCTCAGCACTAGTCAAACAACCCACTTGCTTTCTACCAGTGGTGGCTAGAATTTTTGGAGGCCTTTGAACCGTCGAAAGACCTGACTCATCCACATTGTAAATCCTGTTTGGTGCATATTTATGACAAGCTAGTAGCCCATCATATGTGTTAAAAAATTTTTCGACCTGCGGTCTGTTAAAGGCTTGCGCTCTCGCCGCTGAAGTGGCTTCTGGTTTGCGCAAGGAAATATCTCTATTTCGTTTAAGAAATCCATTTAACCATTCCTGTCCAGCTTTTTGCTTGTCTATATTAAATTTATGTGCAAATCCGTTTTTGTTTGCTAACTGGAACGCAGATTTTTGATGAGTTTGGGATTGAAACTACCACGGGGTTGAATGGAATTCTTTAGCTTATTATGACACAAAGCCCGAAAATGACTTTGGTCGATCTTATCATCTAGATTGTGAAGGACACATTCTAAATCCATTTTGAAGTTATCAAGCGTATGTTTATTTATCCCAGTGACCTGGGTTAAATTTCAGACCTTTCTTTAGAATGTGTTCTTCATCATGGTTGAAACGTGTATTAGACAAATTTAGAACTCGTTCATGAAACGAAAAGGGGGGGCCCCCCAAACTCATCAAATCTCTAAAGACTAAAATTAAAAACCATAACCTCATTGTGACTAAAGCTGACAAAGGTAACGCGGTGGTTATCATGAATAAAAAGGACTATGTTACGGGTGTTGAGAGCTTCCTATCCAAGGATGGTTTCACTCAATCTAAAGTCAATAACGAGGCTTTCCAGAAAAAAGTCAGAAAATTCCTATTTGAAAATAAATCCCTTCTTTTAGATCAGTTCCACATTTCTTATCTCCGTCTTACAAATATGAACCCTTCCCTTCCTAGATTATACGCTCTCCCCAAAATACACAAACCAGGCTACCCTATGAGACCCATTGTATCATTTACCAACACCCCAGTTTCCAAGATCACCAGTTGGCTTAACAAGATTCTTAGAAATAACTTAGAAGTCCATTTTCCCAACTCAGTCAAGAATTCCCTCACCCTAGTTAATGAGCTTAAGAATTTTCCGATCACCGAGTCCGACATCCTTGTTTCGTTCGACATTGTGAACCTCTTCCCTAGCATCCCCTTTAACGATTGTTTAAAGATTATTGACGAACTTCTTTCCCTCTCCCAACTCCCAGACCTTACCTGCACTTTCCTTTCTAGATCCCTCCAATTGTGTTCAGAACAAAACTTTTTCTCGTTTAATAATAAACAATATCATCAAACTACTGGTTTACCTATGGGTAGCAACCTATCCCCTTTGTTAGCTGAAATTTTTCTGAACCACTTGGAATCCACACTTTTCCAATTTAATGAAATTAAAACCCATTTCCGTTTCTACAAAAGATACGTTGATGACATTCTTGTTGTCTTTGGGGGTGACAGGTCTGAGCTTAATCAGTGTTTTGAAATTTTAAATTCACTTCACCCTAATATCAAATTTACTCTAGAAATTGAGTCTAATAAGTCTATTAATTTCTTGGACCTGTCATTGACTAGAGGCACTTCGAGGGTGGAAATCGACATCTATCGAAAACCTACCACCACTGACCATGTTATACCTTATCACTCCAGTCATCCTCTCTCACACAAACTCGCTTCCTTCAGATTCTTCTTTCACAGACTCCTTTCCCTGGACCTTTCCGAACCTCTTTACTTGAAAGAACTAGACATCATTTTTCAAATCGCTAGTGCTAATAACTACCCGTTCCAATTGATCAATAATTTACACCGTAAGATGATGTTTAAAGACTTCCTATCCAGACGTACCACCCTCTCCCAGACCCCTGATTCCCCTTCGAAATATTTCTCCTTACCGTACATTGGTCCCATATCAGAAATAATAGCCCGTCTCTTCCGTCCCCTCAAAGTTTCTATTTCCTTCTCAGTCAAGAACAACTTAAATTCTATCTTAGTCAAAACCAAAGACCCAATACCTCCTCTATCCAAGTCTGGTGTTTATAAATTGGTTTGTTCGGATTGCCCAGCTTGTTACATTGGACAAACTGGTCGTTCCTTTAAAATTCGGTTTTCTGAACACATCACTGCTATTAAGAATAACAATATAAGCTCCGTTCAACCCAATCCCAGTTCTTCCTTCGCTCACCACATCCTTAGTTCAGGCCACTCGTTTTCGAAAGAGGACTTCAAAATTTTGCATGTTTGTAACAAAAGTCTTAAATTAGACTTTCTTGAAATGAAAGAGATTTACCTCCACTATAGGACGAATCCTCAACACTCCCTTAATGAAATACTTCACTTAAATAAAAATTTGCTTTTTCTCACCAAGTAGTTTCCGACCCCGTTACGCTTGTCAGATATCCCTTCTTTTTAGTTTAAGTTTATTTTGCCCTTTTTCTGCCTTCAGCAGATCAGGGTTGTTACTTTTTGGGCGTTTATTCAGTCCGTGAGTCCCAACGACTACCTTCAGTAGAAACAGGGTATTTTGGCCCATTTAATTTAAATATTTTATAAAAACAATAGCCTAATGTAAGCTATGTTACATTCTTTTCTCCTTTTCTTCTTTTTTCGTCCCATAACCAATCCGGCCCTATTTCCTTTTAATTTTTAAATTGTTCAAGTTTCCCGCTTTTGCCCCTTCCCTTTAGTTACTTAACCTGCCGTATTTAGTCAGCACATGTCACTTTGCTTGTCAAGATGGCTGCGTCCATCTCGTTCAATTTTAATTTAACAATTGTTTATAAAATGTGAGGGCAAAAAAAAGCCTTAAATTTGTTAATATTGTAATTGTAATTGTTTCCATGTTCGAATAAGTAATTTTTCCCGTAAGTAGAACTATTTTCTAGACTCGCTTCTAACACATGTTTTACAGCATATTATCAACCAAATGTTACCAATTAATATGTAATTTTCAACTACTTTTATATGTTCCTTCAAACTGAAGGTAGGTCACTTAAGGTTTAGTCATTGTTTCAAATTATTTAAATTATATAAATTTTCAGCTTGATAATGACCTCAGGGTCGAAACTATAGTCGCTGTGCTGTCACATAATGTCTGAATTTAAAATCTGAAACAATTAAATGAAGTATGGGGAAGGTTTAGTGCTTTTATAATTTCCACTTAATCCTTAACCAAATAATCGGCATATTGGTCTCTGATATGTGCAGCATTTTTTGTATAATGATTAGATCCTGATTGTGAAAAATCTTGAATAGCACCATTGCCTAGGTTTTCCAATCGCCATTCTCCTTCGACCAATTGTGCATTTTGTTCATGATCAACGAAAGCGTGAGGAATATACCCAGATAGCACAAATATATACAGTGGATATCATATGGAAGTAAAGAATTGGAAGATGGTAATATACAGTGGATATCCTTTCTAAACCAATGGATATTCAATGGACAATTGATGGAGTTCCAGATGTCACACTTTTGAATGTCCATAAAATGTAATTTTTAACTATACAATGGATATAGTTGTTACATTTCCATTGGATATGGCAATGCTTTATTCTATTTGTTTATTTACTGTAATCGGTATTACAACCTCGTTCACATAATGAAACCATTAAATCCAAAGAAAACTTTTAATGATGAAATAAGAAGGAACACATGTTAAACAGTGTTAAGCTGTATTTTCAGTTTCTTTTTGTTTCGTTTTAAATTCAGCACGTTCCTTTGCTCTCCTCAGCCATTTCATAATGCATTCTTCTATTTCTTTTATTGTCCCATCCATGAATTGTTTGTTTAATTTTTTTGATTCTGTAATACAGGAGAAGGTTACATATCATTTTTTAAGGAAATATATTTCTTACCTAGTATTAATTTGCACAGGTGTAATTTGGAGAAGTTTTCTTTATTCCGCAGTCCGTAGTATGTATACTTTTGTGCTAAGTTACCGGTCATAAATTTAGATACGATTCTTTTTGTAAATTCGTATAGATTGTTCCCTCCCATACAAGACATTTCATGTAACTAAAATAACATTTTAATGAAACATCAAACATATCTTTTGCTTTCCTGTATGTTTTTCGAGCTATTTCCGGCATGATATATTATTATTATTATTATTATGATATGATAGATCTTAATTTCCCGCTTGTTAAAATATGAGGTCATATCAACCCGGTAACAATAAAAATACTTTGTTGCACATACAAATTACTTAGTGCACCCACTTTCTTACCTTTAATATTGTAATAGACAGTTTATACACTATTTTCCTTCACTAATCACTGCATTATAAATTTCACAAAACCGACAAACGGCAAAAACAAAGGACGCCATGCGAACGTAGAATCGGGGTAAATCGCATCAAATCGTTGCTGATGGGACGTTTTGTGCAAACGTCACATGAGCGGGAAAAAGCCAAACGTAAACGACGTCAACGAATCGAACAAAGCATAAAACGCAAAAAAATATCGATCTGCGAAAATTCGGAAAACAATACAGTGGTCTAGCAAAAACTGTGGATGGGAAAACGGAAGATTGCGTTCGATCAGGTAGGAAATTGGGATCACGATGTTCTCATACATCTTCCATACCGCGATCTTCTAAAGTAAAGAAACAACTAAAAAGTGATAAGAGTCGCACTTTTGTAATGTCCTCGTTGTGAGGGAGTTGGATTTATTAGGAATTACTAATTATTTATTGCTATTACTTCTTATAACTAGGTGTTTACATTGTCGCTGTTAGACCAATAATTACCGACTGCACCTTCTACAATCTGTGCAACCCACTACCATTATTGGGGTCAGTACTGCTTGCACAATGTGCTTATTTATGCACTACACCTACCCCTTTTAAAAAAAAAATGTCTTTTCGTTTGTTGATTTGATTACTATTAAATGAAGGGAGAAAGAAATTGTAAAAGAAAAGACATTTTACAAAAATCTATACAAACTTAACTAAAAGAGAGACCGTAGTACCATTTTGGAAACACTCGCATATTAACTTTACAGTCAATGACATTGTTTATCTTATTTCTTTCCATTAAAAAAGTTCAGTCCTAATTACAGCACAGCACTCATATTAATCTTGTAATGTGAACAATATGAAGAAAAGTACGGGTTATTTATAACGTAACATTCTTTTGAGATCTTGCTCCACTGTCGTTTGGTGTCCTGCTTATTTTCTCCGCAATTTCAGGACCTGGATTCAGTTGGGTGTAGCCTGTTATACTACTGCAGCATTCTCAGGAGATTGTCATTTTGCGGTTGAGTGTTTATTGTTTGGTGGTCCACGACTCCCAATCGATCACATGCAAAAGAAAAAATTTTAGCAACATGCTTGAAATTATTACGAACTAAGAGATATCTAAAATAACCATTATCATACACTTAATTACCTAAAATGATTAAAGCATCTTACTTTACATTCCTATATTTATTATTATAGCTAGATTAGTGCGCACTATATTACCTATTCTAAATTGTTCCTGTCACTACTTATAAAATTTTCGAAGCCTATTTTTATGCACTTTGAAGTGTTTTCCGTTAGTGTCTATTAATGTACAATTTGGTTCACTCACTGACACTACACTGAAGGGTCCATTATAAACCGGATCAAACTTAGTCCTTGATTCGTTCGTTACTAATACTAAATCTCCAGTCCTTACATCTAACCTATTTGAATTAACATCATAACCTATTTTTCTAACTAATTTACCTTTTTGCAAATATTTATTGGCTCTATTATTTGCAATTTGGAGTCTATATTTGACTTCCTTCGCGTAAGAGTCAATATTATAAAGTGGATCTATATGTGCATCCAAAAAATCGTTCGGTAATGTTGGTTTTTTGGCAAACACAAGTTCAAATGGACAATAATTGTGAACTGTGGATGGGGTTGTATTATAACAATAAGTAAAATATTTCAACCAATCATCCCAATCCACACTACAATCTTGAATATAACTTCTGAGATATTCGTTTATTACCCTATGATTTCGTTCCACAGTTCCAACTGTTTGGGGTCTGTATGACGTAGAGGTTTCGTGTTTGATGTTAAATAGTCTGTTTAATTCTGTCATAGTCTCGTTCACGTATTCAGTTCCCTTATCAGTACGAATTTCTTTTGTTGGTCCATAAATAAGGATAAAATTTTCGAATATTGTTCTCGCTAATGTTTTTGCTTCTTTATTTGGCATGGCTGCAGTTATAACGTATTTAGTCAACTCACACTCAAGAGTTACTGCATACACATTGCCGGAGGAGGTTTTTGGAAAAGGACCTATCGTGTCGATGATAACAATATCAAATGCTTTGAGAGGGCTGGGCGTAATACATAATGGCTCTACGTTTTTTGGTTTTGCCTTGTTAACTTGACATTCATGACATGCCTTAATAAATTTAACTACGTCTTTTCGCATACTATTCCAAAAGAAATAAGAACGTAATTTAGACAACATTCGCTTCTGACCACAGTGACCTCCTAAAATCGGATCTCTGTGAAATCGCGTTATTAAAGCTTGTTTTTCTGTTGCATCGAATACCTTTTGAATTGGCTTTGTCAGCACAATCTGCAAGTTGTGTAACGTATCATTTGCCACAATTTTAAAGTTCGACAGTGGGACATAATTAAAAATTTGACTGTTTAGCTCGAGCTGTAACTTATTTATCCCTTGTTCACCGGCTACTTTTTCAAGCCTGGAAATAACTTGCTCTAAAGCGAGTATTTCCGTAGTGATACAACTGTCAATATTAATATTAACACGCGCGCGTTTTTTATTATTATTCATTATAATCTGCATTTTAGGATACGGCGTATCCAGTTTAAAAATTAATTTTGGCAAATGCGATGCTTCAAAGTTTTCTATTACTTCGTATATTTTAGGAAAATTCTCGGTTAAATTTCCTTCCACGTTTTGTTCCGTGTTTTCACTGACTACAGTATTATTTTTCCGCAACCTCGACCTTGTCTGCACAGCAAGAATTTGAGTCTGAGAAGACTGTATTTCTTTTAATTGCTCTACATCTATTCGAGATAGCGCGTCGGCCACCACGTTGTCATTACCTTTGACGTATTCTATGTGAAAATCGAATTCCTCTAGATCTAATCTCATACGGGTTAGTTTTGAACTGGGATTTTTCATTGAAAACAAATAGACTAAAGGCTTATGATCCGACCTTATTGTAAATTTTCTACCATAAACGTAAGGTTGAAAATGTAATATTGCCCAATGTATTGCAGCTAATTCTTTTTCTATTGTGGATTTATTAAGTTCGCCTTTCGTAAATGCTCGCGAAGCGTATGCAATTGGCAAATCTATGCCATCCTTAACCTGACTCAACACTGCCCCACATGCAAATTTTGCAGCGTCGGTGGTTATTACAAACGGTTTATCGAATCTAGGATATTGCAAAATAGGTGGTTGCATTAACGCATTTTTTAAATTTTGAAATGAATTTTCGCAATCCGTAGTCCAATTGAAAATTGCATTTTTGCGTGTTAATTTATTTAAGCAATAGGTCAATGAAGCAAAGTTCGGAATAAATCGACGATAATAATTGCAAAATGCAACAAAGCGTTTTGTGGTATCAGGGTTTTGAGGTCTTGGGTAATTCTTAATTATGTCGAATTTTGATTTGTCTGGTAAAATTCCGTGATCGGTAATATGATGACCCAAATATGTAACATCTTTACGAAAAAATTGACATTTTTCGGGATTTAGTTTTAAACAAAATTTTCTACAAACTTCAAATACTGATTGTAAATTTTTTAGATGATGTTTTTCAGAGCATCCTATGACTATTAAATCATCCATATACATAAAAGCTCTTTCTGGAGATAATGACGCAAAAGCAATATGCATCATACGTTGAAAACTATTAGGACTAACTGAAAGACCAAATGGTAACCTTTTAAAACGAAATGTTCCCGCATCTACTGTAAAACTGGTAATATCACGTGAATCTTCTTCAAGTAAAATTTGATGAAAACCTGACATCAAGTCGAGCACAGAAAACCATTTGGCTCTGCCCAACTGATCTAGAATGTCTTCTATTCTGGGTAATGGAAATCTGTCTGCTATTAATTTTTTATTTACTTGCCTAAAATCAACTACCATTCGCCATCTTTTTTCACCATTTAATGACTTCTTTGGAACAAGTAAAACTGGTGAATTATAACTACTAACGGACGGTTCAATCACATCACTTTCTAATAATTTTTCTACCTGCCTATTTATCTCAGCCTTTTGTGCTTGGGGAGTTCTATAATTTTTTACATAAACCGGTTGATTATCTAGTGTTCTCAAGGATTGTTTATAAAAATTATTGCAAGTCAGTAATTTATCGGATTTAAGAGCAAAAATATCAGAATATTCCTGACATAATTTTGTTAAGTCCTTAGCCACAAACGAAGGCACATTTGAATTTAATAAACCCAGTAATTCACTATTCCTATCCCCATTTTTATTTTTTAGTGTGTAGATGTCGTAGTTATTTAGATCTTCCGCTTCTAGTCTTAAATTTTTAATTGTAACTTCGTGTAAATTAGTATTAATAAATGTAATTAAAACTTTCGATCCAGACACTATGGTTTTTTGGGTATAAACACCTTCAGCTACTCGTTGTCCTGGGATGAAAGCATTTTGAAACGAAGAATTTAAGGTAACTTCTCGAGTGACTTCTGACCAAGCAGGAAAAACTAGACAATCCTTTTCTGGTCCTCCCTGCATTGGTAGACGTAATGATTTGTTTGGGTACTCCAATTTAACGGACAACGACCATTCGTCGTAATCAATTATGCATTTATAACGTGTTAAAAAATCTCTGCCCAAAATTCCATCGGCTGGGATTGGAAAGTCATCCGAAACGATTTGAAATTCATGTTCTACCTCGTGTTCTACTCGGTTATCAACATCTAGAAAGATATTTGTTGTGATTGCGAATGTAGATTGAATCCTTGAAGCCGTAACTCCGTGAATTGTGCATTTTTTGGGATATTTAGGATAATTTTGTGAAATTTTACTAATTTTTATAACCGAAATGTCTGCGCCTGTGTCCACTAAGAAACTTGATGTAACGCCAACTGCATTAATTTTTAGAAAAACAAAATTTGAATAGGATAATTGAAATTTGGAGAAGTTTATTGATTGTCCCCCCCCTGTTGCAGGTGGGGGTGTTGGGAGTTTTCCGATTGATATGTTCTGATGTTTTCAGCCCGATTTCCAAAATTTCTACCTCGGCCCCTATTGTTATGATATGTGTTGTGAGGTCTGAAATCAACTCGACCTTGGCTTTGGTTCATATTTCTACGTATATAGCGTCCCCTGCGATTATAAGCACCACGATTGTTATGCTGACTGTATCCTCGGTGCCCATTATAAGTTCCCCTGAAATTTCCTCTGAAAGAGTTTGCGTAAAAAATATTTGACGCCTGGGGTGCATCTGTTTCAACCGTTATGAATTTTGTTATTGCGTCTTGGAGGCTGTCAAAGTTACCTGCTTCCATTACTACGCGTGTCCTATCTGACTTTGCATTACCTATTAACGTTTTAAGCGCTCTGTTTTTAACAAAATTTTCGGCAGTATCTGCACGTACTCCTTCGGAAATATACATGGAAAGCAAATTTGCCGCAAGATCGTTAACCTGATTTGTGAATGCCGTAGCGTCTTTCCCGTTTTGTTTTATATTTGCAAGTTTTGCTTCAACTACATGAGATTTCTCGCATTGGCAACGTTTTTTCAAAACTGTAATTACTCCGTCTAAATCTGCAACATCAGCTGTTACCGCCAACCTTGCTTTTCCCGTTAATCTAGTTTTTACAAATTTCAATGCATTTTCATTGTGACCTTCCGAATTTGCTTTTAAAAGTTCTAACGCATCTACGAATGAAACTAATTCCGGCGCGTCACCCTTAAAGGATTTTGGTAGCAATTTGTCAGCGAGAGTAATGAATTCGGTTAGTGACAGAGGCATTGTGTCTTCCAGTGTTACGTTATTCAGTGGTAGTTCGTCAGTTTCGTTATTTTCGTCAAGGTCAATGTCGATAATTTGTGTCACTGATTTGTTTATCCTCTCAGTAGGAACCAGTGGCACTAAATAATTAAAGTCTAACTTAGCAAATGCTTGTATTGTTCGATCCCTAAGTTGATCAAACGCTTTTTGGATCCATGCTTTATGTTCCGGGGTGAATCTAAGCCAATAAGAATTTACAAGCTGTACAAACTCATTAAACAATTTTATTAAATTTTCTGCAATTTCTGTCCTAACAATTTGTTGCTTTGGAACCTGAGTTTTAATGGCTCTTTTGGCCTGATTGTTATGCTCAGTTTTAATTTGTAACAACTTGTTTTGTATATCTTCCCATAACTCCGACATGTACAACTATTATCTTAACAAAATTACATACCCATAGAGCTATACCTACTCATAAACCTTAAAATAATTACTTAATAGGCCAACAATATTAATAAGTGGGGGAGAGAAAAAAATGTATTACTATACCTTTTATTTCAGATAGCACGTCTTTTGGTCCTTTCGAACAGCTAATGGTTACACTTGTGCGTTCGCTGCCACTCTTCGTATCGCCCTGTTTTTCACGTGTCGCGTATACATCTTCACCACTTTGAACCCGAACTCCAAAACCAGAATCGCAAATATGATGTAAAACATGATCTTCATATCGCTGGACATTCTTATTTCTGATTCTTGCACAATGAAGTTTGAGTTTACCACCCCGTTTTCGTTGAGATCTTGGGTTGTCGTCGCTTCCTTACTGCTAGATTTTCCCATTTTTAACTTGTCAGTACACTAACTGTTGATTCATTGTCACGGTCGCCATGTAATGTCCTCGTTGTGAGGGAGTTGGATTTATTAAGAATTACTAATTATTTATTGCTATTACTTCTTATAACTAGGTGTTTACATTGTCGCTGTTAGACCAATAATTACCGACTGCACCTTCTACAATCTGTGCAACCCACTACCATTATTGGGGTCAGTACTGCTTGCACAATGTGCTTATTTATGCACTACACTTTCTTATGCTTCCAAATAAGTGATAACTCTCGACAAAGAATTTTTGATGCATTTTGGTGTTTGGGTGGCTGGGAAGCAAAACGTGCTCATGTCTTGGGTTTAGTAGACGTGCATAAACCTCACAAAAGGCGTGCATTACAACACGAATCAAGAAAGCATTTCTATTTCCATAATGAAGAAGGACTGAAAGTACGCCTATGTAGGAGTTTTTCTTAAATACGCTTTGCTTAGGAAGAGACTCATTTAGTCGATGGGTAAGTTGCGATTTGATGATTGAACGAAGTCAAATTCCCGATGAAGCCAATAAGAAGGAAACTGTACAAGTAAAAAATAATAAACTGATGAGGGCGAATATATTGGAATGTTTGTCTTGTATTCCGAAAGTACCGAGTCACTATTGTAGAGCTAATTCTACTAGAATTTATGTCAAAGAGCCGCATGTATTCAATATACCAAGAATGGCTCCCTACAGCAAGACCGCCTTTTCATAATGGACCCCGGGACGCGGCTTTCATTTTTAATCGACACAAGGGCAGATAACTTATTTGAACAACGGCTGCAGCCGGATGACACACTATTGTATGCCGCCAACGGCACTCAAATTC
Source organism: Photinus pyralis (assembly GCF_008802855.1). Taxonomy (NCBI): domain Eukaryota; kingdom Metazoa; phylum Arthropoda; class Insecta; order Coleoptera; family Lampyridae; genus Photinus; species Photinus pyralis. The sequence goes on from NW_022170249.1 coordinate 33,914,200, forward strand.
GCACGTATGGTAAGCACTTGCTGTGTTTAAACCTAGGCCTTCGGAGACCTTTTAAATGGCAGTTTTTAATCGCAGAAGTAGCGCAACCTATAATTGGAACCGATTTTTTACGATCTCATGAGTGGTTACTCGATCTTAAAAACAAACGGCTGATGAATTCGACAACAAAATGCCATACAAGTGAATCCCTTCAAAAATGTGTACCCATCTCTATCTTGACAATAGCGACTACGTCCAAGTACCACGGCCTTTTAGCGAAATTTCCTTCTATTATTAGGAATACGGGAACACCTAATGAGCCCAAGCACGGTATTTTGCACGAAATCATTACCCAAGGTCCTCCGGTAACCGAACGACCGCGCCGCCTCCCCCCAAAAAATTGAAGACCGCCAAAGCAGAGTTTGAATTTAGGCTGGAGCAAGGCATTTGTCGTCCTTCCAGTAGTCCATCGGCAAGTCAACTACATTTCGTCCCAAAGAAAACTGGATAGTGGAGGCCCTGTGGGGATTACAGACAGCTCAATGCAGCTACCACACCAGATCGGTACCTGATAGCCCACATACAAGATTTATCTTACAAATTAGTCGGAAAGAAAGTGTTCAGCAAGTTCGACTTGTTGCGGGCCTATCACCAAATCCGGTAGCACCAAAGGACATACCCAAAACGGCCCCTACAACTCCGTTTGGTCTGTTTGAGTTCATATTTATTACGTTCGGGCTAAGAAATGATTTCGAGATTCGAGAACTACTTATTAGCAGCCGGGATCGACAATGAGGAATGGCAGAAGGCAATGTTGTTGCATTACGCAGGTAAGCAAGTGCATGATTTATTCCTAACACTCCCAGATATAACAGCAAATCCTACCGACACTCCAACTCCTTCAGCGTACCTTGTAGCTAAACAAATATTTTCACCCTAAAGTAAACAGAGAACTTGAAATATTTAATTTTCGGCAATGTGAACAAGAGGAAAACGAGGTTATTGATACATTCCACACAAGATTGTTAAAATTATCAAAAACCTGTAGTTTCACCAACACCAACAAAGAAATAAAATCACAAATAATCATAAAGACGAAGTTCACTCAACTTAGAAAACATGGTCTAACCGAACATTCAAGTCTAGACGATTTGTTAGCGAGAGGTCGAACGATCGAAGCAACAAGAAAACAATTAGCAGAGAATTATGGAGGAACATGGCACACAAACGGAAGACAAAGTTGCCCAGCATACCAGCTTAATTGCAGGTCTTGTGGGAAAATAGCGCATTTCGCAAAAGTTCAATCTTCCGACAGCGCAAGTAAAAATAAATGGTACATCGGTTGATTTCATCATTGACACGTGATCTATCAACTTAACCCTTTATTTGACAACGTAGCCTATGGCAACGTACACTTTCAAAATTTTTTCCTGGGCTCTGGACGTTTAATTTGCGGCAAAACCTGGCGATGTAGCCACATGGATACGTCTACTGTAACCTCATGCCATCTATATCTCGTCAGGACAACTTACACCATAGTTCTAGTAAAATGGCGGAACGTGGACGAGGGGCTTTCGCGCAAAACGGTAAATATCCTTGTATATCTTTGCAATCCGTAAATACTACTTAGAAATATTTTCGGAATTGTTTATACAGAAATTCAGTATCTTACTTTGAGTCATATTATCGGCGTACATGATCTCAGACGTGCGGTATAATCAGTTGAAGTTGTATATTGCCATATGGCTACACCACAGAAATCTTATACAAACTAGAACGCTAATAGGTATGGGATGCGCGAGAACAAAATGACACAATTTGAACGGTGAAAATTGACATTTGGTGCACTCCTGAGTTTGCGCATTGCGTGAGCTTACAGATCCGGTCTCTGAATTCGCCATTGTGATAGTTGTTATTTCGAGTTCTCAAGATTGAAATAGAGGTGTTAATACTACAGTGCAGTGGAATTAAATTTCGAAATTCTGTCTTTCTAACTCTAACATAATGAAATGTATGGTGTTGTTTTGTAACAATGCCGGAAACATTCCAGGAATCACTATTTCTCGTAAGTATTTTGGTGTATAGCATAAATAGGTATATTCAAGTGTCCCATATTTTCGCCAGCTCAAAATATCTGAAAATGAGGTGAAACCATGTCAGGGCGCGTTTGAAAGTGTGTAGGTTTAAATAACATGAATTTTGTGCACATTAAGGAAATTATTATTACTTTGAAACTTTATTGAAGTTTGCCTTGAAATTCTTATCATTTTTATATAAGGCCGGCTACACATTACATGGCAAACTAGGCGAATGCCAACCTTTGCGATGTGTACAAGTTTCGTTGCCAAATGAAAGCTTCCCAAGTGGTTCGTACACATTATATGCCGAAATTTATATATTTTACTATATATTATACATTATCGCAAATTATGCTGGCGATTGTCCTTTGAAGCGGGCCAGTTTACCGACTTCTAGGCGAACGTTCACAAACACCAACGTTGGCCATGTGTACACATTATATGGCAAACTCAACGAATCACCTACGTTCGTATAGTTTGCCATGTAATGGTGTAGCCGGCTTAAGGCGAGTCTATTTACACAACGAAATCAATGAAAGTAGTCGTGAACACAGTTTTACTTATTGAGACAATGTATGTCCGTCTAAGTGGTCTACTTGCGTGACTGCAACCTAGTTTTGACGGAATGGGTAAAATCGTATTCGGAACTGGTTTCATGGTTGAACGCGACTGGTCTCATGGGTTTCGAAATTAATAGACTAACCGCTTAAAGGCTCAAAAACCAGTATTGAAATGTAAACTTTCAATCCCCCCAATTTTAACACAGAAATGTATACCAAACACAGTTCCGTGAATTTCAATAAGCCAATGTCGGTTTGTAGCTCTTTTTTATGAATTTTGAACGATTGTATGAGGGCCTCTGTTGATCTTTGACTGCGAAAATAAGGAGCACCCTAATATCCATGGGATTATTTTAACAATTGTTTCTTTTAAAGACTCACTCCTAAAAGACATGATGCCTGGATGATAGCTTTAGGAAGGGATCCTACCGTTGAGCATCTTTCTAGGAGTAACCGAATATGTAGTGAACATTTTGTAGATGATGACAAGTTCATGGAGAACAATGAATGGAAATTGAAATATGGTGCTGTACCTATGCTCAAACTAGGTCGTCGTCCACTTATGCCAGTCGTAGAGAAGGTAGTAAGGTGAGATATTTTTTATAAAATTGTTAGTCAATATAGTTGTTTTTCACCTGTGTGGTTTTGTCACTGTCTTTCATGGACGGATGATACTAAGCATCTAGTGCTACTGAATTAATAAAAACTGTATTATTTCTGTGACTAATCCTTTTACCTTTGGTGAGTTCCGCTACTGAAATAATATACACTGTGTGCAAGAAGGTGAGCCACTATGCGTATTTTAGAAAAGGTAAAAGATATAAATTTAGTTAAATGGGACAAAAGTTGCGCAACGAAAGGTCTAAGAACATAGCGTTTTGGGGTGTTATACCTTTGGAAAATAATTAACAATAAATTAAATAACAATTAATAATTTTATTCATTAATTATGTTTTCTAATGCCGAAGAGCTTCACATGGTGGAATGTCTCATTTCATTCAACTCAAACCTTTATGTAATCGTAATTTTCTTCATTAAGGAGGAAAAAAGAAAGCTAAGCCGCAATGAAACCATAATGTGCTATACATCGTTGAATTCAGAATAAAAACGACTTTAATAATATTATATCGAAAATGAATCGGTATCCGTAGAGTTCTTCTGAAAATGGGGTTTTAAACTTCTTGAAGTAATAAATATTCAATATATCTACCCCATAACATTTAATTGTAGTTCACAATTAGTTTCGACTAAGTTTAGTCTTTTACTTTTAAAAACCCAAAGACCATACTGACACTAATTTAATTACAATTTAATTTAACTCTCACCTGAAGATGACTAAAGTAGTTATGGTGAAGGTATATTCAATATACAGGGTGTAATTTAAAAAACGCCGCAAGCTGTAGCGCCTACAGTTTTTGTCCGAATTTAATGCAACAAAAACTATATTTAATGGCTGCAAAAATGCTACAAAACGACCATAATTAAAATTTTTAAATTATTATTTTGGCGGGGCTACTAACAGTTGACGTAAATATTTTAAATGGCATGATTATGTTGTCTTAATTGAATTTGATAGAATTTGCCCCCTACATTCGATAATTAATATCAAAGTTAGCTTTGATTGGAATTTTTCACACAAAAAATTAATGAAGCTAATTTTTCAAAATTTTATAGCATGCCATGAAAACAGTTGTTTAATACCTGTCCTTACGCTATGTGGCAAGTGTACTGCGAGCACTTAATCGGACCTTTTTTTATTGACGGGACTCTCGATCAGCAAGAGTACCATGACATACTGAATGAAAATTTTTGGGATTTTTTGGAAGAATTAAGTGGCTTGTATTTTCAACAAGACGGGGCCGCACCAGATAACGCTCCACTAAATGTAAATTGGTTACACCATTTTATCATTTTCTTGCAAGGCAGATACGAGGGCAGATAGGTACTCACGGACCAGTGTGATGGCCGACACGTTCGCCCGACCTCACACCAATGGAGTTTTTTTCCTGGATCCGAGACTTTTGTGTAACAGTGGCAGACAATGTGGACCATATGAGACAGATAATAATTGATGCTTATCGTGAAATATCATCAAATGTTTTGTTAAATTCAGCTTGTATAGTAATTCTTTGGTGCCAGTTGTGTATGGAAAAAATGTTTGCCAATCTGAGCAATTTCTGTAAAATTAACAGCATTTTGGTTGTGGTTATTTATAGCATTTTTCTAGTAATAGAGACATACTGTTTGCTCACGATTTCTGTTCCAGTCGATTTCGTAAGGAGGATTGTTTCCATGGCATACTATAGAATTTTGAAAAATTAGCTTCGCCCGTTATTTTTCGTTTCCGTGTGTCTAATATACAAATTCAAAATTTCAACAAAATCCGTCGAGCCAACATCTAGGAAAATTGCCAACTTACATATATGCATATGGAGAGCAAAAGATGCTATTGGTTGAAGTTGTTTAAAAACCATCTAAAACGTCGGCTACCTCAAGCTCGGATGCTAAAAATTGGGCATGAAAAATGTCAGTTGAGTATCATCACTCATCAGATTCACTTTATTACTTTCAACAACTGTTAGTCCGATTCCAACACTAACAAGACTTTTTACCTTAGATTCTTGTAACACTCCACTTATTGTGTACATAATGGCACCGATTTCTTCCACTTTTGACGTTCTTTCCAATATATTGTAATTCAGTTCCAGCTCATCTACTACTGTTGCCCCAGAATCATCATTTGTATTACCAAAAATTTCTCAGTTGAAGAGGAAGGTGGGAAATGACTCTTCTTCTTCTGATAGTGAAGGATACAAAGGAAATATAAAAAGAGCTAGAAGAGATTTAAAACTCATTCATAACTACAGGTGAGTATTGAAATATTTAAGTCGCTGTGAATATTTTATTCCGGAAATAATCATGCAGAATATTCCGCATGCTTAAAAACAGCCTGATGAAATTTTGAAGTTTTTCGTGACATTGTTTTGCTAACAAGAAATACTTCTCGTAAATGTTTCACCCTACGCACGCGGGATTTTGTTACATGGCAAATTGACTTGACGTATTTCTAAGCAAAACATTTGACGAAAATTTCATAATTTGATTGGCAATTTTTATGCACTTGGGATATTACTGTTGATTATTCAATTCTTGAAGAAATGTCTGTCTATTAGTCCACGAGATGACCATTAATTATTGCGCATCATTTTATTTCAGTGCTTCTCCGAGACAACTTCTGCAAAAGTTTCGAAAATCTGAAAGTATCAAGAGGACCACTTACAAAAAAATGAGGGTTTCCCATAGACGTGTGCAACGCTTGTCAAAAAAAGTTTCCAGTCTGAAAGATATTTTGTGGCAACTAAAAAAGAAAAATTTCCTATCAGATGATGCGATCTCAGTACTACAGAAATCCTATTCGGGAGTTCCTCTTACTTTAATGAGGAGGGCAATTTCTAGCATTGACAAAAATAGGAAGGGGAAAAAACAAGGCAGAGATAAAATACCAGATGAAATTAGACGTTTTGCTATGACACTACAATTTTATTCGTCTAAAGCATATAATTATGTCCGAAATACATTTAATTTGGCCTTGCCGGCCCCATCTACCATCAGATCTTGGTTGAGCAATGTCAACTGCAATCCAGGGTTCTGCGAGACTTCCTTCAATAGTTTGGCTATGATCGTGGCTGAGAATAACAAGGACAATAAAGTCACTCTCTGTTCATTGATGCTGGATGAGATGGCTATCAAAAAACAAATTGAGCTTCGTGTAAATAGAACTTGGGGATATGAGGACTTTGGAGCTGGAATTACCAATGATACATTGCATTGTGCTACTGAAGCGCTTGTTTTGATGGTGGTTTCTGTGAATAGCAATTGGAAAATTCCAATAGCATATTTTTTTATTCGTTCCTTGAGTGGAGCTGAAAAGGCGAATATTGTTCAAGAAGCCATTATAAAGCTCCATGAGACTGGTGTTACTATTATATCAGTTACTCGTGATGGACCCAGTGCTCATTTCACAATGGCACACAAACTGGGAGCTAATATTAACATGACAAGTCTACAACCATACTTTAAGCACCCAATTACTAAATCAAATATTTTCATAATTTTTGATGCTTGTCATATGTTGAAATTAGTTCGAAATAACTGGGCAAGCTGTCAAACCTTTGTAGATGGTGATGGAGGACAAATTGAATTTAATTTCGTTACGAAATTATATAAAATTGAAGAGGATGAATTCTGCAGACTTGGAACAAAATTGAGAAGATCCCATCTTGAATGGCAAAAGCAGAAAATGAAGGTATGTTTCATCACGATATAAAGAAAATTATTACTGGTCTACCCATTATTTATTTTATTTTTAGGTGAATTTGGCGGCACAAACATTGAGTGCAAGTGTAGCAGATGCACTAGAATTTTTAATGATTGATGTTCAGCATCCAGACTTCCAACAAGCACGAGCCACAATTCACTTCATAAGAATTATCACAGCGGAACAAAAAAAAAATGTCTGCGGCACTAATTTTATTAATGAATTTTATAAACACTGGTATTTGATATACACTATATGCATTTAGTTTTTTTGGATTGATTCTGGTTCTTAGGATAAACGAAACGTAATAAATCAATGCAAAATTTACTACCCTTCTAAAGTTGTATTTATTTGAATATTTCCATCTAAGTTTGGTTATCTATTCATGGATTTAGTAGTAAATATTTCATTGATCAGCTATTAGACCGAAATTATCAGTTCGTCTTATTTGCATTGGAGTAAAAAGAATTGGCCTTTGCGCGAAAATATGGAGGTAGGAAAATCAAATGTGATTCATGAACCAATGCTAAACCGAAAAATTATCCTTTTTCCACCACTTCACATCAAGCTCGGGCTAATGAAACAGTTCATCAAAGCCCTTGATAAGACGGGTGACTGTTTTAAGTATGTGTGTAAAACATTTCCAGCTCTAAGTATGTAAAAGTTGAAAGCGGGCATCTTCGATGGACCCCAAATCCGAACACTTATAAAAGATACTGAATTCGTGAACTATATGACACAAATTGAATCTGAGGCATGGTTAAGCTTTGTTTTAGTAATCAAAAATTTCTTAGGGAATCATAAAGCTCCAGACTATGCAAAACTAGTCACTAAAATGCTTCAAAATTTTAACAAATTAGGAGCTAATATGAGCATTAAAGTGCACTTTTTGCATTGTCATTTAGATAGATTCCCGGATAATGTGGGCGATTAAAACGAGGAACAAGGAGAACGGTTCCACTAGGACATTAGGGTCATGGAAGAAAGATACCAAGGTCGATGGGACCGCCACATGATGGCAGACTACTGCTGGACCTTAGTAAGGGATTGTCTTGATCAGAACCATGGCAGAAAAGCCTACAGAAAAAGTTTTTTGTGATTTTTTTGAACTTTCGTCAGTGAACTGCATAGATATATTTGTTTTTGTTTCATTCCTAAAGATCAACTTAATAAAAGTATTTTTTCAGTGCAAATTGGTATTTTTACTAAAATTTTTGATTTAAATAGTTAATAGTTTTTATCTCAAAAACTGGAGCCAATTTTACAAATCTGATATTTTTCCAGTATTCAGCACACTAGTCTGATACAAAATTGACTTCGATCTGCCATGCCGCAAAATTACTGTTCCCCAGTGTTATTGATCGACTGTTCGATGTCTTAAATTCGAGGAACCCTTTTGGGCGAGGATATAAGTCTCCACTGAGACCGATGAATGAAAACTTCTGGAGACCATTTCTTGAGGAAGTTTTAACTTACTTGAAGGAATTGAAAATGATGACTGGAGAATTAATATGGAAAACAAGATCTAAAACTCCCGTTATTGGTTTGTCGATAACAATAAAATCGATCTTAGGAATCTACGAAAAATATGTTAGTACTAATGAATCTCCCCTTAAATACGTGTTAACATATAAATTCAGTCAAGATCATTTGGAGCTGTTCTTCTGCTGTATAAGGTGAGACCACGAATTCTATTTTGTGTATCTTAATCATAACTTAATTTCAGGGGGAAAAGTGGCTGGAATAACAATCCCACAGCATATCAATTTTATTATACATTTAAGAGATTAGCATTAAGGCATGATATTAATAATTTAAAAGGAAATTGTGTGGTTCTTGACAATACATATATACTAACAACCACCAAAAAGAAAAAACAGAAGACATATCCTGAGATAAGTTTAGATGATATTAGCATCATAAAAAAATATAATATTGACATTAATGAAATGATAATAGATGATCATGATTTCCAAATAATAATTCCATCTCTACCAGTATTATCAGACTTAACAGAAAACGTCGTAACACATATCTCAGGATTTGTCGTCAAATCTGTAAAAAAAACTATAACATGTATAACATGTTTGGCAGAAATCGAGGCTATCCATGGTTGTATTGATGGAGAACATTTCAAACTCCTCCATAGAAAGGATAGAGGTGGTCTTATCAAACCATCTAAAAGTGTAGTTAACGTGTGCTTTTTTGTGGAACAGAAAATTCGACATGTTCTGCACATAACAGAAAACTGTATGCCAGAGGAAAAAAACTTCCTTGATACTTTCGTTCAAAACATTTCTTTAATATTGTTTCAAAATTTCAAAATATTTGATACATTACTGGACCATACTTTTGATATTTCCCCATATGAAGATAACCACCGCATGAAACTAATCAAAATGATCATTAAAATATACTCAAAAATAAGATTTTACAACATTGCAAAAAAACAAACAGAAAGGATCAGAGGAGAGTTGAAAAGGAAAGAACTTTCAAAACTTATTTTATTCCACCATCAATAACAATATTTTTAATGTGTTCATTATGTATTATGGCTAGATAAGTTAACTAGATATTTTAGAAATACATCTGTAGTTGTCAATCATATTATGTGGATTTTATATCGTTTATTAAATTATCTCCTTTAAGGGGTTGTTACAGTCGTACTGCTTTGTATATATCGCGGCCATAAATAGGCTTTATTTGGACTCGTCCGTAAAGACCCAGTTTATGTACTTGATTAGCTATTATCCAACCAAGCCACATTTCAATAAAATCTTGTATTTAATTCGGATATTAAAATAGTAATAAACTCTGATGTTGCATTGTTGTTACTTATGATTATCTTAATATCCTTATAAAATAAAGAGCGAATAAAATATCATAGAGTCTTGTTGCAATAAATACTGTGTCATCAAATTATTCCTTAATGTCGATGTAAAAGAATACCCAAAATTCCTCACTTCGTTATCTGGCCCTCGATATGTAGCTACTTCCAAATATTTTCGAGCCGGCCCTGGCTATTTTTAAATTTGGCGGCTCCGTTTTGTCTTACTGCGCAAACTCAGTAGTGCACCTGTGCGAATTCAATTTGGGTCAATTTCTTTACATTGCATTAGCATTCCATTTTTTTTAGTTCAGTGGGCTACACCGCTAAGAGGACTGGCATTTACTGCTCTGTTTGTATGTTCCCATATGGTTAGGCCAGGCACTTGTCTGTGTAGCTCGTGTGTTTCCGTATGGCTACATGGCCAAGTATAGTGTATATAGTGAAAGGGTGTTACTTGACGCAAAATTCTCTCATTCAGTGTTATGGAGGCTACCCATCACGAGCAGAGCAAATGATAAAAATGGTTCTAGCTGGTTTGCCACCAAATCCAGCTCTGTCCGAAGATGAGGAATTGTTTAGTGGTGACGATGAAGATTTGTGTATCAAGTCACCTGATTCAGACATATCTGTATCAGAGGATTCTGGTGATGATTCAGTAATCAGAAGCGGAAGAAGTTGTTGCACACCTCAATTTATTGTGTGAAGAAGACACACGTCCGTCTGTTGCAAACGCTGTGGCTAACATCGCTCCGCATATGTTGAACGACCTTCAGTAACAATACCTAAGCTTAGAGGAGTAGCTCCATCTGAGAAAGTTCGTTCCGCTGAAAATCAAAAAATGTCCTCACGCAGTCCCATAACTAGGAGTGCCACAAAAAAGAGAAAAGTTATTCACAACACAACAAAGAAGACTACGCCGAAGTGTATGAAGAAAAAGAAGCGACGGGTTTACAAATTCAAAGAAGATAAATTTTCTACTCCTGCAATAATTATGTCAGATGTAGACTATTTTGAGAGATTTTTTTCTGGTGATCTTCTCGATTTGATTGTTGATGCGGCTAATCAATATTCAGTGCAACTAAGTGGTAAATCAATAAAAACGAATGTCAACAAAATCAAAGACTTTCTGGCCATTGAACTTTACTTTGGTTTGGTAAAATTTCCAGCGTACACGGATGCCTGGAGTGCGGGTCTTCGTTATGACAGAGTGGAACAAATAATGCCACTCAAACGTTACCAAATATTGAGAAGGTATATCCACTTCGTTGATAACAATCAAGTGGACGACGATCTTTTTTTTAAGATCAGACCAGTAGTAAACAAAATAAAACGTAATTGCATCTCGGTGAAAATTGAAAGAAAGCAGTCTGTAGATGAAATGATGGCCCCTTACAAAGGAAAAAAGGCTGGGAAAAAGAAATAGTACCTAAAAATGAAGCCGAAAAAATGGGGGATTAAAATATTTGTGAGAGCGGGTGTTTCGGGATTTGTCTATGATTTCCTGCTTTATGGAGGGTCATCAACTTTTCATAATATTCAATTTACTGAAGAAGAGGAAGATCTTGGATTTGGACCGAAGGTTGCCATCGCACTTTGTCAAACGATACCGGAGAAGGCACTCACTGCGGTGTATTTTGACAACTATTTTACATCTTTGGACCTCCTCTTCCATTTGAGAAACGAATACGGAATCCTGGGGCTGGGGACTATCAGAAAGGAAAGACTTCGCGGTTGTCAAATGGACTGTGCAAAAAGCAAAACGAGGTACAAGTTGCGAAAAGGCGGACGATTCTAGAAAAGTTACTATTGTACGATGGGTCGACAACAAAGAAGTCCTTTTGGCCTCAAATTTTGTTGGTCGTTTGCTAGAGGCCACGGTGAAGCGTTTCTCCAAGCAGGAAGGAAAGAGGAGATTGAAGTGCCATGTCGAAGAATAGTAAAGGAATACAATCGCCATATGGGAGGCGTGGACTTATGTGACATGCTTATCGCTCTGTACCGAACCGCCTTCAGAACGAAGAGATGGTACATGGTAATTTTTTCACAACTTTTAGACATTTGTGTAAACAACGCGTGGAGACTGAAACAACGGGATAGTGTTCTTTTGGGAGAGCCCTACAAGAAAAAAGTGAAAGAATTTCGACTGTCGCTGGCAGAAAGTCTTCATAAGAAGAACAAAGCTCCAAGAGCCCTGACGCCATCTGGAGTAAGGACCATAATTAAACCAAGCATCCCAAGACCTCATGAAGACGTTATGTTTGACGGCTACGAGCATTTTCTCCGTGCTTGTCAGAAAAAAGCTGCAAAACCGGTTTTCACGAATCGAATGTGTCGAATGCAAAATGGTTCTGTGTTTAGTTCAGAATAGGAACTGTTTTTATGATTTCCATCACAAATAATGTGTAAGAAGTAGCTTTGACGATGTCTTCGATTTCGTGATGATCCGTGATCGGTTGGGTTCCCCCCATACGTGCTGATAGCCGCCGACGAGTGACGACACCGGATATAGAAGAATAGAATACCCGTTACCAACTTCAGAGAGAGAGAGAGAGAGTGTGTGGTGTGTGTTTCGCTTACGTCTTACAGTGATTTTGGTGGTATAGTTTTGCGCTGTAAGTACCTACATACAATACAATAAAAGAGTTTTATGTGTTCAGAGATGTCTGTGTTTGTATTGTTTTAATTCCTTATTACTTGCTTGTTGTGCCTAACCAAATTTGTGTGTATTAGTCCTACATGGTAGCAGAGCGTGGTTTCGAGGTTAGGCACGCCACGGAAAGTAGTTTTGAGTAATAAGGATTTAAGAGTAGCGTGGTTTGGGCGGCGAGTGAGAGTTGCTGTATCGACACATTCCAGAGACGATTTTAGAGTTCGTTTAAAAATTGCAAGTAGAATCAAGTTTTTGTTGTGGTACAAAAGACTGGCGGTTTTCGTGGAAATCTTGTAGCACCTTGTGCGCAAGTGAGCCGCGGTTATTCCCGTACGTTTTTGTTTGCGCGGTTGCATTAATTGGAGAGCGTTTAAATTTTGAGAAATTACAATATCTATAATGAAATTTTTTTTACAATTAAATAGAAAGCGCAATTCGTATTTAAAGAGTATATAACAGAGGTTGGAAATTAACAAGTGTGCATAGTTGTGGTTGACAAAGTTTTTTTTGTCATTTCCGTTTTAGAAGACGAAATATAAAGGAAAATAAAAGTTTTTGTTTGCGAGAAGAAAAATAAGAGATGTAGTAATGAAGTTTAAAGAAGGATTCTAGAAGATGAGATTGAGAGTTGTAATTCAGTCAATCTTAGCTCTATACAATTAGCCGATTTTTTCTGTTCGGAATATTTTGTTTCTCTTGAGTTTGGGGTCCTGTTCTGACCTGCCTTGCGGTCAGGTTCCGGATTACTGGCTTTTGAGGATTGTTTCTTTTCAGTGCAGATTCGGAGGCTTACTTACATTTTTTGTATGAGCAAGTTTATCATGTTCTGGGGCCAATGGTCAGACGAAACTGTGTTCGATGTAGTTTGATCATTGACTAGGGAAATCAGTAGGACCTCATTCGTGCTCCACGTGTGTGCTTGCGCAACCCAAAACCGTCTGGCTTTCGCATTAATACGCGGGGCCAACTCTCGGCGAGTGGTGTGCATACGAGGATTGCGCGTTGGGTGAATCTGATTTCTTGTTTCGGATTAAGGCAATCTGTGGTTCGGTTGCTTTGATTCAGAAGCACGAAACATTACTTGACTGGTTGATAGAGAGATTACCTGGTATTGCAGAGTATAGGAAGAGGATAGTTAAGAGTTGAGGTTTTTTTATGTAAATTTTGAGTTGTGAGTGTTCGTCTGTAAAATCGATCATACATTTTTTATATATATCTAATATTGAAAGAAAAACTAACTAAGAATGTTTCAGAATCCCAGAACAGATGGCCGGTTCGAATGTTCAGAGTTACATCGACGAGTTTAATGAAGAATATGCAGAGTACATGAGAGTTAGGACTGGAGCAGAAGATTCTGATTTCAACAATCAAAGTAAGAATATTTTGTTTACATACTAGCCATCTATAAATTTGACTGAAAATTAAGTGTGCTGAGGCTCATTAAAGAGCTCAAAAGTTTAGGTCGTGCTAGGATTTGAAACTTTTGGAGTGAGAGGAAATGAGTTCAGTACTGAAATTTCTGTAACATGTTTTAAATCCAGGTAATACTTGAGTGTTTTATTTCTCAGAGACAACCACAACTCCTGCGACCATGAATCAAAATTCTCAGGGCCGCAGGGAGATTGGAGATTCATCTAGTGCTCATTTAAGTATAGAAACCTTGCAAAAGCTTATTTCCAATGTGAATTTTTTGGCCTCGTTAAATGAGGCATCCAGAGATAAGGCGACTGGAGCCCTATTAAAAGAAACGGTCGATAAGCTGTGCCTAGTACATTCAAAAATGTTGGAGTCTGAAAAACTCAAACTCCAAACTACAGTGTACCTCTGTCCAAAGTAATTACAATGAGTATTATTCTTATTTACCAAATGTTTAGACTTCCCAAAGTCGTCACATTTATCATTGACACTTACGAGCTCTTCTTCTTTCAATGGAAAGCCAAAGTCTTCTGATGTCGAGTGTGGCAGATTCGTCTTTAGGTTGTTGGTCACAAATTCTTTCTGCTCCTGGCGTAATAAAACGACTTCTTTTTTCATTTCCTTAATTTCGAATTTGATCTGCCCTAGTCATATCTTTTAAAACAATTTAAAAAAATTCTAGAAAAATAATAATTGTGTGTGCACGAACATTCGGAAATAATTCTAAAAAAATTATAGGAAATTCTAAAAAAATTGTAATTATACAACTTTAGCAGATTCTAGAATATTCTAAACAATTCTCGAAAAAATTCAAAAAATTCTACAAAATGTTAGTAGTGACTGTACACCAAAATTTGACAACTCGCGTTAAAATGCGACATTAAAAATGAACAAAGAATGAAAAAAATCGTTAAGAGCGCGCTGCCAGAGTGGTGGGGAAGCTTATTGCCTTTAGTTTAGATTGTTACCATTTCAAAATCAGACGGATAACGGCAGATGGCGTTAATGTTGTCTGAAAGCATTGTTAAGTATCTTGTTTTTATCTCCAAAATTCGCCGCGTCCTTCGGAGACTTTCGCTATATTTACAAGTCACGTACATTTTAGTAGTCATACAGGGGTCCCTAAAAGGTCTGTACAACGCGCTACCAGGGGTTCTTGGTATCAAAATAGGACGATTTAACCCAACTTACCTCTATCCAAAAGTGCTTCGGTAAGGCGCTATCTACCGCCAAAGATTTAAAAAAAAATCGTTATTTTTATTTTATCGGAAAATGGTTTTGCCGATTAAAATGAAATTCGGGATCTGAATGTCTAATGTAAAAAGGGTCTTTGTGATATCATCGTTTTGATTGTAGTTGCTATGTAGGTGGTAAAATACTGACCATCCACATCTGAAGAGGTCTAAAACTTTTTAACTACTATTTTGACGGTTCTGAATTTTTAGACACTGATAGACAGTTTACTTACAAGCATTTTTTGTCTCTTGATGAATATCGCTATCTGTGATGGTTTACGAAAAAAAAAAAATTTAGGCATGATGAATGGCATGCACCATACATGCGATTGTTCCTAAAAAAATCAGAAGATGGCTGTGAAACAGAGTGACGTAACGTTTGTTTGTTGTTTCTTCAACTTTAACAATTTACATTTTGCTTGAAGACTTAAAATTTCATTGTTAAAATTGTAATATGGCCTTTCAATACAGTAACGCAGAGTTAACTGATATGCTATTAGTGTTTGGATACTGTCGTGGAAATGGTCGCAAAAAAAAACGTAAATTGTTAAAGTTTAAGAAACAACAAACAAACGTTACGACACTCTAAGGTTTCACAGCCATCTTCTGATTTTTTGAGGAACAATCGCATGTATGGTGCATGCCATTCATCATGCCTAAATTTTTTTTTTTTTCGTAAACCATCACAGATAGCGATATTCATCAAGAGACAAAAAATGCTTGCAAGTAAACTGTCTATCAGTGTCTAAAAATTCACAACCGTCAAAATAGTAGTTAAAAAGTTTTAGACCTCTTCAGATGTGGATGGTCAGTATTTTACCACCTACATAGCAACTACAATCAAAACGATGATATCACAAAGACCCTTTTTACATTAGACATTCACATCCCGAATTTCATTTTAATCGGCAAAACCATTTTCCGATAAAATAAAAATAACGATTTTTTTTTTAAATCTTTGGCGGTAGATAGCGCCTTACCGAAGCACTTTTGGATAGAGGTAAGTTGGGTTAAATTGTCCTATTTTAATACCAAGAACCCCTGGTAGCGCGTTGTACAGACCTTTTAGGGACACCCTGTATAAAGAAAACAAGATTATGCTAGTTGGTGCATGATGTCACGCAGAACTTTAAAATCGCTACATCCCTACTTCTAAAATGAACCATTTTTAAAGGAAAAAAGCACGAAATAAACATTGCCCGCCAAGAAACAATTTGCTAAGCTATGTGTACCATAAACGTGCGAAATCCTAAAGCACAGTTATTTTTAGAACAAAGGGCTACTGTGTATTGTGTTGTTGGTATCATTCACAAGCTGCGACCTTGTGTGGGTGTTGATTGTGCTGCGATTTCTTTGACTGTCTACCTTATAGTCCAGGAGGCAGCGACATTTTTTATGCACTCATTTCTATAAAGTTGATATTCTGCCATTTTATTGTTTTGATAGTACAAGCGTTGAATGAATTTTCATTCAACGGTACAAAAACACTAACAAAGTCTACCACCCACGCAAGATGCATAAAAAATTATTCAATTGAACTTGAAAAACGTATACCATACTACCAGTACCCAATTTATCCTTTCAAAGCGCTTTAAAACCATTTTTAAACGTATAGTGTATTTGCTATGGCGAATTCGAATAGATTAAATCGTAAATTCAATATCCTTTGGGAGACTAGAACTTAAAAAACTAAGACAATGTTAATTCAATGAAAGCGGAAATTTAAAAAAATCGCATGTACCACAAAAGTTGAAAAATCAATTATCTTGTGTTTGTTTTGACTTTTCTCATCCAAAATATATGACGGGTCTACACAGCGTTTTCCTTTTCCTAGGTTGTTTCGAAGTATTTCGGGCGCGATACAAAATTTAAAAAACTTCGTTAATTTTGGAAGCATTTTTGTCTACAAAAGTCCTCATCCCTATTCATTTCTTCAATTAAAATATCAATGCTGTGTTGTCATTCACATACACTACTAAATAATACTTTGATCTTCGTGTTATATTTAATTGACCGTGTATCTGAAAAAAAAATTATTTGTATTTCTCCATATACCTTTTACATCGTTTTATAGCATAATACTTACTAATGTTTATTACAGCAAAGAGTATGGGTACTCTTTGATTAAAGTTATCGATTTTTACCTGATAATAATATGAATGATTCCTTTTTAACGAATGCAACCTTGTTTGATTTCCAAGCACATGTTTTTTTTTATGTTACTACTTCTTCGATGGTAGAAACACTTAAAAATCGCAATATCGCTTTTTTTCCACGAGCTTCTTGGTAAATTTTCTAAGTGCCGCGAATGATAGCTAGCGTTGTCCATGACAATTACTGAGTTTTCTGGAAGAAGAGACAGCATCTGGTCAAAGTACTCTTCCAACACGTCAGCATTCATATCCTCATGATAATCACCAGTACGTTTGGATTGGAACACCAGAGACCCTCGATCCACAAACCTTTTTACACTTCCAATGTGAGTAATTATAAGATAAAATCTGTGACTTGGTTCAAGAAGGGCCAATGTCAGTTTTGTGGCAAAACGAATTTGATAGGTCATGTGCATTCATTAACTATATACTTCCTATTGCAAGAACGGCCATTGTCAAAAAAGCTACAGAAATGCCGGTAACTGCTTACTCTATATGGCCAATGTCGTAGGAAAATTTCGTCTGCTTTATGTAAAAAGGGCCAAAGTACAAAAATAGTTTACATTGAATTGCAAGAAAGGCCAATGTCGACTTTGTGCTACGCTAAAACGTTTGTTGGTTGTAAAAGTGCGGCATAGGCCGTAAAACTTAAAAGTAAATGTGTGCTGGTTAGTGTTGTTCTTTAAATTAATGGTGAAATTCGATCAAAATGGGGTCCAGAACTAAGAAGATATTGGAAATGTGTTCAAATTATACACACGGTGAGTAAATCAGTGAATTTACTATTATTTATTTACACGTGCATTTTGAGGTTTGCGCCTACTATTAGTGAGAGTACAGCACATGCTTTAGAAAACATTTTAGAAGATTCTAATAATGTAAGTAATCTTGACACTTATTTAACCGAATTTGGAAACAATACCGAAGAATTGGAGTATACTAGCAATTATTTAGACAGAGTAGAACTTGCAGTATCACCAATTACCCTTACAAATTTTGAAGTGGACAATCAGCAAGCCAAAAACCTCTTAAGACGACTCTCTTGTACCTAGTGGTAGCGACTTTAGTATTGGGAGTTCAGAAGAGTATGTTCCCGATACAGATTCAGACAGCGAATCAACACCTGAAGATATAGTAGTTCCTATGAAGGAAGATCTTAAAATTCCCCCTAAACAGCTCGCTAAGGCACAGCTAAATGCTGGAGACTTAGTTTCCAAATCACTAAGCAAGAGGGGCGGAAGAAAGAAAAGCGCAGAAAATACAAGGAAAAGAAAAAGAAATCCAAAGCAGTGGGATAGAAACGTTAAAAAAATGATGAAAGACAAAAGAAAGCAATACATTTCTTTTTCAAATAAAATAATTCCAGTTAAGATTTTAAAAGATCCTTGTGCTTGTAGACTGAAATGTTTTCAGAAGTTTAAATTAGAAGAAAGACAAGAAATTTTCGATAACTTTTATCAGATTTCTAGTGAAGATCAAAACCAATTTATAGCCGGTTTAGTAGAAGAGCATACAAAAAAGGTTGAACGGTTAAGAAACGATAAAACATCAGGCAGTAGGCGTACTTTTTCCAGAATGTATTTTTTGCAGAAGACTAACAAAAGAATTCAAGTGTGCCAGATCATTTTCTTAAATACCTGATCTGTTACTTTAAAGAAAGTGCGAATGATTGTTGAAAAGAAAAGAGCTAGTAATACTGGAATGTGTTCAGAAGATAGAAGAGGAAAACATGGAAACCAGTTTAAAATTCCTGAAGCTGACAAGGAAGTAATTCGAACTCATATAAAACTGTTTCCTTCTTTGAAACGGAACAGTCAGATTTTCTCAATTTTAAATCCTTGTTAGATACATCTTTCATACATAGAAAGAAGAACATCGATGGACTTTCAGTTAACTGGTTACGACTAAAAATTCATGCAATACAGACCCGAAAATCCTGCATCGATTTTATACACGGAATCTTTCTCCATTGAAGAAAATTTCAAGACTTTAGATTTATCTAGAAGAAATTCAGCTAGATATTCACGTTTAAAGGATTTACAACCACAAAATGACAAACCATTACCACTTAGTAACGAAAAACTCAACGACTTAAAGAGTCTGCTGCCATACATTTCAAAAAATAGCAGACCATTTTATGAAAGATTCCTTGAAAATCTTACAAGTAGTGAAGAGGTTGAAGATTTTTTGCCTGACGAAAAATCAAAAGATGTGTATGAATTGTAACTACTAGTTTGTTGTATTCCACTGGGTTTTTTTTTCAATACATTTAGTAATAAGTGTTTCGATGTTCAATTTTATACGTTTTTCAATAACATTCTTTAATTTGTACTTTTTAATGAGAATCTCCTCGGCCAATGTCAGTTGTTTTATGGAAAATTTTGAAAATAAAAATGTTTAAATACTATTGTTGTGATTAAGACAAAACAATACCAATTTACAAAACATCAGCTTCAAGGCGTGATTCGATAAAGCGCAATTATAGTATGCTTCAGAAATTAACAAATTTGTTTTCATTTTTTGTGAAAAAGTTAATTTTTCGACATTGACCCTTCTTGTACCAAGCCACAGAAATACATGTCTGTTTTCTTCACGATACTTTCGTATTTCTTTTAGATACTTTCGTCTCCAACAGACGATGTCTAATTTATCCAAGAGCATTGCTTTTCTACTCGGTCTTTCTCAGGAAAAATTAAGTTCTTTTAAAAGTTTCCAAAGATTGCGCTCTGCTCATCTTGGGTAAATCTTCGTCTTGATTTATTGCAGCGAAAATTTTATTCAGTGTCGGTATCTCTTTGTTGAAATAGAAAGAATAATTAAGTACTGATCATTTTCACCAACCACCATTTTAGATCTTCCAGAGGATGAAGCTGGTTCCTTCACAGCACCCGTGGTTGCTTCTTCTATTTCGAAGTTTATATATCGTGGTTTTTCCAACACCAGTCATATTAGCACACCTCTCCACAATAGTGTCGACACTGCACAATTGGTATTCGTAGCGAAGAGTATTAAATACATTTAAAACAATAATTTTTTCATTTACAGCTGCACTTTTAAAACGTTTCGCAGGAGAAAAAGGCATTTTTACTACGCACAAAGAGAAAGCAAAAATCAAACTAAGTTTAAATAACATTTTCTTGTTACATTAACGCCAAATTCTTCTTCCCTTTTTAATTACATCTCATTAACGAACCCATTTATTAATAGAGATAAACGAAAAACTTAATGACGGAAATACATTTGGGATAGCGTCATTTAATCGTGGTGATTAATTTTCTGTGAATTTTATTCTTCGCACTCTGGTTTCCCCTTCTTATAATAAACTTAGATATTTTACTGAATCACTGAGCCTTAAACATATTATTACCGTACGCCACTGGTAGCTGTCTGTCAGAAAATTTATTACTTCGCGTCAATTTTGGATAGACTTTTATTCACAATCGGTTAGTAATAAGAGTCATTCGCCTCATTTAAGAAGTTTGAAAGTCGGCCGTAACTAGATTATATTTATTACGAAGTTCAAAAGTATGAACTTTCGCGCTAAGGAAGGGAAGTAATAGCTACTAATATCAGTCACAGATGGCGCACTAGATGAGATGGAGTTTTGAATCTCTGTTGCACCGTGACTCTCTCAGTGACCTCGGCACTGCGCAACCGTAAACACGCTAGAATTTGAAGGTTACATTGGACTGACCGCTGTTGTTTATAGTTACAATCAGGCGTTGTTTGGTCTGCTCAGTAGAAAAGTTGATTTCTTGAGTAATAG
>NW_022170249.1:33935284-34165555 GCF_008802855.1 Photinus pyralis
AGTGACCACCATTTTCACGCATACAAAGCATTATACGGCGTAATAAATTAAACTATGCCCTTTGCAACATTGGTACGTTATTTTTTAAAGTTTTAAGTCTTCAAGCAAAACGTCAATTGTTAAAGTTTAAGAAACAACAAACAAACGTTACGCCACTCTAAGGTTTAACAGCCATCTTCTGATTTTTTGAGGAACAATCGCATGTATGGTGCATGCCATTCATCATGCCTAAATTTATTTTTTTTTTCGTAAACCATCACAGATAGCGATATTCATCAAGAGACAAAAAATGCTTGCAAGTAAACTGTCTATCAGTGTCTAAAAATTCAGAACCGTCAAAATAGTAGTTAAAAAGTTTTAGACCTCTTCAGATGTGGATGGTCAGTATTGTACCACCTACATAGCAACTACAATCAAAACGATGATATCACAAAGACCCTTTCTACATTAGACATTCACATCCCGACTTTCATTTTAATCGGCAAAACCATTTTCCGATAAAATAAAAATAACGATTTGTTTTTTGAATCTTTGGCGGTAGATAGCGCCTTACCGAAGCACTTTTGGATAGAGGTAAGTAGGGTTAAATCGTCCTATTTTGATACCAAGAACCCCTGGTAGCGCGTTGTACAGACCTTTTAGGGACACCCTGTAGAAACGGCAGAACATGCTACCTCAAGATTTGCTCCCTACAAAGTCGCGAGAGGTGAGAAGTAAGAAGTAAGAACGAAAGGTTATAAGTTAACTTAAAAACTAGAGTGGCATGACACGTGAGGACAAGAAAGCAGAAGTTCTTATACTATAGTAGTGAAACTGTGACTGAATCTAAATTCGAATATAATTTAAAGTAAAGGGGGTTGGAGAAGAAATTTTATGTTTTATTCGTACAAAAAATGCGTTTTCGGGACTCGGAAGGTTGCTGGACTCCGCTAACGCGTCGTCCAGCAACTATCTTCCTCGTCCCGAAAACTAACATTTTTTGTACTAATGAAACAAATAACTATTTTGAGGCGAATTCAGTTTAGTGTTTGTATTTTCTTTTGTACGCGTCTGTTTAATGGAAATCGCAGTGTACTGGAGACTTTATTTAACCTGTTTCGAATGAGCGTTTGTAGCGTGGCATTTGTATCTGACCCTGAGTGCTATGTTTTTCTTATAGCAATTATCGTTGTGCCTGTGAAAAATTTCAGCACTATACTAATATGGGTTTCATCTGTCCAATAAATGTTCCTGTAGAGTGTAAAAGAACAGATCTCGTTGAATGCGTTGAAGATACCAATTACAAAATTCCATCCTTCGCTCAAAATCAGTCGGCAACAGTTGTTGTTTCCGTTCGGTGTAAGGTCTGAATTTGCGGTTCATCTTCCGCTTCGAGTTGGCGACTTGATATAGTGGGATTTGCTACTCCGCCTCCAATGACACCAACAGTTACTTCCTGCGAATATCGAATCATATAATTTTTGGGCCTCGGTTCTCTATGTAATAGGACTTCTGAATGCAAAAAAAAATGTTATGGTATAGTAAACATGCAAAATGTAAATATAGATACGGATCTATAATCTTGTGTAAGGATGCTCAAAGGGAATTAGAAATATAAAATAACCAACACGGGCAGTTTTATTTCAGATGTAAATAGAGTAAATTAATATAAATACTGCACTGCGTGTATATATTCGGGATGAGTAAATGAAGCGGGTCATTGTAATGAAAAAAAAAGCAAGGAGAGCGAGATAAATATGTCTCGCGTAACCGAATTTTGAATGACAAAAAGAGTAGGTATTTATAGCATTAATCGTTGCAAGATTGCGCTTATTGGGTCAGAATGTACAACGTCGATAATATGAGTGTAAATAGTGGGAAAGCAGCAGTTAAACAACGATACGTGTCGGCCGTTTTCCTAAAGTGCGTCATGCAATGTTAAGCCAATGGGTCTACTGGGTGTATCCCGAAGATAGAAATTAAGTCAAGAACGAGACTCATATCGAGCCACCATTACGCTGTGGACGAAAATGTTCGCAACGTTTCCAGTTTCAAAGTTCAAAATCTTCACGGCGGAACTCAGCGAGGATTCTATACCCGCTCCGTGCAGAATGCAGCGGACGGTCGCTTTCTGTATCGGTCCATGTTTTGTTGCTGTGCACACCGCTGAGCATCCTCACACGTAATCCCGGACGTGGTTTCCTGTCTTTGGTCAGTGATATTGGGTGAAGATGGCGCGGATCGTTTCTTTTAACGAAAATAAGAACCGTTTCATAATCTTTCAAAACCCTCTCGTCTCTGGGTGACCCAGGGGACGAGATCTCGATAGAACAGACAGACAGACAGACAGACGACGGAAAATCGGAGCACATAAGCGTTAGCTCAACGTCGCTGTGTTACGCTAAAATACAACTTTGTGCTGAAAATGAATAATTGACAATTTTCATAGCCATTCAATTCTTCTCAAAAAAGTGCTTTAGGAACATGTAAACACGTTTTCGATAACTTAATAAACAAAGAAGCCTTTATCTAAGAATCTAAACATGCAACTTTGCCCGTAACTAAAATACAAAAGACAGTAGGCCAGTTCATCGATGTAAGAAAGTGCGCATGCGCTCTCTCCATGTGATAGAAGCAGCCAGAAATATTAATTTTAATTAAGGGTAGTCTTGACTTAATTTTTTTAGGCAACCCATTTGCAATGTGTTTGTTTACACATTAAGATTGCTGATAAATGTATTCCCCTCGGTAAACCGGTGAGCCAAGGTAAACCTTATGTGGGATCCTGTAGTAGTGTTTTTCCCAAATTAATTTGATGATAGGTATCTGAAATAATTTCGAAGAAGGGTGTAATTTGGATTTCGTTGCACATAATTACTTTCCTTATCATTCTAAGTCGTATGGAACGATACAAGAAAAACGAAGGGGAGGTTACCACAGGCTAGTAAGTTGTATGTAAACGGTGATATTGCCATTCATCTGCAGAAATAGGTATCTTAATTCTTAATTTAATCGATACAATCCGTAAGCTGATTAAAGCCAAACGACTCTATTGGTATTAATTTGGAAGTGAAGACTAAATGAGGATGTTAACAATCAACAGGGTCTTATACCGTTCCACGTTGCGGTGTTTACCTACACATAAAATATTATAATCAACGATGTAGTTTTATAATTGCCCAAACAGAATTCGCTTCAAAAGCATTCACGGTAACTGAATTCACTTTTCTTTAATGATAAATCTTACAGTTATATCGTAACATATGCGTAATTAGATTTGAATTAATTATAAAAAGATGAGAAGGCAACGTCCTCTCGGAGGCAGATGTCTACTGCAAAATTCAAGAAACGTCATCGCGTATTGTTTAATTTGTGTACGAACACGTGCATGATTTGAAATTGTTAAAGCGAGCAATAGTGTGTCTATGAGCGAGCATTGTTACTTACCTGTAAAATTTATTTCCTTGCTCGGATGAATGATTTGTCCTTTTAATGGTAGAAAAACAAAAGGTATCTTCTGTGACGTTGAAGCGCTAACAAATGGAGCCAGAACGCATTCTGTAAAAGAAAATCTTTGTTAGTATAATTGACTATAATCATAAACTTTCAATTAGTATACTTGTAATTACTTCGTTTTATAAAAGGGAGCCAGTCACCCTTCTGGAACGTCTTTTGAGATTGTCAGTAGATGAATAGTAATGCATGCAAGCCGCATGGTTAATTACAATACGTCGGATAGATAGGTACGAAAAGGATTTACAAAAATACCACCGATTTCGTTCTAAATTGTAGAAAACGAATGCCTTTCTTAGTCCCATATGGGTCTTTTTCTGCGCTCCCTGCTCCCGTTCCTGGGTCTTCGTTAAAAATATGTACAAATTTGATAAAGATAAACTAATCAACACTCCTCTGTTTGTATGGTTGTTCATCCAAGATTAAAATCCTGACAGCTTTAGTAACGTTTTTCGTGCAACTTACAAAGACACCCTGACAGAAAATTATGGTACGATTTCGTTCGTGAAACTGCAACTGAATAGGAAACAGTATCAATTTAGATCATTTCATTGCGTACAATAAAGGTGTCCCGCATGGCTCTACTCTAGATCCCTAGCTATTGTGTGTGTATAAATAATCTGCTCAGTCCCAGTTAATATTCTGAGCATTTCATATCAAGACCTTTACACTAAATTACACTAGAACATTGCGAAACCCGGCTGCGGCAAGTGCCACTTGGTATACCTAACCTTATAGTTCTGTCATCTTGGAGAAAGAAATTTTGAGTTTTTGTGAAACTTTTAATACTAAAAACAAAATCAATCTAGCTACGTTTGTTTCTAAGATACAGGGTCAAAACGAAAAGTTTGACTTTTTGAGGTGTTATCATATCTTATTGCCCATGTAAGATAAGAAAAAAGATAAAAACTGTGTACGTTAGATATTTTTACGTAGAATCCAATGGCGTAGTCAAAAAAATGTTTGAACTACCGTTTCTGAGAGTTGTCCCATAAGTTTGTATTTTTTTAAATGCAACCCTTTGTATATTTACTCAATTTTTTGCACGCTTTTTCCTAATTACATTGATGTATTACAACCTGTATAATTATATCATATTTTTCGTTCTTTTAACTTCGCCAGCGGTTTTTACTCGGTCGTAAAAATATTTAAAACAGCTAGTTTTGACATTTTTCACATCACATCTTAAATGGGTAGTAAGATACGATAAAATCCCAAAAAATTTGAAGATCTTTAAAAAAAACTCTTGGAAGGTTCTTTAAAGGATTTGCGGAAAAGTTTTAGGTGACATTACAATGGGTCGTTGAAAATATAAAATATATTTTGACTCTATATCAGTCCTATTTATTTCGAAACAGAAATAACACTAATTAATATTTGTAAAAATGAAAAAAGGTTAACTTTAGCGCATTTTACATGAATTGATCAGTACTTCCAGAAAGGTCATACAACGGACTACTTATGTGTACAAAGGAAAATAAGTTATTGCATAAATATTCTTATAAATAAAAAACTTAGGATTGCGCAGTTTTACAAAATGCGATATGTTTGTCTTTACTAGAGGCATCTGTGGTTAAAATTCCATAAATAAGAAGTTCAATCGTCAAGATTTTTCTTAGTTGAGGTACGGAGGCTATTATAGCTATCGAGTGCAAAAAGAACGAACTAAATACGTTGAAAACCGTAGGAGTAGTTAAGGCCTCGGACGGACGGACGGAGAAAGTGACCATAAAAGCGCCTTCCAACATAAGTTGCAAAATGCGCTAAAAGGCTTCAATCGAAATTTCTATGATTTCAAAGATTCCCTAACTGTTTCCAAGAAGAGTCTTTGCTGGAGTATTTATTTCATACCTTTAAAACAATTCCTAAAAATATACCCAAAATGATCCTTGAAGATATCATTCAAAAGATGATTCCAAACAAATTAAGATTTTTTCTATTTCTAGGAAAATATCTGCTGGGTTTGTAAAAAGATCTCTAAGAAATTTTTTAATTCTCCAGGGTTTCTAGAATTATTTCAAGGATGTCTCTAGTATATCATGTAAGATGATCACGTTGACAATTATGCGGTGTTACGTTGTAGTGACCTCATGCCATTGTACAAAGCAATATACAATCAGTTCTTCTTCCTAAGAAAACTACGAAGTTTTTCTAAGAAAATTGTGAAGACGATTTCTAAAAAAATTCGTACATAGATGACGATTTTTCAGAAAATTCCAAAACATTTTTAGAAGATTCTGAAGACCGTTTCGACCCAAATATTTCTTATGGATAATCCGACATCCGACATCCCTTTCTACAATAAAAAGGACTTATTCAATTAAGATTTCGATTAGGCAACATCGAGCATGCCTTGGGATTTTGCAAATAGTAAAGCCTCCCTGCTACGAGCCAGGATTTAACGTCAGAAATTTTTAGTTGCATTCCACGAATCTTCAACAGAGAGTGATACAGTTCCAGGACGACTCAAGGGGTAGTTTTAAACGCTGTATGATTAAGGTAGAGTTAACGTCAGCAAAAACTTTCAAATGTTTCACGTTTTGTTTCCGCCCCCACCAAACTTCTTCAGGCATTTTTCTTTTCAATCCCATTCACCACATACAACGCAGAATTCACAGCTTCGACCCAATACTTCTTCCCAAGATTGGAATGAATCAGCGTGTATCTTACTTTCTCTAGGTCCTGTTCACCATTTCTACCAAGCCATTCTGCTCAGGAATATATAGTGCAGACTTTTGATGAATAATGCTACTGGAATCACTGATTTCAGCTACTTTGCTGTTACAAAACTCCCAACCACTGTCAGTAGAATTTTCATTTTTTAACCCGTTTGTTTTTCTGTCACAGTCGTGAAGGGTTCAATTTGGTTTGGAACCCAACTTTTGCATTTCAAGAAATACCCCAACACTTTTCTGGAGGAGTCGTCAACAATCATAAGCAAATACCTTGAAGCGTTCCATGAAATTTGCTCCATGGGACCGCCAACATCAGAGTGAACAAGTTCAAATACAGGTAGATCTTGAACCAAAATTTTACCCAATAAACATACAGTGCACTCAGAAGTATTTAAAGTAGCATGATCGATTCCCTGAACAAGATGTTCAACCTTCTTCAGATTGTGGTGACAAGGATGGTCCAAACGCTGGTGCCAAAGACCAGCCAAGATTTCTCCATTGATACTTATGATATTTCATTCGGTTTATTCAACTTCCAACAAATTTCCAGCATTACTTGCAATCACTTCATCGTTCTGATTAACAACTCTGCATCCTTGCCTGTTTCGTTCGTATTATTGACGTCCAAATTGGCATTTCCAACAAATTGTCCAATCGTTGTAGAGTTAGTTGCTACCAAAATTTCAAAACTGGAACATTTCTGAACATTCTTGAATAGCACAAATCATTTTCTTGCCGTCAGTTTTCTTCTTGCCCAGCTTCCTCTTAAGACAATTCGACTTGACATGTTCGAATTCATGACATCTATAACACTTCACAGTTTTCTTGAAATCACTAGACCTTGGTTTCCCAACAAATGCAGCTGCTTGATTTTCACTGAAGTTCACTTGTACATCCTAAAGTAACTTCGTCTTGGCATAGTCTCCGGTTATTTGCTTATTTCTATACCTGAACTCTCCATGCCCATAATCATTGGTTGATACTTATCTAGAAGACCAGACACTGCTTAGCTCACTTGTAGTTACTTCGAGGATGTTCCGATTCCTCCATCGATGAGCAATTCTCAAGCTTTATTGATATAAGCTTCCGTATGAGATCAACTTTCCTAGTTAATCCTCCAGAATCTTCAAATCGCATATTTTCTTGGCATTTTTCGCTTGACGAATATGATAGACAAGTAATGAGGGAGTAAGCAATGAAATCAGTTCGGATCTAGCTCAAACAAGTTTCTTTTCATCTTCCTCCTTACCTTCAACAGCATTCCACAGATCCTCCATCGGGTAGTAATGTAGTATGCCTGCACAGCAAACTTTCAGAGATCCCAGTTCTCACGTCCTTTTAATCTCTCTAATTGTGGTAAATTAGAAAGAGCTATTCTAGATTTTTGGCAGCGACTAATTAATTTTTAGTAAAAGAGCGTAATTAGTAAGTTTATTACCAAAGGAACAGCAATAATCATGACGTGAAGTAGGTATCCATTTGACAAACTGAAACTAACTTGATCTAATTGAAAAATTGAAAAAATCGTAAAACAAAACAATATCTAATAACGTCTTTTAATGTCGTCCACAGTTGTATATTTTTGATGTATTAATTATTTTATGGAAATTTTCTTCGAATTGGGAGCTCCAAACTGCAACTCTGTAGTCATTCAAACGCCCAATTAGTACATACATATTTCATATTATGATGTATCTAAAAAGGGCAAGTGAGATATTACTATTCAATTTGCAAAACGGTATTTCTCTGCTAGGTATTTCATTCGCATTACATTAAAAATGTTAATTGATACTTATATGATGAATGATATACATACTTGGACATATGATCTTTCATACCACTTCCATTTAAAGTAAAAGAAATAAATATCGAGTACAATGATCTATAGAGTTGTTGTGGAGGAAAAAACAGTACCTATGCCGTTTTTGATATAACATAATATTTATAACTAAACTGCCTTAGAAAAACTAGACAATTCAATGATGTAAAAGGTGGTGGACTGCGGTACCTTTGCTTGTCTCCTGCCGATGACAAAATAAGACATTTATCTATTAGCTATATTTTATTTCGTTTATAAGATAGATTCGATCCGTTGTAATGCGCCTTCTACTCATTTCCTAAAAATTACCGTTCCAGCATTCATAATATTGCAGAAGTGACCCGAGCAAAAAAATGAATTGTGTTTGATTGACAGATAAATAACGCTAAAAATTTTTATAAGCGAAATCGAATTACCTACAATTTAGTTATAGGCCAAAGCACTTTTACTACTCATCATATAAGTACCTATTGTGGCTGGTAATAATTATACGGTTAAATTTTGATTATAATAAAATTGCTGTAAATTACTGTAACTATACAAATTTTAATTTCCATAAAATAATTTTAACGGCAAGTCGCGTTTAGGCACGAACTATTAGGCGTATGAAGGTGCTTATTTTGGTAGCATGCAACATTTTACGATAAGCACCGTGGCGTTGTGATTATAAGTTCTGCTGAAAATTAGTATGCAATTAAAAAACGTAATTACCTTTTTCATTAAGCCAATGAATAGCAACTTTGCAAAGGTATGGCGCTAATTGTGCTTTATTTTCGGTTCAGAAAAAATTTAATTTGGAAAAACTCCAGTAGCTTTTACGCGCATATTATATTAATGACGCAATTTGATTGGGGATTCTTCAATATTTAACAATTTATATCTCTTCAAAATTAAAGCTGAAGTACCATTTCCATAATTAAACCGTTTTTCGTTTATAAACTGTTGGTGATGAGGTCTATTCTTCGTTTGAACGCCCGGCGTTTGGACATTTGAAAGGAAAGTTAAATGTAAATGCAAACGTTATTAGGAAAAATGCAAATACATGGAGGGGCAAATTTATTTGGAACCCTTTTTTTCGTTTTCGGCCGATTTTGATAAACTATATACTATATTAAAAGGAGCATTTTTAAGTTAAAATTTAAAAGACTCTTTTATAAAAGCTTGCTTTTGTGGGCATTGCAAAAGTTACCCTGGTAATATTTAAATTCAAAAATGAGTAAAAAGTATTATTAAGTGTCCGGATATAGCGCACCCTTAAATTCATATTAAAAATGTTCTCCCCCGTGGTTATTTACTACAGATTGCAATCTTCGACGCTACTGTCAAATTGATCGGTTAATAATTTCTTGGCAGAATTAGTTCCAACAAAGATTTTTTTAATTCATCGATAGTGTTGAAAATAGTGTTTTCGTGAACCATCGCAATGTATTGATACATAAATGTACGTTATAGCACAGATTGAGTGTTTAAATCTGTGGTTATAGTACCTACTCCTGAAAGTATGGGATGGTGCGCCATCTTGTTGGAAGTCGTGTAGTTGAAATATGACAACTTTTTGTGAAAATTCGCATTTCGTACCAAACATGCGAAATTCGCGTCTATGAAAACTAGGCTATAAGCGTCGTAACATGTTCGCAATACTATCAAAGGAGATGTGAGAGAATTTTAGGTTTGAATTAACAAAACAATTGAGCAAGTACTGTATCGACAGTACCCGCGGCTTTTCCTTCACCTACCGATCACGGTCGAGTACGGTACAATCGTCACTTAATGCAACACCGTTGACTTTTCGCAGCTTGAACGAAACTCATAACTTTGTACCCATATACAAAAGCCGGCCCGTGTGGCGCAGTTCAGTTAAAGCTGAACTGTGGTGCTAAGGGTCCCTGGTTCGAATCCGGGTTCGGGCATGGATATTTGTAAATGTATAGTGGGTTGGGTTGGTAGAGCAGCATTTGCTGAAACCTCGCCCACTCAAAAATAAAGGCAAAATAAAATAAAATAAAAATAAAAAACACTCGCAGAAAGCATAACAATTTCCATTGTTAAATATCTGGTTTTCAGATGAAAACGTTCTTTCTTTGCGTCAACCACAACCTCCAAAATAATACAGTTCACTCTGATGCTCGAAATAAATCTGACATACCGCTTAATTTATTTTTAGTCCATATGATTCTATTAACCGTTTATAGGTACCGCGGAAAAAGCACAAATACAGTTACAGATTTATCACAGTATTGTTTCTTTCCCGCCTCTGCAGCAGGGTTTTTTCATGGTTTTTCGTCCGTGATATATTTCATTTTTCTTATCCTTTCTTAGGCACAAAATTTTTAGTTTTATGCACGTAGGAGTCCTATTCGTACCACCCAGTCCGAACCGACTGCTGCCGAGATTTGAAAGTGGCACGAAACGCTCATATTTTAACATGAAAAAGTTTGATGGCTCATCTGCTTGGAATTTTTCCCGAGAGTTGCGAACTTAAGTATAGGGCAAGTCAAAATACCAGTGCCGGATCGGGAACCACTAAGATCATCAGACAAGTGAATTTCCTCGAGGAATTTAATTAATAAGTTTAAAACAAAATTGTTATCTTTTGAGATGCTTTTCATTTTCCTCTAAACGCTTAAAAATTGCAATCGCGCAATTCTTCCGGATACTTATTAACAGCTTTTCTTAATTTTTAAGTTTAAATATTAACAGTGCAACTTTTGCCACGACTTTAAAAACGAGCCTTTATAAAAATGACTCTTAAATTAAACTTAGTTCTCCTCTAAATTTTTCAGTTAGTCTTTTAAATTTTAAATTAATATGCTGTATTAATATAGGTCTCAAAGTTCAAAGTTTTTTTAAACGGTTTATTCGTATATAGAAAAAGTGAGAACGAGTCAACAAAACAGTTGTCAACTTAGTGAAAGTTAAAAGTTTCTACCGTTAGAATCTTTTTCATTTTGAAGCTCTTAGTGAGTGTTTTTGTGTGTCTTTGATAAGTGCGCCTTAATCTCGCAGCCCATTCACGGCCAGAGGATTATGACAAGAAAAAAACTACGTAATTTTAGGATTTTCTGATTTTTAATTATCGACCGTCTGCGTGCGGGGTATTATGTCCAAACAAGCTTTGTAAGCTTCTCTTTCTTTCAGGAATTTTGTTTTAATTTTTATTTAGTGTGTTTCGAAGTAAATTTAATTCATGTGTTGATCAAAATTTGCGTAGTAAATTCTTTGGAAGTAGATAGAGGCAACTGAGTCTCAAATTATTAATTTAGGTCAAATTTGGGAGTTTTCTGTATGGCAGATGCCGGAAGTGTACTAGGCGAAGTTGTAAAGTTCTCAACAACAGCCCCTTTGCCAGCTCCCGTCATGACAACATCCACCCCAGGACGTCTCTGCCTCTACCATCGCTTGCTTCGGATGCGGAAGCCCCGGAGTGATACGCAGCCGATGTCCAAACAGCCGAGAAAATACCGGTATCGCACAAGTGAACTTATTTGTGTCACGGGAACGGTTACATTGACACGGGTGCGCGACAGTGTACATGTGGACATACGTTATACAATACCCTCCGTGTCGCCAACTGTGAATTCGTGCCGCTAGACGTACATTTAGTGTTGTCTGATGGAAAATCGAGGCTCACCACCGTCCTAATCACCAGTCACGCTGATAGACTGACCCAACGCATTTTTGGAGAGAGTCTGATAACCATGATTACCACCAATAGGCCGCCAAAGGATACTTCATGTCACAAAGAATCCTATATCGGTACACTCACGATCAAGATGAAGAGGAACCTCAGTTGGCCCCTCTACAGAAACGGCACTCCTCGAAAAATATAACGGCGCCCGGAGCGTCGGACATATTGAGCGGAAAGCATCTTACAAAGAGTCGCTTACCGTTACTACTGGAGAGGGATACGCAAGCACATCACAGAATACATCACGAATTGCGCCGATTGGCCAAGGTTTAAGGCATCGAACCAAAATCCAGAAGGGCTCCTTCAAATTCCTGCACCAACAAGATTTCAGGTAATAGCAGTCAACCTTATCGAACCTCTCCCAAAAAAAAAATGGATCCTAATAATCCAAGACCTAGCGTCACGCCTAATCCGAAGCGACAACGGAACCCAATTCGTGAGCAACACGTGCAACATGTTGTTTAGAGATCACTCAGCTCCTCGTTCCGGTTTATCACCCCCATTGTAATCCGGCGGAACAGTGTAGAGCTGCAACGAGCACCGGTGATGAGATACAATCCTCATCGAACCGTCGATATTCAAATACAAGGACGATTTGGGTTTAGTGTGTATCGGAATCGTGTATTGATTTACGGTATCTTCCAACAGAAACTCAACTCACAAATATACCATGATATAAACCGGCTCGTCATTGAGGACTCTTTAGATGATCTTCCCTTAGTAGAGAAAAAGAATTGAATGTTTTAACAAGATCTTGCACCACCTCATAAGTCGAAAATAGTTACGGATTGACTGCAACATAGGGCAATAAAATAAATAAGCTCGTAGCAACTGTAGCGGTGTCAATGTGACTACCTGTTAAATTGCACTTATTTCATTATTTGCTTAAAGGTTTGGGGAGGACATTCCGCAATACTCTGTAATCACAGTCACGCCAACTATTTCCTTGAAAACTTTACTAAGAATGAGGATCCCTTCGAGAAGATAGAAAGACGGTTATTATTGAGAAAAGAATTGCAACGCTATACGAGGATGAAATTCATTGGGGTTTAGATGGAGTGAGTTTATCGGGTTAGATGGATCAAACCTTCTTCTGCAATGTCAGCGGTGTTCTTCTTTAGAATGCTATTTAGTAGATCCATCGCATTAATCTGGGATTCGCAAAATTTAACGTAAAGATCATTGATTGCTGTTTTCCTTGACCACTAAGGACAGTGAATGTTACAGGAACTGAACAGCTCGAAGACCCACTGGCACAGGGAACGACTCTAAGGAGGGGGTAGTGTAACAGACGTGAGACACTAGAATTCATTTAACAACAGTCACAAATCTTACATAGATTATCGCGCGTTATTAATTAACAACTGCCACCATTAATTAAAATCTTGCTTCTTATTGGGTGTTAAATTGGAAATATGTTATGTGAAACACTGTATCTCAATACAACAATAATCTTAAAAAATTCTGCAAGTACGTACATCAGAAAGCTCAAAGCAATATTACCTGAATTATTGTTTCTTTATATTTATCGCTTACATACACTAATAGTTAGTACCTACACGTTATCAATGAGCGGCATCTACACTTCAATACTGCTGTGTAAAAATGAATCAACTTTACTGCAAATACCTACCTACCTACCACTCATTTAGAAAAATTGAATACAACTTTCGATTATCAATGCATAAATAAGGTAATAACGTACGGCATCCAACATTGTATAATATACTGTGATTATATCAAAATTCTCTTGCAGCAGTTTGCGGAAAGCAACTCGATAATGATATTCACGTATATTCTTATGGACATTCAACACTCTATGATTATAAATACTCGATCCAATCTTCTTTCACTTTACGAGCCACACGAACGCCGGCAATTCGATTTATACCCATCATAGCTGAATAAGTGTCGAGCCTACCACTAAAGATTATGTATTCCGGCAGAATTACGTATGACCAAATCATTATAAAACAATAAGTATAATCTGCAAATCGGTAGATAGTAATTTGTAGATTGTATTCTATTGAAGAACGTGTTTACTGCGAGGCACAGACATGTATGTATTTATCAATTTAGCGATTAAAAAATATTTCGCGTTATAGAAAAGCAGTATTATGGCGAATTTGTAATACTAGTAAGTTACTATGACGATACGTCGATACCTGATGCTTTTGAGTTTTTTTTTCGTGAACAATTCTGTCCACCAGAGCTTGAGGCGATTTTTAATTGCGACTAAATAATTGCAGCAATCAAAGGAAGTATAAATTGTGGATAACTCCCCCCGAAACCTCTCTTATGAGGGGTCAGAAAGAAGGGCGGATAGTATAGGTACAAAACAGTTCCTTTTGTTGAGGACTTTAAGTACACATTTCATTAGACTACCATGAAGGATGGAACGTGCCCCCCCCCCCCTCCCTCCCCGTTTTACTTGGTACCACTAAATACATGGGTGGTTTTCAAGGTATAAGCTACTTTTCAAACAATTCCAGGACTCTAGGACAATTCCCCTAAAAGTAGTTCAAAACCGCAGAAGTGGGCCCGGACAGACGGACGGGCGGGCAAAACGCAAACAATAGCACCCCTTTCAATTATCTTTGATTTGCTAATGGATCGATTAAATAACGGTGTTTTCGCCATTTACTTCTCGCCCGAAGCAAAATAGCGATCACACAAGTGAGTGCGATATCATCCATTGGAAAACCCTCCAGATTTTCTGCGACAGCGATATTTTAGTTGCCACGACTAAAAATCGCAAGTGGTGGCCTAGCCTAATTGTCGTCGTGTCTCACTAGTCCATGAATACGTTTTTTGTTGTTGTGGCATCGAGACTTCTAGGTGCAAGTAGGGGATGAAGATATTCGGGGATTCGGCGCAATTTACAAACCTTGCTTTTACCGTACCGTGATAATAGTGATATTGAATTGAATGAAATTTTATCCAACAATTGTAACAAGACTTCCCAAAATTGTACAGTTTGGCAAAATTGGTTTGAATGTAATAATCCCGGTTAGAAATGCAGTTCTATTTCAGAAAGTAAATTACTATTTATACTGCGTTACGTGTGTACATTTAGGACGAGGTAAACGAAGCGGGTTATTGTAATTAAAATAAGAGTAAGGAGAGCGAGTTGAATACGTCTATTGAATGTTAAATGACAAAAAGCTTATGATAGCGTGGAGTCGAATTCATCGTTGTAAGATAAAGCGCTTATTGGGTCAGAATTCACGGCGATACCTATAAATATGAGTGTAAATAGCGACAGTAGTTGCTGCCAAATCTGCGCTGCTCGTTTTTGCAGAGCGCGTTGTAACTTTTGAAGTTTCAACATTCCCTCTGGGTGGATCACGAAAAAAAATGAAGCCAAGAGCGCGCCATCATCTAAATCGAGCCACTGTGGGCGAACTGTCGCGTCTTGAACGAAGCCTCTCTTCACTGCAACCGCAACGCAAACCCAACATCCGCGGACGTAGTCTGGGGGAGACGTCCATTTTGCGGTTTCTTCGGCTCCTGGATGTCTGGCGGTGGGTGCGTATAAGGCTGCGTGGTGGGTTTCCATTGAAGCGGCGAGGCGTGGCCCTTGTTCGCCGTTTCTGTATAGATAACTTTCTATCACGACGTGTTCTCGCAGGAACTTCCTCTGTCGTTCGTCTGTGGGTGCGTGTCTTTGGTACTGTTCACAGGTTCGGATTGACAGGTTGGGCGACGTGGTTTGTTCGCTGATTGTGTTTCACCCGGTCTATCGGGGTCGCTACTTCTACGTTCGCTATAGCTGGAACTTTTCCCTCCTTCCACACGCAATAGTGCAATTTACTTATGAGACAGTCTCCTAGATTGTGCTGGGGTCAGCTTCGCACTTGCTTAACCGATGATCCGCTTTTTCCCGGGTTATTTACACTATAAACACATACAATAATATATACAGAGCTCGCGGGGGCGGCGACTAGTCCAACTGCCGAAAGCGGAAGGACAGGGGAAACATTCAGCGGATTCTATAGCCGGTCCGTGCAGAGGACAACTAGAGAGAGGAACAATTTTATGAAATGAAAGCAATACTAGACCGTTACCACCGTAAATACGGACCGTCGGAACATGTAGCATAATTTCAAATTATTAAAGAACCTATGGGAAGCGTTTAATTATTGTTACAAAAATGTTTATAACGTAGTACCGGGTAAATCGTGGTAGTTTTTCTTTTAAAAAGAGCTCAAAGTTACTATCAGGTAATCGCGTCTTCGGTAATCGCAGGCTTTTTTAAAATCTCCTGTTTTATTGTTATTTAGAGCACTTTCTGCCACGAACTTTGTTTACCGTTTACAAAAAGTAGAAAATAATAGTATGCACTAATAGCACTCAATAGCACGAAGGATCTTTGCAACTACTAAAAGAGTTCCTGAGATACCAGATTCTCTATAGCTGAACCGATTACTGTTTTTAAGAGTTCGATTCAGCTCTGATTTGGTTGAAAAGCGCGGCGGAAGTTATCGAAGCCCTGCGGCAGGAGACGAACCACCCTGTGCTTTCGACGGGGCCGTAACAACTTTTCTACCCGGGAACAGAAATAGCGAAGTAAAAGGTAAAATAGGGGAGACACTAGGCAGTCACAATGGCGTGTGGTCGTCGGCTAAGAAAACGGTAAATTAGATCGCGAAGTTACTGAAAAAGTTTAAAGATGTCGAGTGCTACTCGCTTTAGAGTAAGTAGATAAGTAAGGCCGGTATCATCGCACTTTGACTTTGAGATCTGTGCATGCGTCAAGTGCAAAACCATTCGGTTCGGTTCTGTTTGTCGAGGGAAACAGGTCTGTTTACCAGAAACAGGTTTAATGAATAGACCCGTTTTTGTTTAATTGACCTGGTCTCTAATTCATTTCTGCTCAACCAACATGTTTCTGATAAGCAGATCTATTTCTGTCGACAAACAGAACCGAATCGAATGACCTTAAACTTGGCGCATGCGCAGATCTCAATGTCAAAGTGCGCTCATGACGGTCTTACTTACGAGCCGTTTTTGCCACAAGTTTGAATTGCTGAAGAATCAGAGAGAAGACTCTTTTAGAACAGCGGCGAATTGAGTGTAAAATGGTTTGAACAAAAGTTAATTTTCACCGCGCACTTCAGACCTCAAGGAAGTTAGGGGTGCTTGTTGCATTAATAAAAGAGAATTTCAAGTGGATCGGTGTAAAATTTAGTCGTTAGTGATCCAGAGGAAGTACGGAGTCCTAAATAAAAATACGATCGAACCACGATGAAGCAAAATAAACTGCCGTAAACCGCATTGTTTAATTTGCATGTGAAAATGCGTGACATTGTATTCGGGTCATTGCATTTTCGGGAGATCGCTATACGAGTGGTTTTCTTTCACAAACTTCTACGCGTGCATTACGTGTTTCAAACTGCGCATAAGTAGAGAAACTTTTAACGCTTCAGAATTTCCGCAATTATCAACAAAGCCGCACCTTGACATCAGGAAAGTTGACGCCATATAAATCGAGTAAGGCAAATTCATCTAAGACATCTTAAGGAAACTCTAACAAGCTCAGTTGGTTTATTGATTTTTTCTTCTCTTGCATAGATGATAAAGAGTTCGAGAAAAAAGGTAGGCATGGGTGGTCTGATGCACCTGATGTAATAGCGATTTTTCATTAGATTAGATTGCACGTTTTCATTTCATTAAAAAAAATGTTGAAAGAGATGTGAAATTTTGAAGCAAGCGCGATAAAATTTTAATTCTACAAAGAAAATTTATTGCTTTATTAATATTTAACTTTTTTGTAGTCTATAAAGCTGCAATAAAATGTATGCGTAATAAACTAAAGGTGGTCAATACGGAAATTAACCGAATAGGTATTGAGTATTGGCGTAATAAATATTACGACTAGAAACCGATCAAGTTATAGAGAAGTCTTACTGTTACTTTTTAATAACAGAGGTAATAGTTCATGTGTGCTATAAGAAACGAGTCATTGCACCTTTTTGAGCAACAACGATACAAGTTATTATTGATTGTAGACCTTCCTTTTCGTTTTGGTGCACCAAAACGTGCTTGAATACAAATTTGGTTCATTAGATTTTAACTTCATTTGCAATGCGGTAAATTAAGTAGGTAGATGCAGAATTACATTATCTCACACTTGGCGGCCAAAATTTACACAAATATTTAATTTTGTCAAGTGAAACGGTACGAACTTCAAAAATAGGTCAGGAAAAACCTGCAACGTGACCTACAAGCAGGGGTTACCACAAAACTGCAGAAGATCCCACCAGGGGTCAACTCCTCTGTGCTTTATTGTAGCGGAAAACATATCGTCACATGTAGTTTATGTGTTATTGCTTCACGGCTTACAGTTAACTACAAAACGTTTACTTCGTACAATCCTATCGGTACATACACAACACACGACTTGCGTCCTAAATGCAACTTTTATTATTATCCACGTACATGCACGTTTTTGTCAAGAATTATTGTTACTCGAAGGACCTTATTATCCTTTTATCCATTTGCAACATTTTAAGACAATCATCGTGTACAGTTTGTTGGTCTGATGGGATAATTTTCCTGCGAAATGCAACACCTACATAAATCATAAATCGTAGTTGGGGCTAAGATTAATAAATAACTGTTGGCCATATAATAGAATAAGTTTATAGATTGGAATATGTGAATAAAAGTTGTGAAAGTATTTTTTTCAGATTTGCCATGCAAGTGTTAAAAGATCTAATCTTTTGAATGCAATATCTTTATACATAAGCCAAGCCTTATTGGCGACACTGGTGGTTGCGTGAGAACTTCACGTTATTCCTTTTAACAACTTTAATTCGCCAATTTTTGGTAGGTTATAACATTTTGAAACAGTTGAGGTGTGATTTTAAAAGAACCAAACACGATCGCACCAAAAGCTTTGATCCGGAATGTCAAGTATATTTTGTACACTACGATCTGGGACATAGTTTGCATAGGGAATAGGGGAATAGGTCAACGCATCAGTCGGGATAATTAGATAGGGTTGAAGCAGCAACAAATTGTTTGTATTGTTTCGCCCTGCACTTTGACCCGTAAGTTAAAATCCTGCTTTACAGTATTTCTATAATATGTAAATGTTAAACTTTGCCGGCGGAAAAGCGCAACCCTGTTTAATCCCCATTGGCACCTTTTCATCCGCCTCCTCACCCTCTACGTTAATCACCGCTCTGTGTTCCTTGTATAGGTTGTAAATTACTCTCCTACCTGCCTCCTTCATTATACTAAATAATGTGTTAGTGTTCGAATTAACCCTATCAAATGCCTTTTCTAAACCTACGATTTCTACGAAAGCCATGTAACTTGTTTTCCTACTCTTAACCTCTCCTTTAAGACTGTCTGCAGCTTTCGCGCGTGCCACTATTTTCTCTAAACACGAACTGGTCATCCGCTAGCCTTCCTTCGATCTTCTCCTCTATTCTCCTATACATTATTTTAGCTAGTATTGTCGAAGCGTGCGCCAGTAAGCTAAGGCCGGTCCTATATTGGAAGCGGAATTTCGCTTCCAATCTAGGACCGGCCTTATTTGGAAAGTCGGCCGCCATCTACCATGTCTCGTATATACTATTAATTACTTTAAAGAGATTATCCCTGCACTTTTGTCCCGCATGTTTAACTATTTACGCGTATACTGCCTCTGCTCCTCTTGGTTTCCATACTGGAAGGTCTTTTACAGATTTCTCGAACTATGAACTAAGTATGCTAAACTCCTCTGTGATGTTTGGTTGCTCTAATTCTGCCAACGGTTCTTCCGCTCTATACAGTGTGTCCCAAATCGGGTGTGGGATTGCATGGGTAACTTTGTTATCATTAAAGATAGAGAATTGGTTAAATGGGCAATGTTTTGCAGTTTTAGATGCTTATTTCAAATTTCCTTTTGGAAATTCTAAATGTCGCATAGGTTCGACGTAAATTCAAAAAAACTAAAATTGATCATTTCCTTGAATGTCTTATATCATCGAAAGTATAAGAGATATAAAAAAAGTTTTATATAAAAGTTACTGTCTTTGATACGTAAGCAAAACAATGAAAATAATTACATCAGATGTTTAAAAAAATCAGGGACGCAGTCATGAGAGGGGGGGTTTGGGCATTACAACTCCCTCCAAAATTTTATATAAGCGGTCTAGAAAAATTTGATTTTTATAACATCACTTATTGACTTATTATCCATAACTTACATACCTACAAATGGTGGTATAACTACAAACTATCCCCTCGAAAAAAGTCATGCCATTATCCAGTTAAAGACATTTCAAGACACTTCGCTTAATTTTACACAATGTATTACCATTGATGCATTGTCCCAGGTAACATTTTGTAGGTGGTTTATCCGCAAGAATATCGAAACTAATAGTTTTACCAGTCCGAGTATATGGACAGATGAATCTTATTTTTCTAACTGCGAAGTGTTCAAATTGACGTTATGAACACTACTCGTCACAGGAAAACCTACATGTTGTAGTTTCACGCCGAAATCAAGTAATATTTTTTTAAATTAATGTATTTTATGGCATAATGGGAAGTCATGTAATTGGACCGGTAATCTTCGATGGATCTTTAACTGCTCACCATTATTTACAAATTCTCCAATAAACTTCCTTAAAGGATTTTTCTCGACAACGTATGTTTCGAAGGAAGGGTTAGCTATGCTACCTACCAACAAACTGGCTGCTCAGGTCACAATTCACGAATTATGTACAGTACATTAAATTATAAAAGTAAGTACTTAATTAAAAAATAAAAGTAAAGTGGAAGTAGCTACCACTACAATAATAATAATAATAATCAATGGCAACACGTTGCCTAAACTAAACTGTCCAGTATTTTAAACATTTGGTGTAATCATTTTCATTGTTTTGTTGCCTCGAATAGATTTTGTTTTGTTTTTTTTAATTCATCACAGCCTACTTGATTAAAATATAAAAACCGTTAATATAACTGGTATCTTATTTTCAATCTTATGTTATAATAGCTTGTTGAAAAGAGAATTTAAAAATCTATCAAGTAATCTAAAAATACAATATGGCGCCCATTTAACTTTAGGAAGTTGGTAAATGTTCCTCAAAAGTGGCCATCTTGAATTTTTTTTTGACATCAATTCTGAAGTAAGAGTATCAAAGACAGTCACTTTTGTATAAAACTTTTTTTTATATCTCTTATACTTTCGATGATATAAGACATTCAAGGAAATGACCAATTTTAGTTTTTTTGAATTTACGTCGAACCTATGCGACATTTTGAATTTCCATAAGGAAATTTTAAATAAGCATCCAAAACTGCAAAACATTGCCCATTTAACCAATTCTCTATCTGTAATAATAACAAAGTTACCCATGCAATCCCACCCGATTTGGGACACACTGTATAGTTGTTCCATGTATTCTTTCCATCTATCTGCCCTGACCCTAGGTTTTATAACTTTTTCTCAGTCTGCACCTTGCAGAACGCCGGTCTTCGACCTTGCCTTACTAGAAAATTTTCCTAGATCCTACGTCCGCGCTACCTCTATTGTCCTCGGCCTCTATTGCTTCGCATTTCCCTTGGAGCCACTGTTCTTTTGCTAACCTACATTCTCTGTCTATCTACCTTGTTTTTTAATTCTCTATATTTATCCCTACCATGCTGACTTGATGCTTTTTGTATTTTCTCCTTTCGCCCATTAGTTCTAAAATTTCCTATGTGGTCCTTCTGACTCTCCTTCCTAATCTTAACACATCTCCAGCTACCTTTTTCAGTCCTGATTTAAGCTCTAACCAAACCTTCTCTACTTGATTCGTCTCTCTGCTACATATTACCATTGAATTATATTACCTAAGTATCAGTTTTCGGCCTTAACCTATCCAGTAATTCTTTTAACTTTTTTTCTAAATCTACCCTGCCTTCTTTCTTGTCCGACCCGAAAGGGTACGACCACAGTCTCGCCAATGGAATATCTGTATTAGAGGGAACTCGGCTTCCTGGTGATGGCCCCTCACTCGGGCGTTCCATTAGCTTCCGATGCCTCCCTCCTTTGGTCTCGTTTCCTTCCTGCCTGTTTCTCCTTTTCTTATTGTTGTCCTCTCCCTGCCTTTCTTTTTGTCTCCTCCTCCTCTTGGCTGCTTGTGCTACTTTTTGGGAATTACTGATCAATTCACTGAAAATGCACTAAAGTTATTAACTAATAGGCGAAAACCTTCTATTAATTTTTTTCAATTTAGTGCCAACTCCTTTCACTATTTGTCCAGAATGAACCTTTTTTGGTGGTTTTTGTTTTTTGGTCCGATAATGGAGGCCTGACAAAAATTTCACTGATTAAAAGTTCTACATCCATACTCGACAAGAGCGAAGAAAATGCGTGCAGAGATTATCGACGCTATTATCGTTGGTTGGCGACTCAAGAATGATTAACGCGCTGCTCCAATATAAACAGATCTATGCTAAGTACATTTACACTTTTCTATGCTTCGCTAGTATCGACGCTCTTATCACTTATCGCGGCTTCAACATAAACGCACCCTTAGGCTTAACCAAATTTTTAAGCTTTTAAGCTTGCTATTCATCACAACTAAATCGTGGTCACTAGGCTATGTCCGCACTTAACTTTTGCTGTTAATTACCTGGTTTATTTGATGTACCTAGTTGTTTGATATCTACCTACCTATATCGCTCTTAGCTCCTAATTCACT
Organism: Photinus pyralis; assembly: GCF_008802855.1. Classification (NCBI taxonomy): domain Eukaryota; kingdom Metazoa; phylum Arthropoda; class Insecta; order Coleoptera; family Lampyridae; genus Photinus; species Photinus pyralis. Next base: position 33,957,647 of record NW_022170249.1, read on the forward strand.
TTTATCCCACTCTATTTGCGTATGAGCGATTGTCTAAAACTGATTGTTGCGCAAGTGCATTTCATACGAATCCTACGAATTAAAGCTGATTGGTTATTTAAGTAACAGTCTGTTAATGCTCTGACCGTTGTCATAAGGTTTGCTACGAGTCGGAGGGGTTGGGCCATCTAATCATCATCACAGTGACTCTATACAGACACTTCTGCATTACGACACTGTCTAGAGTCATATAATGATAAATTAGGAAAACATGGAGGATATGGCCACTCTGTGTTTACACATTCACTGTAATAATGACCACAGTGATATAGTGTATAGACAGTGTGAGTGTGGCCATATGCTCCATGTCTGCTATTTTTTTTAAATTGATCATTCTGATAGATTTTACTATTGCTACAATATTAGCCCCACGGTGGTTTCGAGCAAGGTCACCTCATAATCTTTGTTTCCAGGCACATTGCGAATCTCCCAAGTATCAATGGGAAACAACACCACCGTATAGCCACACTGTCTTTATACAGTGTGTTCATTTGAAAACTTCCTACCACGGACGGATTGAAAACTACTGATTAAAGGAAAAAATCAAGAAGGGCAACTTTTTAACCAAAAACTACTTCACCCCCTTTCACCCTCATTTTAAATGACAAGTGGTATAGAAAGCTTGTTTGAAGGGTCTTTCGAATTCCTTTACTTTCACGTTTGATTTTTTAAAATCGATTCGTTTTCGAGAAAATTAGAAAAATCTTTATTTAATTTATTTAATCGAACTTAATTTGTTGTGATAGAAAACAAAAACAAACGAAAATATCACTTATTTGTTGCTTTTATGGATACTGAAAATTAATATATTGATTCAGATTTTACTTTCAAAATGTTTCTAATTTTCCCAAATCACATTTTTCAAATTGACAAATTGAAGGGTCGATAGAAGTTTATCGATTGGAAATTTCCTGTACAGGCATATTTGGAGCACGAAGATCTGTTTGTGCAAAGCTAACATATGATGCCCCAATATACAGTGCTATTTATTATGAAGTAGACATAGGGATTTACGTGTATTGTTTTTCCCTATGTCTACTTTTAATTAATGACAAAATCTTTTCTAAAGGGCGTGCATCCAAAATAGCGTGTGCGATGTATTCGACTGAAGAAACAGTTAATATTGTCAATGGGTAGGTATAATATATAATAATTATTTGTTTTAAGAAATTCTTTTGGATGCATAGAACACATAGAGAAGAACAATAGGTACAAGTAAATCCCTATGTCTACTTCTTAAAAATAGCACTGTATATTAAAAATGTAGTATTCTATACTGATATGTAAAGTAGGTATAAAGGACGTCCCATATGAAATTCAAAACTTGTTATCGTTTCCGGAAGTCACAGAAAAACAATTAGATACGCCCTTTATGCCCTACATAGTTACCAAATTTCATTCAATTTGGACAAAAAATGTAGAGCTATACAGGTTGTGGCGTTTTTTTAAACATATAGGTATATTCTATTATTACAAGTATACATCAGGAAAAATATTATAAGTAATGGTGTAGGTATGCAGGGTGTTCCTGAATATGCTGTAAATACGGAAGGGGCTAATTCTTTGACTTATTTTATGACTAATGGCCGTTTGCACTGACAAATTTAAGTGGAGCTTAGCTTAAGCGTAGCGGCAAAGATTATTGATACAATGGTTCATATAGACATAGGAGCACTAACTTCGTTGCCGATGTACAGGGTATTATAGCTCTACCGTACACTTTAGAATTTAAACCTTTAATTTATAAACATATGCAAACAGAAGATACAATTTTCAATGCCAACTGTCAAAACAGGACGTACTGGAGCATTTTAAAAATGTTTCATGGTCGCAAATACTAAAAAATTTTAAAGGATCAACAAGATTATAAAGAAATCAGAGAATTAAATTCTTGTTTCATAATCTACTAGTAGCACATCCAAAAAAAGTTCAGGGTTAGAAAATGGAAAAAGGCCTTTGAAATAACAACACCTTGTAGAGTCTCACTACCATTGACATGACTGATGATATAGGCCCATTAGTGTAACTTATATTTTAAATTTGAGCGAAATATCTCAAAAACTGCAGGAGATATATAGACAAAACTTATCACTCTGTACATCGGTAATGAAGCGTTTGCAGACCTATGTTTATATGAACTTTTAGTAATAAAATAAGCGAAAGAATCACAAAATCAAGCAAAAGCGCGGGATCATTCTGCGATTGACCAGTACTGAAACGGAAATCCTCATCCTTGCACGTCGGACGGACTCAACATTTATTAATGAATGAATGAATTTTGAGTGTTGAAAAGAGCACCAAGTTGGGGTCCAGGGTGGTACAAAACACCTTTACCATTGATCAAACTAAAAATAAACCATATATTGAATTAAAACTAATCCAATCAAATCGTGAGAACGTTAAAAGTAACTTTGGTGTAGCGGATACCTTAAGTGGATTTTAATTAAGGTAAATGGATTGGTTTAAAGTAAAAGTACATAATTGGTAGCAAGACAATTATGCTTTGTAGTTTTAGAATACTAGGTACATGGGAACAGAATTTGAGTGAAGAACTTAAACACGTAAAATTATAAAATTATTGTTATTTTGTTATTTCATTTAATTTATCTATTGAAGCTATCGAAAATATGGACAACTAATAACCAGCTTTCGCCGTTGTCGCCATCTCATATAACTTGTCTAGGGTAAAATTTTGTGTAAAAGTAGGTACAAAGTCGTTTTTTAGGTATCGCTTTTAGAGAATTTCTTAATCAATCAAAGTACCTACTTGTTTATACTTTTTTACTCTTTATCCAAAATAATTCAAGGTGACAATTAGAGGTAAAGTTTGAAGATTATGTGCACAGTGAATACCTATCGTAACATTGCAGTGTAATGAGCAGTCCAGATTTATTAGACTATGCTAAGACTAACTGTCAGGTAAAGGAAGCCGTGTAAGGTGTTTGTATTGAATTCAAACTATTCTTGTCAACTGTGCCGGAAAAAATTATGACAAACTATTTACTTGTTGAAAAAGAGTTGAAAAACTGGAGTGTTTAGAATACAATATACTTCCCTTGAAAAATAAATTCAAGAATGATTCAAAGCACCTAATGCACGAACGTATTTGTACCTATATACAGCGGTACCGCTTTATTGTTGACTACTTTATTTGGACACGCCATTTCTTCATGAGGGCTGCATTTGTTGTCATTAAAAAGTTTAATCTACATTGACATGGAATTACACACTGGTAGGCGGTGTGCCTATATATTTATTCAGATTATTAGTTATTCACACCATTGATGGTAGGTAATAAATCATAAACATCAGGATTCGAAACGGAAAACAGTAGGTATATTGCACAACAAGATTTGAAAGCGTAGTTCTCTTCCAAATAAATGGTTTGTCGCCATAAAAGGCATATGATTGTGAAGAACGCTTTTTAAATGTGTCGTATGCACCTTGCAAATGAAAATTGCCCTTCTGTCAATAATTAACTTAACAATGCTAGAAGGTTCTCAAAAGAATGGCCCAAATACACCTTCCTGAATTGTATCCTATAGGTAAGTTGTAAGAAATTAACAGCTACGAAACAAAAGTGACAATAGCGAATATTTTCGACTTTTTGATTCTTACTCTCGTGTATATTTGATATTTTGTACGCCAGCTAGGGATTTCCTTTGTAAGTTATTCTTGTAATAGATTTCTTATTACAATAGTTCTTTGTTTTGCCGACGGGTGTCATGGAGATGTCTTGCATGGTAAATGGCTAGATGTTTGGAAGGTACTGAAAATTGTCCTCCATTTTGGGGCGGGAAGTTTCAATTGACGAAAGATTTTAAGTGAGTCAGCAGATGAAATGCAAAGATTTAAATTCGGATTTGAAATAAAAGAATTTTTTTGTAATACTGCTTCCAGCGCGTGGTATACGAAATAAATCAGAATTTTTGTTGTTACTGATACATCTGGTAACCGATCACCAGGGCATTTCGTCTCTGAATGAAACTAGAAACTAGGGCACAACATTCACTTCATTTTCTACAAAGTTTTCAATTTGAAAATTGTTGTGTTCTATCGAATTGAGGTAGATAATTTGTCAGTCACCCATTTTGGGGCGCTTTATTGTTATCTCTTTCTAACACATGGGTACAATGGATTGCGGTATTTTCAAACATCTAGTAATTTTATTCCATGGTACGGTTAATATGGCGACAATAGGTGTCTCATTTTTGATTGGTTGGTGAATCACGTGGTATACGGCAGCCATTTTGTGGCAAACTTTTAAATTATTTTTGTAATATGTTGTGGAGTTCCGTGTAAAAATAACAAATTACTACAGATCTCGTTCGTTATCCGAATTAACCGGACAACCCGTCACTTGTATTGAGTCAAATTAAGCCTCAGGCTACACTCCTGCATTAAGCACTTCAATTTGTTCCCCATAGAAGCTACAATTCTTCACAACCACAGTTTTGTGTCACAGTTGTGTTGAATATCTTCAATTATTAAAGTATTCCAGTGGTAATAACTTTGAATTCATTATCATGATACCTTCTATCATTAATTAATATACACACCGTATAATCAAGGTTTGTATGAATTAGCCACAACATGACGGACTCGCTCAATTGTCGCCACTGTCTTGTATAGACTCACTGTATTCCATGGCGTTTCTAATCCCCTCCCTTCTTTTCTTTATGCTTACGCATTCGCTGCACTTTTTCCTTTTCAGTGAAAATTCTGCCTTCGTGTTGTTTGTTTGCAAATTATTTTTCTTCGGTACGCCATTGCTTCTCTACTGACTTTGTGTCTACCTGGATAAGGGCTTAATAGTTTTGGCTGTTACCATATATCTTTGGAGTGCATTTCTCTTTCTTTCTGATGTCTGTGGCTGTGCTCCATTGAAACGTTTTACGGATTTGTATTTGCACTTAATCAGTACGAGGTGCGTAGATTTATGGCGCACTATTTTTTAATACGTAATTTTTTAGGGCTTTCATTTAATAAATCGCCTTCGTCTTCGCTTAGTGGTACTTTGCAACCATTTGCAAACACCACACTGGTTACCTTCGCTTCAGACTTTCTCCATGCATGTAGTTTACATACCCACTCCCATGCCTTGTTTGGCTGTCCTGTCCAAAGACAAGCAACCCTAAAAGCGTTTTGAAGTTGCAAAGCACAATTGTCTTAATTGTTTGTTACCTCGACACGCTCTTGCAAAATGCTCGTCGGAATGGAATTGTCGAACCTGTGATTCTCACCATCACACTGTTGCATTTCCCCCTGCGGCTTTCTAGTCAATTGCTCAAGCATGTTTGGAACTTCGCAAATGGGTATCCAACTGCCTGGGCGTTCTGGATTGTATTTCAGTGCAATACGTTCATTTGAGTCCAGTACGATTAAAATTTGGGGTCTTCAGTGGCAATGGTCCTCCGATACTTTCGATTTCATTGTAAGTTCTCGTGACATGCCTTGTTCAAAATGTGCGATCTTTACATAGGTACATGCGAGGGTACATCGCGCGGATCCATGAACCTTTTAGGTTTCTCGCCCCAACTTTCCCAATTTTAGAAACTATGGTTGTTTGGAATGTTGAACCGCCTCACGAAATGGTTAGGGCTTGGAGTCAGTTCAAGTCTGAACTTCATGAACTCTCGCCATTACAATTGCCTCGTAATTTCTCTACGTGTTCATTACATGGTTTCTGTGATGCTTCCGAGAAGGCTTATGCCGCTGTCGTTTACTTTTGTTTTTGCTTCAAGGTGGAACTGCTACTACTAGATCTGTAATATTGTAAGAATACATAGGCGAGGATTCGGTGGAATGGAAGATTGTCCTTTTTGTATCTTTTAATGTCTATAGAGCATTGTTTTCTTAATGGATTCCGGATGTCTGGAGGCGAAATGTCGGTACTCAGTTATCTTAATTAGGGCAACTTCGAATTCGGAATGCGGTCATTTCAAGATCGTGGAAACTGCATTGATTCGAGCTATGGGAGTATCAATTGTGCGACTCACCCGGTAATCTAAGAAAAAATTTTTTCGAGTCGGAGTAAATTTCTTTTCTCGAAGATTCGCTACTGAGCTGTGGAGGTATTAACCCTAGAATTCCGAGTAAAAATTTAATTTCGAGATTATGGGCCAGACCGTGATATTATAGAACGTTAGTCACCAAGTGAAGTATGCGCATTATAAGAACGATTAATTAGCTCCGGCTAAAGAATAAACGTATTGTATATTTCGTATAAAAGTTAGTTGGCAGAGTTCAAGGTGACAATATGTTTGTTAATGAAGGATAAATTCAAGCACTAATAATCTATGAAAAAACGAAGTCTTTCCCTTTGAGCATTTTTGGATTATAGGGAAACATTAACAGCATAAAGTGATTTACTAAAACGATTAAATTCCTCGACCGTCCCCATAAATTTGTATAATAAATATTACAATTGAATCGGTTATAAGGCGTTAAACGAAGTTACATGTTTGACATACTACTAGAAATGTCATCTTCAGGCTAATAATAAAATAAAAGGTGAAATTGAAATATCTTAAAATTTAAAAGTATCGCTGCGGTTCCATGTTGATTTAAATTGAGTAACGTCTGGTTAATATTAAGATATTGCTAAATATGGGTAGGTACGTAAAGACACAAGCGCACCAGGTAGGATCGCCTTGGCATTTCATTTAATAATCAATATGCTTTTTTAAACGCATTTTCCCCATGGTTCCTACATTCCTTTCAATGCTATCAATTTTGGTCGCATCTCCCCCTGTTAACGTTTATTTTCGATTCAATTTTATTGTTTTATCATTCGCCCCCACTTTAACAATTATGATGGTTTACACTATGAAACAAGTGTATAAGGTAACCAAAATTTTCCTCGCAATATAGTAGACAATAAAAAACCACCAGCGATTCAGTATCCCAAAAAATTCCATTACGTTTTCCATCTTGGAAGAGGCATCTGACGGCTTTCAATATTAGACCCTTTGTCCATTTGAGCTAGAGTCATTTAAGAAGTATCCATTTCACAGAGGAAACCGATTCAATTTTGTATGCGGCTGAAACCACCGAATTCAGGAAATATTGTTTAAGGAACGGTATTGTTCAATTATCAATTTCTTATTGTTTAAATTAAATTGTTTTGCTTTGGATCCGTTTAATAATCTACCTAAATCTAAATAAAAAAGTTAAGTTTCAAGTAAAAATAGAAAAGGGAAGTTTTTTTTTATTCGGAGTGTTCCCTAAAAATGATTTCATACAGAGCTAGCCGTTGGTCAGTTAATTATTTTTTTTTAGAATTTTCGAGTAAAAAAGTCAAAATTTGATTTCAGGAAGGGACTTTACTGAAAGTTCCGGCGATTTACAACGCGCTGATATATGTCATTTTGACCGTTCGATAAAATGCTGCACTTATTACAAAACGAATTGCCGCATTTCGGTTGGTTAGAGTTTTTTCGTTTTCGAAAAATTTCCCTTAAAAACTGTCAAGCCTATTTTAAATATCTAACTTACCGTGTACATCATCAACACATATGTGTAGGTCCTCTCGAAACGTCGGTATGTGCTGATGACATTGGCAGTTACAGGACCCCTTCGCAACGACGGCATCTACACTTTTAGGTAAAGCTGCAGTACCACTCGTAAATCCCACGCATGTATCTACACTGCACTCCGCACCTACAACAATAAAAAATGCGATAATTTAGATTACGGCCTTTTTGTACTTCAACGCCGTCAATTTAAAGTGCACAAAAGATGTAATGATTTGAAAATAGACCTATTGATTGTAAGTATAGCATTAGAAATGCCATTAACCTTTTAAAGAATGAAAGTAATAACACCCCTTTGAATGCATTACTAGCAACAACAGATGCCAATATAATTAGTCGGTGCCGGTAGTCGTTTCGCTAATGACCCTTGATCAAAGTGATCGCTCGTCTATTATAATTAACGCCGTAATGCAATAACAAACCTTTTCAGGAGAAAAGGATTTTTGAATGTATCGATGGAACTAAGGAGTTAATGCGAGGGTAATTATGTCGGCCGTCCTATTAAAATTATAAGGCAAAAAAGTTAGATTAATCATATTTTGCAAATAAATTACTGGAACTGACAGTTGATTATTTTCACCTGCTTCCAGAAGTTTTGACGTGGTCTTATAATGCATTTGATTATAATAGTTAGTCAATCTATCCCGTTTCACATAGAAAACTTCAAATTAAATTGTCGATGAGTTAAGGTAGAAATGCTGCAGATTAACATATCAAAACGTAGGTATCTTCGAAACTGAGCGCTAATATTGTTAGTTTATTAAAAACGATTGAGAATTCACAATACAATGCTTCCTACACTCTTAGTAGGTAGTAGTTGATATTTCGTTGTGCGTTCCCACCGCCCTTCCGTTCTGCATCTAACATTGATAAGAATTGTGTAACGGTTAATTATAATACAGGGTTCTCAATGATTGATCGTATTATTATATTTTAAGGTTTAACTTTAAATATATTTGTTAAATTTACAAATTTGCCGGTATAGGAAATTTTATACGTATACCGCTTCATAATGAAACACAACAGAACTAATATTCGAGAAAATAAAGCGAGTTAAGATAAGAAGCGAGTGCGTTCAAGCAGACACGAGTTGAAACGTTACAGTGTTGCTGGTTCTAAAAACCGTCGCCACTCTCCGCTATATCTACCTATGTAGAAAAACACAGCCGAAGCTATCTATACACACCCCGTGACTCCGCCCAACTTAAGGAACTGTCACAAACAGTCTTTAACTGATTTTTTTTGGGTCAAGTGCTCGATGTTCTAATCTTTTTTTGAGCGGGTATTAATGTAGATATAAATATCAAAGTTTATTATTATTTTTGGTGATCGATTTCGTCTATGTGGATGTCATCATCAGGCCGTAACTAAAAAATTAAAGTAAGCAAAGTGGTCGTAGAAATGTAATGAATACCATCTCATAAGTTGCACTATTATTTTAATCAGTGCGGAAGGCGAGGTAAGTCTGGGAGTCGCAGGGAATTTGCGCCTGGGTGTAGTGGCAGCACTGTAAAATTCTTATACTTGCTGCAGCTTGACTGCTCACGCAATCGACGCACACTGTAACTGACTAGTCACACTGACACGACTTGAATACCCCGCGTTTTTAAAATAAAATTTAATTTCTATGGCACTGGTAAATATTTTACTATAACAACTAATTTTTTTGAAATGAAATTATTAATACCACAGCAACCTCAATCCTAAATGTTCAATGATTCTTAGCTTCTTTGTCTTTTCTTGTAATTTGAAATTCGAAAACCTTACACTCTAGTTTTATCACTCTGGAATAAATACTCATAAGTTGACTGGTTTGAATATATTAAATAAGATCGTTCCATCATTCTTTATATTGGTTGTGAATTAAAAGATTGAGGTACTTCGTAATATCACGTTTTGAACCTAATTAAATATCAGGATTTTTAATATTCTTAATTAATCAAACACCTGGTACAAATCCCTATTCAAAACAAATGGATGCTAAACTAAAAATTCAAAGCCCACACAAAAGATGCCTTATGTAAAATCCCCAAAAACGACCAATTCTTATTTTTATACAATACAAAAATTCAAAGGAACTTAGTTTTATCAATGCGTGGAAAATTTGATCAAATTTCCGGTTGAACTTTGAGTTGTTCACAATAATCAATTACCGGCGTTCCGCATGTGTCTAAGTAACATTATGCGTGTCACTATGTAATTAGGCGCATTAGGGTTTTAACAGCAAACAAAAGCTTGAATTAAATGTTGTTAACCTTTTTACCGGTAGCCGTTTTGATCGCAAATTTGGTGTATCTAATCAAATTGGATGCACCACATTAATTAATAAATGGTTTTTTATGTAAGTACAAGTATGGCGCAACGGAATGTTTTAGCACTCTGGACCCAAACGCTTTCGTAGTAACAGTTAATTTAAACGCCAAACATATTAATCCAAATATGCATTGAAACGAGAAAAGGTCCACTTCCTTATTAATACGGCACCGCTTCACGATATTCACGTTTTAAGATTATAGCAACCGTCCGATCGTCTCTTTCACGCAATAAATTTTTTTGTCTGCAGCCACGAATTATTAATTTAGTTCTGCTGGCTACTCGAAGCGAATTTAGAAGACACCCACGTTCGTTAAATTTGTTAACAATGACGGCACTGTCTCCGGTTGTGGGGACAATGATTCTTGCACACACTGCGGTTTCCGTTCAAACTTTTAATTAAATATGCGATCGAAAAAAGTAGTTCTCGATCGGCATAGATTCTCTTCGAAGATTTCATTAAGAATTAATCTCTCCCACCAGATTTTTATCTAAGTACTTCGCCAGATCCAAATGCGAAACGGACCCAACATGTCCACGCGGTTTTGATACACTCCAAGATATAGAGGAGATTATTCCTCTCATACTTTTATCTTAACGCGCCTTATTTCTCAAATATAAATTCTGTTTTCTTTGATGATGACACGTATACACGTATAAAGTTTCTTATACCAACAAATTTGTAAATTTTAACGAAAAATTTTTTAAAGCCTAAAGCAACCACCTGCTACAGTACCCCCTTGTCTTTTTTAAACGCGGAAAACTTAATGAGCTTTGAAAAACAATAAAAACCAACGGGAGACTGACCTTACTAACAAAAAATTTAAACTAACTGAAAATTAAAAAAACTCCCAACCTAACCAAAAGCCCCCAAAACCTATTGAAAAACATAAAAAATAAAGTATATACACTTCACTAACTTAATTTCACTTGCATTGGACCGGTATAAGTGATATATTTCTTCGTTTGCCATTGAATTCGATCCGCTCTAATGTCTTGTCTGCATTCATCACACAATTCTCGCATCTCTTTTCTAAAACCTCGTTCATCTTCTCTGATTTTTCATTCCAATTATATCAAGTGCTTCATCATTTTTATTCGATTTCCCTCACCGTGGTTGCTAGTTGCTGTTCTCCTTGAATATTACTGGTTTGCTGTTTCTGGATGTTGTCTTCTTTTGTTTCTTGAAACCTGGCCGTAGTTTCGTATACAATTTATACAAAAAAAAACCTACCTTGGTCTCCCCCTAGATTCAAAAATGTTTCATAAATGAGATACCTTTAATAAATAATATTTACTCCGCCACTGGTAGGGACAATATGGTACATAAACTTTATTATACCAGCAAATTTGCAAATTTAACGAAAAAATCTTTAAATAATATAATACGAAAAATCCTAATATAAATTATATAAACCCTAAGGCGACCACTTGTTATAAGACGCAGAGGAATTTTACGTTGCACTACACCCAGACGTCTCACGCCACGCTCTCACCATGTGGTAGACACCCAGAAATATTAATTATATTAACTTTAATTAAGGGTAGTCTTAACTTTTTTAGGCAACCCATTTGCAATGTGTTTGTTTACATATCAAGATTACTAAAAAATGTATTACACTCGGTAAACAAATGAGCGAAGGGTGACCTTATGTGGGATCTTGCACTAAAAGTTACAGGGGTCAGATTAGTTTGATTTAGACACGGCATCAATACCAGCAGTATACATATAACATATACATACAAATATGTATAGGTACGCCTATATTTTTAAGTAGGTCAAGTTTCAGCTAAAGGCTACTCTTGTAACTCAATTTATAATGGTTTCATGTTCAAACTCGGATTCGAGCCAGGTCCTTTTTGAACGTAACAACCCCCGACTATACCATGCCCAGCTGATTTCTGCAAGTGCGCATTATTACAAACAATTTGAGTCCCGATGCCGAGTTTGTAATACATCTTCAGTAGAATTGTAAATAAGTTATAAATAAGATATATTGTTGCAATGGTAGTTTTCACGCTGCAAAAGCAAGATAAGCGTTTGAAATTTGTCACAAAAGAGTGGAATTAAAAACTGCTTCTAATTTAGAATTAATTTATGTAATCGCGTTAAGAATCATTAGTATAGCGTGATGCGGTTTTAATGTTTACTTTGTATATCCAGTTATTTACTTAACACTTTTATTGTAATATTTTACAACTTAAGTGAGAATTTATAGGACTACATTAATAGACGCTTAACTAGCTTCTGCTTTTAAATTGCTAATTAATTAAACGTAACTAGACGAACGCATTATTTACTAATCACTTTACCTGCGTGTTAATATTGTTTAACAGACAATCAATTTTTGTTGTCTTTCCGCAATCGTGGCTCTAAACGCATTGGCTTAAGGTTAAATCTTCCTGAACCGTAGGCGAATGCACCATGGGGAGTTACCATAATAAGTATATATATGGAAACTTATCCATAGATCTGATATGCCGTCCTATCTCAATTCTTGACATTGAGGTATAAGTTAATCGTAACTGCACGTACTGTATAACTTAGTATAAGTTTCATGTTTGCTTTCTCTGTATTTTATTTTCATCATAAATTGAGTTTTCTTTATCGCATGAATCTTGGCGTTTGATGGAAGATTATTTCAATATTTTGATTTGGATTATATCTACGTACGTCTATTCTATCATTCAGAATACAAAGCATGTTATTGGAAACCAACATCTACTACACAAAGAACAGCAAATATCTATAAAAGAACAAATTTCAAAGCTCAAAAACGCTCGAACCAAAGTCACACGGGGAAGAATAATGTTTGACTTACCCCATCATTCCATTTAAAATTCTGGATGTGGTGAAACCCAATAGAACATTCTTAGACTTTTGGATATACACCCCTAAAATTTTAATGGGAAGGGGTGGTAAGCGTTAGATAGCTCGATACGCATGCTCATTCTGTTTTCAGGACTTTATATTTTTCAAATCCGGTTAGTAGTGTTGGAGAAAACTCGATTTAAATGGGTTTAGAGTCGTTTTAAAATTTTTTTTACTACTAGCGTCTAATGACATGATTATTAACCTTTTTTCCACTTGTAAAGTACCCTTTCTCGACAGTTGTCTAAAGTGGTTAATAATGTAGAGAAGTCTATTATTGCCTTCGCAACATATACCCCTCGGCGCGAGCGCCGCGGGATGTAATCTCGGTGGTCAGGCAATAATACTGGACTTCTCTACCTTGGTATATAATGTACTATTATCATGTAGGCGTTGAAATAATTGGTAGCTTGTGTCAGAAAATTGTATCTGATACAAGTGCAATAAGTGCATAAGCAAGGAAGCAAGTTTGTTAGTGTGCTTAATTTTGTAGTAATTCAGAAAACAATAGTGGTTTACACTATAACGGCAAGGATGGAAATTGTTTCGATTTTTTTGAAAAATGGCGAATCTTCGTTCACAACAGCAACTCTGTTCTTTGTATATGGTACAGTCCAGATTGTCGACATTGGTCAGATCATAATCCAACGATTTTTCATGAGGTACTACACAATATCCTGCAAAATTAAACTTTTGGGCTGGGATTTATGGAGATTATCCCTTGGACCTTTTTTTCCCCGGTAATCTGACTCGATACATGTACCTATATGTCACTGTTAGAAGATCTTATTGATCCATTGACAACCAACATTATGGAACGCGATGAGTGTTACATAGAAGACGAGGTGATATTCCAACAATATGGGGCACGTCCTCATTTTGCATAGAATGTCAGACAGTTATTGGACCTTAGGTTCCCTGTTTTATGGGTTGGACGTAGAGGTGCTATCGAATGGGCAGTCGGATCGCCAGGTATGTCACCGTTAAATTTTTTCTTGTGGGGACATTTAATAAATAATATGCAACGCCAGAAATGTTATAAAACGTACGACGACATTTTGAACTAAATCCATTTATTGTATGGAAGTTGGTGGTTGTCATTTCAAACACTTCAATAAAGTAGTAATTAAATTTTTTTTCTGTTACGAAGTTGGCTCTGCAAAGCCATTTAATAGTAGGTATATTATATTATGAGGAGCTGAAGATACTGTTTATGGCGAGTCAGCGTTTGATGGCCGAGCGAAGCGAGGCCAGCAAAATACTGACGAGCCATAAGAAGTTACTTTAGCTCCGCATAATATATGCTATTTTTTCTTCAAACGTGAGAATAACGCCCAAATAATGGTTTTCAAATCGGAAGAAATATCAACCCGATCGTACCCGTAGGTAGCCGTGATCGCGTCGGCCGTGGTGACTATAACAATTGCTATAGTAGTTTTGACGTTTTAATTGTGGACGAGTTTTTTGTAGGTAAGTATCTTTTCAATTTTTAGAAAATTACGACCTTAGTAATTTCTGTAAATCCTTCAGCGATCATGGATTCATATTGCACGCCACCTGACGTGGAGGAAGTTGCTTTAGCAGCGGTCGAAAATTTCCTTCCTACAAAGTCAAAAGACACCTACGACAAAGCTTGTAGGAAATTTATTGATCGGAACATGTGCTTCTGGCTTATTTTGTTTAAAGAGACATGGTGGCTGGAAGTCCAATTGTGTGGCACAAAAATACTTTCGACAACTTTAGAAAATCCAGGTTTATCAGATGGAATGACTTCAACTACTCCTCCATTTGAAGCAGAAACCAATCCAGTTTTTGAAAATACTTCATTCATTCATTAGAAATAAGACGAGCTACATAAAACTTGACTCTTCAAAACTTGGATGCTGCAGGAACGAGCTCAGGGTTTAATTTCAATAATGGTAATATGACTAACTGCACTTTCAACATTAACTATTATTTAAATACATAAATAGCTTCTTTGATCGACTATATTTTTATTAAGGATCCTCAGATCCTTTATAGTTTTGTATTGTCGTCCGTCCGTCCGTCCGTCCGTCCGTGTGCGCTCTAACTCTTTTTAAAAGTGTCCGATTGAGTTGAAATTTGGTGTACGGGTTCTTTGGACATTAAGGACGGACGCTATTGATTTTCAGGAAGCTGGTTCAATAGGAACAAAAGTTATAGGACTTCGAGTGAATCGGGAACAGGAAAAACTACGGGCTCAATATAATAGAAATTAACATATTTCATTCCCTAGGTCATGTATCGGGTTGGGACTTCCGCTAGATTATTCCCTATGACTCTTAGATGTGTAATACTTTAATATAACTCTTCTCTGTGGTATAGGTCGAAAGTTTTAGAGCAAAATGTAGCAAAAATTACACTTTATACATGAATTTAGAGTTTTAAAAGGTTTCAAACGCATTATCTTGATGCAGCAAGAGTACATCACGTGCACATTTGATAACCGCATGTGTGTGATTCAAAAATGTTAAATTATTGCCATATGGGTTTTGATCAAAATAATCAAAATCGTTATTTATGCACCAAGATCGTCGAGAAAAAGACTAGGGGCATTATCTCAATGCTCAAGACATAAATTTGATGCATTTCTGGCGACCACATGGATTTTGATCAAAACATGTCAAAATCGTTATTTATGCACCAAGATCGTTGGGAAAAAGACTAAGAGCATCATCTCAATGACCAAAACATGAATTTGATCTATTTTTGGCGACCACATGAATTTTGATCAAAACATGTCAAAATCGTTATTTATGCACCAAGAACGTTGGGAAAAAGACCAAGAGCATTATCTCAATGATCAAAACATGAATTTGATCTATTTTTGGCGACCACATGGATTTTGATCAAAACAAGATTAAGAGCATTATCTCAATGGCCAAGACATGAATTTGATGTATTTTGTAACATTAAAATAAATTATCGTTAAAAGTTATTGTAATACTGAGGATCCTTCGATATTTCGTTGTATCGGTTTATTTCTGTTAAAATCAGAAGGAAAGATCAACGCACTTGCTAGGTGAACCAAGAGCCTAATGTAAATAACACCAAATTGTCAAAGCAAAACAATGTGGTACTGGCACTGAAGCGTTTTAATGCCTAGGCACTAAAATACTTCACTGCCGCTTGTTCGATTGTTCTAAAAAGTCAAACTTTAACTCAGAGTGCTGGGCTACGTAATGTCAATATTATATGACGTTTGAAGAAAAATGGAGTTTTCTTCGGAAGTACTGAACGGATTTAAAAAATAAAGACAGTGCTGAAAACAGAATGAACATGCGTATCGAACTATCTAACGTTTACCACCCCTTCCCATCATTTTGGGGTTAAATTCATCCCCGTCTCAGGGTTGAAATTATATAAATAGTATTGTTTAATTTAGATGTCCCCCTCAAAACTAAAATTGACGTGTTCGCACATTTCTGGCAAAACTGTCCTTAAGCGGCCAAAATTGGCATTGACTGTTTTCAGTGGGCCACCCTGTATGGACACCACCACTGGGAGCTAGAGGTTTTGCTTCTCCTACTGACACCTATCCGATTTTTTATGGTACAATTTGGACGTTTTCTACTGTAATTGCGTTATTATTTCTGTATTCACAACATACTCGATTAATTCTTTATTGTAGTTGTATAGACTGGATGCTCGATAAGGGGGCGATTTTGCACTGGCTTAATCTGGCAGTGGCCAATCATTTCGTTGGGAATTCTTTTTTCAGTGATTACAATTGGTTTCTCGGGCAATACCTCGGTTTTTATTCCTTTTTTTTCCAAAAACGAGAAAAAAACCAAAAGAGCGCTTCTTTCAGACGTAACGGACAATGTAAAATAATACCAGTGGCATCACTTTTTCTTCAAAAATATCGAAGTTTTATCGCACGCACTTTAGTGTTAAAGCTGAAATCGTGTGTTTTTACTAAAGGTAGATTTTGACCCACTTAGGGGGTGGTTTTGGGGTGACGGGCTCAACGCATCGGCACTGGGGTTTCAGAGGATATTTAATACCTCAAAACAGAGTACCTTGCCAAATTTCAACTTGTTTCTAATTTGTTGAACGTCATCCTGTATGCTCCATGTGCTATTTGGGCAGTTGATAAATGGATGTGGTTGTTTTAATGTCTACAGTCTAACGCCAACTTAATTGAATTAATCTACTTTCGATATACATCATCGCATTATGTTGTCGAGTTTCTATTTTTTTTACTCAGAGGTAGGTTGCGCCCTGAACCGTGGTCTGGGACATTTTGTAGTCTTTAGCTTTATCGACACTGTTTTAGGATGTGTGCGTTTTTGGAAAAACCCAGAATCTTCCGGGGGGGGGGGGGGCATCTTGTAGCATTACTGAGTGCATATTTACGTTACTGACGAGACACTACAATGCTTCCGCCCCGTGTACTCTGTTTTGTTGCAAAATTGACTGCCTAATAAACGTCTCCGCACAGATTTTGGGAAGTTTTATCGCGTGCCACCCACATCTTGTGGTCACGATTATGCGGTAAAGCATTCTTCTGATGTCCCTTTTTTTAAATTCCGATGGCACTCTTTTCAATGACGTGTGCTGATCAAGAATGGTACAATGTCATTCTCTAGAATGCCCCCAATGTTGAGTTTTTTAAAATCTGAACGCCTCTTTTAATGTCAAATTTGAAATAAGAAAATTTGTTTGATTGTAGAATCAATATACCTCGTCATGTCAAATTGTGACCGTATATCAATAAATGTCAGTTTAGGTTAACGATTCTCGTTCAAAACGACGGCGTAGATATGATCGTTTAAAACTAAGAAGAAGAAAGAAGAAGAACAAACCATGAGGAAATTACTGCCTCCCAAATTCAAAAAGATATATGGAAAACGGTATAATAAGTATAAAATTTGGTGCACAAAACTAAATGTACGTATACAGGTAACCCTAATTCATTAAAGTTTGTTTGACATTGCAATGTGTACTGGCCTTAGACCATATAGTACATGGACTGCTAATTGTAACTAAAATATGGTCAAGGACATCGCCTGGGTATGTGCGTTTCAGGGTAAACGAGTATATCCGAAATTGGCCGATGAGACACGGCTGTCAACCTATAAATTAACAAACGTCAATTAATTAATTGCCTAGATATGGCAAAAAAAGAAAACCTATTCTTATTTGTGGACGTATAGAAGATAATCAAGAGTATTTAAAGCTTACCCTACTACGCCGTTACCATAAAAGCTACTCTTCGCGATCCGAGTGGTGTTCATGCGACTTTAGTTTACCCTGAGATTCACATACCCACGACTACAGTGCCCTCTATCCGTGACCACCCATTTTGTATTGAAAGCATAGGGATAATACTCGTAGCAGTCCATGTACTATATATGGTCTAAGGTACTGGCACTTTTTGTTCCGCGTAGCGTTTTTCTTCCTCCGGGAGATAAAGTGTCACTTTAGTCTCTTAAATGTAATAATATAATAATACAGGGTGATTCCTATAGTACCTGCCACCGTTTGAGAGCGTATAGGGGGTGCCTAGGGGAGTATTTTGATATAGGACACTTGGGGTCGGAAATCTAAAATAAGGGCGCCAGAACCAAATTTATCTTCTGGAATTTCACGCCTGTATGTAGGCAACCCAACCGACCGACGTTTCGCGCGGAGCGATGCAGAGCGAGTTAGCGCGAGGAAGCGACATGGGAGGGAAGGAGGGAAAACGACAGTCAAAAGCAATAACGTTTACAAGTGTTCAACGTGGCCACCGTTGTTCTCAATGCACTTCCTACATCTAGCCAACTATTATTATACTATTGCCATAGTGTTTATTCACTTGATACGCGTCGTTGCAGACGGGATTTCGTGGGTTTAAACAAAATTCTGATCAAGTGTCAGCCACACATCGCCGCCTGAGATCGCTCCGTGTGCACCGCCGGCCGGTTGGGTTGCCTACCTACAGGCGCGAAATTCCAGAAGGTAAATTTGGCTCTGGCACCCTTATTTTAGATTTCCGACCCCAAGTGTCCTATATCAAAATACTCCCCTACGCACCACCTACACGCTCCCAAACGGTGGCAGGTACTATAGGAATCACCCTGTATATATTTTAGTGCATAGACCAACAAATTCCATGAATGACAAAACACGTTGATTTAGTCCACGCAGTACAAAATATATAAATAAATAAAGATCACTTAGGGAGTAATGCAACCGGCTCCAAGATTTTTAAATTTTGTGTTTATGGTAGTATATTTCCCAAAAATTGACACTATTTAAAAAAAGAGCGTGTGTATTTTCGTGTATGTGGTAATAACAAAACACTTTTGCTTAATATAGTGCAACAATTTAATTGATTTTTTTATTATTGGCAACTGGATTGAGAAGTGGTGGCGCTGTGTAGAAGATTCAGTGGCCTCGGCCTTTCATAATTTCATAATCTTATAGACACCAATAAAATTAATCAAACCCTGATCTAAAATTAGCATCAACAAAATTCATCATTTTTGTAACAAGAACCCGTTACAAAATGTATCAACAATAAAAATTAAAGTAATCTTTTCTAGAACGTATAGATTGGATAAATCATTTTATGGACAAAAAAACTAAATGATCTCGAATTTGGTAAAAATTAAAAAAAAAAGCTACCTACATTCTAGTTTTAACAATTCTCTTAAGGGCCGGTTGTTCAATCACGGTTTAAACTGCAGATTAGGTAATCTGTAGTTTAAGATAATCCACAGTTTATCTTTTATTGCGTTGCTCATTTGCAGTTTAGAGAGAGTTTAACTAAACTGCGTTTAATGAAATTTCTATTGGTGGCAACACTGTAATCCGCTCAAATTTTGACGTTTACGCTATTCAAACTTCAAATTTGGTTTGTTTACAAGCGCGTATGTTGTTTTGTTCGTGATTGAAATAGTGTATGTATTTTTTGTGTAATTAATCGTGGCTAGTAACACCGTTTGGAAATGGAGAATGCTGATTTAATACGGAAGCGACAACGATCTGTAAACTTCAATCCAACCGAAGAAGCGATGCTTCTGCAGCTCGTCAAAAAGTTTCGAGCAACAATAGAATGTAAAAAAACCGACGTTCTTAATAACCGCATCAAAGACGCTGCATGGAACCAACTGGCTGAGGAGTTTAATGCTGCAGGAGGTCAAGGAAGGGATGCGAAAACACTCAGAAGCAAATATGAAAATATAAAAAAGGTTTCAAAGAAAAAATTTGCAAATGAAAAGAGATATTTAAATGCTACTGGGGGAGGGCCAGCGAAGAAAATAATAACGACGGATGTAGACGAGCAAGTAAAGGAATTGCTTGGAACTCAAGTGACAGGGATGGAGTCGATGGTAGATGACGATTGTGAAGGTAAGATTACTTTTTTTCAGTGTACATCACAATGCACTAATGAGAACTCGGAATCACAGAGAGTGATATAGTGGACATTGAGGAGCTGGAATTGCTATCAAATGCCACTGTATTAATGGAGAAAAATACTCCAGCCGCTCCAAAGGCTGATGATGTTATTGTAGTTTGCGATACGCAAAATTTAGAGAATCGACTGATACTACCTTCCACCTCGAAGGTGGATTGGGGCTCACATACTGCTGCATCGCTGCGTACGCCCAGATCAAAGCCGCTAGTAGTGAAGAAAGGTAAAGTTAATGATAGCATAGTTTTTTTTATAAACATACAATTACATAGGAATTACATAAGTAGCAGTAGTTGTAGTTGTACGTTTCACATTTCAATAGATAATCAAATTTAGATAAATGTTTTTATTCAAGGAGAAACATCTTCATCTGGGAAGAAACCTGTTTTGAGAGACAGGATGAATATATGGGCTGCCAATAAAGCAGAGAAACAAATGGAGGAAAAACAATGTCTTCAAGAGCTGCACGAAGTCAGGCTGGAAATTCTACGGGATGAAAGAAAATTCAAATCTGAAGAACATCAACTTCGCATGGAGCACTTAAAAGAAATTCACGCTCTTAATAAGGAGATGAAACTTGCCGAAATAGCTGTAATAAAGAAAAACCTGTGAATTGGTATACATAATAAATTTTTGGAAATACATAATAAATTTTTGGAAGGCGATGAGTATTTCTATATAGAAACAAATTTAGTAGTATTTTAACAAAAACATCGAGTAGCTTTATTGTAGCAACAAATTTCGAAAATAATTATTAATTAATGCGTGACGAGCACGGTTATTAGGTCCTATTCTTGCTTCATCTCCTACTGCATAATTGTTATTGTTAACGTTTTCTAAGTAGTGTACAGCCTCTTCAACATCTGGATTGTATTCAGGATCTGGAATGTTTCTCATTCTTGCAATATTATGCAACACAGCTGTAGCAACTATAATTGGCTGAATTCTGTCCAACCTCACACGCATTCCAAAAGCAAGTACGGGAAATCGTCGTTTCCATATTCCAAAGCATCGCTCTATCACGTTTCTAGTTCTTATTTGTGATTCATTGTATAAATTTTCTTCTCGTGTATGGGGATTGGAGAGTGGTGTAAGAAGATATGGTTTCACTGCGTAACCACTATCGCCAACAATCACACATCCGTCGAACTCATTCTGTTCTAGTCTAGCTCGTAATCTCGAATTATTAAAGATTGTAGAATCGTGTGCCGAACCTTGCCATCGAGCAACAATATTAATAAATCGTAGATCTGCATCACACACTGCTTGCACATTGAATGAGAAGAATTGTTTCCTGTTCCTATATATCTCTGCATTGTCTCCGCCGGGCGAAAGAATTTTTACGTGTGTGCAGTCTATTGCCCCTATACACGAAGGAAAACGGCTAATAGCATAGAAGCGACTTTTGGAATAATTTTTTTCGTCATCAGTATCGGGCATCTTTATGTATTGTTTGTATAGTCTTGCAATTGCCATCGACACCTGCGCAACAATCCTGCTTGCTGTCGACTTGTCGATCCCACAGAAATCACCAACAACAATAAGCATTGAACCCGTAGCGTAAAATCGCAATGTAACTAGCAGCATTGTTATTGGTGTGACGGCGTGGTTTCTAAATTAATACAAAAATAAGTGTAAAACATTCATATTCATAGCCATAGCAAGTTCGAGAATACCTGCACAACTTCAAAATGCTCACCTTTCCGTTTTACGCGCAATGTGGTCACTTATTTTTTCCAAAACTTCCAGTGCCCCTTCTTTTGTTAAACGAAATCTTTCAACAAACTCCTTTTCACTTAATATATTAAAATAATCAGGCCTCTTTCTAATATTTTTCGAAACGAGAGGTTCTTCTTCATCGTCCAAAAACAACTGCATTAGCTCCAAAAAATCTTCATCATCAGTAATTGGCTCATCAAAATCCGTGTAGTTCATCTTGATTAACAAACCATGAGACCAACAGCCCAAAATGACAAGAATATTTGGGGTTATGTTTGACGGTTTAGGAGCGTTAAACGGCCCTCTTTCACCGTTTAGTTAAACCTCTAATCTAAACGGAGTTTAACGTTAAACCGCAGTGGTACAATGCATTAAACTAAGCTTACAGCTTTAAACGCCAGTTTAAGCTAATCTACAGTTTAAACCATGATTGAACAACCGGGCCTAAAAAGCACAAAAAAGTAGATTTCAGGGACCAGTTCCGCATAGTAGCGCAAATATTACATTTGATTAACACTTAGTGACTTTCAAATAAATGTACTCAAAATATGGTTTAAAAAAAGCGCGAAATCGACATCTCTTAACAAGCTAAAATTTTATGTTTATAATTTAACAAATTTAATAGATACAACATACAATACGATCCGTGAAATAACATTAGCGGCGTGACATTTGTCCCAAGCCGATCAACTATTTACAGGCGTTACAGTTTATCTCCTTACTTTATAACTATTGCAGTTCTACAGTTATGGCCCTCTTGAGAGCCCTTATAGATATACCCAATTCTACTTTCGCTTGTTGTCCGTCTCCGTATATGGCTATTTGGTATTCGGTAAGCTATCGATTTTGTAATTTTTAAGTATGTTAAAAGGTTAATTACTGTTTGATATAATAAATTAAATTTTTTAGTTGAAATCGATGTTTTAGCTTCAGCGAGTGAGAATCGCAACCGTGCTTACCTACTTTCTATAAATGTTTATAACAAGGTTACTATTTACTGAAGTACAAAAATATTGGTCTGGTTTTAAGCAGATGCATAATTGAACAAGTGGAGGGTTTCTACTTGACCAAGTGACATCGAAAATCCATTAAAAAGCGAGATAAATGCAAATTGCAAAGAGAGCAAGTAAAGCTATTCAAATATTGAAAGTTATATAAATAGCAGGTTATATAATGGTCTAATTGGTATAGGTACGGGTAGTTATAGGTACTTGGGTATACGGATCACAATTTCAGGAGCAACCGCACATTTTGTGATTGGACTATTCTGTCTAATTTTCTACGTGGCTAAATGTGTGAACTGTTTATTAAAAAATTCATTGTAATTTATTGTCATTTGTCGCCATTCAAACATTCCTCGTGTTGAATCCTTTTAACATTTTTAGGGAAATGTGTGTTGTTCACATAGGTACATCAGATGTGTGCGAGCGGTGACATTATAGAAGAATTTGTAATGGGGCTAATTTTCTAATAAAGTCCTGTTTATAACAGTTCGTTGAAAAACGTTAGATTGGTGTCAGGTGTGGGGTTTAATTATGGAATTGGAAAATCTCGAACAAATTTTTAGAAAAATGGAAGGAACTTCTATAACTTTAAGAGATGAATTCGTGGAAACTTCCAGAGTGTTTTTGAGACGGATTGGTCAACTGGAGAACTTGAAAAAATCTACGAGTTAAATTTTTTTAGAAAATTCAAGAGAAATTCGAGTAGCAAACAAGATCTAGAACCGAACAGTATTGATGGGATCAGTCACGTGAGCTCACACAAAGTGATACAACTCGAAGAAGCTACCATTCACCATCAAAGATCAAAACATATTACCAAACCGCCGATTTATGATGGAAAAACCTCCTGGGAATTTTTTTTTATTTTGTCCAGTTTCCTGTTCAAAGACGTGCCACCCATCTTTGTTACTCTGATGGTTGCTGAGAAAAAAATTAAAGAAGAAATCCAAATTTCACCACTTCTTTGGGGGTGGCTTTCAAACGAAACACGTTGGACTCTCGGTTTATTTGGAAAAAGTGCTTGTCTTGATCCCCTCTATCGCCCAATTTTTTTTGCATGCGATCATGTAACACCCTGTATATACAATTTTACACTTGTTCTACGAGCTAACGCGCGCAAATTTTACACGCTCATTTTCACTGAAGGGAGTGAGTGAGTCAACTGACGATTTTTCTTCCCTTTGAAGCTCGTATAATTCCCCAATGCTGGGTTTAACTATTTGGGCCGTTTCTGCAAAACGCTGTACTGACCAAAACGCTAATCTCTATGCCTTGACCGACACGACCAGGATCTTTTTCGCATCAGCTCAAACGCGAATCTATTCGTCCTGACGACTAAACGCGAATCTCTCTACTCCAGGTAACGCTCATCTCCTCTATCTTAAGCTATAACTTAAAACGCTTACTTCATAATGGACAGCAATGTCGGGGGTATTTAGTTATTTCCCATTGGTTTGCTAACGTTCCAAAAAAACCGACACAGTGGAATTTTTGTTTATTTCTCATCAAAGAAGCTTTGACTTGCAACGTAAGATATGAAACATCATAGTACCTCTTTTTTTCCAAGTAAAACTACACCATTTCCCGTCAATGGGGCGCCGACTGTGATATAAAGCTCGCTGACTCCAATCGACAAAATAAAACATTGAATATGACATTACGAATAATTGTTTGGTGGAATATAACTGAAATCTTGACTGCATGTAACCTTTATTCTTCTCCATATTTTAATGGAATAAAACGCAAAAAAATAACCCTCTAGTTACAGCTGTTGGTACTCTATTGGCCGTTTGCACCGACAAATTTAAGCGTTAGCTTAGCTTAAGCGTAGCTTAAAATCCATGACAACCATTGTCTCAATAATCGATCCCATGGATTTTAAGCTATACTTAAGCTAAGCTAGCGCTTAAACTTAATAATTTGGCAAAGTTGCGTATTTTCATGCTTAACAAAATGCAGTTTTGAAACTGAAAAAATTCCGATTACTTTCGGAGATATCCGAAAAAAACCGAAATTTTGCAAAATCGTTTTTATTTTTTACTGAAGTTATTTAAAAAGATATTTCGAAATAAATAATACATTATTATGGCCACTTTTTTCCCTCTACAAGATGCTATTTTTAAATTTTAAATCCAACGTTTCGTCTCCGGTTGACCATCATCAACTTTGTTTTTTCTTGTGGAAGTAATTTTTACTTTTTTGGTCGCGTGACAGAAAAATTCAAAAGAGAGTTAAAAAATATAAACATCACAATTTTTTTTAAACTATTCAAATATTTTCTTTTTTGCCTAGAAAACTTTGTCTTATATAGTGTACCTACGTAGTTTCTTGCGTTTTTACGAATTAATAGCGCAATTTATGATTAAAGATAGTGATGTTTACATTTTTGAAATCAGAAAATAATTCTTCATCAAATGACACAAAAAGTAAAAATTATTCCATAAGAAAAAACAAAGTTGAAGATGGTTGACTGGAGACGAAACGTCAAACTTTTAATTTAAAAGTAGTATCTTGTAGAGGGACAAAAGTGGCCAAATAATGTATCATTTATTTCGAAATATCTTTTTAAATAACTTCTGTAAAAAATGAAAACGGTTTTGCAAAATTTCGGCTTTCTCCGAAGGTAGTCAGAATTTGTTAAGTTTCAAAACTGCATTTTGTTAAGCATCATAATACGCAACTTTGCCAAATTTAAACTACCTATCTATCTCTTACAGTTCCCGAGATCCCTATGGTGGCCCTCGAATTTGAACCACCCTGTATACTCTCCTTCTACAGTGACACAATTACTGCAACGCTTCTCTAAAATTTCTCTGCCTTTCTTGTAGAACGATTTATCGTTTGACTCAAAATAGGCGTTAGTTTCAGCAATAACCTCTTCATTCGAGCAAAATCTCTTTCACTGGAGCATCTTTTTCACATCAGCAAAGAGTCATTAATCGCTGGGTGCCAGATCTGGAGAATAGGGTGGGTGCGACAACAATTCCAAGCGTAAATGGTAAATCGTTGATTTTTGCCATAGTTTTTACCGACTTGTGGATTGGTGCATTGTCTTCATGAAACGATGTATTTTTCTTTGCCATATGAGGTCGTTTGCGCTTGATCACTCAATCGGTCGAGTAAGGCTATATAATAGTCACTGTTAATCGTCTGGCCTTTCTTCAGATTGTCGATGAACAATATTATATGCGTATCCCAAAATACATAACTTTACCAGTCGATTGTTGGGATTTTGGACGCTTTGGACGGTTTTCGCCCTCTGCTCTCCACTCGGCAGAAGCTCTTTTGGTGCCATCTATAGGTTAGTCCCGGGACTTTTTGACCCATATATCCCCAAATATCAATTTTCGTTGAGATTGGAGTCGCATAAAGCAGGAATTATGAAATACCTTTTTAGAACTTAAAAAGGCCATCTCTCTTTTTACAGCAGGGCAAACAATCATAAATTTTCCGAGCGTTTCCGATATTTAATCTTGGAAACTTGGCACTTTTCCCCAGTAGTTCAAGAGAATTTCTTGGCATTACGTTGCTATTTGCACAATTTTTGTTCATGTTTTTAGATTTCAACAAACAAGGCCACCCTGGTTTAAAACCCAAATTTGCATAGCACAAAGTGCAGTATTAAACGATTACCTACAACTTCTTCGTCTTAAGTTAAAATTTATTATAATTAGGTCCATACTGAACTGTAACTGTAAAATACCTAAAGGTGTTTTGCGTTCTGTCCGGAGAGATTATGTAACACATTTTATTGCAACATATCTTGCAAATTTATCTTAAGTGAATGCCACAATTTAGGGAATTAACACTACAAAATCTCTCAGCCATCGAAGAATTTTTATGCCGTACATAAATACACATGAAAGTGCAAAAACTTAATTGAAAGTAATCGATTGAATTGGCCTTGCCTAACTCTTAACTTTATTAAAATAAAAAGAAAGTAAACTATACCATTAGCAGCAAACGCATCTCCATTGTTTAGGCGGGTGATCGTAACAACTTCTGCATTTTTTATCGTAATTGTGGCACCGCTTTGATCCAGGAGTAATACAATGAGCAGTATGTGACACACTACTAGCTCCATCTGCCCCAATGCATTGTTCCCTGAAAAGAAAAGAGCATGATAATTATACAATCAAATATTGATTATGTATTATAAAGTTTCATCTTTTCGCTTACTCTACTCTAAACCAAAAAACAGGAGATTTCTATGCATTCTCATAGGTATATTTTTTTACACTTTCGAAAAAAGCAGATGATTGTAGAATAAGTAAAAATGTAGAACAAGCCATGTGATAGATTAAACGATCAATTTAATTCTAAATTTCGTATAGTAAATCGTCGATATTTAACCGGTTTCACTGTGGCTATAAACAATTTTTTACCATTTGAAACCCAATCAAATCATCATGGGGGGAGCTCTTTCGCTCTAGTTTTTCAGTCCGTTCGTCTGTGCACGCATTGAAAGATAGGGGCTCGTAGTTATAGCACAAAAGAGCGGCGCAATGCAAATATATCTGCGAAATCTGCTCGGATCTTTCATGTACACTAAATCAGAACCACATATAGATCATACAATTAAAAAAATATAACAGTTATACTGGGTGAAAAATACATTGAGGTTAGGGACGCCTTCTATACGAAGCAGTTTTCCCGTTCTTCGAATTATGAACTATTCGACACTATCTTAATTGAGGTTTAACATATACGTAATTTTCGAAAGGGTGATATAATAGTACTATAAAACTAAATTGACAAGAATTCATTGCGCCAGGTCCTCTTCTAAATGAAAAAGGCCAGAAGCGTTAGGCCAACAAAGAAGAAAAAATATATGCGCTTGAAAAATGTAAAAACTAAATCATCAAGTTCGAACTTCGAATTCGCACATTACGAATAAGATAGATAAGTATAAGTGCACTACATTTTTTGCAATACAAGTACCAGTAGGTACGAGTTATGATCCAATTGCACCTGCGCAATTTTTAAATAAACCCGTGCAGCACACGTACCTAGTAACCAAGCAAAACTTATTGCAAATATTGAACGTACAACATACATGCATTTTAAAACGAGATCAGAAGGAAAAGACAAATTTCTTCAAATATTTGAACATTGTTAAATTAACCCGCTGCTGTATGAATTATTACATGGCAATAGTCCATGTCGAAAATTAGATGAAGGATATTGCCTTTTGCAAAAGTACTGTTCCGCTATTTTTGGTTTAAAGGGCAAACAACTGTTTTAATTGATTTATTGTTGAAAATGCAATTGACAAATCTCAGATCATTTTTGCATTATGGTACTGTCATATGAGACCATTTGTCGAGAGGGATAAATTTGTTCACCTACAGACGTTAATCATTACGATATACACTGTGTCCAAAATAATTTGGGCTACTATTGGCATTCTAGAAACGATAAGAAATTCAAATTTGGTTAAATGGGAGAAAAGTTGAGAAATCAAAGTTCTATGAAGATATGTAGTCTAGAAATTTTTTGTTTTTTGAAGTATTTAAAAAAAAGATTTTACGAACTATTTTTGTGGTGATAATATTTGACCTAGATCAATACCAATGGCACTTGGTCCACAGTAGCTTTTAATGTTCTTTAAGGTGGCGTCGTTAATTTTATAGGCTGACGTTTCGTCTTTGCGAAACCATCATCTTCATTTTTTAAAAATACGGCCCTGATATTCGGATATATTCTTAAAGCTGTTTTTATTCTGAATTCAATGACGACTTTATGAAAATTGCGGATTACTACTAAAATTCCTCTTACAGAAGGGTTTCAGTTGAATAAAATGAATCAACTTACATTATCTATAAATTATGTTTTCTAATGAAGAAAAGTTTCACATGGGAGGATACAGTTAATTATTGTTTAAAAGTATAACACTCCAATATCACCAAGAAAAGAGTATGCTTTGAAAAACAAATGAATGTGGAAATGGCGTATTTGAATTAACAAAACAAAACAGCAACGTTGGCATTTCCATATTAGTTTAATTTATTCTATAATAATTAGTGTTGGGGATTTACGATAATTCAACCGTTTTAACCGGATTGGTAGTAATCAACATAAAACAATAGTGGCATTAATTGTAACAAAACAAAATAGACCAACCCGGTTTAACCGGTTGCATTTTCGTAAATCCCCTATATTTCTGTTAATTATGAAAAACCCGAGATTTCTATTAGATGGTTGAAACTTCCACATACCAAAATTCTAACCCCCTTAAATAATTTAATTTGCGAGGAATCCTATATGGATTCAACAACGAGCAGAGAAAAGAAGACAATATGTCCCTAGGTATCTTTTATATCTAACCTAACTTTAATGCTATATTAACTTGACCCAATTAGGTTTAATTTTTGGTATGACAATAACTAAGTAATCTAATTGATTCAAAAATGCAACGAACCTTCCCCAGTTAAGTTTTGGTAAAGTAGGTATACATAAAACTTAATTTTCTACTTGAAATCACCGTAATGGTTTACGGTTTACTTTAATTGACAACAAATACAAAAATAAATTTACGATACCTCTTAGTTCGTATTAGATAGAGATGCAGAGATTCCCGCATTGTGGATAATTACCCTAGGATAAGGTCAGCGCAGCAGTTGCTACTCCTCTCCCCTTTGCCTTTATGATTCGCTATTTATATTTCCGCGTGGAGAAACTGAAACCGACCCAACGCAAATTTGGCGGCAGCGCTCCATTTAAACCAATAGAAAACCAGCATTTTTATGTACTTTGCGTTTTTGTCTCGGTCAAAACGGAACCACCGAAGCATTAAGGTTCGCTGCTACCGGTGAGATCAAACCAATGCAGATTTTAGCAATTCAATATCAAATCAATATCGGAAGAATTTTGACGTACAATCATTTTGCGTTGATTTAGTGTTAATTTTTCCGATAAGATACAAATATTGCGCTTTAATACAATATTTTTTTAAAAAATAAATTCACCTTCACACAAAGATTCTGTAGGGAGAATGCACTTAGTCCACCATCGAGCTTGACTAGAGAATTAGACGCTCGATTACGACCAATCATGTCCCTGGTTCGAATCTAGGTTTGGGAATGGACATTTTGTAACTGTATATTAGCTCTCTGTTAAACCCTGCTGAATGAAAAACAAAATTCAATAAGTTCCGAATCACCCTTCAATGATTTCCGAAATTCGTCAGAAATTCGTTATAGATCTAAAGGTAACCCGCACGTTAGTATAAGGGAGGTATTGCATTGGGGTAAAAAATGACCGCCCACTTTTTTGACGGAAATACATGTTTTGAAACGACAGGAACCCGAATCAAACAAAATTTCGATGATGGAGGTTTGCCGATCTGTCTGTCTGTACATCGTAAGAAAACTCGATAAGACTCTGCTCTACGCCGGCAGCTCCAACATAGACTTAATTTTAAAATGTAACTATTTACGATTTATTGTAAAAGGCTATACGCTGTTGGAAATAAACTATTATTGTTATTATAATCATCTGCAATATTTCTAGGAATTCCGACTAGCGAGCTGGGTCCTGTGAATTACATAGGGCTATAGACTCTTGTACTGTCAGGCCTGGCCGCAGGTTCCAAATTATAAAATGCTTATTAATTATTGCAATGTTCCTCAACGATTCTATAAGAAATTTTTGTAACTGTAACGAGTGGTTTTACTTCGCGCCAAATTTCATTAAAAAATTCGAAATTCCTTGTCATGATAGTGCAGGTCACCCTGTATATTTCATTATTTGTTCCGGTTAGAAATTTTGTGTTTGGGCATTTCGGTTCGCTCAAGACTATGGTCCGATAGATTTAATTTCGCTCAGATTTAATTTCGTCGTGGGAAGAGTGCAAAGCTGATTGACGTCATCATGAGTAATGCGAGGTTTTTGTCGTTCGTTTATCAACTTTGGCGCCGTCTGGACCGAGAATAGGAGCGGATGTAGCACCGAGCTATCAGAGATAAGGGGCCTTTTAACGTCATCAGCAGAAAACCGTGAGATCAGTTTTGGTCAGCAGTTCTTTGAGGTTGACGACGAAGTTAGAGTGGGTTAAGTTTTCTTTATCTGAACCAATGGGAGAAGTTCTAGCGGGAGCCATTTTTGTTTTATGGTAATTTGGGTGTGGTTTTTTCATTTCAATTCTGAAGAAGGGGATCGTTTTTGAAGAAGACTCGCGTCTAGTACGTCGAGGGGTCGACACGTACTTTGAGTGATCGTTTTTTTTTTGAAGGGGACTCGCGTCTAGTACGTCGAGGGGTCGACACGTACTTTGAGTGATCGTTTTTTTTTTGAAGGGGACTCGCGTCTAGTACGTCGAGGGGTCAACACGTACTTTGAGTGATTGCGCTTTTAAGAGACTCGCGGTTAGTACGTCAAGCGGTCAACACGTACCTTGAGCGATCGTTTTGGTACACTTGGCGGTTTGAGCCACCGGCTTATTTCGGTTGCTCCCAGTTGCGTGCTTTTTGCACCCGTTTCGAAGTGTTATTTTCTTTGCGCGTTGATTTTTTGGCGAAGAAGACCCAAGTTTCAATCAGGTGATATTTTGGCGAACCCTTGAGCTTCACCCCAGTTTATTTTGGATGCAGTGAATCGCGTTAGGATACGTTGTGATTTCTCGAGGATATATAATTCCAAGTGCTGCCCTAGTCCTCAAGGCGCAGAATTTCGGGATCCGCCCCAGGTGGAATTTCCTACTAGTGCCGTAAGGTCATTTGTCGAAGGAGCGCTGCGTTTCGGAGAGATATTTGCCCCAAGAAGAGCTGGTGAAATAATACGTCGAACCATCGCGGTTTACCGTCGGATAGTGATCATAAAAGTTTGTGTTCTGCCGTACCGCTAACTCAAAAAAATCCGTCTCCCGCAGGCGGTCAAAGCTAATAAACTAATAAAATAAATTTAAATACACTGTGCTGTGTAGAAACTTTGGCAACTAGCCGTCTCCCACTGGCCACGCGAAGGATTTCCGGGACTAAGTTTCCGTTCAAACACTAAACTTTGCTTTCGTTCCGAGGAAGGATAGACACCGTGGATTTTTGTTTCCGTGTGTTAAATTCAAGCCACCCCCTAGGAAGTCACAGAGACCTAAGTGTCAGGTTTCATCACATCCACCCTGTACCAGAGGAAAGAGCAGTTCACAAGATCGGCTGTACAAATGTTGTAAAGGTTAGTCTAATTAAATTTGTAATATTCTGTAAAATTCCACTTTTGGGTAATTAAGCTATAGTAAAAAAATTGTTGATTTGATTGTTTATTAAAGTCCAATGAACGATTACCAAAGAGTAGGATAAATTTTTGTGTTTATTTAAATAAGTCCCAGCCCATGCTGGATTAAAAACCGATTACCTGTTGTTGCAATTTTCAAACTGTAGAGGATGGCCACCCCTTGAGTACATTAGTCTCACCTGTTAGGATTTTTTATTTAGTTTAGTTGTCATTGTTAAGCTAGTGTTTTTACAAGTAGAAGAGAAGAACTGCTAGATCCCTGTAAATTGTTTGTATCGCTAATCTCATTTCAATATATTATCTATTTGGTTTCAATGTGCATGTCTTTAACGAAGAACGAGGGGAAGGAAAGGGAGGAGTAGGAGTTGAGGCAGGAGACTGGTAGGCGGCAGGTTAAGGTTTGTTACGCAGTTTCAAAAGAGTTAAAAGCCCACCGATTTGAGTTAGCCGGAGCATTTATTTTTATCGATTGAGCAGCCTGAGAAGAAGACGGTTTGCCTTGCCGGGCGGAACCGATGGTAATTTTCAAGTCCAGGAGGAACCCCTGTAGCATAACGGGAACCCGATTTGTTTAGTGCATTTTTTAAGAATTAAAAAAAAGTGCTATTATTTGCGTTTTGTCCGTCAGTCCGGATCCATTTCTGCCGTTTTGAACTACTTCTAGGGGAATGGCCCAGAGTCCTAGAATTTCTTGCAATAGGTAGCTTATACCTTGAAGGCGTACCATCAAATGTCGCTGTCTTAAGGGGTGGAGGGAGAAGGGAGGGGGGGCATGAACTATTTCGTAAGATGCTGTTTTACATACGACAACCAATTTTTCTCAGATTTTCAAACGTATGCCTTTACTGGTGCCAAGTAAAACTTTTGAACATTGGGGAGGGGGGAGGGGGGGGGGCAAACACGCTCTACAAAAGTCATCGAAATAAATTGGTCTCATTGTATTCTAATTAAAGGTCTCAACGAAAGGAATCGTTTTGAGTTGGATCCATCGTTCCTCGAAATGGGGGTTGAAATATATTATGTTATCAAAAATCTCTAAACCTTCCTCATATAGTTTTATTCGTTGAAGTTTTTTAAAAATAACAGCGACTATAGTTTCGGCGTACTGCCATCATCAGGCGATGTGAAAGTTAACAGGAAAACGGTAAATTACAAACGTTGAAGACGAATAAGACGAACATGTTGTTTTTTTAATTATTAACTGGCCGAAGCCAAGTGAAAAAACCTGAAGGGTGGTTAAAACGGAAAGGTTGTCCTAAGTTTCAAGACTAATTAATTATCAAGCCTTGTTAAGACAACCATTGGTGATATCAAAACTTTAAGATCGAATATCTACCGGTTTGTCGGCGGAAAGTACTCTCAAAGGCAAAATTACGTGAAAGTACGACCAATAAAGTTCAAATTTAAGCGTGACACTGAACGATTTCATAATAAAGGGCAATAAATACAGTGCGTGGAAAGTGATTTCAACAATATAAATTCAAATGAAAAATTCTAAAGAAATCTGACGAAATAAAGCAAAATCGTGCATCACAGAGAAATTGTTTATTTCGGATGTTGGTCTGATTCTTCATAATCTTATATCCAAACTCAATATGTGAAATCATATTCAGAAGAGGTCAGTATTTCGAGACATCAAACGAGTATTTCAATTTCTAAATATTCTGGTAATAATGCTTGAGTTAGCAATTTTACAAATTTAGGTTATGAATTTCAATTATTAATGAAATATTCAGTG
Organism: Photinus pyralis; assembly: GCF_008802855.1. Classification (NCBI taxonomy): domain Eukaryota; kingdom Metazoa; phylum Arthropoda; class Insecta; order Coleoptera; family Lampyridae; genus Photinus; species Photinus pyralis. The sequence goes on from NW_022170249.1 coordinate 33,991,521, forward strand.
AAAGAAAAATCAATTGAATCCTTTCTTATCCTTAACCCCTTTTATCTGAGCTAGCCGGGGAAGTAAAGTACGGAAAGTAAGTCCAAAGAGAACAACGATACAAGAAGAAAAACATCGATGATAAACCTGAGAATACTATCAACTCTTTTGTAATACACACTACGAATTGACACTCCACCATGAGACTTAAAAGGGAAGGGGCATTACACTGCCTAAAAATCAAAAACCATACAAGTGCAAAATGTATCTCATACAGCAAACAATTGCACAAGACGAGCAAAAAGGAGATGCAAAATGATTCCTTCTTTGCAATATCGACTATAAGCGCGAAGTCTATTATTCTAAAAACTGGAATAGTCCGAAACCCATACGAGCACAAAAATTGAATAGCGTAACATGGGCAAGAAAATACGGTATAGTTAGAAACGCAATATTTATCCAACTGCACTCCATGGAAGACGTACAATAAGTGCAGTTACACCCAACTATGGCTATAGCAGATCACTTGTCACTATAGTCTTTTATGATATCTATTTCAAAACCTTGTAATGGTTGTAGTAGGTAATTATAAAGCATAAGATAAGTACTCTTAATCAGTTCAATTTGAGCCAACTTACCATCAAACTGATACGAACAAGCAGCAAAACACAGGTAATGAGGAGCTTTATTGCCCCCACTAAAAGCCAATATCGAAGACATCTCGAGACAAATTATAATTTACGATTCATAAAATAATTATAACGTAATGAATCAACCGAAACGCATTCAAGCATGTTCGCTTTAATGGGGTGCGAGGATAAACAGCTTGATTTTATTAGAAGAATATACCATCGAGTTATAGTTTATAGATAATAAGCGCTGATGGTTAATCACTAAACTGATTTGCGAAATTTATGCACGCAATTACTATCAAATTTTAACGATCGTAATTATAAACATCAACGACTACTCCGCAAGCAGAATCTATAAATTTACGTAAATAGCTTTACGAGCTGTAATAGAGAACTTGATGGTGTATGGAATATCTTGATGTCCGCGTTAGTGGATGGTGCAAAGGTTGTGTAAAAGAAGTTTCATTTTCTATAACACACGTCAAACGGTAGCTAACGGGTGCACTGGTCGAGTAAAAGAGATCGTACGTATAATTGGTTTCCCTTTAGTCATGGTCTGATGAAGAATCATCTTTGAGTTACGTCTTACTATTTCCCATATATAATTTGATGTCGTATAAAGTGTATATTTAAATCAAATTGTTGTTGTCATCGCATAGTCACGATCATGATAAATAGCATAGAAACCGTTATCGTATCTTGGAGTATTTGCAAAATTATATAAGATCGCGTAAATTTAATTACATTTTTTGCCACAAGTTATCTATGCCTTTTACACTATGGCAAAACGTAGAGTTTCGCGTGGGCAAAATCTAAAACTAATGGCTTCAATGACATTGATTCCCGATCACTAAATTCCATAAAACATGGCAAATTGTATCAATAAACTCGAATTTCCAAAGAAGGAAGTTAAATTATCGCAATAAATTCATTCTAATATATGTATATATTTACAATAAATGTGGTAAATTGTAAGTGAAGAATGCTGTTTCTGTTACGTATTGCATCTAATACATTTTCCACATGGTCGTCTAATGCACCTGTGATGAATTGTTTACAAAGAATTATTATATTTGCTATAATTATTAACTGTGAATGTAACTGAAGCGTGACACATTGCAGTAACGGAATGTACTATCTTAATTTGCCAAACCGTACCATATTCGTCACCGTTAAAGGTCTGTATTAAAGATTTTTAAGTGACATCAATTTATGTACTTACAGTACGTTAAACAGAAAAATACAATGTTTTAAATAAAACCCCGAGGAAGTTGGTACGTAGGTTCTACGTATTCTACAGCCTCACTGACTTTGTGGGTGTAGGTGTTCTTAGGTTTTGAAACAGTCAAAGTGCACAAACATTAAGCAAATGAAAATCCAGTTGATAAACCATTGTTTTTATTTATTTATTTATGCGAACGCATAAAAGGCAGTACTCGGCACCGATTGGTCACGGACAGGCGGACTGATACTGTGGGTTGAAATGATCTGCAGTTCACAGAACGAACCTTAGAGGCTCAATGAGCCCACTGACAGAATAATGTCTTGACTATAATAAGAGTAGCTCCGCCTAGGTCTGCTTCCTACAGAACCAAAATTTAAGGCAGTATTTGGCCTTACTGTCAACAGAAGTAAACATTGTAAAACCAAACTAGACCAGCATAACTTTCTTTGAAACACTTCAATGCACATTTATGAAGTGATAAAATCAAAATGAGTTTATTATAAGAGGAGGAATTAATTAATCCTTTCAGCTAAATTAGTATACAGTGTGTCCCAGATCTCGTGAGATTGCATAGGTAATTAGTTAAATGGACAATGTTTTGCAGTTTTAGATGCTTATTTAAAATTTGCTTGCGAAAGTTCAAAATGTCGAATATGTTGGACATACTTTCAAAAAAACTAAACTCGGTCATTTCCTTGAATGTCTTATATCATCGAAGGTATACGAAATACAAAAAAAAAGGTTTATATAAAAGTTACAGTCTTTGATACGCTTAATTTAGAATTGCTGCCAAAAGAAAATTCAAGATGGCTACTTTTGAGGAACATTTACCAACTTCCTTAAGTTAAATAGGCGCCATATTTTTAAATTACTTAATAAATTTTTCAACGGTTATTGCATTTTAATCATCCCCCCCCCCCCAAGTATTACCATTGATGCATTGTCGCAGGTCACATTTTGTAGGTGATTTATTTGTAAGAATATCTAAACTAACACTTTTACCATTCGAGTATTATGGACAGATGAGGCTTATTTTTCTAACTGTTCTAAAGGAGAGTGATAGCATCAATGGCAATATGTTGCGTAAAGTGTCTTGAAGAGTGTTTCACTAATAATGGCCAGTATTTTAAACATCTGATAATTATATTCAACGTTTTGTTGCCTTGAATAGCTTTATTTTGTTTTTTTTTAATTCATCACAGACTACTTGATTAAAATATAAAAACCGTTCATATAACTAGTATCTTATTCTGAATGTTATACTATAGTAGCTCGTTAAAAAGAGAATAAACAATTCTATTAAGTAATCTAAAAATCCAATGTGGTACCTATTTAACTTGATGAAGTTGGTAAATGTTCCTCAAAGGTATCCAACCATCTTGAATTTTTTTGACATCAATTCCAAACTAAGCGTATCAAAGACAGTGACTATAAAACTTTTTTTGTACCACGTATACTTTCGAGGATATAAGGCGTTCAAGGAAATGACTGATTGTAATTTTTTTTTAATTACGTCCAACCTATTCGACATTTTGAACTTTCACAAGCAAATTTTAAATAAGCATCTGAAACTGGAAAACATTGTCCATTAACCAATTCTCTACCTGTAATAATAAGAAAGTTACCCATATAATTCCACTCGATCTAGCAGCTTGCGTAATTAGCAAACTTAATTCCATTTCCAATTACAAATAATTGATAGCCGAACGCATAGTTTCGGGTAGCCCAACTTTCATTAATAATAAAGCACATACACAAATCTTAACACCTAACTTTAATTTATTCAGCCCGTCTCTAACCAAGGCCACCATCCGTTACATTTATTCATATCAGACCACACACAGGTCTATATAACACACATCGTTCAACAAGTCCCGGGGCTAAGTAAACAAAAATTTGTTTCGCAAAATTCATTTTTATCCATCAACATAATCATCGTCAAGAGCCATACAATCATTCCAACGATACCATGCTTGTAAAACGATTTGTCCTTGTCCCCAAAATAAGTCAATTACAGCGAAGACTTCCTCATTCGAGCCAATTCTTTTTCCTTAGAGCATCTTTTTGAGAGAAACAGTCAGTAGTCGCTGGAGGCTAGATTTGGAGAGCATGGTGGGTGGCGAAGCCCAACCCATTCAATTTGGCAATTGTTTTCATTGACTTGTGGCACGGTGCAGTGTCTTGACAAAAGATGATTTTGCGCAAGTAGTTTCACTTTCACCACAGGTAGCTTTGATGTTTATGGTCAGACGTGAGAATTGGAAACATGTCACTTGATGGTTCTTTCGAAAAACAAAGTCGAGTTGAAATTACTAACGCAATCTGTAGGTTCCCAGGACTTATTAAATGACGTACTGTGCGATCAAAAATGAGTTGCTGTCGAGTCACCTTTGGAACTTTTGTTTACATGGTAAATCGTATTTAACTTGAACTTCCAAAGGCGACTCGACAGCAACCATTTTTGATCGCCCGTTATTAGGACTATAGCTACTTGAAAATTAATATACATATGGAATTCAGTTAATAAAAAAGTATATTACCTTGAAGGACGGCGATAATTGAAGTTCATTAACAGTGCCAACAATATGGCACCATTGTAACTTTACAATTGAGTGTTCTCGTTTAATGTGTTTATTCGATTAACTTCATCGGATCACACTAAATTGCACATTTCTGCTCAGTAAGTTACTCTACAATGGGATGTTTTTAACTGACACCTCGAGCGCTTTCTTTACAAGTTAAATATCAATTTCGGGTTTTATTTATTACTTCCTGGAAAGTATTTCAAACATGAATGGGCCCAAGCATTTCTGTTTATACCATTAGTCACGTATTCAACAACTTTTGCGTATGTGACAAGTTATGACAATACGAAACTGCGTCAAATAAATATCGCCCGTTTATGAGGTGAGCCAAGGATGCTATATAATATCCTGCTGTCACTTGAGATTCTGATAGTTTTGTTCTTTATGTTGTGCACAAGAACTGTTCTTGCACTAAGCGTTAATCCTACCAACTCAGTAGGAAGTTTGCCTAGTGGTTGGGTGATATGGCAGTTCAGTTTTTTGGAGTAAATATACCAGTGCTTGTTCCTTCCATTGTCTTAGATCCATCCTTCAAGATTGAATATGTCTGGTAGGAATGCCGTATTCTCATCAAAGAAGATGTGATGGTTTTTCCGTGAGTGAGTCCGATCTCCCTTCTAGGATAGGCAGTTGCTTGATCGGCTCGCTCAGAATTCGGGAGTGGCCCATTTCTATGCCTCTGCTATTCAACCCATTATTTTTCAGACGCAGGGATGCCAGAATAGCCTGCTCTCTCACGTGGAGATCTAGTGGAGGCAGACCCAGAAGGGACTCCATGACGACTGTGGGGGCCGTTCGCATCGCATCGCATCGAGAGTCTGGTTCTTGGCCACCAGTCAATTGCTCCATAACAGAACATAGGTCTAATCACGGCAGTGTACAACCACAGGATAGCCTTCGGGGATGGTCCCCAAACTTTGCCAAATCTAACTGGGGGAAGTTAGTTTGAATTAATGAGAATATTTATCTTGTTGCTAGATTCGAGTGAGCTAATCGGTGCAACCCCTATTAGGTTGTAACGCTCTTGTAAGTTGTTCCTCTACACTATTAATGTTAATGTTAATAGACGGGTACAAATAGCGTTATTGTTTACGTTGTTTCTAACAAGGTTTAAATTATACTAAAAATATGAAACCACGCGGGAGTCGGTAGGTATGTATAATTCTCAGAGGTACCTTGCAAGCTTGTCTACGTTTTATGTATTTCTTTCGTGTGACTATTTGTATTAAAATAAACCTGTGCCATAAATTACTATTATGACATTATGAATACCCATGGAGGGTTTGGTATTTGATGATTTGATTATTATTAATTATAAATCTGGTTTTGCCAACAATAAATAGATAGTAAAAATCGAGATAAAAGTCTAAATCTGACATATTGCACATTTCTTCATTCACCAAAAAACGTTACCCTGATCTTCCTAAATTCAGATAAAATAATAAAATTGGTCCATGCAATCAAACCAATAAAGACGTTAACCATCAAAGTCAGAATTTTGGGAGTTATAGTTTCGAGCTATATACGCAATTTATTAATGGTAGTAACGGTTCCCGGCCAAACCAAAAAAGAAAAGTAAAAGTAAATTCTCTTATTTACACCCCTGTAATAAATGTTAGCAGTATTTTTAAACGAGCAAGGGATTCTTCTCTCACATTAAATCAGGCTTAACAACCGATAAGAGTCGTAGCTATAAAATAACAACACTGGAATTACGACATTTTATTGTGATCAGAAATGGTAGACACTGATTGGAACAGTATACTTTCTCACGTATAGATTTTTTCATAACTGTTTAATTAGTTTCTGACAATCTCAATCCATTGTCGTTTACGAGTCTTTTCGGATTATACGAAATATTAAAGAGGACTATTATTACATTTAATAGTATCTTTGTAAAACTATATAGTTATTTGATCTGATACCACCTAGCACAACATCATTTCTATGTATAACAAATTGATCGTAAATTTGAAATGACAACACTTAAGTAGCTTTAAGGTATATCTTATTAGTTCTGCGGTATCCCTCGGTGCCATTAAAAAACCCAGGTTCTAACCTTTTTATTTTCTTCTGAGATGAGCAAGAAACGTTTCTGTTTTGCCGAAGATCAGCCATAATAAATATTTTTATTGGGCGCACTTATCGCTTTGTATTTAATGTAGCACTTTTATCGCTTCATTAGTGAAATGTCATTTTTTAACAGGAGGAAAAACTACATAAATCAATGATCAGCATGACTTATCTGTTTCCATACGTAAGATCAGGTGCTTTTGATTATATGGATGCACGAGGATTAATAGGAATGTGGGGGTCATAAAATTTTATGTCCTTTTAAATCGATCGTTTGCAGGTTCATAACGAAGCAAGGAATTTTATAATTGAAATTTTGCGTAACTCGAATGTGACTTTCCTTGGTTAGATTCATTAGTTTTATGTCTTTCAGGATAATATTCAATTGTTAAAGTGGATGTTCAATGACAAATAGCCGTCTCGTGTTGTGCTTGTACTTCAGTGTAAGTACCTATACGTACTTCTATTTCATACGCACTACGTACTACTTAGCATTGTTTTTCACGAACTTATGAATGACGAAATATAAGTAATATAACCTCAGATTTGGACGAATTAGAGTGAACTTTTAATTTTTTAATGCAGATTGTGCCAAATTTCGGACTTCTCCCGCAATTTTTTTGCAAACGCCTAATTAAGGTACCCTCTGCTCATTTTTATTAGTTTCAGGATCGTAGGTGGGAGGGGAGAGAGGAGAGGGGAGAGGGGGGGGGCGTAATACCCTCACGTAACCGAATTATAGAATAGAAGATGAAAAATAGATGATATTAAAAATTTGAGAACGAATTGTATTTTTGATATTAAGGAAGTGTAACTTTTGTAAAATAAAATTCTCAAACCTTCAGGTTATCTGTTAAAAAAACGTTATATTGAGTTATTTAGGGACCTATTCTGTATATTGTTATTAACAAACGATATCGTGATGGTAACGATGTGATCTTAAAAGACAGCTATATTTACTATCACTGTTATATGTTATACAGAACAGAGAAAGTCGTTGCCGAACGATAACTGCTGTGTAACGACATCGTTACGCGTTAGAGAATAAGTCCCCTAGGACTATGTAGCACTACTATAGCCACAGTACTAGTGATGGAGGGGGGCACCATATTCTATATTTTCTTGGTTCCGGCCAATAGAGCGCAAAACATTTGTTTTGGATCAAAGGTTAGTAAAAGTTATGGTGGTAGGCTAGTTTCATAGTCATTTTACACAAATACACTATTATGTTTCACATTACGATCATAGGTGGATGTGTCACATTTCATGATGTCATCGTGAAACAAGTCGATGAATTGGAGATCATCTTCCTTAAGACCAAAAGTGGTTATCGTTAAAGAAAAGTTCCATTTCTTTTGTTTATGTTACTAACTACATAGAGAATTTGTTCAAACAATGATCTTCTCTTACAACCTTATTTGATAGGCTAACTCTCCATTTCATCAAAATCTTCAGAAAACATAGGTCATAGATGGAGCTTAGGAAACGTGATTCCTTTCCACGGTGATGCCAGGTGTTACTAATCGGAGAGGAGACCCAGGTCTACAATTTTCAGTGCTTCCGGCGCATTCTGGAGTAATATCCTTAGAGTGAACCATGTCTGTAACGTCTATCCATAGATCAGAGTTTCTTCGAGACAGCTACGACAGTCTATTCGACGCGGATCTGCAGCAAATCCCGATAAAATTTTTCGTACGAGTGAATACAGTATATTTCAATGCTTACGACACTCTAAGAAACTGTTGCACGCTGTGAAACTCGATCTAAGCAGATTTAACATTTTATCTCGCTTTCTTTCTTTCATGTCAATTATTTCGCAAATTGTATCTCTACCTTCAGATAGATTAATAGGATATGAAATAAAATGTGTACGAAACCTCAAAAGAGCCATGTTCGGTCAACGTTTCTAAGTCCTTTAGGGTCGGTCTTTCATGTTTCAATTAATTTGATAGACCCTTTATGTGAATACATTCGTTTTCATGAAAATTAACTGCGAGATACATTCAATACCATACTGTGTGACAGATACTACGGCGATATCTATAAAAATAAGTCTAAATAGTGGAAGAGATTCATCCGTTTAACGGCATCACGTAGTGCAAAATCTACGCCCGTCGAAAATCGCACCGTGCAATTTTCAGAGAATCGGTCCATTGAGTGGATCCAGAAGAAAGAAATGAAGCCACGAGCGAGAAATAGAGCTACCGTCCAGCTGCGGACGAAGATTTTCGCACCATTTACAAGTAAGAAAGCTAGATGGTTGAAAATGTTCACGGGGGAACATCACCAGAGAATTCTGTGATCGGTCCGTGCAGGCGATATACAACACTGTATATTTAAGTGAAAGCGATTTAACCACCTACATTAAGTTGGTGTTTTTGTGGACGCCGTTTGCTTTTACACTTTGATCCCCTATTCAAAATAAATATTTTTTTTTACAAAAATACGGTCGCTAAATCTGCACAAAATTAATGCCCTGCATTTTGTTAACGACAAATTGAAACAAAAAAAAGTAAAATGCATACTGCTGTATGCACCAAAAATTATTGTTGTGTGTAATGGCAAACGGTCACTAAGCCACCCGCAAAACACAAATTTATTCAAAAATTGCTGTAAGGAAAATCCAAACTCAGGGCCAGATACCAATATGACGCAACAAACCCTCCATCGAAACAGATTAAATAAAGTCTTAATTACTTGTAATGTCAATTATCCAAACCACAAACTGCGATGTCCAATCCAAAAACGCACAAACCAGACAAACACTAAACTAACTTCTCAGGAAACCGAATTTCTTTATTTCGTCACACTTAACTTTTATAACACAAACTCGATTTTCTTTCAACGGGATGGGAGGTTTTGCAATCTCCCAATTGACCAAACTTTTTTTTTGTGAACTTTACTAACCGAAAACTGGTTGACTTTGCACATACACAACTGTAATTAATTCAACAAAACACGTACAACGTAAAACTCCAATTTGTCGCGGGAATAAGAACACGACCGCGGGGGCGAAAAAGCCACATACACCTCATCTTCTATTTAATAACTCTTCCCTCTCTTTTTCCAGTCCCATTCCATTTCCGTATTATATTGTTAAAATAGGCAACAATCCTAATCTAAAGCGCGCACCAGCCACAACATCTGTTTACAAAATTTATTAATTTCTTAGCAACTCTTATCGCAACGATGAGATAAACTAATTAAATCAAATAAATAAATAAATATATAGTTCCTAATTAAAGCCCTGTATCTAAAAAGAAGGATTTTCTAGAAAGTGCAACGGGCTTCAGCAGTACAAGAAACAAAAATAACAATCAACAATCGCGAGATAATTGAGATCTTTAAAAACACAATTTCAACCGTGACGCGGTATGTTCGTTTTTGCCGGTTTGGAAATCTATTATCCCATTGTCTGATGTATCACTTTGTCAAATTTCTGTCCTGATCGTTTTTAACCTTCTCTTTTTCAGTGTTCTAACGTGTGGAGTCCATCGGAGTAGTGCGCGGTGATCCCGTTGCCTCAATTGGTAAGAGTATTATATTTTTTTATTGTTATTTTTGTTTCTAGTCCTGATGAAGCCCCTTATGAAGGTGAGCGAAACGTTGACTTTTCGTTCAACATTGACACGGTTCTATCCCGCAAATCGCTCGTATCTTAATTGCTTTGGTGCTACAAACCAAAATACAAATGAATTTCGCATTTAAACATACGTAAGCCATTATATGGCAAAACTCCGAAATGGATAAACGGATTGGGGGTGGAGGTGAGGAGCGAGTGCAGGCAGGCGCTGATTTGGGAAGAAACGATTCTGTTTCTGATCCTGATCCTAATTCTGATCCGGATACCGATTTCGGTTTCGATCTCGCCACTGATAATACCCAGAACCCATTAGTGGACAGGGACTAACTAAAATTTTCGCATGTTCAAAACTGCTAAATTATGCAAGAATTTTTAAGTACTCTGTATACACATCTCCGGGCAGTTTTTATTTATGTCAGGTATAATACCTATCCCGAAAAGAATAAGTTTATCTTACTGGTCCTATAAAAGGAACATATTTTTGTTTCGTTTTATTCACTGCTCCCTTGCCAAGCGTTCCATTGCGGAAAATTAAGAAAATTCGGAACAAAAAATTATCAAGTGACTGATGGTAGGGATAAGACATAAACCTAACCTCAGAAACATGGCTGCCAACCGTCGACAGGGAAAATGCCACGAGATTTAAATTGAAACCAACTAAAACACTCTTTATATTCATCTATTTTTAATATCGGACAACGTATTTTATTTGGACCAGTCAATCTGTTTACTAATATGTATCTACTTGAACTGTAAAACTTGTTATATAAGGTATTTTTAGCTAAGATGCTAACTGTTAACTAATGCCCCATGTACCTGTGGGAGTTCTCGATGTCTCAGGTCTATGCCACGTTTGGTTCACTTTGACTTCCATGAAGTAGAACATGCTATGCTTTGTGTACTTAGGGTGACTCGTAACGCACATGAAGGTGCGTAGGTTGAAGTATGTAGTTCGTGAGTAAGGAAGGCCCTTTTAACATTTCCGTTAGTTATGAACCGAATTGCATGAAATTCAAACTGGGGCTTAGCTTTAGCTTAGCGATATAATACGCAACACCAATACGTGGGCCTACTTGATTTAACATTTTTAAATTTGCTTTTGATTAACTTAATTTGTAGTTTATTTGATGTCAACGTTTTTCTATACTCCTGCTCTTTGCGGTTACATAAAACCATCTACCGGTTGTATGTACCACGATAGTTTACCCTCAGTTCAGTTGGGTAGCATAATCAAGAAACCTCATTGGATAGGTTTGAAATTTGAACCAATCAAATGATTTTATTCAGTCAGTGAACTTAGGTTAATCCATCGTGGTACAACCGACCCTAAAAATCTATTTAAGATCGTAAAGTACTTTTATAGTACATAAATATTTAAATGATAAATGTAAATGATGGTACTGTATGGTAACTGTAAAGAAATAATTAAATTAATCTAAGATTTCCTTAATTTACCAGGATAAGGAAATCCTAGTACCTACGAATTCATGGAATTCTTAATAAAAAGCAAATTTAAATTTCTTCTGCATACCTGAAGTTGGAGGTGTAATTTACAATCTATTTTAGAAGGTAGCTTGGATGTTATGAGTTTTTATGTAATATGCAAATTATGAAAGTACTACGGTCCCAGAAGAACTCCATAATTAATAAACATACGAAACTCTGACAACTCCCTATAAATTTGTTGATTTAAAAATTCCGCATAACAGAGGATTCGCCAACGCACTTCTGTGGTTTCAACACCGCTAATTACCTCATCAACGTATTATGCATTTACTGAAACTTTTTTTATTATCCCATGTGTGCGGTCTTTATTTCCGACAATAAATAACCCACGTTTAAAAATTGTGGGATAGGGATCCCTCCAGTTTCTTTTGTCTTTATTTTGATATTTGAAATGTCTATGACGACTAAATCGGTTTTATACAGATGATTGATGGTGGTGGCCACCAACTGCAAAAGAGCTGAAATGATTGATTCGAATTGATTAGATTTCAAATGAAGATGTGATGAAATGTCGGGTTTTCGTGTTACTCAAATTGGTATTGACTGGCAGAAGAAATAAATTTAATTTCATTCTCTTGGGTACCCAAGTTGCCTGTAGAGATGCCTGTAATGAAAAAAATAATAATTTAATAAGTAGAAAAGATTAATGTAAACGCACCATTGCAAATACCAAATAAAAGTATACGATACTTATTGCAATCACGTTTGTTGTGAAGAACTGGTATTCTAAACTGATGCAGAATGTAAGTGTTTATTACGTTACTAAATGGACAAGCATTTCTACCCATGTATCTTGTGTCGGTTTTTATAGCATCTTAGTTGTAAATATGGATTTGATTTCCGTATCGGTGTTTTTAACTTGCGTCGATCGCAATATTAAATACGAAGCGACACGCATTCCCTGCTTTCATTAAGGTTGGAATTGCGCCAAGAAAGGGAATTTGGACGATTGGAAAAAGCTGTGAAGTAATTTATAGTCGTTTTAGTACCTTTACTTTTGATTAAAAATTATGACACTTACACTTACGTCCAAAACAAAGGAGGTTTACTTCCGTTTATAGGCTTCTGAAATAGAACTGCAAAAACTTTTGATTTGTTCTTTCAGGAATTCTGAGAGAGCCGTCGACGCCTTCCTTTGCGTTAACATTTTCAAACGGCCAGTGAAGAATTTATCCTTTCTTTCTTTTCTCTGGGTCTCTTTCTTGTGGACGAAACGAATTCGGACAATCAGGACACCTTGTAGTTGTATTTCTAGATCTCACACCGCATTCGCGCCCTTTGAATAAATTTATATGTAGACGAGTGCGCAACCTGACGTCAAACTGGATCAATGGTTTTTTGGTCCCTTTTGCACTTTTCTTTTTAAAGAACAAATTATCTATACCATTACTCTTGAGAGATTTGAAAATCGGGCAAAACACCATGTTTTTTATCTAAAATGCTCAGAAGCGGGCTCATTTAATAATAATAATAATAATAATAATTTAATCAGTATAAGACAATTGCACAATTGTATAACATCGTCACAAACAGAATATAATAGCAAGCGGAGGTACTTCGTGCTAAATCTCACAATATAAATTACTATATAAATTAATAATGGAAACTAGACATTTTTCATACAGTCCAAGAATTCCTGGTGGCTGTAAACAACATTTTCTATTAAAAAAGATTTTCATTTTTTTTTAAATTGTACAAGTGATGTACCTTCATTAAGTGAATACGGTAACATATTAAAATATTTGCACCCGGTATATTCCGGCGACTTCTTAAAAAATGAATGTCTCGGCTTTTCCAAAAAAAGCTTATTTTTTTCCCTCGTGTTGTAGCTGTGGATGTCACTACGGATTATAAACTTTTGTCGATGCTTATATATATGTACCAGACAATTGTACACATAGATGGAAAAAAATGTCAAGATCCCATTCTCACGAAACACACTACGACAACTTTCATTATTTTTTACCGAATTACATAACAAGCACAGATTTGATGTAAAATGTATGTTTTTTGGGACACAATTCGTAAATCTGAACTAAAATTAACACAGAAAATACTTAGCTTAAATTTTTATTTAAAATGGAAAAATTAATGAGCCAGATTACTTAGTCGGGCCTGCAACTTTGCTAGGTGTGAAAAAATGTATTTGTGGCTCCATTTTGACAAGATCATTTATATAAAAACAGATCATTTCCGTCGGACATTCCGAATTCGAAAAACCGGAAGTGTTGTACGTGCCGCATTTAATAATAAATCGACGAGAAAAGAACAGCATTAGTGTTAACGGGTGCGGAAGTTCATTTTTGGTTAGTAAATAAACATTACGGAAGTATTATTTAACGGCAAGTAACGTGTATATTATGTGGCGTTTGATTAATCAATATTTGGTGGAAAAAATGCTAATTATTGTTCCAAGAGTGCTTTTTCATACACATCAACAATTGGTCAACGAATAGAAACAATTTTAACGTCGGCCGACCAGTTTAGAAAAGAAGAAGCCATTTGCATGCAAAGTTTTCGTTGTTCGATATCGCTGTATTTATGAAAAAATTGCGGTTCAATCGAAGATTTCTTTGAAAAGGATGTAAGATTGAGGAGGCCTTCGTTGTCAAATACTTTACCGGAATGTATGGAAACCGGAGTTGTTTATATCGTATTTCTATACGCGTAAGACTTTGAGATAAATCAATTTATCATTAATATATTCTTTCAAATTGTATATTGATTTATATTTTTCAGGTGTTTATTTTAGAGTGTAACCTGTTTGCATCATAAATAAAGCAGACGATGTATTACTTGCATTTAACAGTATTTATTGATTTGAAGATACAATTCAGGTAACGTATCGATTTTGATTTTGTTGGGAAATTTAAGATTTGCACTTTATCTGAGCAAAATTTCACAACTTTTCTTGTCATAAATCACATTATTACATAACATTATTTATTTACCGCTTAATAACAGATATTTATACATACATTATACAGGCAAAGCAAAAAAGGTAAGTTTTATACAACGAGCTATAATGTAAGGAGCCACAACAAGTCAACGAGTCAGTAAAAAAATCAACATTATTGCTGCAACCAACGTGGAGGTAACATTTTTAAATCTATACATTGTTCTCTTTAAGAAATTGCATTAAAGATTATTGGAAGTAATATAAAAAATTCTTTAAGAAATCGATCTTTGAGAATTGGCTGAATGGAGCACAATCTTATCGTATAAAAAATTATCTTTGAATTCGTTTAAAAGGAATTTTGGTTTTTTCCTTTTAATTCTGTATTGTTAGTTTAAATGAGGATAGTCTAATTTTATTACCTATAATACTGATGTTTTTTGTGTAAAATTGCCATATTTATCATTGTTACTGAGGGTAAAATAAGGCCGCGGCAAGGGATTACATTTTCAGTAGTGTCAATATACTCAATCATTTCATTTTAAATTTATATTTATTGTCTGCAGTCAATCAGTTCAAACGAGAGCGCTAAGTTTTTGATTTTCAGGGTTTAGAATTTGTTGGTTGAGCTAGCCGATAAGGATACATAAATAAATAAATTAATAAGTTAATAAATAGATAAATAAAGGATTACAGAGAGCGGAGCTAATATGCGAGAAAATGGAGTGCGTCAAGACAAGAAGCGAGCGTAATACCATATAAGAGTCGGAATGCCACAGCGTTTCCTGTTCTAAAAACCGTCTTTACGGAGCACTTTCTACCATATCTCTACACGTATAAAAGCATAACCGCAACATGGTTCTCGTTGGGCCCGTTTCGGTTTTTTAACTCGGCGCGTACATACGTAAAAATTTAGTGGGGGAGAGGGATTCTTTGTCAAACTTTCGAAGCGAAATTACGTCACATCACATTCGGTGCTATTTCAAAAAAAATTAGGATCATCTTGACAGCATTTGGAGCTCCACTCGCAATTACAAACAATTCTAAAAGGAAAAACAACATTGAGACACAAATTGAAATACAATAAACCAACTTATTTCGTAAATAATCAATTTCAAATATTCAAAAGAATTTCATAATCTTTTTGATATTTCATCGTCTTGCATAGGGTGCATTTAATCTTTATCTACCGCACCGTTTCATTTTCAAGGTAGGTCTAATATTTTACATGCCGTTAATTATAAGGATGGTTTTTCTCCGCTTTCCCGCATCATGTTTCCCAGTAGGTACCGTTAGTTAACTTGATATTCCGTTCTCGCTTGAGAAATCGCTTTTTTTATAGACTTTTCGCCAGTGATGGTTTTTCGTTTTCCATCTAACCGCGTGTGACTTCTGGAAATCCGCGACCGTCCAGTCGACCTTGACCGAGAAGAAGGAATTAATCTCCTGGTGGCGCTCGAGATAAACTGTACCGTTCCAAAGAGACTTGATGTGTCTCACTGGTTGCAATTATCTTAAAATAAGATAATATATATGCTTCGTTTTCAAGGCGCAACCTAGTATAAATGTGTATCGCAACAGGTTCCATTCATACCGAGACACAGTAAAGGTGATGATAGGAATGATTATCTTTGCTCATTTGTTTAATTTATATCAGCATACGGAATGAGTTTTAAGCATAGCTGTTTGCTCTGTGTCTGTGTACTCCCTACGCTAAGCTTTAGGTGCCCCACGACAATGCGAGCATTCAAATTTGCGTGAACCAGCATACTAGACTATTGGCTGGTAGGACTGCGTCGATTTTGTGCCGTAAATAGCAGAATATGCAAAAGGTAATCACAAAATGTAAATGATAGAGAATCTTGAAGCGAAGGTATAAGTAATGTAAAAATCTTTCATATGGTATACTAAATGGTAAGTATGAGTTATACCCATGAACGAGAAAAATGTAAAATTAATTTACAAATCGAGTCGCAAATGGCGGAACTCGTCGTTTTCAATAAACGAACATTGTAACGTTGACACCTTCACATATTATTTATACCATTGCTACCGCAAAAGGCAATCTGCGAACGAAATGCAATAACCGCAATCATTATATTTGACAGCTCGAGAACAAACTTTTGCTCATGTATTACGCTTTTAACAGTATAAATAATAGGTTTATTTATCTTCGCATATTAACTGAGATCGTCTTTTATATTTTCCATTTTATTATATTATATTGCAACTGTTCGAGGCTTGCTAACTTTGTCATTATTGGACTTGTGGTTGATTACATACAGGCTGCCTGTTATGTATGGAATATAGTATATATTTCGGTAAATAATTATCGTACCTAATATAGCTGTTAGAGTAATTAGTCGCTTTTCGATATCTAATTTACGATTTCCGTATGTTTTTCGTGTTAATTTAATATTTAATTAGGGTCTCAAAGAAAACGCCCCTAACTTCATAATTTATGAGTCCGCTTACATAACATGTATATACAATGCTAATAGTCAACGAAAAGAGAAAAAAATCTCTATCAAATCAGCCTAATGAAAGGGCACATTGCTACTACAAAAGATCAATTGCTTTTCGTTACTCACTTGTTTTCTGAAATAAAAACAACTGATTTCTGCCCTATTATTGGAAGTAAACTGTTAAACAACGACTTTTATATAGAAAAATTTGGGTCAGTCAGTCGATATTTACCGAGATATATATGTCGTAGGCATATTGTAAAATCAGTCATTTTATAATACGCCTAGGCAGTTTTATGTCGTAGGCATTTTGTAAAATCCGTCATTTCTAAATTGCGGAGTCATTTCGTGAAATGCTGACCTGTGGGGTTGGGGTAGTTTTCCTTCCCCTTCTAGATGCGTAAGGGATCGCTCTTGAAGAGGAAGGGAACCAATCGCTTACCTCGAGAAAGTACACTGCCCGCGTTTTATAAACTGCCTAGGCGTATTATAAAATGACTGATTTTACAATATGCCTACGACATATACAATATTCCATACATAATGAACACCCTGTATAATTATTCACTTAGCTTTTAGTTATTTCTGTGACTTGAGAGGTAGGTACAATCGCCAATCGAAGTGTGTGGAGGTCCAGGAGAGCTCATTGATTAGATTTGGTAGTGAGACTGACAGCAATTCATGACATGAATTTTGTTAATTTTTTTTGTAACAAATGTTATAGTGATTGTGTAGAATACCTAGTGATTTTATACATTCTCTAGGAAATGTGATAATTCGATATTCTTTTGAACCCGATTTCTTACTTTCACGAGTTTGTTCAGTGAATGTGTACAATCACTAGTAATTTCATATAATCACTGGATTTCGCACTTTCCCTGTAACATATACATGGTGTCACAGAATAACTATTTCTATAATATTCAGAAATGCTTAAGAAACATTTTTTTTATTAATAAACTAATAGTTAACTACAAAACTTAAATAAATAATTCCATGGCCGTGTCGATGGTGACTATGCGAGACAATAAACGAACGAATTTGGTTTCAATCATAACCAGCCATGGAATTATTTCCATAAAAAATACATTGTAAACTTAGAGGCAAAAATGTAAGGTTGATTCTCAAATGAAATACTAACTGGTTTTGTAATTTTTTTCTCTATCGAGTGACGTAAAAATCCAATATGGCGTCCATTTAAAATAAGGAATGATGTAAATATCTCGGAAACCGCCATTACAAAAATTTTTTTTCTACGTTCGTTGAATTTATCACATCGAATCTTGCAACTTTTATTTGAAACTTTTTTCAATGGCTCTCTATGTTACTAAAATATTTGCACTTTTTAAAAATGTCGATTTCCATTTTTTCGAATTATCTACGAAACGATTTATTTTTTCAAAATATCGCATCGGAATATCCATCAGCATCAACAACTACACAGCTTTGCCAGTTTAACCCAATCTGTTAGTATAAAAACAACAAAGATAGCCATGCTATCCTAATCAATTTAAGAAACCCTGTATGTTTAATTGTCATTTTACATGTCACAAATTAATCTGTAATAAATTAGTGTTTGGTTGAAAATACATCATTTTACAAATATCGAATTAGCAGACATGCATAATTGCACATGCCCTGAGGGCCAGCTTACGCTGATGATAATGAAATTTAAGGGCCTTCTATCATTTCTGAAGGCAGTAGAGTAATAAACCCCCTCAATAAGGGGCAAAATTAGTTATCCACTAAGACACTAACGAGTTACGGAAAGATCGAATCTTGATATTAAATCTCCTTCATGACCCGTTGACCCATTTAACAGCAATATGGTCGCTCGTTATCAGCAGGCTGAAAGATATGTCAAATGTGGCGGCAGCCCTAAAAGAATTCAAAGCCTCTTCCTTGATAATCTAAAAATTACATGCCTCTTAAATAAGAGGGCTAATTGTAGATGAAGCAGCAATTGTAGGTGGAAATTGCGGTACCCAAACATCAGCCGAAACCTAAGTACCCGAATAGCAAATAGCAGTACGTAGATAAAAAAGGAAAAACGCAAATTATATCCTCACGATAAGAGTTATAGTTATAGGTGGATTCCGTTCAACAATACTTCGGAATCCCCAAAATATGAATCCAATCGTCAGAGGTCAATATATATGGATGATGGAAATTATAATTCCGTGCGTTCTTCACGCTTCAGCTGTTTGTTTAAACGAAGTGTACTTTGTTATGACGGCGTATAAATGAAAGGAAGACGAACATAGACACGAACTAATCAAAGGCGTTGTCCGTATACGCGGCAAAATTGCGTTGTTAAATTCCAACAATAGGTGGAGCCGTCTACCGAAATTGCTTCCAAAGGTTACGGGGAACTTTCAACAAGTAATAAACCGTGAACAATAATAATACCACCTTAAATGCGATTTAGTTGTCTCTATTTATTTAACTCAAACCATTTTATAGTGGGGGGGGGGGGTCTATATCACAATTTCTTCGAAATGAAACCACTGCACGTTCAGTGAATTTGCCTTTCTAGACTAACTTCGCGATTTAAAATTAAATTAAGCGAATATGGTATCTATATGAATTTCGTCAAGATTAACACTGCGTTGCGTATTTCACTTCCGACTTGGTTATTCGCACAATTTTGTACACGAGTTTCACTAGGGCCCTACTCCAATTCAGATCCACACACGCTTTGTGATTGTTTCGTGATTAACAAAATTTTCACTGAAGATTTTTGACACAATGTCTTATCTCGGCAAGTTTACCCGAAACGAAACAAACGTAACACCCCAAGACCCCAACACGAAGGAGATGCACGGCCATGAAATAAATTTCTCTGTGAGGTTGAGGTTGATTTTTATTTATTTCATGACCCCAACGCTAAAAGAGATTTAGATTTGTATAAAAGCTGGTTACTTACCCCCGTGTATAAGTACACTGTGGCAATTTCAATTGGCCCTAGTGCAACTTTTCTTTACCTGAAAATCTAAAATGGTGTTGCCAGGTCCTTATAAGTGTAAACACTTTTTACAAAGATGAGTAAACTATATAAACGGATATACGTTTGGAATTTTGGATTCAAATCTTATAGTCGTAAACTATTTCATGCAAGCTTACCATCCCCCTTGATTCCATGCTCTAACACCTTAACACCTGCACAAACGCAACCAGAATAATTAAGAATCCATATTGTTGGTCGCAACATTGTGCGTGAACGAATCTCACAATGACTTTAAATTTTGTTTGGTGGTAAATCAATCAAAAGCGTTAAAATATGAAAGCACCGAGTCGATTTTAATTCGTTTTTAATATGTTATATTTAATAATAAACAAGTTTCTATAGACATCCGCTTTTTATGCATAATTTATTTTTTCTAAGACCGTATTTAATAGCAACCATCATCAAAAGCTACTGAGGGAAATAAGATTTAAGATAGAATTTTTAAAATTGGTATGATGTAACTTCTATTCAATTTCGAAAGATGAGCTACAAGATTTAACTAAACGTAAACTATTAATTTTTGTACTCATCATCGGGATTAATATTCATGCTTGTCTATTGTAAACTTGAACAAAGCATTTAATATGTGTATCTATTTTTAATTACTAATCTTTTTTTGCCGTGTATCCAGATGTTGAATGGGCATTTTGACGAGATTAATAAATACTTACTTTCAGCTGCCAAAAAATTCTCCTCTACAACAACGCAACCAGGAACTAAAAAATTTAAATAATCAGCAGGTTGTAGGTATGTAAGAGAATAAAGACGGAACATCAATATCGGCTAATTACCCCATTGAATAGAGCAATAAACATTGCATATTGTCAAGGGAATTCCTCACTATCAATTTATGGATTTGTAATATTTTTATTCTCAAAGTACGGGCAATTACTAGCCATTTATCGCTCACGAGTTTACGGTTTCTCTTATAGGATTCGCGTATAAAAAATAATTATAATCGTCCTTCTTTTCTCGTTTAATGCACCTATAATATTTAATCGGCACTTTTGCCACTTTAAACAAGACAATCTCATATAAATTGCGACGGTCAGCGCGGCAGTGCATTTTTTGCTAATTTGTGACGATGATGTGTAAACGTGTAGAAAACGGCTTAATTTTCAATGAGCGCTTGTACATCGAATGCGGTGGCATTAATAGGTAACTTCAGTCGTAGTTATTGTGTCGATATTTTATAATTGTGACGCCAATAATGATTTTCCGTTAGAAAGTGCTACAATTTATATAAATTGGTCATTTGCGTATAATCTTTAATCATTATACAGGGATTAGTTCATTCTTCTTAGTGAACGTAGGCACTACATTGGCCTTTTTTTTTACAGAAAATGTGAAAATTACTGATAACAATCAATCAAATTATTCAAACTATTGGTTCTATATAGCTTTTATCTGTGCTGTTAATAATGCTGTACTACTACGATTACCTACATTAAAAATACTCAAAGCTAAGGAGGGTGTACTGCCTTTTGAAGAAACCCAATTTTTTGTGGGTTTATAAACGCGGTAAAAGAATACCTGCAAGACAAAACGGCGCCTACAAGTCAAGCTCTTTAAGAATTTTAAAATCGCAAAATTTCTTAATTAAGTGATCTCATGCTGACCTCGCACTTATAACCAAATACTCCTAATTAAAACCACCGAATGTAAGCTAAATTCACGCTATCGTATCGCCCCGACATCCAGATCTCATAAAAAACAATGCTCTATTGAAATGAATGCAATACGCAACAAGCACGAATTTCATTTCCAACGCAGTTTTACAAAAAAAATCCATTATTATTCTTTTCATTCCTTATGACCATGGCACAACCACAAATTTTAAACGGCCGTTGCAATTGTTGGGACAGTAGCTTGAATAAGATGCAAATCAAATTAAAATAACTTTATAATACAGGGTGATTCCTATAGTACCTGCCACCGTTTGGGAGCGTGTAGGTGGTGCGTAGGGGAGTATTTTGATATAGGACACTTGGGGTCGGAAATCTAAAATAAGGGTGCCAGAGCCAAATTTACCTTCTGGAATTTCGCGCCTGTAGGTAGGCAACCCAACCGGCCGGCGGTGCACACGGAGCGATCTCAGGCGGCGATGTGTGGCTGACACTTGATCAGAATTTTGTTTAAACCCACGAAATCCCGTCTGCAACGACGCGTATCAAGTGAATAAACACTATGGCAATAGTATAATAATAGTTGGCTAGATGTAGGAAGTGCATTGAGAACAACGGTGGCCACGTTGAACACTTGTAAACGTTATTGCTTTTGACTGTCGTTTTCCCTCCTTCCCTCCCATGTCGCTTCCTCGCGCTAACTCGCTCTGCATCGCTCCGCGCGAAACGTCGGTCGGTTGGGTTGCCTACATACAGGCGTGAAATTCCAGAAGATAAATTTGGTTCTGGCGCCCTTATTTTAGATTTCCGACCCCAAATGTCCTATATCAAAATACTCCCCTAGACACCCCCTATACGCTCCCAAACGGTGGCAGGTACTATAGGAATCACCCTGTATATATAATATAATCTGAACAATTGAAGAATTGGAAGAAAGGGGGACTCCAACGAATTTTGCGAATCTGTTGGATTTAAAGAATTAAAAAAAAGAATAAAAAACTTTTTAAAAATACGAAGAATCAAGGATTTGAAGAATTCATAGAACCAGAATTAGAACAAAAAGAGAGACGCGAAGATCTTATAGATGAAATGAATACGAAAAATCAAGAGAATTTGAAGCATCAATAACCCTAGGAAAATAAGTGGACAAACTCTAGTAAAGAATCCAAAAAAATGGAAAGATAGGAAAATCTGAAAAATCCGTGGATCCTCAGTCCACGAAGAGTTCAAATCCGTAGAACTCGATAACTCAGATTCGAAGAAACAGGAAACAAAAAAAAATAGGATTTTATGTTTTACAGTCGAAAGGACTTGACACTTATGCCCATTTGCACCGACAAATTTAAGCCGAGCTTAGCTTAAGCTTAGCTTAAAATCCATGGCAAAGATTATTGACACAATGTTTGCCATGGATATTAAGCTACGCTTAAGCTAAGCTCCGCTTAAATTTGTCGGTGCAAACGGTCATTAGACATTTAAAACGTCGGTTTCTTTGAAGGTGTTAAGCCCTGAAAGAGAATTCCCGCAGTTCCCACGGGAACGGGGAGAACCGGAACGGGGTACGGGAAAAAATGAAATTTCCTAAAGGCGATAATTTCGCCGGGATTGCTAGTTGTTTACAACCTTTATTGTTTATGCACTAGGAGTTCTTTAGATGCTTTTTGGTCACCGCTTCAATGTAGATTGTAGAGTGACTTGGATCTCGTTAAAAGTACACGGACCAACCAAACTGTTGAGTGTGACTGCTCGTTGATTTTTTTCTTCAATGTAGAAATGAAGTTGGTTTCCCAGCTGTAGATCACACGGACCGGTCACAGAATTCGTCCGAGCTCCAGCACTACTGCGCCAAACGGGCCGACTTATAGCCCTTGAACTGATTTTTGGATTCCTTGTAAGAGGGTGCTGATACTTTCTTTGAAATATCTTAACAAATAAGAAAGTTAACAAAATTCCGTTTTTTGTTCACCATACACGTTAACGCCTATTGGAAAAACCTTTCACCGTAGCCTCAGATCGCAAACCCTCAGACAGGCATGAGGGAAGGTATATTTTTTATGAAAAAATCAGTAAAAGATTCAACGGCAATATCAACATCTTATTGGTGTAGCATATTATCTCACAGCTACCGAAACATTATTCCATAATTTCCAGAAATTGTCCTATCGATTGGCTTGCAATTTGGAGTTACATAAAATAACATTGTCAAAAATTAATTTATATCTAGAAAAGTATTTATGGTCTACGCCGAAATAAATCAAGATTTTTATACCGTTTACCTTTACGGCAAAATGTTAATTACAACAAGGGTATTCCAGAATTTATTGGTAACTGTAAAAGCTGCATAGCTTATACGTAATTAACAACAATCTCGTTAGGGGGAGCAGAGAAGTATGAATGGGGCCGTTTAATGATTATATAAGGTGTTCATAAAGTGATTTAAGTTATTGCGTCTCTATTTTCAAAATAAATACTACGGCAATGTCCATCGAATGAGAATACAAAATTGTAACGCGTTCGCTAGCACAACCTTTCTCGGATCGGCACATAAATTAGGCACAAATTTTCAATCCTGACTCTATTATTAGTGTCAAACTATAATATCGTAAATGCTTATAGGTGAGATATAAATTTCAATATTCTTCCTGTAACATACGTAGAAAATTAAATTTTGAGTGAGCCAATATATTTCACTAAATAAATAGCCCGCATTAGAGTCTTTTGGGTGTTGTATCAATATGTAATAAATTATATGCGAGACAACAACTAATACAATAAAGTTGCTTGGTTACAAACTGTAGATCCATAAAATATGCTGAAAGATACGAGTAGGATTTGTATGCATTTGTGTTTTCACAGCCATCCTTAAATTAATGCAAATTTAACTCTTTAATAGTTTGATAAATACCCGATTGAAGGTGTACCCATCATCATTGTTTTTATAAATGTATGCATATTACCAATAGCTTCGGTTGTTATTGCATATTTGCAAGCACGCTTTAAACCCTACTTATTTGTAGAAGAAAATCTGCCATTTAAACGGATTATTTTAATTGTTGTATGTTGCTTTGACACCAAAATACAGGGTCTGTTTTATATGCACCTGAAAATTTCATTCAAAAATGTGCTATTTTAGTTTGAACGTTTGCAATATAGGTAGGTACACAAAAACTGAGAAATCCCCTAAAGCTTTTTGTATCACGGTAAAACGCAGAAAAATGTAGTTGAAGACATCAATGATGTACTAACAGGTTGTGGGAATATTAATAAAAAAATTGGTTAGTAAAAATAGCATAAGTGCATATTTTTGTATAACATTAATTTTAGATGCATATATTTGAAAAATACATGCATATTTAAGTGCATATTTTAAAGTTTTATCTTTAATAAATCCACGTAGGGTAAGCAGGTCGCAGACGAACTTGCGAAAGTGGCTAGCGCGAAACCTCATAGGACCCGAACCGGCATGTGAGATGACACTCGCGAAAGAGCACTGTACACATTTTCTGGAAACCCCAGAGATAAAACTCGCAACAGAAATGATCACGAGCCACTGTCGCTTAAACAAACACCTGCACAAAATGTGACTGACTAACAGCCCGTTATGCAGGGGCTGTAGTGAGGAAGAAGAATCACCACACCACGTTATTTGTCAATGTCAAAGAACAATACATTACTGTAATAAAATATACCTATCGTACCATTTAAAATAACAAAATCTTGCGCCTTGCAAGGGTGCGGTTCTTTTAAGCCCCGCGTTGCGCGTCATTATGCAATGGAGTTGTATATTAAGGGGGTTAACCCTAACGTCTTTGCAACAGAGACTTTTTAGTATGTACTTGAAATTTTTTAGCAAATTTTGTGACTAACCTACGGCTGGCTCTTGACATAAATTTAAGGTCTCGTACTTACTTTTTTTCTGTTTTTCTAAGTTGAATGAAACACTAAATGACGATGTAGCTAAAACATCAAATGGAAGCATTAATTTTTTTCTAACAATTCCAATGTTAATGAGTTCACCAAAAAAATATATGTAATAACGGGCGATCAAAAATGAGTTGCCGTCGAGTCGCCTTTGGAAGTTCAAGTTAAATACGATTTCCCATGTAAACAAAAATTCCAAAGGTGACTCGACAGCAACTCATTTTTGATCGCACAGTACAAACGGCTTCAGTTTGCCCAAAGATTGACATCTTCAAGAATCCAAATTTGCCTTAATAATTTTGTTGATACAAAACGGTTAGGGGCGGTTATTCCTTGCTGATAAAATACTTCGTGCAGTGACAAAATGAGGCGAAATGTAAATTGGATTGTTACGTTGGATCACTTTCCTTCTATGACTTCGTCAAAGAGCCGTTGACCTCTGAATGAAGTTTTTTCGGACGCCACGTCCTAAGTTTACAAAAGGCAAACAATGTTTTTCTTTTTATCATGGCAGTATGTGGTTAACGTTTTTTTATTAATGTTTTTTTCGGATGCAGACGTTTACAACAATGTTACCGCTATGATTTCCAACGGCAAAGTTCAATCCCCTCTCGTTTCACGATAATATCAGCACGTGTTAATCATTCGTCCTTGACCGCCGACAACTGCAACTATTTACGCAAAGGAACTACGTTTAATCGGCGTTACAGTTTCTCGGCCTTCCTCTTACGGGATACTTCTTTTAATGGGGATAGAACAGATATATTTGTTTCACTAACTTACCCAAAACCACAAATTGGTGATATGATACCCATAAAATGAAACTTTCACTTTGGCAAAGCTCGAACTAAATTTACCCCGGTTTGACTCGTAAAATCAGAACTGTGAACTTGAACCATGCAGTGAATATCCCAGTAGCCTAGAACCGAATGCCTTAAAATTTTTCTTACAGATTAATTCCCCCTATTGTTGATTAAAAAATTAACGCCGTTTCCAATATGACGTGTAAAAATTCAGTCAAACATTTTGCTTCTAGGCTGTCCTTAAAGGGGCAGTATACCCAAATTCATGTTTTCGTCTAAAGATAGATTAAAAATATCTAAGAGTAACGGTGAAAACCGCAAGTCGCTACGCCGTTTTGTTATTAAATGGCAAGGTGTCGAATGTAAAAAACGGTCGTTGTGACGTCATCCCGACAAATGGGTCGGTGGCGCGCTATAGCAATATATGGATTCGATGACGTTTGACGTGTTAATTTGAGACTGGAGTCAGTGATCTGCATTATTTTCAAAAATGTCTAACTTTGTGTTTTCCGCTGCAACATTATTTGAAAAATGCCAATGTTACATTGCAAATTTTCCCCGACAAAAGAAGGAGCCGTGTCGAAATAAAGTCTGGAAAGTAGAAAAAACCGCTGAATCATAGTATAGTCACGTCGTTTGCAGTGCCCACTTTAAAGATGATAATTTTTTGTGGAAGATACAAGAAGGAAAGGACCTTGTGCCTCAGCATAAAGTTTTGAGAAGGCTAACAATACTGCAATCCCTTCTTTACATCTCACAAGAAACAAAGGTCCTAATAAAGCTACAAAACGTCAATCAACTTATCTAAGAAAGTAAAACTGTGTCTGATTGCTTATTGTGGGTAAACGATCAACTTCGTAGTGGAGAATCCAGTTCAACAACAAACATATGCCACCATCAAACAGAAGAACTGAATCAAATGGAACCAATACCGCTTACTGAAAGCATAGGTATCCAATCTCAGCTGGGTACAGAAATTTGTTACAAATATTCAAATTTATATGAGGATATATGTTCGGATGATCCATTAGTAAGGTTTTCTTGTTTTTTTCAAAGGAAAGCGAACTAGAATATGAAAGAACTGACGCGTTTGGACTGCTTGGATCCGTGCCGCCGCACACACGATGTCGGGATGACGTCACATGTTCTGTTTTTCAAACTTTCATCGTTAATAATTTGAAAACTACTCATCGTAGAAAACTCCGGTTTGAAATTTTGTTCTTAGATTTTCTTCTACAATTTTTTTGATTTTGGGTATACTACCCCTTTAAGTAATGCGGACTGCGTAATTTTAGGTCGGCTATCTTTGCAACAAAAATCCTACCAAAATACCTCCGACTCACTGGAGCTTAAGCTGTTATGACCACAATATTTTATGATATTTAAATAAGTAAAAAAAAAGATCGCTAATTTCACTAATTACATACGAATCTTTAGAATCCCACCAATCGTGACATTTATGGGGAAACCACTTTCTAATTTTTACACCCTGCCGACTTTCTATGGTATGTGATGCCTCACCTGTTCGTACATTAAAATAACCAACTTTAGGTACGTATCCCTATAAAATACGAGGGCTTCCAGTAAAAAACAACTTATTTACTGCCAAATGGCCCGTCACGTTTACAGATATTTGACGGTTTACCGTTATAATACATTTTAGCATAATGTGTGAGGGATTTTATTCTTTGATTTATTTAGTCATTAATTATAGACACGCACGATAACTCAAAATCGCTGTCGTATCGCAGTGCCAACTTCCTTGTTTATGAAGATATTTCTTTGAAATTTTAACCATAGATGCTTCTAGTAAAGGCAAACATATCGCACATTCCAAAAATAAGATGCGTGATTGCGCACGGCCAACTTTCTTATTTATTGAGATTTATTGAGAAATTTTAACAATAATAACTTCAACGGTATACAATGGATGTTAATCTATGTGTTCGACTACCATAAATGATGCTTTTCCGGGCCACTAAAATGGACGATTAATTAATAGTTATTTATTATACAAAACGATAATAGTTATTTATGTATTAAGGGCATAATAGTGATGTTTATATTCTCGAGGGCTCATAGGCCCTCGAGCTTTTTAGTCGCCCGAGAGTATAAACATCAGTTTATGCCCGTGGTACATACACAATTTTATGTTTTACAAATAGCTTTTTCGTCAAAATTCGTTTACAAAATAATTCATTATGTTTGATCGAGTATGCGTGGTTCGAATTTGTTAATTGAAACCGTCCAAACGTCAAACGTAATTTTAAATAATTCAATTCATCGTGAATGAGCATGAAGTTCCAGAAACTATACGAAATAAGGTCAATCTTGTGATTTAGTAGGTATTGCAATTAATAATTGACGTTTCTAATTTTCAATGACTTGCAAATATTTGTTTGTTTTGTCATTAAGTATAAATGAGTTACTATGGTGATACTTAATGCCCTAGGGCATAAAGTGGTACTTTATGCCCGCGTATCACAGATATATAATGTGCTATTATAGGTTAGTAAGACATAAAAGAATATTTTAACCCTTGAGTGAAAGATGTTCACGAGATGGTTAGTTTCCCTGTATCAATCATGTTACAAAACTTTATTTTATATCAGAAGCCATATAAATCATTGTAAAGCTTCTGACAATTCTGAATTAAATTTAGAGACGTCAAAAATAGCAAGCTTAGGTTCTGCCATCGCGATCGTTTCCATAGAAACATAATTGTCGTCATTTTATATCGTGCATTTGAAATAAGGATGACTGTCATTAGAATGCACAATTATCTGTTTCACTTTATCTACCCTTATGGTTAAAGTGTTCACTTTATCTATCCTTACGGTTACAGAACGGCTTAGCCTACTCATTCAAACCTATTAAAATGTCATTTTAACATGTGCTATAAAATAAAAAATTAAATTAATGAGTATAATTAACGAGATGACAACAAGTTCCTAGTTCGTTGAGCGACAGGCGTTACCGCGTTCCGAAACTGTGAGTTATGTGCCCATTCAATCGAAATCGCAATTCATTTCCGATTGCTAAAGGAAGCCGCAATTTTCGTTGAATATTTTGCAAATACCGATCAATTAGTCAAGCGAGTTTTATAATGATATAATCAACAATTGAAAAAATGGTAGGTTTATACGCGTGTATAACTTGAAACGCCTTTGCAACAGGTTAGTTAGAATCACGATAACTCACTTGACAATTGCACGCAAGATCGCATTTATATAGAATTAATTACATCGAATAATCAAGGTATGAGTTAACTGAGATATCTTTATTTTATTGAATCCATTACAGGGGACTAATTAAATAAAGCAATCTGAATATGGAAACGGTGTATAGGTACATATTTATGCATTCATTCATGTATATCCCATTAGCTATACGTGCATTTTAATCCGACAAAATTAAAACGTTTTTCCAATTAATGATTTGGCGGCTGTCAGGCATAGTGATGATAGATTTGGCTTTGCTATTGAAATGTAACTATGAATGGCTCAGTGAAATATGGATTCCAAGTTTATTAATTTCATTATATTTAATTATGCTTGTACGTTATTGGTACGTTTCGTCAATCACTTATTCAAATTTTACAAAGATGATCATTAACATTAGTATACATAGTGTGAAGTGAAGAATATATTTTATAATTTGTCAGGAATATGTTGTAGACACCGAATACAAGAACCTTTTTTTGTTAACGACCTTCGTAGGACTGCTACTATTATATAGATATGGTAGTTGTACATCGCGTCGTCAGAATAACTCAAATCTCCCTCACAATTCGTGGTTCGATTCGAAATTACATGACACAAACGGCTATTTTAGTTGCATCTCAAAGGCCATATTCTGGACTGTAGAGTGAATCGTGCAGTCTCACGAAGTGTCTTCTATGAAATTGTGACCGAACGTATCAATTATCCAAAGTACCAAAAATGTTGTCTAGTCTAGTCAGGCGGCAATCTTCTTTGAGGATGGAATACAATAGCTGGTCCTCCTATACGATAAGTGCCATTATGCAATAAAGTAAAGTGTGAGCTTTCACATGAATAAAAATGTTTTGAAAAATATTTACTTGTTTTTTTTTATTCCCAAACGGTACTTACTTTAAAAACACGCCTCGGATATGTATACGCAAATTTTGCCAGTGACCCGTATCTTACACTGCTAAGTTTCGTACTGAGCTTAATTTGAATGTAATAGTCTACTTCTTTGCCATACAAACCGCGCTTCACGTTACTAATCATTTTAATATGGAAAATTAATTTACCTGTATAGACAATAAAGTGGCAGCGTTTAAGAATGGTGTTTATAATATGCGGGTATCATAAAGAATATCCCATGAAAATAGTAGGCAATTTGTATTTAAACGACTAATTTAGACCTGCTTTAACCTTATAGTTATATCCTCCCAAGAAACATCTGCGCAATTTTTTTTGCATAAATCATTCGAAAGAACGAATCCTAATGATAACGGATTCAATTAATTTCATGGGCGCCATTTTAATAAAAGTAAGATTACTAAATTATAGCGCAGTTCCTATTAGGTAAAGTAATTAACGTTGTGCAGACCTTTACGTCAAGTTACGCTGTACGTATTGCACGTGCAATGTAAACAAGTTAAAAAGTAATCGTAAACGATTTACATAAAGCGCATTTCCATTTGCATTCATTTCCCATTATTGTAAGATGCAACTTCTATTAAAATCGTAAAAATCCGGCCACAAATATGAAAGATAGCGTTGCACATGGGCAATCCATTTTTGACGTGCTACAATTTCAGTTTATGAGAAGAATTTCATTTCAATGCTTTTCTAAATAAGAAAGTTGGAACTGCGCATGCGCAAACCTAAATTTTGAAACTAATGTTAGATTTTCCTTTGTTCCAAGCGCCTAAGTATCAAATTTCAGTTAAATGCTTCCATAGATAAAAAAGTTGGCACTGCGCATGCGCAAAATAAAATTTTGAAACTGGCGCTAGATTTTCCTGTATTCCAAGTGCCTATGTATCATATTTCATTTAAATTCTTCTATAAATAAAAATGTTGACACTGCGCATGCGCAAAACCAAATTTTGAAACTGGCGTTTGATTTTCCTTTATTCCACGTGCTTATGTATCACATTTCATTTAAATTCTTCCATAAATAAAACAGTTGGCACTGCGCATGCGCAAAACCAAATTTTGAAACTGGCGTTTGATTTTGCTTTATCCCAAGTGCCTATGTATCAAATTTCGTTTAAATTCTTCCATAAATAAAAAAGATGGCACTGCGCATGCGCAAAACCAAATTTTGAAATTGGCGTTTGATTTTCCTTTATCCCAAGTGCCTATGTATCAAATTTCGTTTAAATTCTTCCATAAATAAAAAAGTTGGCACTGCGCATGCGCAAAACCAAATTTTGAAATTGGCGTTTGATTTTCCTTTATCCCAAGTGCCTATGTATCAAATTTCGTTTAAATTCTTCCATAAATAAAAAAGTTGGCACTGCGCATGCGCAAAACCAAATTTTGAAATTGGCGTTTGATTTTCCTTTATCCCAAGTGCCTATGTATCAAATTTCGTTTAAATTCTTCCATAAATAAAAAAGTTGGCACTGCGCATGCGCAAAACCAAATTTTGAAATTGGCGTTTGATTTTCCTTTATTTCCAAGTGCCTATGTATCAAATTTCATTCAAATACTTTTATAAGTAAAAAAGTTTGCAATTCGGTTTATAAATGGTCGAGATGCGAAAAGGGCACTGTGAATTTTGAATCGATTCGATTCAACTTTTGGCATTGCGTATTATATGGCTAAAGCTATGCCCATATTGAATTTCATGCAATTCAGTTCATAACTAACGGAGATGTAAAAGCGATCGAACATTTCTAAACAAAGTTATCGTTCACACGGACAGATAGATGGACAGACAGACAAAGGAACAGACGGACAGACCAACAGGCAGACGACAGATAGCAATGCAAAATTATAAACGATCTCTAGGATCGTTAATAAACGGCAAAAGTGTAAAATTATGGAACATGTAAAAAACGGTTTTTTGTTTTTTTTACAATAACTTTTTTTGTAAGCGGTACAGAAAAAATTCCTTCCTTGGTACAAGACTCGACACCATAACGAACCAAATAGCGAAAAAAGTAGAACAATAGCTCTTAAGATAAAGAACTAGTAGCGTCGCAAAACGAGCGGACGGACGGACGGACGGACAAAGTGGCCACAATAGCGCATTTTTTTTTTATTTTTGTGGAAATGCGCTAAAAACGTGTTATTGTTGAACTAATTTACGGTTTTTTAACTACTGCAGACATTTTTAGCTAAATTTTCACTTCCCGATTTGTTGACTGTAGATCATAGAAGCTGTAAACCAAATATTTTTGGTGGATTTTCCGGAAGGAAACTAAGACCAGTAGATTTTTATACGCATTCTTTAATTTATAGTGGTACACTCGGATCAATAAACGGTAGCAAATCGAACTAGTTTGGAAGAGTTTCTTTACTTGCTATTCGATTTGAGCGATTCTTTTTATCGAAACGTCAATTTTTTATTTTAAATATTTTAATCGAAATAATGAACAACTCCGGCCACACTAATTTTCTGTTAAAAGTCAGAAATTGCAACTTAAACTCCTAATTTCCGACTTAGGCATGGAAATTCCCACTTTATTTCCGAATTTAAGTCCTAATTTCATGTTATTAATTTTTAATTTGAAATTTTCAGTGAACAGTATCGTTGGAATAAGGTTACTTTACATTAATTATGAATTATTATGTAATGAAAAAGCGTGATTACTCCAAAAATGTGGTTTTTAGACGCATTTAGCAATCGTATATACTTTTCTCAAATAGTAAACATTTTTGAACTTCTTATCCACTAAAAGCCAATTAGTTGTCAATAATCTGTCTAATCTAGCATTAACTTCACTAAATTTAATTTACTTTAATATTCAAATTAATTTGTAACGAATTTTCTAGAGCGGAATCAAGGCGACATCAAGTCGCTATCAAGTCAATAAAGGCGATAAGGAATGAAAGCGAATGTGACTTATTATTTCCATGAAATATTATTTGCTGGTCGAAGAACCCTCTAGATTATTTACTATATAAGTAAATTGAATTGTGTTTAGTCCGAGTCTCAACATCGATGCCGAAGTGATAAATGGTGAAATTCGCGCACGTGCTATATATGTATTATAAATTTACGCGTTAGTTACTTATTAATAGTGTTAGTTCATGTGGACATTAACAAGTTAAGTTGATTTGAATTATAACCTTTACCGATTATGACTTCTTTGCAGATACTGACGGCTTTAGATCATGGTTGTATTTCACATTGTAGTAGCAGGGAGCGAACCCGAAGACGACTCTCCAGGTTCTAAAGAACCGTGCTGTGAGGGGACTTAGGTTTTCGCGATACTTAAGGTGATTTCTGGCCACCGTAGGCGATGTAGTAGTGGTTAAAAGATTCAGATGGTGCAGAATATATTGAGTGTGGGTGAGAATTTAATATGATTTTTATTTTAAACGTTCTAAAGGGCTGGTTCCTTCTAGTTTAGGTCCAAAATTGACAGTTTGTGAGGTTGCGCGTTTTAAAAAATTAGTTCATGTAGTATTTGAAGGGGAGCATCATTTTTTGCGAGTTTTTTCAGGAATATAAAAAATGACTTTTAGCCGAAATGGTTTTTATACAAAATCTCTAAAAACGGTCGATTCCTATTTTGATACAATATAAAAAATGGTAGATATTCATTTATATTTATTGATGAGTTGCAATATTCTCCCATCGTCTTGGATGGATGGTAGTAGAAATTTGGAAAATTGGATGGTGGAACGCCTTTTTTACAATTCAGTCGGATTTCTGTATCGCCAGGTTTGGTTACTCGAAAGACGAATTTGAATCCAGGATAAACCCGTGCTTCATATTCCCCCCAATTAATTAGTTCCAATTTGGCTTCCGCAGTATAAAAGGTCCAAAATTACCCTTATAACTTGGAGTTTTGGTAGCCAACAAAAGCCCAAATTAATGGTCTTTAACTTTTTTAGCAGTTGCCGTTTTATTTACGATATTAGCACCTCGTATAAAAAAATTAGGCGAATAACTTTAATTACTTAACATGTTTTCTAAGGTAACTTGCCACTCCAAAAATCTAACGCAACGAAAATGTTTGCACCTTGGATTCTAACGCTTTCGCGGTAACATTTTATTTAAGCGCAGGAACGTTAATCCGTAACGAAAGAATGTTCGCTCGCGTATTAATTTTGCAACATTCCCAGTTACTACCCGGAACAAAAACTACAACTTTTGCGATAAACTACCACATACAACTACTTTTCACATATCTGGATTATACGAACTCGTCTTGAAGCTTTTCTTTGAAGCAACAATTGTTACGAGATCTCAAATTACGTTACGTAATTCTGTCTCGAAGTTCTGGCTACGAACCCCATACGCGATTGCGAAAATGCAACGCTCGACCTGCAAAGCTTCTCTTCTAAAGTTTAGGTAAGAATGCCGCTCTCCCACCAAATTTTTCAGTCTATTCGCCGATTGAAAGTTTTGAAACGGAACCACCGCACCGTAACCGAAGCGTTTGCTCTATTTTTTATACACTCGAAGGTATAGCGGAGATTACCCCTCTCATGCCTCGCCTCGCCGGTTTCTAGTACCGGCAACACTGTAACGATCCGACTCTTATCTGCTTGAGCACTCGCCCTTATTTTAACGCGCTTTATTTCTGTAATATTAGTTCCGTTAGTTTAAAATTATATCAGAATGTGTGAGATACGCCACGCTTAATGAGTAATGGGGCCAGACAGGCGATGGCAGTCGCTATTGATACCGAAACGCCTGCTTTAACAGTTCACACGATTCGTCCCATTACGTACGGGTTTCGGATTATCGAGCCGATTTCCGAGTTTCGTTGGTTCCCTTTCGAATTTTCTAGTTTTGGCAAGTATATGTAAAAGTTCTCAATTTCGCGTAGAAAAGGAACTCCACCAACAGATGCGAGCTCTGTTTTGTGAAAAACTATGGAGATCGACGCACATCGGATTAAGACGGAAGGGTTGAAAGCAGTACTTTTTTTCGGAAACCGCAGCATAAGCGGAAGTATAGAGCCAAGTTGAATGCAGTAGAGATAAATAAAAAAGTTCATTGCCCGATTATGGTTACACAGGGTGTTATGAAATTCGCGCCCGTGGATAATGGGAGCTTAATTGTGAAAAAAAAACCGAACAGAAAACCCTATTACACTTTTGCGATCAGACAAATACCTTCCAAGATCCGAGCTTGCAAGAAAAATGACACAGAAATGATGTTGGGAGGCCCTTGGGTTCTACACATAACGCCCATGATCCCTTAAAAACTATTAAAATATAGAATTGATGCGAAGAAGCACCATAGGGATAATAGGGCAAAAGGGCACTAAGAAAAAATTTTCAATTTTACAAAATTTAAGGTTGGAGTTCCATTTTAATAATTTGAATATGAATAACTCTAAAACGATAGGAGCACAATATTTCTACTATACGGCAAAAAGGAGCATTAAATGACAACTATTGCGATGTTCGTACTCTATATAATCCGTATAATCCGTGAAAGGAATGACGACGACAACATGATACCTCAGGTTGAATTTTTTTTCAAGCATGCATTATCGTACGCGGTACAACAACACAAAGCCCTAAAGAATACCGGATTGATTCTATTAAATTCTCATTCACTTCAGTTAATAGAATTTGTTTGTTACTACTCGTTCACGTCATTCGTCCATTTTTTAAAGTCGAAGATGCGCGCAAACGACCCTACAAAAAAGAAATAATTGTTTCTTATTTGTCCTGTTACGGCAATTTTTATAGGTAATTAAACTGATCGAATAGATATAAAGCGAAAAAAAATCGCTTACAGGACCATTAGGAAAGCAGTTTAAGGAGTAGTGACCGTACAACTATCTGCGACATATGGCAATCGGCAGTGCCATTGCATTGCATATAAGACTGTTCAGCCGATGAGGACGGCCTTTCCATCCCTATTGAATTCTTGTAAATCTACGCATATTACCGTATACTAGGAAGTACTTTCAATCTTTACTAATGGTTAGTTGTATTTGTTTGTTTTCTATAAGCCAATTATACCAGTTTTAATAAATGATTTGTAGACGATTTTCAGCACGTCAGGTACCTACAGTATAACTTTAAATCTATGACGTTCATTACATTCGCAACGATCAAAATGCAAATTTAACGTCCTGAACATTGCTACTTGCATGTCACAACGTAGTGAAAGAGGAATTGGTTTTGCATAGGCAGAAGAAAATAGTTTTTTGAGATGCTTCGTGACGCGTTTTTGAAAACACGAAGTCTCTGTCATGGCCCTAAATCGGTCCTGTTGACGAGTATCTAATTTTGTAATTCTTCATAAGAGGAATAAAAACAGTTTAATCCTGGAGTACTACTATTTTTCTTAATAGCAACCCATTATTAGTGTAAGTTACAAATGAGCGAAAAAGGGGACAACATAATTACAAAATACATCGTTCAATAAGTCCCCGGGACTATCCCACAGAGAGCGATATTAATATCAACTCGACTCGACGAAAGAACCAACCTTCAAATGGCATGTGTCACGTCAATCGGACATAAACAGCAAACCTACGGTGGTGAAAGTGACGCTACTTCTCCTACTTCTTATGGTTGCTTTTATAGTTCTGCCCTTATAAGCGAACACCCCGTATTTGAAAATGTTTAAAGATGGCGGAAAATCGATTTGAAATTTCAATTTCTTCACAATTTCAATTAATTTATGTTAATATGTAAAGTCCATAATTATTTTTGGTTATACATGACGCTAATAAGTCCCCCAGCTACGACGATGAAATTAATAAAAATGGATAGAGGGCACCTTAACTAAGCGTGTTCAATAAAAAAATCTGCGGAAGAAGCCCTAAATTTTCCAGTCTTAATTAAGTTCAATTCATTTCGTCGAAAGTGAGGTTATATTACTCCAAATTTCATGATTGTTTTTCAGTTGGTAGTAGTGTTTTTAACATTCCTGAGTTTTTAGCGAAACGATTAGTTTATGATAAAAATAGGTCAGACAAAAATTGTAGATCATGCAATTATATACAAAAAATGTCCTTACACTTTCTCTCCTAAGATTCAGTACTTCTGAGAAAACGCGATTCCAAAATTTACTAAAGTTATATTCTCTATACTATGCAACCATTTCCAGGCCACCTGCGAGGTAGTGTCCTGTTTCATACAGGATACTACTGTTTGATTAACCGAACTTTTGATTCTCCGAAGCACTACCGGTCCCAATTAGTTCGAATAATCGACGTCCTACTATACCACAAGTTTTCAATACCAGAGAAGGCATTTTGTTGGGACCATAACAAAAAAAGCAGAAAGGCGGGCACTTATCATTCAATATTAATTTATTAGTCACGCAGACTAATAGTTTGATTTATATTATTCGTCCAATGATGTGTATAGGCAGCGTAGTCGCGCATGTAATGGGGAATACAGCTTTAGTCAATTTTAGAATCGCTTTTTCTCAAAAATACTCAATCTTAAGGGAAAAAGTGTAAGAACAATTTTTGTAGATAATTGCATGATCTATAATTTTTGTCTGACCTATTTTTATCATAAAACTAACCGTTCCTCTAAATAATTCAAAAACCCCATTTTCTTCTCGACTGTATAAGGGGGTGGATGCTAAGCAGCGATTTATACGGAAAAGGCGTTCAAAGTTAATCGGCAGCCGATACAAACGAATTGGTAAATGAAACATGCAGGAAGTGCTCGGGTATTCGATACAGAGAAGTCAATCTTTGCCAGATGCAACATGTAACCTTCTCTACAACATTCTTCTTCCCTAATCAGAGACCTAAGTCTCTGTCTCTATTGCATTCAAGTTTAGACTGTATACCTACGCTTCGAAAAGTGGTGTTAAAGTGTATCCACATGTGACATGGAAGTGTCGCTTCTGTCTATCTGTCTTCCTGTTGTACTACTTTTATTACATTAACTGTTAATATACCTACACGTAAACCCAGCATATTTCAATTTAGTAGGCGAAGAAGTTAAATAACCTCCTACAAAAATTAGCTGTCACCTTTGTTTATAAATGAATAAAGAAAGCTGTCACATAAAATTTTGCAGTTTCGCCAACTTAAGAATGACGAAATTAAAGTAAAATAACACCAGATGTCCAGGAAATGAAGTGAACTTTTAATTAAGATTGTGGAAAATTTAGGGCTTCTTCCGCAAATTTTTTTTATTCAAATCGCGTTATTAAGGTGCCCTCTATCCCTTTTCATTAATTTCATGATCATACGTGGGGGGCATATTAGCTTCATGTACCCTTATTTTTATTAGCACGTATTAAATAAACACGAACAATTCAACAAATAAAAACGCAGAAAGATGTAGAATGATAACTGTCATTTCTGATTGCACTTTAGACAATTGATTCTAAAGACCGTTTTTAATAAAATTTATATATTTCGGTTGGCATTGGTGATCAGAAATTCAATTAGAGCATTTTTTTAAACATTACTCCCCAGCGCACATATTGTCTACAATAGGCACACAAAAAAGCCGCCCTTATTAAGCGGTTGGTCACACATTCAAAGGTCTGAATTCTGGCTGACTGATATTGTGTGTAGATTAAAAAAATTTAATAAAAAGTAAGACATCTCATTTAAAATTACGAAGATCTCGTAGAAAAGGATACCTTGTTGACGATTTTCCAAATCAATGAGGACCCTCCCAGTCGGAAGTGGCGTTAATCACCAATGCCGATATTGCATGTTTCAGTTAAATGTATCATAGTACTGTTAACTCGTGAAAGAGCCCATCTTTTATACCCTCTGTTCAATATCAAAAAGAAAAATGCATTGTAAGTCCCAGGCAAAGGTTCAAAACGGTAGTCCAGGACACTATCAATTTAATCGACAATATACTATGTACTAACCAGCAGAACTAAGAAAAAGATAAAACTCGTTAATCTGAGTTAGGTATACTTACGTTAACCGTGCACTTAGACAAGTGATGAATGACCTCCCACAATTTATATAGGTAATAAATTTGCACCGACTATGAATCCACGTCTAAGTGCAGTGTAGACATACTTGCACAAGAAAAATGGTTGTGAACAAAAAATAATTACAGCTTACAATTTTTTCTAGGCGCACGTGCAGAATTTCATTATTTGTAAGTGGAGGATCAAACAAAACGCGGGTACCTGACAGGCGTTTACAAAAAGTGCAAAAGTTGCCTTCCGATTTCCTCAATAACTTTGTTTCGAGGTAAAAAAATGAATTCCTGTTAATGACCAATGGTTGCTAAAGGTTTAAGCTTGTGAATGAAGTTAAATTTGATAATAAATTATTATCAATGTGTGATAAAAATGAAAGATATATATCTTATGTGGGAGTTTTTTAAGAACTTCTTTCCTAAATAACGGCGAAAGTACAGGAATTAGCTAATTAATTTTTGTTTCATGCAAATGTCGGAACGTTATATATTTGAATGAATGTTATTTCAACCAAAACTGTATATCTAGAAGGAAGTTATTGTGGAAACAAATTTTCACTTTTTCAATGTAAACGCCATCTTAATATTTTCGTCAAAATTTTCTATGGTTTGGTAGTGTATGTTATAGTAACTCAATCATTAAATAAATACATACCCAAATACAAGGTCTATTTTTTCGTTACTTTACGTTTTCGTAGAACTATGGCTTATATCCTCCTTTTCTTACCTGAAACGAAAACGAAAACAGTTATTACCAAAGAGCAGTCGTACTTCAAGTCTTCAACAATAGGCAGGTCTCATACTTTCTGATTTACTTATAATTTGGAAGAGTTAATTACTCACTAACACGTGGCACAAATAAAAAATTGAATGAAATTAAATTGCGGAGTGATGGGCAAAATCATTTTCGTAATTTGAACGAGGCTAGAAAACGGTACCTCGGAACGAGGCTACCGTTATGACGTCAGATGCCTTTTAAGCTCAAGACAAGTTCTCGTTTTTAGCGCATTTTTGAAAAAAATACGCTATTATATTCGTCATTGCTGGCAGGCCGGCTGTCCGCGTTAGATCTCCACAACTACAATAGCTAGAGACTTCAAATTTTCACTAAAAGCTTCCTGCTATAGTGTAGATGTGCAGCCACTAGTCTATTTTGAGTTAGATTACTTGTGAGATCGATAATTGAAGAAAATAATTTCGATATGGGTTTCGGAGGTACTATAATTTTACCGTTAGATAGCGCTACCAGTATAAAAACTTATTATTTACTTTGCGATTTGTTTTACAAAATGAAGACGTACCGTCAATTGAAATGAAATAAAATTAATTATTTAACGCAGCCAAAATTACTCGTGAGATCGATAATTTTAAACTTCGCTAATAAAATACTGACCTGCATTACCAAAAATGGCGCTTAATCACACTGAGAAAAAAAAAATGTTAAAGCAAAGAAAAAACGGTTCATCCAATATATTCTGAATATTACATATGAGCAATATGGTAAATGTGTCACTTGAAATAATAATGAATGTTAACATTGGGTATTTTGATTAACAATACAAGTTATTAAAACTAAACGTTTTTAGCAGTTACATTGATTCATTCGGAAGTTTGATTTGTGTAGAGAAAGCTATTTATGTAAATATGTAATTGATAGAACCAACATTCTAAATTTGTTGTTTAAAATAATACAGACACTCTATTTGCATACTTAAACCATTAGCTTTTCAGTCTAAATGCATCAAAATAACAGTGTCAGGATATTATTTGAAGTGACCAAAGACGTTGACATCGCTCATTATAGTATCAAATCGAGTGTCGAAATTCATTCTTTAAACCACTATAAATACTTTCGCCCAGCCGTTACATCATTCACCTTACTTTAACGGTAAATAGAAATAACAACTGCAAATTATTACATTTACACTTTGACATATCATGTAGAACATTCGAAATAATTCATTCAAATGTCACTATTTCTTGTACCAATATACAAGGTATCTCAATTCGAAATTGTTGTAGATCAATTGTATATTTGAGAAGCGCTTGAATTTGGTAGCTAACATACTCAAAATGTTGTCTGAAGTTTTGGTGAAAACGTACAATAAAGTGAATTTAGTACAATAGTATCTACTAATTTCACTTTATTGTAGGTTATGATCTTGATGCTTGTGAATACACAGGCATCAAGATCATAACCTACTCCAAACCTTAGTAAATTACCTACTGTGATCATTTTTGTTAATGTTCCTCAAAACTCTAAGGCTGTATTTTGCAAAATAGTCGTAGTTATACATAATAATGAAACTTCATCTGTAACAAGATAAACGGTAATTAGGTTTTTTGCTTCGAAGAATATCTACGACACTAAGTGAATAAAACACTACTTTAGTATATGATACATGTATATTAAACTGAACAATACTTACATTCTCATTTTCTCTATAATCTCTGCTTCTAAACAGTATAACTTCTTAATAACATAAATAAAATTCTAAATAGGTCAATCAAGTTATCACGAATATACACGTAAGTGACAATATTTGTTAGACGAAATATCAAAAAAAGTAACAAGAATAAGGCAAAATTTTAACTAAAGCGAAACTATAGCATATGAAAAGTATGAGAACGGTACCTATGTAAATAATTTAGCCTATTATTTAGATTGAGGTAATAACATGCACATGTAATAAGTAGCTATATAGGTACTAAACTATTTTATAATAATATCTATAAAACTAATTCATAGGAACAAACTGTTTTTGGTCAACAATATGGATGGACGTGGGAATGTTACTATAGAGGTTATCCCACTTTTTGCATAATAACACTTCAGTTTTTTCAATCTCATAGGCACGAAAATGAAGATTAAAACATACAGTTTTCAATTTGTTAAAAATGAAATATATGTTATTTGTGTCTTCTGTTATGATAATAGAGCGGATGACGCCAAATATTGGCATAAAATCGATAAATTCAATAATTAAGACATGGTTTACATTATACTTCACACCGTCAATCTCTATCCAGGTCGGAGCAAAATGATCATTAGGCACATTAAAATTAAAAAAACCCATAAATGTTCTATATTCCAAAGTATCATCGTTAAAGTGTATATTCTCAGGTCCAAATTCAATGGTATCGCTAAAACCATTTTTAGCTAAGAGACGATGACAAAACCTCAATTGATTTTTTAAAGCAAGTGTGTATAAGATATTTTTTCGTGAGCTAACTGAATTTGCTGTTTGCTTAAATTGCCTATGTTTGCTTTCAAAGCGCATGGACGATACAGCTATTAAAGGGCCAATTTTGTGCATTAAATTGGGATAATGTGTCATTAAATGATGTTTTGGTTTCAATGGTCCGAAAAACTCTATATATATTTCATGGTGTTCAGCAATAAGCGTTCTAAGTAATTCCGAATCATTGGCACTAATAACTTTACTAGTTACAATTTCAATAATTTCTAGTAACACTAAATACATTTCCCACAGATGATTATTTTTGGGAATACAATCCCCTATTATAAGAGAAAAATGTTTAGTAAAAGATGACATTTCTGAGGCAGAAAAAAATATATGCTTCTTTAATATCTGTGATTTTGGTATAGTTGTAGGTTTATTCTTATTTAAAAAATTAAAAAACTGAATGCGTTTATTTAACGTGTCAAGTGTAAAAAATTTATCTACATATATGAAATGATGCAACAATTTTCCAAAATCGTACCGACATACACCTTCCCAAATGTCATGCATGATATCACACGAAACGTTGCGAGTTATATTAAAATTTGGTAATTTGTGCCATACGCACTGCTCTTTTAAACCATAACTTAGTGTCGATAAATCTTTTTCATAATTTTCGGGTGTACGTAACGAATTTATATTTTCTCGGGTGTTATAATTTGTCTCAACTTTATCACATCTACAAAATCTGCAAAAATAATTTGAGTTAAAGCTTTCAGTTAATCCTAACATTGAGTTTAGACCTAAGTTATCACCCAAAATTAACACTACATTAAAATATACAGTGTGACATCCTGATACAGTATTTATCGCTACACCATTACTCTCTAGACAAATCAAGTCATTAATTATACTTTCAAAAATTTTTTTATTTCCAAATGATTTAACATCGGAGGAGTAACAAAGTTGAAGGAGGAAAATATTTTCTAATTTTGAAGCATACCGTGGTGGCAAGCAACCTAAGGAAAAGTATATTCCACAGAGTTTATGGATGCCAGCGTGACTGCCAAGTGGGTTTCCTATTTCGAAATCGTCTCCATAGATCATTAGAGGGAAAACTAATTTATTTTCAAAACGTTTTTGTGTGACTTGCCACAAATCACCTTGAATTATGTTACATATACTATCTGTATTTTTTAAGTCTGACATATAAGAGCAAATAGATTCAAATACATTAGGTAATTCTAAAAAGGCCTGTAAAGTTTGTCGAATAGGAATGTACTGACAAGTACTATTGGTCAAATCTGCTACAACTCTTGACTGGATTCTGATATCAGTTAATCTTTGACCAAGACTAATAGAAACAGGGGCAATAAATTTGCTGGATGATTGAAATTGTTTAAATCGTAAATATTCGGAGCCAAAATCTTTAAAAATGTTATCTAGCAAATCTAACATATCAATAAGTTCTTTCTTATCCGCATCATTACAGGTAGAGCCACTTAATTTTCTTTTTATTATTTGTAAAGGTTCTCTGAATAATTCCGAAGTATCCAATATCACATTTTGGACAATATTTCTGGGGAAGGTATAATTACTGTACAATTTTGAAATAAAGAAGATACTTTTTTGGGCTAGGGAATTTTTGAACTCTTCATTGAAGTTATAATTAGAGGAAGCATTTGGGGGACTATTATCAACGACAGTATTTAAATTGTCATCACTCCAATCAAATATAGATTCGCTTTGAGACGTGCCTGTATTAGTATTTGAGACACCTGCATCGAAATCGTCAGTATTATGTTTTAACTTATAATGTCGTTTCAAATTATAAATATTTTGAAACGATCGAGTGCATTGGTTTTGTTTACATGAGAATGTTGAAATATAAATATGATTAATTTTAATGTGCCTAATGAGAATATTTATATTATTGAAACATTGATCGCATGCAGGACATATTAACATTATTATAAAAACAATATA
Source organism: Photinus pyralis (assembly GCF_008802855.1). Classification (NCBI taxonomy): domain Eukaryota; kingdom Metazoa; phylum Arthropoda; class Insecta; order Coleoptera; family Lampyridae; genus Photinus; species Photinus pyralis. Next base: position 34,036,032 of record NW_022170249.1, read on the forward strand.
CACAAAATAAAGACGTGATGATGATTACACATCGGGTTCTAGCTCTTTTAATAATGTCAGTACTGCAGGTGATTGGATAGCAGAACTTTCTAAATTGTATAATATTCGCTCAACTACTAACCATATATGTTCACATTCTTTTGGATAGTTCGCATTTAGTGAATGGAAAGCTTTGAACAGAAAATCAAAAGCGTGTAAGACCGAGCAGGTTTTGTAAACATTGGTATCAATGATTACGTAAGATTCTGTGATGCAAGAATAGGATGCGCCAACCACAATCATATAAGGCTGAACCGTTAAATTTAATTCACTTAATTTATTCCTTCGTTTTACTATGCATTCTTCAATACTTCCGCAAGTCTGTAAAAAATAATAGCATTACAATTAAGAAGTAATAAGATAATTAATGATCATAGAAATCTGATCATTTTAACAGCCCTATTGTCAGATTTACAAGCAATTACGCATCAAATGAATAAATTATCAAAAAACATAGTTAAAAAGAATGGTAAAAGAATGAGACAATAAGCCATACCGACACCAGGTTGATTAAACTTTCTTGGCATTCTAAAATACTCGGCTTCCAGTGCGTTTTCTTACATCTTATTCGACCTTTGGGGGGAAAGATCATCGCTAAGGCTGCAATCTGAATTGCGTTTTTTGAATCTATAATAATTATAAATTAAAACATGTATGTGCCTCATTCTAGAATATTAATTTATTATACCTTGACTAATTTCAGAAGATAGGGGATCAACAAATTCCTCCGTGGCTTTATCCAAAGTGTGTATGTTCTTCAATTTGATAAAGAATTTCTCCCATTTTTGATACTCGTTTAATAGCGAATGTATGGGACAATTTGGAAATAATTCGTGAAAATCAAATTGAATCTAAAACAAAAATAGAAAAGTTTAATAAATTGTCAAGTATCGGACTTGCATGTTTTATTAGTCATGTTAATATAAGATTTGACCTACCAGTGTAAAAGCATTTTTATGTTTTAATATAGGCCATTCAATCATATATTGTTCTACTGTTGGTATGGTGTTTTTTATTTTTCTTAAGGGAAAAGTTGTTTTCCAATTATGAAGAACCAAGTCCCAAGGTTCTTGGAAACTTTTTAGCCATACAGCACAGTCATGTAATTCATCTAAAATAATAATTAGAGGTAAGTACCTATGTAGTGATGATATAGATACTATACTACATGGGTACTGAAAACCACGTTTAGAAGTATCTGATATACACCTACCCTTATTAGAAATATCCTCTATTAAAGTGTTGTCAGTTGATGTACCGTCACTATCGCTTAAGCTAATCTTTGGCAAATACACTCTTCTTAAATTTCGATACATGTCGATAAGTTTTCCCTTTGCATTTATAGGTTTCTTCAATTTATTTCCTGGTACTCGTGCGATATAGTAAGTAGCCTTAGTTTCAGTGGGAAAGATGTTGCATATCTTTTCAGATAAAATTTCAAAATCGATCGGAATTAATCCACTTTCACTGAAATACAAAACATGATCAATTAATTGTTTAATAAAGTTTCTATGAGTATTCAATTTGTTACCTATCTTGAGACATCAAACCGCTAATAAGAATATGGGAAAGTTTACTACGCATGTTTCGTGTGAGTCGTTTTTCTTTTCGATATGTATTTAAAATGTATCTTCCCGACACTGTCTTATCCAGAAATGCTTCCACGTCCAAATTATACACGTTTCGGCAAGCCTTTTTCAAATTCTCTTCTCCGCAAAATGCCATTTTTCTCTTCGTGGCAGCCTGAAATGCTTCCCCAATGACATTTGTAGCATCTTGTAGTGCTCCATACGATGCGGACGTGGAGCATGATGATGTAGAAGCCGAGGGAGATAAAATAAATTCAATGATCTCATTTGGATTGGAAGCAGAATCTTCTGCTACTGGAAGGCTGGTTGATGGCATCTAAACAAATTATTATATTTCGCAAAAACCATTTGTTAAATAAACTTACATTGTTTTCAATATCCTCTAAGAATGGTGTGTTAATAACATTTTGATATTGTTTAAGCCTGTTTGAAAACTTCACCCTGGGGCCTATTTTAGGGATCAATTCCTTCAAACTATCAAAATCTAAGCACAATAGCGCATCTTCGTCGATATCTTGCTCTAGAATTTTAAATAATGAAACTTGAAGTATACCTACACATTGTAAGACGGTATAAATATTTTGAGCTGCAAAATATCACAGTGTTGTTAAAAAAGTGATGCGGCGAGTGCCCACTTTTTGCACTAAGGGCATCCTCTTAGGCTACGCGCTTAGTGTTTAGAAAACTTTGTGTAAATGTTGCTTAACGCTCTTTATCAAACAAATTTATTGTCTCATTCTTATTTATCAGGGCAAATAAAGACGAACATTATATTTTCATACCTGCAAAGACAGCTACTAAATCAGGAAATCCCCATTCACAAAGCAATTTTTCCATATTACTATACGCGAGACTATACGTACAATTTGTGGCGACAACAAATCTAAAAAAAAATTATTATCATGTAGGTACCTACCAAGTATTTTAGACTATAATCATAATTAGCTATTTGAGGACCATTATCATCTAACATAGTGAGGAAAATAACTAATGGGATAAATTCGAAAAATCATTTAATGCACATTTTCAGAAAATAACCTGGAGGAGTGTAGCGTGTATATAGCGCAAATGAAACAAAATTAAAAAATTTTATATCTTTTGTTTTTGAAGTTATGACGTCATGTTTTTGCAAATGAAAACTAATATTTTTTACTCTTAATTTTGAACAAAGTCTAGAGTAGATTGTGTGACAAAAGGGGTATTAAAAATTGAAATTGAAATAAATTTCTAATTTTTCTAAATGTTTTCAGAAGGGCCCAAATGTTCCGTTTCTTCAAAAATTTGCGCCTCTTCTTTAATTTTTTTTCAGCATCCATAATACAGAAGTATGGGACTAACATCTTTATAAATAGGTATCTGATTTTCTAATTTTTCAGTTTTTTTCCCATATTTCCTAATTTCAAGGTGGTGTACCTACCGCTAAACGGACGTGCAAAGAAATTTCTATGACGCCCAGGATCGCAATCCAAAATCTAGTTATAAATTTGTTTGCCACCAACCTGCACTTGAGCATACGAATGCAAAATTTTACACAAGTTGGTCGTTGTATGTAAAAGTTATGCACCTTCAACTTTACACATCCCATTATTAATGGGGGGGGGGGGGGGGATTAATACAACAAAATGTTAAGGCGTTAAGACCTTCAAGGTAAATCCCCTATTAAAAAAAAATTCAGAACAATTTCCCTAAAAGTACGTAGCTTAATTTTTTTAAAATCACTTATAATTATACAAGGAAGGCAAGTTTTGAAGTCTTTGGGAACGTGACTCCCAAAGGAAACGTTTTGGACCCTTGGTTTATTTAGAAAATTACTTGCTTTAAGTCTTATGTCATATAATAAGGACATTACTTTGGCTGAAACCAATATATGGGTAGTTCTCCCTGGCTAGTTTGTTGGTCTCCTTGGGACCTACTTCAAGTACGCAGATCAGCTATTTCGTGTCGATTGGCCTATTTTAAATTGCTATCATTACTACTGTGTATTAGGGTGGAGCGAAACATTTTTTAAATTAATAATGCCTGTGTGTATATTAGTTGTGTACAATAAGCCTTAATAACCCCGTAAAATCTCAAGTGTGTCATCCGTTTCCTTCTGCTGCCGAAATTCATTTTAAAAATGCTATAACTTTACCATAATTTTTAATATTTCTTGCTGTTATAAGTGGTCTTTAAATGGACCACTTAGCTTGTTTAATGTTTGAAACAACCCAGAACTCACCAAGGGGAGGTGGCTGCATGTCGACTTCCATCCCTACCCCAACCCCACCCAAACACCAGCTATTTTTTCCAGATTTATACTTAAAACAGGTAAATATGGAGATTTTGTTTCAAATTTGGGAAACATTCGATTCTTGATTTTATAAACCTATTTCTTGATTCTTCTCCACATACAGCAGTTGATTCTTCTGTTACCAGCTTCATACATCTCTCGATTGCTTGTGTATGTCATGGAAAATTCATTATAGGGATCTCATCAGATATATCAACTATCAGGTTGCTTCAATCATCGCATCAGAAACGTGAGGGAGGCTCTGTAATTTTCGCTGATTGCCAGTCATTAACTTTATGTAATCTGTGGCCTCAAAATTAAATGGCGGTATTTTAAAATCTCGTACAGTACCTATCTAGTTCATTAGCGTTTGTAGTTCGGCACTTTAATATTCGTCTAAGTCCCAGTTCTCGCACATGTTAACGAGTATCTGCTAACATAGCGAGTATTTTCAGGGTTGCCAAAAAAACAGTTTCTTTGTATCACTGGGTCTATAAGTATGTTTAATTATTTTGACAAAAATCGTGATTTTTGAATAATACCAGATATACCGTATGAGATTTTAAAATACCGCCATTTAATTTTAAGCCCACAGATTACATAGAGTTGATCGACTGACAATCAGCGATAATTACAGAGCCCCCGTTAACAACACATATTTCTGATGATGATTTAAGCGACCTGATAGTTGATATTTCTGATGAGATCCCCATAATGAATTTTCCATGTCATACACAAGCAGTCGAGAGGTGAGTGAAGTTGGTAACAGAAGCATCAACTGCTGGATGTGGAGAAGAATCAAGAAATAAGTTTATAAAATCAATCTGTTTTAAGTATCAACAATTTTTGTTTAAATCTGGAAAAAATAGCTGGTGTTTGGGTGGGAGTGGGGGTAGGGTGGGTGTGGAACTCGGCATGCAGCCACCTCCCCGTGGTGAGTTCTGGGTTGTTTCAAACATTAAAAAAGTAAGAGGTGCATTTAAAGATCACTTGTAATAGCAAGAAATATTAAAAATTATGGTAAAATTATAGCATTTTTAAAATGAATTTCGGCAGCAAAGGGAAACGGATGACACACTTGAGATTTTACAGGGTTATTAAGGCTTACTGTACGCAACTATTACATAAGTACATAAGAATTACAAATTAAGAAAAAAAATGAAATCTCGCCCGAAATTCGCTCCACCCGCTGTGTATATTTAGAGAAATATCCATGAAACCAACAAACAAACCAGAAAATGTAATATACTCAAAAGCTAACACAATCGTCACCTTAAGTCTGCAATTTTCCCATATTATTGCACTAAGACGTTATCGTAATGATTCCTTAAAAGCAACAGTCGGCCATGACAGACATGCATATTTTTTTACATAGGTACTGAACTTATGTCAGGCGCATAAGTTGAAAACATATAGGTACTTCATTTAGGTATACTTACACTATATGTTATGAAGTGATGATTCTTGTGGAGTTTATAGGTGCACCACTCCCACTCGTAATTCGTATATGAAACACAATTTTTACACGAACTTATGTGTATGAACGCAATTACCCTTCATGTGTGGGAATGGTGAAGGAAAGAGAAATGCGCTGCGCAGTGAGTTGCGAATTGCTTGAATCGCTTTATAGCTTAAGTCAACATGCAAAGTTATTGACTCAAAGAATAACTTGTTAAACCAATTGCCTTAAACTTTTCCATCACATGCAAAGTTCTTCAGCATACAAATACTAATTTTCGAATTAAACGTGTAGGTTGTAAAAATGAATAAACAAAGGTTGTATATAGAACAATTAACTTATTTTAATATCATATATCTCATACATTGAAGCATCCTTTCAGCGTCTTTTGAAATGATAAAAAACAAATACTTTGCTTTATATGTAATACATGTTGAATTAAAAACGTGAACTGCTTCTTTTTGGTTATGATAAAACATAAATATTGAATCAATTAACTATTCTTTACATAAATGAAATGTTAAATTAAAATGTAGTATGTACTTATACCAAAATATTTTAGGTTGATTTAATAAGAAATTGTGTAACATCTTTGGGGTTATTGCACCAACAAATTCATTTTTCTCAGTGTAGGATATTTCTGTGGCGAGATCTCGATCGATTTATAAAAAGCTTAAAAAGCACCCTATGATTGCTTCCGAATGTTCAATGGTCATGATTATGGGATCATAACGTTCTGGCAAACCGTGCCCTACCCCTACCCCCCATAAAATCCTAAATCATCCAGCCAATGGCTATAAATCTTTATTTAATTTATTTAATCGACGTATCTTAATTTGTTCAGATATATAACAAACGAAAATATCACTTACTTGTTGCTATGAGAAAGAAAGAATTTAATTTGCTGTCAGTTATCTTTGTGACAATCGTGAAAATTAATTTATGGATTCAGATTTTACTTCCAAAATGGTTTACGCACTAGTCGAAAGAGTGGAAATTATTCTACTTTTTGCGAAAACGAATCGACCGATTTTAAAAAATCAAACGTCAAAATACAGGACCTCGAAAGACCTGTCAAACAAGCTATTACTCGATACCACTTTGTCAGTTAAAACTTTTAAGGGAATGACCCTTGGAGGCAGAGGGTGAAAGGGGGTGAAGTAGTTTTTGGTTAAAAAGTTCTCCCCTTTGACAAATCTTTTGATGTGTCTCGGCGTTTTGTCCTATCCGTGGTGAGAAGTTTTCAAATGAACACAGTGTATATTTATTATTCATAATTTATTTATTTTTACGCTACTAATTTTCTTAATTGAGGCCGAACGTAAGGTTCTATAAGTGATCCTTTCCTCATGACAAAAAATATGTTTTTAATTATTTTACTATGATATCGTCTAGACTAGTATATCTAATTTATTTATATTTGTTTCAGGTAAATCAATCATTCCGGAACTATTTATCACCTGAGACGAAGCAGTTAACGTAAGTTTCGTCAAATTGCACAATACATTCGAACTTAAATGACTTAGAACTAATTTGATTTTCCCAATGATGAGTTTAGTTTCAACTTTCAACTCAAATATGTCTTAGAATGTGCCTTGGAATTTGCGATTAACTTAACGCTATTTACGTTAATGAAAGTTGCACTATTTAGTAATGTTTGGTTGTATCGAGGGTTACGCCGTTCACAAGATTTTATAAAATGTGTGGCGCCCCTCTTGGACCGTTTCTATTGCAAATGATGCAATCGTGGGTTAAACTAAAACAAATGGAATCCACTGACCAAGTTTAATTAAAAGGTCATCGTGCACAGGGTGGTTCAAATGCATGACTCGCCATTGGGAGCCTCGTAACGGTGAGAGATACCGTACGACATTACATTACGCGACATTTCATGACGTACCCTATCACGGCGACACTTCATTATACCCAACTTCGCCAATTCATCACCGGACATTTCATCACATTGTATAGCTACATCTTTTTTGATTCTGCGTGAAATGAAACAATTAAATTAGTGACAGAATAAAATAGGTAGGTAATACACAAAATAAACCCCTAAAGCGGATCTAAAAAAGCGGTAGAGCGGTGTGATCCTACGGGGTCATTTGATTTGACCCATTTTCAATAGACTTGTTACATGTGGCATGTAGGTCAACTGTGCAAAGTTTGAACAGAATAGGATCAAGCGTTTAGCATAGAAAGAGAGGCGTGACCCTACGGGGTTATTGAATTTGACCCATTTTCAATAGGCTTATTTCATGTGGCATGTAGGTCAACTGTGCAAAGTTTGAACAATTGTGCAAGCGCAAAGGTAGTTTTTGTAGCTCAAAAACGGGTTTTGCGCGTAATGGCAAAGGTGACCAGCATGACTTCTTGTCGCGCCATCTTTAAAGACTTCGGCATACTGACCCTTGTTTGCGTGTATATATTTATATGAGATGTGCTTGTATATATATGGGCACAGGTCTCGGTATGCCCGTAATAAAGACGTCCACTCTAAGGCCGGATGTCCACCGCATCGGAACGACCAAGATCGGTGCGATTTGAATCGCCCGATAAAGATCGCGCGCGTGTGCTCCTATTGAAGCCTGTCCAGTGTCCACAGGCTCGATTTTCGTCGGGACCGATCGAAATCGCAACCGACTATTTTCGCCCGACCCGACGTTCTTGAACGATAATTTGTCGGCAGTCGTGTGTCATAATAATCAAAAGTGCTGGTAATCTTTTTTCTACCGTCACACATCTTCTGTAATTGGTGTCCCTTTTGGCAATTAATGGTCGAGCAATGTCAGCCAAAGGAAAAAACTACTCTTGGACATACGATACATACATTTAAATTTGTGTTCATGATTCGCAAGTTCATGGGCACAAATGAAAGCACCTCTGTTTCTTTTATTAGTTATGTACGGAAGAACCCAATAACTGTGGCGGCGAATTATCTTTCGCCTGTGGTGCAAACGCATGACAACTGCTTCACTTGACATTTTATTTAATGTCAACTGTCAACCCGATAAAAATCGTTCGAAAGGCAATCTTCCTATGGACATGAATTGCCAATTTTAGTCGGCCCGATCAATCTGGATACGACTACAGTTGGACCGATCTTCGTCGCCCCGATTCGGTGGACATCCGGCCTTACAATACCAGAGTCAAAAATATGTATTACATACCTTTTGCAAGGTGTAAATCTACGTCCACGGCCCCTGACATAATAGGGCTAAAAATTTTTAATAATTTGCCGGGCAGTATAAAAAATGCACAGAATAAAAGAAATTTCAAACGTTCTTTATACTCATTTTTAATCACACATTCCTTTTATAACTTGGACGAATTTTACCAATGTATACCGACACTGCATAGCCAACTTATTCTAAATGTTGTTTTTTCCTGTATAGTACTCATCTATTTTATTGTTTGTTAACTTGTTGTTTATGCCTATATGTGTTTTTTACGATCTATGGCAATAAATTATATTATTATTATTATTATAACTAAATAGGTGCAAGCGTTTGATAGTTATCGTGTTCACGGACAGATCACAGACGGACTCGCGGACACCATCGACTCCCCTATAAAGCTTGCATCGCTTTGCTCTGCCGATTAATAATCGTACTGCATCGCAGTTTTTGTACTTCGTCTGGCCGCTGACGGATATACTTGCGACTGTTAAACTTTGTCAATCTTTTTCTTTACATTTCATCACATGTAAGGTAAGACATACGCCAATTGCAGATTTGTGGAGACGTTAATTTTATCAATATGAAAGGAAAGCCGCGAGATGCTGACCGGTTTCTAATTCTAATATGAAATGTTATTCATGAATCATGTTCACCCTGCTAACCGCGTGAGGCGTGAGTCGCATCATCCGCTAGTTCGTACTCACTCAAACGATAGTTGTTTAAGGAATTTTATTTTAGGTACGCATTTGCAGAAAGAAGCCGCAATTTGACCTTTTCATTTTTGACAGCTAATAAATTGCATTGGATGAGATTATCTGATGGAACGAACAGAACTTCCGGTGACCGGTGTGCAGAAAACTGTAGACAAAAACGTCAGTGATTTCTGTATTATAACGTCGGTTTCAAACATACATTTGTTGCACCTGTGACAAAAACCATTTATGATGTTTTTATATCAGGATTCCATTTTTGTCAGAGGATTTGTTTAATGACAATTTAGTTTGAAGATATTTTCTTATTTCAATCTAAACCTAATTAAATGTGTAGTTGTGTGCAGATGATTGGACCAATTTTATGTAGCATGGATTGAAAACGTACACAATGCGTATCCACCTCAAGATCGGGTAGGAATAGAATATCGCATCTATAATGGGGGGTCTATTTTATATAACAACAAGGGAAATCGCTAATTAAATGGGAGCTAATTGTTGGTCAGAACTCATTATTAAGATGCGACAAATCTACTGTAAACTCACCTTTCATTAGAAACGTCCTTCTGTATCTACGCATAAAGGTTGGCATGGCAGCATTCAGTCTGGTCGTCTTCCGCGCTCAAGGGTCATGTAAACAAATATCGCGACTGCTTAACCACAATCCTCGCCAATTAATTAAGTAACTCACCGGGGGGCGTTAGCCCCGAACTGGCCCTAAGCTCTCCTGGATCTCTGAACACTCCGGTTGGCAATTGGGGTTGAATGCGTCGTTGAGGATGACTTCCTGAAGGGTTAAGATGGAGCTCATACCTATTTGGGAAAGGGTTACGCCGCGCGCGTGTATTATTTAGGATACACATCCCGCCTCGGTCCTCTGATCAGGACCCTCGGCCAATAGATCAGTAACGTCGATCTATATCGCTCATTGCCCTACCTGGGAACGGCATCCAGGTCAAGCTCACCCCCGAACTCTTTTTGTTAACAATGAGGCCTTTATGTTTCGTATTGGGTCGACACCATGATCTACTCGAGCGAGTAGATCACTCAGCGGTAATCAACGGGAGCTACCCGCGGGACCGCGTCATAGGCACATGCACATAATGCACTTCTAAAAGCCTAGGAATATATCCGGATATCTGCGAGGGGTTTTACCTAAGCCCAACAACAAAGCACGACCAGCACGATGGCCTGCACAATACACTCACCACCTACACGTGGGAGACCACTCACCACCTACACGTGGGAGACACTCACATTAAAGGCTATTACGCCAAACTCACTAATACATCCGATGCTCTACTTAGCATCCCTTATACGATCGTGACTAGAGCGCGTACGCAACTTAACTGCCTTAACACGATCCCTTAAGACCCTTGCACCCATATGTGCACAATCGCGCATTCTTGACCAGTCAGCTTGCCACATTTATCAAATAGGGGTTGCGTTGACATTTTACTTTTTCGTTATTAAGGACTACCCTAAAATATGGTTCTTACACATCTTAATAACATCCCTTGTTATCCATTTTAGGTTTTTTTCTAGTAATGATGCTAAAGTGTCTGGAGAATTCTACTTTTCTAATAGGTAACGATAGGTACCTTTCTACTTGAAATTGAATAAGATTACTATTTGGGAATAAGATTTCAGTCGACGAAATAAAAATGGAAACATTGTTACTGCATGCAGGTAGAATTGATATACTCGTATGCATTATCTACAACTTAAAATCGCTCATAATGACTGATAGGCCAGTAAATGAACGTGGAATACGGCGATACTGTGTAATTTTCCGCGTCTCCACCGAATCGCATGAAAATTTGGATTTAGGTTCCTCTTACCCTCTACTTCAAAGTTGAACTTGAGCCCAGGGTTGCTTTTACTTGGGGGGTGAATGCCACCCCTTCTCGGGGGGGAAAAAAGATACGTTCAAAATAAGTCCGGAAATTGATAAATTGAGTAATTCTAAGCAACTTTTGTTCTATAGAGTTTTTTCACTAAGTCAATAGTATTCGAGTTAATTGCGAGTGAAAATGTTCATTTTTCAACAAAAAAACTACGTTTTCAGACGGTTTTTCGCAAATAACTCTAAAAGTAAGTATTGTATCGAAAAAAGTATTCTTAGCAAAAATATAGCTTATAAACAGACAAACAAAATGGTCTATATATGAAGTCTGTAGACCCAGTAGAAGCAAAGTTGTAGCTCATGAAAAGTAGGTTCTCATTCGTCAAATTCCAAATCGAGTACTTCAACGTGAAATAACCAAAAAATGAAGCACTTTTCGGGGAAAAGTTATGAATACTTCTTTAAAGTGTTTGAAAAAACCTTTCTTTTTGTTTTTAAGAAAAGTTCCTAGCATCAAAAGTAAGTGAGTTACGCTCAAAATAAAGTTGGTCCTTTTTTTTTGGTAAAAAAATTGAGGAAATCACCCCCTAATTAGCACCCCAATTGTAATTAAGCGTTACCGCTTTACAGTTTATTTTATTTATGTATTGTTTATATGATCTGTAAGTTTGACCGGCGCAAAGTGCTTATTTTTGAAAAAATGTTTGAAGTAAAAAAAAATTTTGAAATTTTGAAAAATTGTCTTTTTTTTCCAAATAACTAATAGTGTATTAGTTTAGTTTACTACAGTAGGTACGTATCTTTTTTCCCCCCGAGAAGGGGTGGCATTCACCCCCCAAGTAAAAGCAACCCTGGGCTCAAGTTCACCTTTGAAGTAGAGGGTAAGAGGAACCTAAATTCAAATTTTCATGCGATTCGGTGGAGGCGCGGAAAATTACACGGCAAAACGGTCATTTTCTGGCCTATGAGTAATATTTATAAAGAGAAGGCAATCTAAAGCTGCTGGAATGAGTTCGTGAATCTTCATCGACCAATTCAAAATTAATCTTAACGCGCTAATTTTATTAGATATTTCATATTTATATTTCATATTTATTTATTTCCCTTTCAGATTACATTAGTAATATAGGGTCGTCAGGAGAGTAAATCGTATACAAACAATTAGTTAGTGACAAACGTAACATATAAGTATATAAAACATTTATAAGTGTATAAAACAAAAGACAAGAGACATATAGGACTCTCGATATCATACTGGAGAGCCTGCCAAGTACTCCACCACTGTGTAATATGGGTGCTCCAGAAAGAAATTTTTCGCCAAGGATTTAAATTGTGCTGCTTTGCATTTTTGGATCCGCATAGGTAGGTGATTAAATAATTTAATGCACCTATATGTGGGAGATTGTTCATATAAATGTGTAGTGTGTTTTGGGATACAGAGTTGCCGTGCGAAACGCGTTTTCATCGTGCTGCTGACATCTTGGTTGGTACTGAATTGATGGAGGTTGTCGAACGTGTAGAGAACACATCTGTAGATACTTATAGAGAGAGCAGACAGTCATAATTTTCATGCGCCTGAAAAGTGGCCGGCAGTGCTCTCTTAGACCAGAGTGACACAATCGCCGTATTATGCGTTTCTGAGCAATTAGAACTCTGTTGGCAGCTGGCGCATGACCCCAAATGATAATTGCGTATAGTAGGTGGCTTTGCACATGGGCATAGTAATATAGTAAGAGTGTGGATGACCAGACAACATCCCGCAAACATAAAATGGTATAGCTCGCACGACTAAGTTTGGCGCATATATGGTTGACATGTGTAGTCCAGTTTAAATTTTCATTAATGTGCACGCCTAGAAATCTTTCGTTGCTGTCGAATGATAGTACTTTATTGTTTATGTATATAGTTGGGTAACTCGGCGAGCTTGCGCGACAATTGTGATAGAAGATTACGCTTGTTTTTGAGTCATTTAGCTTTAGTTTATTAGCAGTACACCACTCCATCATTCGTAGCACTGCATATGTATGTTGCAACGCATTATCTAGATTCCCAAGAGTCAGTATGAAGTGTTAAACGCCCTACAGACAGTACGATTTGTCGTACAACTTATCGTACGACTTAGATCGATACTACAGTCTGACAGATAATCGTACCGTGTGTAGCGATGTCGGACGACGGATCGTTAGTCGAAATCGTATCGGATGGGAGTATGAACCTGCCATAAAACTTGGCGTACTACTCGACTTGCAAATTGCAGATCGTATCGTGTGTATGTGAACTGTGCGATATCTGACCAACTTTAGTACGATTTCGACTACAGGAAAGGTGATGAGTCTATTATTTGGGTATTTCTCGCTACTTACCTTACCTTTATTAGAATGGATGCTAAATATAAAGATTTTTGGGAGGAATTCATAAGCTTATACAGAGAACATAGTTGTTTGTGGAATATAAAGTCGAAGAAGTATGCAAATAAAATTAAATGCAACTCAAGTTATGAAGAATTGCTAATAAAATATAAGGAATAACCCCCCAACGCCACAATAGACATTTGTCAACTAAAGTCTGCTTTTATAATTTGCGGCATTTGTCGTTCGACTTATCGTTTACGTTTGTAGGGAATCACGTCGTACGATAAGCTGAAACGATGTTTGATACGACTTGTCGTACGATAAGTTGTACGACAAATCGTACCGTCTGTAGGGCGCTTTACATGACTATGTGAAATGTGAATGTTGGTCAATATAATATAATGCTGAGAAAACAATGCAATAATTAGTTTATCATTAAAAAAACTATTTTTTTAATGCTCTCATAACTGCCTGTGTCAACTTTAAAATCTGTCCATTATCTTTGCATAGAACTAAGATTGATGGTTATGTGCTTATATATAAAATTATCAATCACCTTCTTGACAACTCCTACTTACTTTCCAAAATTCTAATGATTACTCCTTCATATGTCACTCGTCATCAACAGCTTTTCGAAACTTGGACATTTTTTCGTTTAGCTTTAATTTATTTAAAAAGAAATTATTTAAAATATTACTTGAAATCCCTTAATTCGGTTTATTAACTTTGTTATTTATCCTTTTTCCTTTTCTACACGTCGCATCGCATTTACTATCATGCCATACATAATTTATTTTACTGTGTCTTAATTTTAATTTTATTTCATACTGTACGTAATTACATTTTGTTTGCCTCTACTCTTTGTTGATGCCCCGCATACTAGTTTATCACTTATTTGTTTAAAATTATTTTTATTTTAAGTCTTCTTTACCCAAGCGCAACTTTTTTTCATTATAGTGTATAGATGATTATAGCTGCAAGAGATAAGATGAATTTCTTGCTTTGTCAACTCCTGTCTTGGTCCTTAGTCAGTTCCCACCGACACTGTGCAGCGGCGCCACTTATTACACTCAAATTGTTGATTTACCGCCCGCCAAGATACAGACTTTATTTACAAAAATTATGATTTCATTTTTTGGGGTCATGTTTAGAAGTATACCTTACCTAAAAAACTGTCGGTTTACTTTTTCCATAAATCGTCTTGATCGAGAGTAAAAAAAATAAAACAGATTAGCGCAATAATCGGGGCGAAACATCTAATCTTTAAACAATCAGTATTCAGTTGCTATAAACTAAAAAAAAAATAGTCCGAACATTTTGTAGATAAAGGTCTAAATTTATAAAATAGTTCTTAAAAAAAATTGTTTTTTGAAAAACAACTAGAGTTTTTATGGCGGGCGCTCTTATGGAAATTTACATTGGGTGCAGTGGGTACAGAAGACTCTTAATATGTTATTTATATTTTAATTTACTCTGTTAACCTTGTTTAAGCTTTTATTTTGATTATGCTTGTGGAATGTCACATTTACCATTGATTTATATTTTTTTCAATACGATGTAGTTGCTATTTTAGGTTTGTCCTGTTTGTAACTCAAATTGATTAAATAAATAAATAAAAATTGGAAAATCAGCGAAATTAACTGAGCTGTCAGTCCACTTTGCCATTTTATTAAAAGAAAAAATGGTACGTGGCAAAGCGACACGGAAAGAAATTCGACAATTAATAGTAAAATCGTTTCTTAAGGGAAAATCCTTTAGGACAATAGGTCAGGAATTCAATTTGCCCAACTCAACGGTGGCAGATATTGTAACAAAGTATGGGAAAACAGCATCAATCGAATTTGCAGGAAACAGCACAGGAAGACGGCCAAAAGTTACCCCTAGAATGCTGGTAACAATTTGCAAATCTGGACGAAGAGACACGTACGGAATCTTACTATAAAATGGAACGAAGTAACAAATGCTAATCTTTCTCGCTAAATCTGTCGAAGGTGGATCCACAAATCAGGTTTACGTTTTTATAAAGTAAGTGGATTTTTAGATCAAAATTAGTGAGCCTTAGAAAATACTTTTTTAAAGAGGCGAAAGAAAAATATCTTTAAAATAGAAAAACAATAAAGAAGAGATTGGCTTGGGCTCGGGAACGGCAGGCGTGGTCTTACCAAGACTGGAAATCATTTTTAGTGATGAATCTCGATTTGATATCAGTGTGGGCGATAATCGAAAAAGAGTTATCAGAACGAAAAACGAAGCATTTCACAAAGATTGCTTAAAGCATTCTGTAAAATTCCCCAGTGGTGTAATGGTGTGGGGCAGTATGTCTGCAAATAGGTTGGGACAATTGCACTTTATAAATGGTAATGTTAATACTCAGAAATATCAAGCAATTTTCGAACAAAGTTTATTGCCTTCACTTAAGACATTATCACCTGATGCAGACTTTGATTTTCAACAAGACGGAGCATCATGTCACACGGCAAAAACGACTAAGAAATGGTTACAAGAGCACAATATTAGCGCTTTAGATTGGCCCTCAAGTAGTCCAGATCTCGATGCCATTGAGACAGTGTGGCATAAAATGAAGCAACGTTTGCGTAATCACCCGCAACGCAATATTGCTTCTGTGAGGGAAACATTACAAGAGATATCTTTGGCACCGATGAATGTACATCTCTTGTGGCGACCATGCCTACACGAATCCAGGCTGTTATTAAAGCCAAAGGGGATGTAACTCATTATTAAGGGGTGGTGTCCGAACATGTTTGTGTCACATTAAATTATAATTTTACGTTGTTTTGTGATATTTCAAAGTTTGTAATTAATTAATTTTGCATCAAAATATAAAATCGTAGTTACTAAATGTCATAATTTATAACTATAGAAAATTAATAAAAAAAACATACAATAATTTTAAGTTGCAATATTTTTAAAATCGTCGGTGTTCGAATATTTATGTGTGAGGGCTCGTAAGGTCAGCATGTCGCATATTGCAAAATCAGACAATGCCAACGTTCTTATTTACGGAGACATTTTTTTTAATTATAACCATACGTGCTTCTAATAAGAGAAAACAGCACATATAAGCAGTATTGGCTTTTTGGAAAGTACAGATCAATGATCAATGCATGGAAAATGCTCTAAAGTTACTCGCCTAAGGGCGAAAACCTTTTTTATTTTTTTAAATAGCAACCACTAGCTTTCAATACATATTCTTAAAGAGTACACTTTTTAGCTTATTTTCGAACGAAGTTGGGTGCGCTATTGCAACCACTTTCTCTGTCCGTCCATCCGTCTGAGACCGTAACTACTATAGTTTTCAATATATTTAGTTCGTTCTTTTTGAATTCGGTAGCTTATAGCTTTGGCACCTGAGCCAAGAAAAATCTTTTCGATTAATGCGCGCATGTTTAAAATATGTGGTATGTTTATCTTATTTCAAGAAAATGTCTATAAATAAGAAAGTTGACTGTATGCATGCGCACATCCGGTTTTTACAATATGCGATAGGCTTGCCTTTACTAGTAGCATATTCTGTAGTTAATATTTCAAAACTATCTATAAATAAGAAAACTGACACTGCGCATATGCTTACATTAATTTTTTCTTGGTTGAGGTACCACAGCATGCAAAAAAAGTGATCTTAAAAACTGTAGGAAGACGAACGGACGGAGAAAGTGATCATAATAGCCTTCCAATTCCAACATGAGTCGGAAAATGCGCTTAAAAAGACGATTAGTATGTTGTTATGTTCCGAAGTGAACGTGAATTTATCGACTATAAATTTCATAATACTATTGCGTTGCCGAAAATGCGGTATTGGATGTGTACTTTAAATCCGCTAACTCCAAAATCTAGTTACTCAATATATGCTTAATATTAAGCGGATTGATATAATCCAAAGGGATTCTACCATCAAGGCGTTTATTCATTATTTAGCGTTTTCATGCATACAGATATTCGTGATCTTCGAAAACTTGGTTGACAGCAGTCGATACTAATAAAATTGTACTTTCCCCGACGCACTATAAAATCGTGATTGTTTGTTGCCTTTGAAATTTGAATGCTACATTAGCTCCCTCCAATATTTTATTCAAGAGTTTATGCGATAAAGAAAACTTTAATTTGATTTGCCGAATTTTGGCGTATAAAATGGAAAAATGGGTAGTAGGTAATTGCGAATGTTGTACTATTCCTAATCGCTTTGGAAATATTTTCTCGTAAATGTGATGTTTATAACAAATCTTATACTCTCTGCTTGTATCAAATCGATTGAGATTGTGGTAAATGGCACCAAATTGACTTAAAAATAATGAAGATGTAACTTCACCTTGTGATAACCGAATTTCATTTACATTAAGCGGATTGGTAAACAAGCAGTCTTGTTTATTTTATTCAAGTTTTACACGCTAAGATATTATTCCTGAACCTTGTACCTATAGCTAATAATTCCTTAGTTCGGCAACTGTGTTTGATCTATAATTCGAAATGTTACATTTGAAGCCAGCTTAAAAAAAACGTACCGTAAGCACAGAAAAGGCTTATTTCAAATCTAATTGTGTTTATTGGTTTTTTGTAATCTGTTCGGATTTGCATTGTTTATTTTGGCGATTGAACGCGGTATGGGTAGTACCTATACATGGATTGTAAAAAATGGTTGTGAGATATAATATTCAGTCAATAGAATCTAAAATACAAAGTGAAAATTACTAAAGTAGGCAATGAGTGGGTAGTGTACGTATAGGTAATGTACATTAAAGGGAAAGTTTGGTGAAAAAGTTTAGGCAATACTGCCGTTACAGATGAACAAGTTTGTGTATTTAGGATACGCATCGCCCAGCATCAAAGTGTTTTTGTGAACATTTGGTTTCAGGTAGTTACGGTGTACATTGAAAAAGTTGGATATTCTCAGGTTCTTTGTAGGGGTATAAATAGGACCATTTAACTAATGGGAACTTTTGGTACTTATACCACGAAATTTACTAACTCGCGAAGTTGATTCGTTTCAGGAGCTTACGCTTATTAAACTTTGAACAGTTTACAGAATTACAGATCTTTAATAATCTCGTGAAAGGTTGCTGAACTTTTTGCTAGTTGCTACCTCGTCGGTATTTCACTAGACACATAAAAATCCAATGAAATTTCAAGTGCAAGTTCTTCGTTGGAAGTTGACGCATATTTAATTCCAAATTAAATATTTTACATTAGATGAAAAATATTTTTAAATTAAATGTTCACTTTACACAAAAACCGAATAGTGTGTAAACTTTGCAGTTAAAATAGATTGCGGTAATTGAACTATGGTAAATCAGATATTGTGGTTACCGCAACTTTGAAAGTATGACAAACTCTAATTAAAATTCTTGTGTATTTATTTAGCTTCAATTTGTTTAATTTAGCCAATTGTGGGTTTAATATATTCAGGAATAAGTTTAGAATAAGTTTTACTTTAAAAAAATGCTAGGAAACTGTAATACATTACAAGCAAATTACTACATATTTTAGTAATTGTCGAGCTAATTGTAATAGGGTTTTAATTAATTTCTTTACTTTAATTATATTAAATATGTAATGGAAAAATTGCGTAATACAAACTCAATACCTAAAAAAACAGCGATAACTTTTGCCTTTGACGTATATTAAATTTATACTTGTTTATAAATTAGTTAAAGAACTGCAAGTAGTGCAAGTGCAATAACGTTCAAAATGTCCGTCAAAACCATCAGGAAAACGACAATACATTCAATGTTTTGGCTGCAGTAGCGGAAAATCCGAATATAAGTTTAAGAACAATTCTTCCTCAAATCAATTTCTCTGTACTCTGGTTCCGGAAAATTATAAAGAAATAGTAT
Organism: Photinus pyralis; assembly: GCF_008802855.1. Classification (NCBI taxonomy): domain Eukaryota; kingdom Metazoa; phylum Arthropoda; class Insecta; order Coleoptera; family Lampyridae; genus Photinus; species Photinus pyralis. Next base: position 34,055,323 of record NW_022170249.1, read on the forward strand.
CTGATGCAGATGCAGCAACATTCTCTAAAAATACATTACCCCATAGACGCTTTTTCTTGCGTCGGTTAATTGAAACAGAATTAAATATGAAAATCGTACGACGCCAAACAACCATAACTTACTGCCCTTTCACAATCATGTTTAATGTTAATGGTAATGGTAACGTAATGTTAGAATGTTAAACTCCAGATGCTCATTACAAGCAAAGCGTTAACAATGATGGTAATGGTAATGTTAACGTAAGATGGTAATGTTAAGGTCCAAAAATTTTCTGGATCTACTAACATCGGCGTTAACATCCTCCAATAGAATTGCAGCTACGGTAAAATGCAGCGCATGCGCATGTGTTGACTGCTGACCGCATGAACTGTCACCCATCGCGTCATATTTATTTAAGCTCTGCAGTTCGTTTGAATTTCTCGTATGCCTTGTTGTTTTCGTGTGCAATTGCTGGTTTTTGTTATTTGCTGTTGCGTTCGGTGCAATGATGGTTGTTGACGTCTCGTTACTGTTGGAGTTAATACAACAATACCCATTCCTCTACGATAAACAACACAGCGATTTTAACATTAACAGTATTGTGAACAGCGTTACCATTACCATTACCATTACCTCTTAACATTACCATTAACATTAACATGATTGTGAAAGGGCAGTTAGACGCGATGCGCTTGTAGTTTCCAAAGCATCACTGATTTATAAAAATGTAATTTTTTATTTTGTGGATTTCTACGGTTTTGAAAAACGGAAAATTATAAGTAATTGTATGAACAAATGCAGTATTTTTTTCTCCAAAAAAACGTATTTAGACTTTTGCTCTAAAATAATTAGGGGAGCTAGTAATTGGCTATAAAAAAATTACCATTGAAATCCCTATGCTGCGTCGCGTTAGGCACCACCCGGTATATGCCACAAGTACTAAGCATATTGAAACTGGGTCAAATCCAATGACCCCTTGAGGTCACGTTTCCCTGTCTCTGCCAAACGCTTGAACTTCTTTTCAAATAAAATGTTTAGTGTTTTTAGTAAGCTACATAAATTAATGTAAATAAAAAAAAATATTTTAATTTTCCGAGATATACTTATTTTTGCTTTTTTTAAATGGTACGCCCTGTTTATTTTTATACTATTTGGTATGAAATTTTTGCTTTAAAAAAGTTTTATAAATTATACATTCTAAACTTAGTAGAATTCGAGATATTAAAGAAAATATTAAAATAGCTTTACTCGAAAATTAAAGCTGGCTATGAAAACAAAATTATTATCATACTATAAATATAAATTCGCCCTCATTAATCAAACTGCAAATTCATGAAAAAAAAGTATCACTTTCAAAACTAGTTGTACAAATAACTATTGTCTGACGCTCTGAGCGGAGTAAAAGTAAATATTCATAGCAACATACTCGTAATAATAGATCGTTCAAGCGATCTGTTTTCATTAATTTATACAAGAGTACATAAATTCTATGTACTGCTACGTGCAATGGCAAACGGTCACTAAACTATACCCCATAAACACCTGTCCAATTAGCTCCACTAAATACAGCTACTAACAAAACCTTAAACGTAAATTTTATTAATTGGAGATATTCAGCAGCCTTATCTGCCTCTAAAATTCAAAACAATTGATTTAATAATTTTCAATTCAGGCCTGATGTAATTCTGGGTACGAAATAAAAAAATTTAACTTGAAAACTCTCACCTGGGTCGTAATAGGGACTCGGTTAATGACAAAACAGATGAAACAAATTTATTCGACATAAAACAATCAAATAAGTTGAAAGAAAAACAGGCACTCAGTTTCGTTCACTTAACACATACCACGCAACAAGCGATCGATAGAACAATTACATGAGAACATTAAACAAAGATTTCTCTTTAGCGACAGACGCTCGGTAATCACAGCACTCCAACTAAACCTCTTCGTAAACCTGAAAATACACATCCGCTTAATCAACTCGTAAAATTCACTTTTGTCCGTGTAAGGTAGCTAACACACACTTGAGCTTAACTCGGATAGACTTTCTTCTAACACTATATAGTTAAACAAGACTGACTGACTTTTCAAATAGGCTCAGATACTCCAAAACAAACGGCTACGTTTCAAACCACCACGGAAAGGCCTCCATTAACGTCAATTTCTCGACCTCACTTCCGTCCCTCCTTAATAAAATACTATACTTCTTCGAAAGAATCTACTTACTGAGGTGAGTTTTGCAGCGCGACATCGCGTCGCATCGCTGAGCTGAGTGCGACGCAAGAAGAGAATTGACCTTAATTTACAAATGCTTTGTTTTTTGTCGGCTAACTTCATTTTCAAGTTATACATATTATCCTCTTTGGCGAGGTGGCCACTAAGATTGTAAGATTGTCTTGTTTAGGTTACGGATCGGCTTATCATCAGCTTTGCACCCAGAATAGTCGGTAATTGTCTTTCCCTTATATTAGGTCGGGTTTAATGTATTTGGTAAACAACCACGCAGGATAATCCATGCGGAGAACGGTGGAAAATGTTCTATTTTGTTTTTCAAAGGCCACGCAGGTATTCTACGTCTAGTGCTTTGAAGTTTCGCACAAAAAATCTTTGTGTTTTAAACGTTTAAATCATTGCATTTACCTAAACATTCAGAATACAAAGAACAATAACGAAATAGGTAATCCTATCACAAAATGGCGACATGTACAGCAATAAATGACGATTGACCGTTCTTTTATAAATCTAATATACCTCCTACCTCTCAAATTGATGTGTCTCATCCGATTCTTATTTCCAAAAGAGCATTGGTAAATAATTTAGACCAAAATTTAATTCTGCGTTAGGAAAAACGATAGGTAAGTCTGTAGAAAATTGAGACACCTTTAATGCGTTTTTAAATTAAGCCAAGAATTTTACGTCGTATATAGGATTACATCCGGCCTAATTTTGGTTAATAGGAAATTAGAGCGAAGAATTGCCTTTAGAGAGTAGTCCCCTTAATTGCACCGTTCCATGAAAGGTAGTATCAGCAGCATACTAGGTATATTCAGTAAGTTACATCTCTTATTGAGGGTATCCAATTAGCTCTAAGTAAATTTAGTTTACTTAGTTTATGTTTTCGACAATTGAATTATTTGCATATAAATAACATGTTTTATTCAATTTGAGCAGCTCTTCGCTTAGTGACGTATCATGTACATATAAGCCAGTACGGTAAGAAAGTTACGTTTCGAACAAACGGGGCTCATTGAAATTGGGTTCGTATTTGAAACTTTTATTTAGGGCGCAATGGTTGAACAACATAATATATTTATTCATCTGCCCGGAATCTTATTTGACGTTAGCAGAAATGTAAAGAAGCGAAACACAATTGTCCCGAATGCGAAACTCGTAATCCTCTACTATTAAAAATGCATCGAAAAGTTTTACTGTCATGTTGGAGCACCCACGATGTTAAAATAGATAACTTACATTGGTAAGTTAGTGCGGAAATATCGTTAATAAAAGTAGGTACCTATAGGCTTTCTTAAAAACTTTTTCCAAATAAAGAAACATATTGCGGTTCTCCCTTCGGAGTTTCCGATACTTTTCTTTCAGAGTGGAGGGATTTAATCAATTAACCTCTCAGATGGATAAAGACACAAGTGTGTTCCGTAAGTTGCGCTTTTAAAATTGCAATTTTTGGAAATTGAATTATTTCTTGGAAACAATTACGTCAACATCATCTTGTAACTTATATCATACTGAACAGTCAAACATATACTCATTCTGTGTTAAACCACTAGGGAGTAGCAATCCAGCATTGTGTAAATGTCGTTTTATTACTCTTATTTGTTTAATCTACGACGGTGTCATTATGACCCATTTAGCTTGGCCAATTGGATGTCATTATGGCTTGTAGTTATACCACTAGTGTTCTTTTGAATACACAAAAACATACGCAAATTTAAAATTGAGTAGACATACGTCGTTCTTGAGGGTATCAATAACGTTTTGAGCAATCCAACAATCTCTTCGATATCCGAAGGAACCTCAGTATCCGATTCGCTCATATTAATAATAATTAATAGATAGGTAGGTACTATTTTTCACCGTGGACGTCAAAATTGAAACAAATTGATAACTTCGAATTTTTATTTAAGCTGTTCTGCTGCACCACCATTTCTTTAGTTTGTCATCATGGAGTTGGTGTAAAAACGTGTCGAGAATTTTAGTACGAATAGAATACCTTTCTGCAGTATCGATATCGTTAAAAATACTGTTTGAATTAAAATAAACCCATTGGATTTGACCCATTTTCAATAAACTTGTTACATGTGGCATATAAGTCAACATTGCAAAGTTTCAACCGAATAGGTTCAAGCGTTTAGCAGGGATAGCGAAGCGTGACCCCACGGGGTCAATGGATTTGACCCATTTTCAATAGGCTTATTACATGTGGCATATACGTTAACTGCGCAAAGTTTGAACTAAAGAGGTCCAAGCGCTTGTCAGTTATCGTGTTCGCGGACAGACGGACACCATCGACTCCCCTATAAAGCTTGCATCGCTTTGTTCTGCCGCTTAATAAAAAGGTGACCGTACAGCTACAGGATATAAGGAGAAAAACAACACGTAAAAATCTCTGCCAATGAATAGTTATTTGTTGAGGTCGGTGGGGACAAAAACACGATCCAATGTACGAAGCAAAAAACCCAAAAATTTTAAGCGGGCAATTGAAACTGTTCTCTCCTATTCTGGATCATATGGTATACAATTATAGAGAGATGTATAGGTCCTTTCTTTCAAATACAAAGTCATTTATTACAGATGGTATTCTTTATTCACAAGCCTATTCCGATAGGTATTGTGAATCAACGTCAACTTGATGAAAGGTGTTCCAATTAAGTTGATCGTAATAATTTGCAATTTTGTATACTGTTGTTGATTTCTTACACCAAAGATAAAAATATACATAGTAAATATATTCTGCCGATTAGAATTCGTGTTTGTGACAGGATGTAGCATATCAGAATTCGTTAAAGAACCTCACTTTGATTTGATTTGGTTCTATTACAATATTGTTTATGGAATTAATTTGTAGTGCAATTGAAATGATCTGATCTTTAATATATGTATTTTGAATTTTAAGTAATTTAATTTAATTTAATGATGTAATACGGGAATAACCCCAAAAGCACAAACGTATTTCGGTGTACAGTTTCAAAGAATTACAAAAAATAAAAATAACTGCATTTTAAACTAAATTTTAAATTAAGATTACAAGTTGAGCTAATAAATGGTAGTTTACATATATAATAACTCAAAATGCCAAAAAACTATACAAAAATAATAATTTTAAAACGATTTTAAAATTATAAAAAACAATAATTCAATAACTCAAATAAATGTACGGATCCTGTACGAAAAATACAAATACACAAGTACAATTTATAATCACTTAGCGAGTGCAAAGAAAAATAAAATAAACCTTAGGGAATTACTTAGATTAGGTAAAAGTTTACATCCTTTTCTGTTAAATAGTGCTGTGCCTCTTTTTTGAACTTTATTTGTGGGAATCGAAAAAAATCCAAATTTGGAACGGAATTCCCCGAACTCATTAAGCCGTTCAACTGGTCCATTGTATAAATAATTAGTCCTGACCCAACTGTTTGCGAAAAGTTTCGCTTGACGTAAATCCCTAGTAGGGATAGTATTTTAATGTTTTCTAACAGAAATGGGCAGTCGAGCATTCCATTAATCAGTTTATACAGGAACATAATGTAATGTCATACAGGAATCGACGCGATGCAAGAGTATTCGTGTTAATCTCAGATAAAAATAATTATTTTTGATTTTTTTTATACATTCTTTTATACATATTAAAAATATAACTCATTTATAGGTACTTTGTACGTGTACGTATACCTTTATATTCATGATTACATTGGGTGCGTTCACCAGAACCAACTGTTTGCAAACCGTTTGCGCTTTTTATATAAGCATATTTACTGAACGCATTGCTAATTGTCAAACTGTTTGCAAGCGGTCGCCATTTTTTTAATCATAACTCGCTGAAAATCACAAACATGTTGATCGGGCATGCGCATTTGTTCTAAGCGCGCAATTTGCCTGGAAACCACACGTCAAATTTAATTTGAGTGAATTTTGAGAAAACCGTTTTGTATTCTTTTTGTACATTTCAATAAAAATATGGCAACCTTTCTACAGTTTAAATACATCCTGCTATACGAGATGAATTGAATTGTCCTATAGAAAATCAAGATTGGAGTATTAAATGCATATTCACTGGATCCTTGAGTAAATATTTTTTATCCATAAATTGTACCTGCTCTATGAGAAATTTTTATTTTCAGATTGTTACATTTAATAAATTTAATAAACTCACCACATAAGTATTAATAGTCATGTTAAGGAAAGAGTTAAGATTTGTATAGGTATAGGTGAAAAACGTATAGTTATAGCACAGATATACGACGTATATATCTGTGGTTATAGTGTTGCAAGGCAGGGTTTGATGGCCAGCAATCTACTAGGAGACGAGCAAATCGTTCGTGCCGTTTTGGAGCCTTCATAAGCCGCATATGAAGGTGTCAGTACAAGTCCAAATGAAATCGAGAGCCCTCGGCCAGTATCAGTTATAGCGTTGAGTGAAGGATCTAGGGTTATAGGTTATAGAGATACTTGTGTTAATTATTAGTATACGAATAATGTACCCTAATTAGATTCGAAGAGAAGTTTGGTGTGGAACGATTTCACTACAAAGTTATTACTCGCCGAGTATTTCAAATTTGACATTCGTCAAAAGGAGGCTGAAGTAATACTGTTAAAATATCTTCTTTTTTTGTCTGGCAACTTTGTCGTGGGCAGTGTACGTTCGCAGTTTCTTGCGTTTTTACGGATTAACAGCACCATTTATTGATAGGAAAAAGCTCTATCAAATGACACAAAAAGTAAAAATGACTTTCATAAGAAAAAACAAAGCTGATATGATGGTTAACCGAAGACGAAACGTCAGACTAAAAATTTAAAACTGGCATCTTGTATATGGAAAAAAGTGGTCACAATTATGCGCCGTTTATTTTGAAATACCTTTTTAAATAACTTAGGTAACAAATAAAAACGATTTTGTAAAATGTCATTTTTTTTCTGGATATCTCCGAAAGTAGTCGTAATTTTTTCAGTTTCAAAACGACATTTTGTTAAGTATCAAACTACTCAACTTTGCCAACCTCTATTTCTTACAGTTCCCGAGATCCCCATGGTGGCCCTCGAATTTGAATAAGCCTGCATACATGGAATGCTCCCTTCTTCATTCATAATTCAATTATTCGATTTATCTCTTACAACTTTAAAGCGCATTGTGTGCAATGTGCAATTATCCAATTTTTGGTCGTGATGTATAGGTACTAGTAATTTACTCCAATTTCGCGCATAAACCTATATGCCGATGGTTTAAACAAATATGCATGCCTTACAAAATTACAAACATGTTTGTGATTTTCAGCGAGTTTAAATTGCGATTCAAAAAATGGCGTCCGCTTGCAAACAGTTTAACAACTAGCAACGCGTTCAGTAAACGTACTTATCTAAAAAGCGCAAACGGTTTGCAAACAGTTGGTTCTGGCAAACGCACCCTATCGTTCACCTGCGCCTAAACAGTTTATGTTTGCAAACGTAATCAAAGCACAAACACGTTTGGTTCTGGTGAACGCACCCATTGACTAATCCGAACAAGAACTTCTTTTTTGTACAGTTACCATGATGAGCTGTGAATAATATTCATGGAAAAATAGCAAAACATGGTTAAATATATGCAGCAAATTGGTGCACTCCGCTAACAGTTTTTATATATTTACAGGAAAATAGCGGAAAAACACTTAACGAGAAGTTTATGAAAAAATTATCAAAGTCCTCGTGTGAGATCGAAGGGACTTCAGCGCATTTTTGTGTGATAGATCAGTGTTTTAATAGCCAGTGTTGACTCCACCATCAATAAAAGATCTTGTCGAAGGCTACCACATTCACCTTGTCGGTACCCGCTTCCCACTTTCCGCGTGCACCAGCAATTCGTGTTTGAAATTTTGACTCCACCATCAGTAAAATATTGTCGGGGGCTACCATATTCCCTTTGACGGTACCCGCTTCCGACGCCCCGTTCACCCGCAATTCGCGTTTGAAGATTTGACTCCGCCATCAGTAAGATCGTGTCGGGGGCTACCACATTCCCTTTGTTGGTACCCACTTCCGACGTCCCGTTCACCCCAAATTCGCGTTTGAAGTTTTCACTCCACCATCAGTTAGATGTCGGAGGCTACGTACATTTCCTTTTTCGGTGCAACCTATATTACACCCACATTTTGGTGGATTTCGCTAAAAACCTTCCACAAGATAGTACTTAATTTTTGGGGCACTTCTCATTGTTCGAGCTTCTATTGGTGGCACGAAAAAGAGAGACAGCGATTCGAGATTTACAAAACGTTAAACCGCGTGACAAAGTTCGCAACGGAAGGTAGAAAGCGCCCGAAGTTGACTACCTCTCGAAGACGCGCGCGCGCGCCTCGCAAAAGGTCGTTAATTTCGCCCCTAGGACAAAAAACCAAATTCCGCCACGCAGGAGTTGTGCGCGTTTACAACATCTTTCCGACGACACCAATTTGAAAAGAATCGGACCAAAACTGTATAGTAGAAGATAGGAAAAAACTGAAAAACCTTCACGTTAGTAAACTAAGCTCGAGGCTGACGCTCAGATGTCGCCAACCCCACATCATGTAGCCCTGTCCCTAAGGTTGACAAATTACACGGCCTTGTAGATACACGTACACCCGTTGCCTTTCTACAAGAGTTCTTCTACGCACCCACATTTGCAGCCAGCGAACCAGCCAAAGTGAGATTAAAAGCTACTTTTTACAAATAAATTTGCAAAAGTAGCTCAAACCAAAAGCGCCCCAATTCACCGTTTAACGTCTTCGCACGCGTATTACCGTAACACAACGAAGTTGCGGTAACGCTTGTATGCTCAATTTTCCGTCGTCTGTCTGTCTGTTAACTCGAGATTCCGGTCCTTGGGCCACCTAGAGACTGCGGGTGATAGCTGCTCTGCTATGGCCTATATCAGGGGTCGGCAATCTGCGGCTCGCGAGCCGCATGCGGCTCTTTTGATATAAAGTTGCGGCTCTCCGTATTTATCTAAAGAAATTACTTCATTTGTTCGAAATTCGCCTTTTTAATTAATCTTATTTGTTTACCAAATCAAAAGTACACTTGCAGCAAATAATTATCTAATTTGTGACACCTGTTTACCTTTACTTTCTTGTATTCTTTTGTTTTTTTATTATAGCAGCCTACTCCGATGTATAAACACGTAATTAATTAATGAGTAGGTACTTTTGTGAAAAATATTGAATAACATAAAAACTGCGGGGTTTAAGCACAGGGCACCCCTAATAAACATTGAAGAGAACGCAAAAGACAATCGAATAGCGAAATAAAACAGTAGTAGTTCTATTTGAAAAAGAATAGTTATAGCAGTTTGAACAAATGGCATTGAAACAAGTAAAAATGTGCAGGATGTTCTATTTAAAAAGATCAGTTATTTATTGACATCGTAAAAATGGGACACCCTGTACATGCAAAAATAATTTCTGTAGATCCGCAACCACCAATATTTTTTACCAGGTATCAGCTATGTAGGAAAAACCGACGCATTGTTGCAGGACCCTGTATATAGCCAAATACTATAATATTAAATCAAAATTTTTTTGTGGCTCTTTCAAAACTGGGAAATTTTATAAGTTGTAATTTTTGGCTCTTCTGTTTCAATAGATTGCCGACCCCTGGCCTATATTATAGTGTTACGCGGTATTTGAATCATTTTTTTACTTTTGTTTGGTTTATTTAAATACTTATCATTATCACTAATAATTAATTTGTTGTCAGTCAGTCAGTAAACACAAAGCTCCTTAAGAATGTGTAGATGATAGATGATATTTTTCTTTACAGTCTTAAGATTAACACAGATTTTGGTGTTTCAATCAGTGATATTAATTAATCGGGGTTACATACATAAGAGCTTAATTTTTAATCGGTGAATTTTATTTTTAATTCACTGAAGTTTTGTTACAACGGAAAAAACTCGAGACAAAACTTGAGTGAATTACAAATAAAATTATTCTGGTTTTAAAATCAATACAAGACAATAAATTTCACAAGCAGTTTATACTTTACGCATTCCCCTATGAATTTTCATCGCTGATAAAAAGCTTCTTTACTTTTAATCGCTGGTCAAAAGCCTTGCTAGCTTGTAATCACTTAACAAATCATCTGATTGGTTCGAATTTGAAACAATCACTACGGTGATTGGTCGAATGTTAATGAAGTGTACTCATAATCATGATAAAAACTACAGTATATATAGCATCTAAGACCCATCGGAACATAATTCCTTTACCATAAAAAATACGGCAAAAAATCTTAAAGCAAAATTGTACACATTTACCGTAGCCATATTTCTAAAATATTTTTGACCTCCAGGGCCGTGCTGTATTCCAGTGCAAATAAATGGAATACCCCATATTTTATTACGGATGTGGAAAGTACTTAAAAAGTATTTAATTTTTTATGTAACATGTTATACCCTTAACTTTAACGATGTCGCTGTTATAACCTTTTTTTCTCAAAATTTGACCCTTTTTCAAATTTTTTTTGAGAGAAACTAATGGAATCGAATAAAAAAATCTCTATGATGTAGGTTTACCTGTCTGTACTCTAATTTAGTAATGGTCTTATATGAATATAAACATAATGTTGAATTAAACAAACATCTCACCATAATCGCATGTACTGCTTAACTGACCCCCTCGACGTCCTATTTTGTCCTCAGTTTGCACGCATTATCGCCTACTCGAGTTGGGCGGATTACATCAAAATACCAAATTCGCAGTTCCACGTAGCGTTTCGCGGTTTTGAGGTTGAAATTGTGTGCAATGTTGGTAAAATTTGAAACGTAATATTTCTTTTTTTACAATTTATCAAAATGGGGGAGAGTAAGGAGAACTATTTCTGTATATCATGGTACTCTAATGAAAGGTCTCTACATAACGAATTAATTTCTACCAACCACAATCATCCTCCTCGATCCCTTATTTTGATCGGTTATCCTCATATCTTAAAAGAAGAAATATATCCACTGATATATGATATCAAAACTTGAAGAGTAGTCTAGGCGATAAAGACATCTAACTGGACATTTTGAGGTGGAAAAGAAATTAAATGGTGGAATATGTTCAGTTAGGTGTCAGAAACAACAAATTAAAAATCCCACCCTCCAGACCCTGTGCTAAAGGCTCCAGCCACCCCACCATCCCCCAAAAACCGTGTTTTCACTCTTTTTGGTTGATATCTCGCGATCTATGAGGTCTATATGAAATATTTTTAGCTGAAAATATTTCTCAGGAAATTTTATGCAAGGTAGATACTCAGAAGTTAGCCTAGGTGTACCTCTTAGCGTAGGAAATTCATAAAAGGAGGCGAAAATCATCAATTTTCGTGTTTTTTTTGCGGTTTTTTGAAAAAATATCGCGACCGTCAGGGCTAGATGAAATATGTTTAGCTGAAAATGCTCTTCGTGCAATTTCATACGAGATACGTAACTGAAGAGTTGGCGTAAAGTCACCTTTCACCTTCAACTTTCATGTGTGAGGAAATATTCATTGTAAAACAAAGTATTTCTATGTACCATTTATTCACGTAAAATTTAGTATATTAAGATACAAGTGTATAATCAAGTGTTTAAAGCACGCGCAACGAGTTTAAGGGCACGACGCAAAGCGGAGTGCCTTTAACGTTGCAAGTGCTTTAAAGATCAATTATACACGTGTATCTTATAGTATTTTTTATTATACCTGCAGTATAATTTAAAAATAGGAAATACAATGAAGTCATATTGACGTTATACTCGAATACATGTCTAATTAAGTGGGCTGGGTGTTCGTAATTTCACGATTGCCATGGAAATGTCACTTGACGTTTGCTTATAAAAATCATCGTCTTTGTGAATTAAACGATTTCCGTTGAAAAAGATAATACACCGGCATTAAATCGATTGTTGTAAAATCTAAACAAACGTTGGTAGGTGTAAAATCCAACTCCAGTAAAGCCTATTATAAAGAATATGAAAAGTTCTTTCCATGGATGAATAGGAAGTTACTTACGAATACAGTCTTAAATGCATCCATAATGCTGGCATATATGAAGGAAATGTCAAAGGTATTTAAATCTTCTATATTTTGGTGCATTCATTCAAAACTTTAAAGCAATGCTGCGATTAAAAAGTGGAACAAATTTGGAAGCATACCCTAAATTACGCGCGTTTGTGAAAGCTTCAACCAAAGGATAGGTACAAAAGCCAAAGAAATGTTCTGCATTTACAGAAAGCGACCTAAGAGGATTTTTTATTTCATCCAGATGACAGTTTCAAAAGTCATACTTGAAGTATCGTTACTTAGCAACTTTAAAGCACGTGTGTTTTAAAGGCCCTTTTTCGCACGCATTTGAGTGTTTAAAACGGATATTGTGATTCAGGTATAATAAAATTAGTATATTAAAGTACAAGTGTCATTTGACGAAGATTGTCGCACGAGTAGACAAATGACACGTGTGCTTTATACTATTTTTTCTATTTCGACTTTTATTTTAAATAATAAATTATACAAATTATAAATATTGCCTTTAGGCGTTGTTAGGTAATTTTAAACTATCATTCAGTGTATGTTGGTAATAGACACAGTTCATTTATTTTTACGTTGGCTAACCTGATTCTTGTATTTTCAAACTTCAAACTTTTAATTATTTGGTCATAATTCCATTTTGCGGCAGTTATGATGAATACGGATGACAAACACGTCTCTTGTACCTCACCAGAGATCCAAGAGATTGCCAATGAAATGACGTTAAATTTACTGCCTGTAAAATCGAAAGTAAAGTACGAGGAGTACAAAATTTTTGAAAACTGGCTGGCCGAGAAGGGAGTTCAAAAAGTAAGCAAGAATGTACTGCTGGCATATTTTACTACGCTAAGTAAAAATAAAAAAAAGTTCTACCCTTTGGAGTATATATTCAAAATTAATCGGAATTAATACAATCGGTCAAGTTCCTCGTACGTTATTTACACTTTACAGGTTATGTTTAGTTTTGATTTGACGGATACCGTTGACGGCAAAAAACGAGGGGTACCAATCCAACAAAATAAAAAAAATAATACGTTTCTATTTCTTTCAGCATCATTTCTGTCTAGAAACGCACGCAAACTGGGCCAATCAAGTACGGTTTCGGTATTGTTTCCACATCGAAATAGAAAAACAGTATTTTCATATTAAAATATTCACACATTCATTTATACCTCAATGTAATCATTATCCTCTGCAGATTCCTCTTCTTCAGGCTCTTCGACGTCCTCTAGTACTAGTGGGTCGTCTGAAATTAGGTACCGACTCGTAGTTCTCCTCGCCTTCCCCTTTATCTGCATGGGTACCCTGAAACGACGACGTCCAATTTAGACACGATGTTCCATTACACTGGACGCAGAATTCGTTCTTCAGACCTACAACAAGAAGTATTGTGTCAAAAAAATTTTATAATTAAGTATACGAATATAATATTCTCTCGTGTGTCCTAACTCCTAAGTGTCGGGTATAGAGAAGGTTTACCTGATTTTCTGAAACAGTTGCAGGAAATCAGGTAAACCTTCTCTACCGGACACTTAGGACACACGAGAGAATATTATAATCGTATACATAATTATAAACATTTTTTTGACATAATGCTTCTTGTTGTAGGTCTGAAGTGTAATGAACTCTGCGTCCAGTGTCATGGAGCATAGTGCCTAAATGCCACGTCGTCTCTTCAGGGTACCCATGCACCAGGTAAAGCGGAAGACGAGAACTACGAGTCGGTAATCTCAGACGACCCACTACCACTAGAGGACGTCGAAGAGCCTGAAGAAGTGGAATTTGCGTCTAGTCTATAACTTTTGATTGAGAAGTCTCATCGAAAAAGTACGAATTGATTTGGATTCTACGCACCCAAATTAATAAGAAAAAGTGTTTTCCCGAGAAATTTTGGTGTAGTCGATTTTTGGTAAAAATGGAAGGTTATACACTGCCTTTTTTTGAGCCCCGAAAAAAAAATTGTCTCAGATCGACCCGGAAAAAAAATTTTCTTATAGAATGTGGTCTGTAGAATCCATAATTTCAGACAGTTCCAAGATTGGGCTACTAGTTCAAAAGTTACAGCCCTTTTAATTTTTTTTCAACTTGGTTTCTAGTCTATAACTTTTGATTAAGAAGTCTGATCGAAAAAGTACGAATTGATTTGGATAAGTATAAGGGTAATGATTACGTTGAGGTATAAATGAATGTGTGAATATTTTAATATGAAAATACTGTTTTTACGTGAATAAATGGTACATAGAAATATTTTGTTTTACAATGAATATTTTCTCACACATGAAAGTTGAAGGTGAAAGGTGACTTTACGCCAACTCTTAAGTTACCTATCTCGTACGAAATTGCACGAAGAGCATTTTCAGCTAAAAATATTTCATCTAGCCCTAAAGGTCGCGATATATTTGCAAAAAGCCACGAAAATTGATGATTTTCGCCGCTTTTATGAATTTCCTAGGCTAAGTGGTACACCTAGGCTAACTTCTGAGTATCTACCTTGTATGAAATTTCCCGAGAAATATTTTCAGCTAAAAATATTTCATATAGACCTCATAGATCGCGAGATATCAGCCAAAAAGAGCGAAAACACGGTTTTTGATGGTGGGGTGGCTGGAGCCTTTAGCACAGGGTCTGGAGGGTGGGATTTTTAATATGTTGTTTTTGACACCTAACTGAACATATTCCACCATTTTTTTCTTTTCCACCTCAAAATGTCCAGTTTGCCAATTTTACAGTCTCTATCGCCTAGACTAGAGCGAATATTTTGTAATCGGTGTATTGCAGGAAAGCACTCACAAATACAAAAGGCATTGTCTAGAAGAGACATCTATTGATGAGGTCGAAATGATTAACCCGAAAACGAAGTGTCGGAAGAAGGTACTTATACAGGGCAAGTGAAACGACTGGACGAGACACATCTATTGGTGATGTCAAAACTACTGTTGGAACGTCTAGACGAATCATACCTACTGGTAATGTGAAAACTTAAATGTGAATGTCTCAAAAATGGAGTGTCGGAGGAAGATACCTAGAAAGGGAAAATGCAATATTGCAGACAAGGGCTTGATACTTCTTGCATTATATAGCGTACATTTTGAATGGTTCCAGGCGGTCTTTACATTATATGTAAAAAGCCACGCTTATCCTTTAATCATCTACCAGGAAGGTAGACATCGATAAATATAGCAAACTACAACCCAATTATTTACTAAGCTTCTTCGGGTCGCGTCGGTGCGCTTTATCTGAGTTATCAAGAGTTGTGCACAATATATACGTTTTTGAAGATGTTTTACACGTAGGGTGTGACCGAGGGTGTGACGAAAGGTTGTCGACAACTTTGTATACCTGCTGTGCATTCGAACTTTTTTATTGGTTAGTAGTAACCAAGACGGTAGAAAAGCTAACTTAAATAAGGGTCCTGGTAAACTGGGCGTATGCATATTTTTAATTGTGTTATCTATACAATTGTGAAAAGACTCGGGTTTCTACATGTTATTGGATGTCTTACTTCTAATGTGGCTTCAAACACTCATTCACTATGAGACGAGTATTCGAATATCGCACTGATTTGCACTGTTTCTCCACCTTCGAAAACCCAAACGTTTTTAACACATTAATTTGGGCTGGTTTTGTGTTTTATTTGAAAAAAATTATATTTAACACACAAAAATTATGATTATTCGGTATCTCACTCTTCATGAAGCGCAATGTGAAGTTTTGATAGCAAAGCTGGTGCCGCTTTTCATCTTCTCGTCGTACGACCGTAAAAGATTGCATGGAGGTTGGAATAACCTTTTTGTCTGGATTCGGGCTACTCTACTCTTCTATCATCTCCATTCTGCTTCTTTCACGTCGCTCAGATCAAAATAAACACATGGAGATGGCTAGCACCCTATTCTAGCACTATTCAAAACAATATTGGACTGATTGAATATTATACATCTTCAATTACTGTAGCACTTAAATTTAGATAGAATTTCTGTATACGTAACAATGCAGCGAGTGTGGGCATTTATAGTTTTAAATGTAGTTCTCATAAAAATGGACATCCAAAATTGGGATCACTATTTGAATGCTATCTGATAAAGAGAGTGTAGTTGTTATTTAATAATTTAACCTAGAATGTTACTGTACTGCGGAAACACTGACATTCCTAAATTCATGTTAAAACTTTTGGTAGACCACCGGTTAATTCCTCCCGATTTTCGCATTGCAAAATAATTTACCTTAGTTGCGAAGATGAAGGAATTTAATACATTGCAATTCAGAAGTGAGAGTAATCCGTAATATGCCATCGCGTATAACATTTTGGAATGTACGAGTATCGATTTGCAGAGAGGTTTTTCCACTTGTTCAAAATGTATTGAATTAAATTCTCTCATAACCAGTGAAAGTAGCACTAAAAAGTAAGCGGGATCAGTTTCATCCCCACCGCGAATTTATATTAGCTAATTTTCATATTTTTCTCAACGGCATACCGAGATATACCTGCTTTGGACCGCTTAAATTTTAATTTGGCGTATAATTGAATTACTTTTCTCATAAAAAGAGCTTCGTTTGCCGATTCTGATGTCAGCATGGAATTCCAATTTTTATTAAGTTTATTCGGCGTTTCTGTATTCAGCATGGGGATCAGTTACTTTACTGAAATTAGCAAAGTGCTATATCAAAGTAAAAAATTGTATAAGCTTAGTTGAAACCACGGTTTAAACGTTTATATTGATTAAAAATGTGTACTAAATATTAAAAGTGTTCTTATTGTTTGTGTTTGTATCGGTCCCGAACTTGTCACTCACTCGCTGTGCGCGGCCAAACTTCGGCTCGCTCGGCATAGTAGGGGCATTGAATATCCCTCATATTCAATGGTAGGGGGTTACGTCTATAGCCACGAACAAGAACATTCTTTTTGCCTTTCTAGTGACATAAGGTAAAATACTAATAAGGCAAAGACGGGAAAATAAAAAAAAATATTTTTCGTCAACAGAACACAATCTGAAATAAAAAGCCAAAAATAAAACTTTCGTTGAAAAAGTGGTGATACATATTTCTCAATCTAATCTTAAGATCCCAACACATTCTCAAGGAAAATTTTATTTTTGGTTTTTTAGTTCAGATTCAGTGTTCTGTTGGCGAAAAGTGGTTTTTTTTTAGTTTTTTTATTGACATCTAACCAACGGATAACCTCAAGCTATTAACGTGCTACTTGATACTTCCAGGTGCGTTTATTGCTAATCTATTACAGTTTGATGATTGAGCTAAAGGAGAGGAATTAGTTTTATCCTTCATGGTACTCGTGAAAGGAATTAATTTCTACCAACCATAGCCCTCCTCCTCGACCTCTTATCCTGATCGGGTATATTCCTTTATACCTCACGAACGGATTGTCGGAAAAGGTACTCACAAAGGGCGATTGAGACGTCTGCAACAAAAATATCCATTGGTGATGTCAAAACGAAAGCTATTTCGGTAAAAAAATGCGCTTGATCTCCACAAGAGTTGTGCACAATTTATACGTGTTTATTTATATACCAAACTTTTTGGTAGTAATTTTATAGACTAGTAGATGCTCAGGTTGGGTATAATTAAGGGTCGAAGCTTAGTAAGTGTAATATTTAATATAGTTTATGGAACAATTTTATACAATTAAATACAGTTAGGGTTTAATTAAAGGGTATACATTAGAAATTAACACCAGTTAATTAATATAAACAAACAGTTAAAATTCATTACAATCGGTTCATAATAAACAGTTCGTGAACCTAAAGATACAGCAGTGAACTTGCTGATATACTAATGCAGCGTTAATTGCTATATCCTTATACTGAAAAAGGCTTTGAAGTTTACTAAATTAATTACTAACAGTAAATAATGTGAATTGTTTCTTTTGATCTCACAAAAGCAAATCCTAGTAGTCACTTTGCGGGAATTGAACAAATACATTATTTAGGGCGTAATTATGAAGATTATTTTAATGAAATTGCATTCGTAGTCATAATTCGTTTCCAGTATAGAGCTCTACGAACCGGTATCTTGCCGATTGTTTGCTTTAATAAAGATTGGAGTTGTTGAATCCCGCAGCGTGTAATATTCGGTTTACAACTTTGGGGAAATATGCGTGGGGTAATACAATAGAGGCATGGGATATTTGTACAATAAAATATAAGGATGTAAGCTTAACGGTCAATTTTCGAGCGGTACATTGAAGAAAATATATTACCCCTCGTATTATCCAGTAAGCGTTTTTCACAATATCCACTTGTTTTACACTATTCATAAATTATAGTTGAACATTCTATGTATATCATTAATCATTATAGATCTTGTCACTGGTCTTTAGCTACTGTAACGGGTAGTTACAAAGCCAAAACTGAAACGCCCGCGCGCACGTACCAACAATTTTGATTTTGTTTTCAAATGATACTCGTACAAAAAGCATGTTACTGTCTTGCAAATTTTTGCCTACATTTCGCCGAGGGCTAGCTCAGTATATACAAATTTACACCTCTGGTTCAGCTCACGTGGTCAAAATATTCACATATACCTATTCAAAAGTCAAGTTTTGCATTCGTATACAGAGCTTTGTAACAATAGCAAAGACAATTTTATGTCAAATTCCGGTACTGCACGATTTGATACACTTGTTTCCTCGCTTGTTTCTTATAGTATATTTTTTTTCACTACTAGCGTCTGATGACATGATTATTAACCTCTTTTCCACTTTTTTTTTTTTTTTTTAAATAGCCCTATCGGGATCGATGCCCATGTGGCTAACAGGAATGGAAACAAAATGACAAGGATGACACTCTTCACTCCATGCGGTCTTTCATGGAGACTTTTAATCAGACAAACACAATAAATAGACCACGGAACGGTTTAGGATGACGAACAGAAGTATGTTATAACAGAGGTATTCTTCAATGAATGACTTTATTTATTTAAATTTTAATTGTAGCTTCCATAAAAAATTGCACCACAGCATCGTAGATTTTTTTGTTATTTGGAGCTAATAGGGTGACAATATTGGTTGGTAATTCCATATTACGACAGCGTATTTCTTTAAGTAATTTGTCAGTGAAATCAGCGTTATTCACACAACCAAGGAAAATATGATTAAGGTCGCCTTGTTCTCCATATACGCAACTGGGTGTATCTGTCAATCCCATTTTATGTAAATGAACTGGATATTGCCCGTGACCAAATTTTAGTCGAGCTATTGTGGTCGCATACCACCTACTCACAGTAACGTTCCTCGACCAGTGAGTTCGAATCAACTGAGGGTGGATTGTCGCATATTGCGTGCTTTTCTCCGAATTGGAGTCTTCCCAAAGATTTTGCCATTTTGTAAACAAAAATTGGTGCTTAAAATAGGTTACGGCATCACTCGGTGTTATTATTTTATTATATGGTATGGTCTTGTATAGCCCTTTTTGCTAACGCATCTGCTCGTTCATTAGCTTTTATATTGACATGAGACTTCACCCAATAAAATTTAATCTTACATCCTTCGGTTCTCATAATTGCTATAAGCTTATAAGTTTTTTGACAGATTGGATCCATTGTGAACGAGCAATAATTCGATTGAAAACCTTTTAGAACGCTCATGGAGTCTGGCATCAACACAACGTTTGTCATATGGCGCGCCCTACAATAATTTAATGCTTCGTATATGGCGATCGCTTCAGCTGAATATATAGATGTTAGGTTATGAAGTTGTAATAATTGATGTTCTTTATTGGAGAGGTTATAGAAAGCGCTGTCACTTTTAGAAAACACAACCCGAAATTTCGCTCAATAAACGTTTAGACAAGTTCTCTAAAATGAATAATTGCCACCATCCGCCATTTCCAGAGAAATTACATACCTAAAATTATCACATTTTGAAAAAATTCGAACGAAATGACTCTTTGAAAATATCTCAATGACAGAACAAAATACGGCCTGCTTGACTTGTACTTCCATGCACTTGATAGACATGTTAAATTAATAAACAAAAAAATCTGTCCAACCGTTCACTTTCTTATCAATATAATATGTTAATTTAGAGGACTTCAAGTGCTAGTAGTGAAAAAATAGTATATATACCACGGTAGAGAAGTCTATTATTGCCTTCGCACCTTACATCCCTCGGCGCAAGCGCCTCGAGATGTAATCTTGGTGCTCAGGCAATAATACTGTACTTCTCTACCTTGATATATAATGTACTATTATTGTATCTGCAATATAATTTAAAAATAAGGGAAATAAAATAAAATTATATTGACGTTACACTGGAATACATGTGTATGTAAGTGCGGCGTTTATTCGTAATTCTATGATTGCCATGGACATCTGATTATAAAAATCACCGTCTTTAGAGTAAATAAAATAATACACCGTCCATTCAAAGGCTCGTTGCAAAAGCAAAAGAATAGTTGGTAGGTCCAAAATCCAAATCCAGTAAAGCCTAATATAAAAAATATGAAAGTTGTTTTCGTGGATTAATAGAAAGCATCTTACGAACAATGTTGCGATTAAGAAATTGAATAGATTTGAAAGTCTGTATATAATAACTATTTCGCCTGTCCCCCTATGCTGGATTAGGAAAAATTACCACAACAGTCAATTATTTCAAAATATAAGGGGTCATAAAAAAATGTCTTATATAGGGCTGTTAAAAATCTTCCAATGATTTTACTTGTTGATTACACTACGACTACCTAAACATTCGAGTTGCAGTATTTTGGCGTAAACATAAACCTTCATTTCCGATTTGTTAAAGAGAAGCACCAAAACCAATTTAATAGATCTATATGTTTAATTCAAAGGGTTCATTGTAAACCATGAAGATTTAGTGTTTACTTACTTGTTTAGTATCCACTGGTTTTAGTAGGTAGTACCTCCATCCAATACTAAGTAAGTGTCCTGGAGATCAAGCGTCTTTTAAGTTTGTAAGTAAATGGCAACTGCAGATTTTGCTCATTTATCTGAATGATTTTTACGAGGATTTTTAAAGATACATTAAAATAGCTTATTAGGTAATTAAATATATACTGTTGTTTGATTTATGTATGTTTTGTTTAAAATTGCTTTGGTAAGCAAGTGGTTAATTTATGACCTGAAAACAAAACCAATAGAATTTTCACTTAAACAGATTGAATTCAACTGTAGGTACGTTTAACAGGAAAATGTCTATTGTGATCGTTATTTTGAATTTTCTTTACCGAAGTTTCTCGTAAAATCTCTCTCGAATAATTAAACCAGACAAGCCGAAATCGGCATTTACATGACTTAATACCAATGTTAACGAAATATTTTCAATTTCGTTAATGAAACCAGCGCGTTTAAAAGTTGGAAAAACAGGAACATGGAAACCACATGTTACGGTTGTTAGTCTGTAAACTGGCTGTTTTTCCATTATAAGTGGAAACAACAAAACGAACGAGTAAATTCGAACGGAAATCAAATCCACTGTGTTGTATCAACAGCGAGCTTAGAATTGGTTCATTGTTTACACGGCATAACTTCTTTTCGGATCGTCTTCATATTCTCCTCAGAGCAACGAATTAGGAGTATCCGAGTATCGAAATATAAATTGCGTTCGACATCTGGTAATGACGACGAGATTTATTAACTTTCTTTTTTATTTTACCGTGTCTTAAGTGATATCGTGTGTCTGAAATTTACGACAATGGTTCTATTTCGATTATTTCAATCCAACAGTAAAGCCATTTAAAGCTGCCCCCATGTCCAGGAAAAGTAAAATTATCATTCGAAGATTGCGAATCGGACACACAAGATTGACTCACATGCATCTCTTAACCTCCGATCCTCCACCCGTCTGTGCACACTGCAACAATCCACTGACTATAAAACATATCCTTATCGATTGCGAACATCATGCAAATACTCGACGCTTCCACACACTGAAGAACAGCTTAAATGAAAGTCTAAACTCTACCGACCAACTCCACCATGTGACCAAGTTCCTCCAAAGTATCAATATCTATGACAAAATTTAGCGTATAGCTCTTAGGTTAAGTTTATAAACGTATGGCTAAGTGTGCGTTTACAATGAACGTATACGTAAATATTTCATACACCGTAACTCGTACATATCCGTATCGTTTCCGTAAATTTACTTCGCTGTTTACAATAAATCAAAGATTCATACTACAAGTAGTATGATATAACTTTAAAACATTTTCAACCTTTGCGACTATGCGCAAGACTTACATATCGCTTACATATACGTACGTAAAAATTACGAAAAAAAAAAACTGCGAAATTTTTACGTTTTATGTATTTCTTACGTATACGTTCATTGTAAACGTACACTAATACTTGATTGTTCTTGTGTCAATGACCTTCGATGTTGAGACACATTAATTATAATTTAAAAAAAAAATAAATAAAAAAAAATTTAGTAATCTGTTTACCATAAGAAAGTATAAAAGAAAAAAAAAGAAAAATGTCAACGTGTTTCTATAAGAGTTTCAAATTATTACCTATTATTTTGTAATGACAAGAGTCGAGATAATTCCCGCGTGAAATTTTATGATCGCATCTTTTACCGATAGCCTCTTTTTTTACTATGCTTCCATCTGTTAATAGCGATCAACCATTTTTAGCTTCCTAGTGCGAGCTAGGTGGCTATTGCGATCACTTTTTTCTGGACATGATAAAATTTTATCAAGTGTCGTAGTTTTAAATAATTTTAAGCAACTTTTAAAGAATAAATTTTTTCCGTCTGTATGTACCTATGTGAGTACGTTCGTACGTTGGTAATTTTCCGAGGTAACGGCTCGACGGATTTTGTTTACAATTTGGATATGTGTATTAGGCGTACTGAAACGAAAAATCACGAGCCGGAAAAAAATTTTGGAGCGCCCCAACGGCATCGAACTTTTTTCAATTAGCCACCTAAAATTTTTATTAAGTTATTCGAAAGACTTTATTTTTCTGTGTACGATCTACAAAAATTGTGCCAGGTTGTACTTATTACAAAAAAACTGAGAAAAAAAATGTCAAAGTTAAAAATACATATCAAAGGCCTCGTGGATCCTTCGCGAAAAAATACCTTAGCTCTGTTTGCCTATGGTGCGTTCAACCTGGGACACACGATATATGCAAACAGAATTGTCTTTCGAGTCAGTTCCAATTTCGATGCGCTTTTGATAAATAAAGAAAGTAATTAAATTTACATTACAGCACAAACTATAATATTCATGGCCACCGATTTAGCTATGATGCGTTTTTTTTGCATTTGCTTGATACTTATACATTTTGTCCATATCTTAAATAGGATTGTTTTTATTTGATTTCTCACAAGAGGTGTGATGGTATGCAAGATTTTAAAGTTTGGCGTGGCACTTCTCATGTTTGAAATGTAATCAAATCTATTATTTTTATCAATTAACATTGATTGAGTAATATTGGTTCTCTCTTAAAATTCCAATTATTCTTTGGGCGACATTACTTAATATCTCTAAATCTAAACGTTCGGTAAAGTTTAATCAAATCGTAAGGAATAATTCCTTTTTCTAAGTGTAGAACTTTTTTCATTTCCGAAATTTGAATTTGAAAACAAAAAGAAATCTGGGGAACAATTAAATGAAGCAACAGGGGACGTACTTTATTTACATCGGTAACGCGATTGTGATTAATGTAGAAATGAAACCGCATTCGGAATAAAAATTTGAGTTTATTTTTATTGATTTGTCTCTTTAAGAATTTCATATCGAGTTGGGACATATTCCTCGGTGTATTGCAATAAAAAAATTGACCCAATTCGATTGTGGCCTAGCTTAGAAATCACTTTTCTATTCCAGGCAACTTCCAAATATATGATTAAAAAGAAAGAATGTCAATTTGAATAGGAATAATTAACGAGAGGGCTTTTTGTTGATATCCTTATTGGACATCTGACTGATGGATTGTGCACTTTATTATCTTAGTTTTAGAAATATGAGATGAGATGAGTTTGTGTTAGTTTAGGAGTTTTTGTTTGGCTTTCTAAGCTCAGATTGAAGTGGATTATGGACCGAAGTAAGGCTCGTAATTTGTTTTGAGAGATCGAGGGTTTTGTCGGATTACGAATTAAAGATTAATTGTAGTTATTTTCTTTAACACACAAAATTGGATTCGCTAGGAGATACCGTTCTCATTCACAGAATCGCCGATGTGTAGTTATTTATTGTCGAAATCGAGAGCAACAAAATGCGAAATGCGTTGACATGTTTTAACTTTGCATTTACAATTATTACACTGACAATGCCGTACAGCTTAATGGTTAAAGTTGAATGTAGAAGGAAGTGGTTTGATTTTAGTATAGCCTTTATACGAGAAAGTTTGACTGTAGTAGATGCGGGCATTAAAACTTCATGTTTTTAACCTTTCAATTCATGTTTGATTGACGTTTTACCAATATTTATTGGCTTCTTCGCAAAAGAATGTCTAGTCGAAATTTGAAAGCTGATATTCGAAACAAAAGTGGAATATCAATAAATAAATGAGACCATCTTCAAGTAAATGGTGTTAAAAATTGTGATGAATGACGATTACTCGCCTTGTCTTGTCTGATTTTAATCATTATTTAGCATTTTAAATAAATTTAAATCAATTTTAATTAAAGTACTAGCATTGCGGTTCCTTTTTAGGATATCAATCACCATCATTCGATATTTTTTATTTATATTTATTTATATTTTACACAGATCTATAATCATTAAGAAATGACGCATGGTTTGCCATATTCTCTTAATTAGATATCATAAATTAATGCGATAAATTATGAAAGAATTCTAAAGCTTTCTGGAAATTTCTTGATGTGCATTTCCATTGCTTTGGAGAACTCCACATTTCCAAAATATTCCGCAATCTCGTTTGGTAAAATATAACAAGAGATCCTTTTTTCTAATCCCTTCGAGAGGATGCCCATATTTGGGCAAAATTTTTAATTATTTATTTACCAATTTTGTTGTATTCTTCCTGTCATACACTCTTGTTGATTAAGTTGGTAGAGCAAAACCTTTAATTTACTCGCCAATTTCATCGGTGAAACTGAAAAAACACATTAACTTGTTCCACAGGAACTAGGTTTTTGTAGTCTTCTTGTCATACTTTTGGTTAAATTGGTTGAGCGAAATCCATATTTATTCACCAATTTCATCGCCGCATCGAAACATAGGTATTACTGTGATGTACAGGGTGGCCAAATAAGAATGCGAGGTACTTGTACCTGGGAACCTGTCCATCGTAGAGGCTTGCGGTAAAAAAATTCATTACTAAAACGGCCACGAGAAAAACCTGGAAAATATTTTTAAGTTTCTGAAATGACCGCTAGGGGGCGTAACTGCAATCTGAAATCAAAAAAAGTGATGTTTCTGTGAATTCCGCTATATTAACCTAACAAAAAAATATCCGGTCTTTGAAGACGACGATAATCTGAACCTTTTTTGTTTGACAATTTTTCCTGTATCTCTAAAAATGAAGTGGTGGGGGGTATTCAAAGGTTTCCGTAAAGAACACCCTGTATCTTCGAAACGACTGAGCCGATTTTAACAAACTCGGGTTAATTGAAAAGAGTTATTCTTCGGCTACAAATATTATAATATTTGAAGTTTTGTTAGTTTCACATATCGCCGCTTGAGGGATTTTTTCGACATTCCGACAGAAATGATTAATTTTCTCAAAAAAATTAAATGCGTTGGTTCGATTTTTTTTTCATGAAAAAGTTTTGTATTGAAGAACATCCTGACCATTAAATAATGGCGCTCAATTGTAGCAAAGTTAGTATGGTTATCTGTTTATTGCTTGTGTCATTAACATATAATTTATTGGCCATGAAAAGTTTGTTTCTGCTTTTCTTAAATCTCAGATAAGACAAAAAGGTACATCTGCGGTATATACCTATTGGATACCAAATTTTTTTAAACATGATATTCTCGCGTGATATACATTCCAACTAAAGATTGTATTGTCATTTAAACTGTGGAGTAATTCAGAGGGTGGTGCATTTGAAAAACAAAAGTTTATGACAAAAATAATAGAATTTATTATCAAGAATCAGAAAAGAAAGATCAAATAAGTTTGTGTTAACCCTCTAAAACAGTATATTTACGCAAGATACTTACGGCCTGCAATGACCACATTTGTTTTAAAATAGAGGAGTTAAATATATTAACAACTTCGCTTTGCATTATAATTGAAATTAGTTTTGTTAGGCACTTCTTCCGTTACACGTTTATTACTTATTTTTGAAGTCAACTGGCAAAATTATTTTAAATTGCTAACTTCATAGGACGCTCTTGCTCTTTCTATTACGGTACATCGGAGGAACTTTACTTAATGAAGGTAATAAAACCAATGTGCACTCTATAATGTCTGTCTTTTGTTGAAAAATCAGGCGTCGAATTGTAATGGGAACTATAAATTACGAGAACTTCTTTGAAACTGCGGTAAGCAATTGTGTAATAAAAGGCCTCTGTTCTTCAATGTGATGCGAACAATAATCGTTTTCGCCAATTTCGCTTTTGATTGATTATTCTTAAACGTTTCCATAATGTAAAAGCGAGAAATGTAACAATAATTTTGTTTCAGGAATTTGCAACCCTTACCAAAGAATTAAATTCGGCAAGAGAGCAACTGTTAGAACGAGAGGAGGAAATAGCGGAATTAAAGGCTGAAAGAAACAATACTCGAGTAAGTAATGCACCTGAATAGACGTCCTTCTTTAATATCGTGTTTGCTCAATCGTGCACATAACATTAATTTCCTCCCATAACCAGGTAATTCTAAATTACCTGCTAATATTACGGCAGCTCAGTCAATCGTGTTTTGGAGATTAGCGAAATGACGTGCGATATCGTGAAGTAGAAGCGATTAGCTAAACAACTACTGGATTGCGAAATTAATAATTTTGGGATGTTTCGCATTCGATAACGGCGTGCGTAATATTAATTACCGTATGTGCATATGATGATCGTATCGATAAAAAATGGATTAAAACCTATTCCCTAAGTATTTGCTTCCAATTGTTTTATCTTAAAATCCCAATATTTATTAAGGTTAGTCTCATATAATTTTCTATAGAGCGTAAAGTATGCCAACAAGGAATTTAATGCTAAAGGGGTCGAGGACGAGCATCACTTATCAAATAAACCGCAGGTTCAAAATGTGGAAGCTATATATCCGAAAGTTCCACAATTTCAATTGTTTTTTTAATTTTTTGGATGCGAAAAGAATTCTGATCATCTAGTTCTAGGTACTTATTTATTTAGTCGTTCAAGCGCAAATAAAACAAGTTTAAATAGTATCTTAAGATACAAGTGTATAATCAGGTCTTTAAAGCACGCGCAACGAGTTTAATGGCAGACGCGAAGCGGAGTGCCTTTAACGTTGCAAGTTCTTTAAAGACCAATTATAGGTACACGTGTATCTTATAGTATTTTTTATTATACCTGCAGTATAATTTAACAATAGGAAATACACTGGAATCATATTGACGTCATACTACTCGAATACATGTCTAATTAAGTGGGCTGGGTGTTCGTAATTTCACGATTGCCATGGAAATGTCACTTGACGTTTGCTTATAAAAATCATCGTCTTTGTGAATAAAACTATTTTCACTTATAATTGCACAAGAGGTTTGTATTTTACCGAGTAAATTTGGGTTGTTTAGGTAATGAAAATCTGTTGCCTAGCAATTAGACGAGAAAAACTGTCAACTAATAAAAATGCGACACCGCAGGTGGAGCATTTTTAGGTTGACAGTTTTTCGAGTCCAATGCTAAAAGGAAACAGATTTGAATTGCCACAACCCAAATTTCCTCGGTTTAAATACAAACCTCGAGTGTAATTCGGCAGGACAATTTAACGAACAAGAAATTCACCAAACTAATCAATTATTGACAGACGTCAAACTAGTCATATGGGTAAGGATAATGCGATTATTGGTTCGAAAATGAATAAGTGAAAAAACCACTAGTGCATTTGTCGCTGGAAAAGTTGCAGGTAACTTTTGCCGCTGTCAAAGTGACAATTACACTGCGGCTTATGTGATTTTTTATACATGAGTTGAATTGTCGTTGAAAAAGATAATACCGTCCACTAAATTGCTTGTTGTAAAATGTAAACATACAACGTTCCATTTAAATATCTTCATAAATAAAAAATTTAGCATTTTACATGCGTTAATCCAAATTTTTGACACTGCGCATGCGCAAAACCAAAAAAATATCGGTATGCGCGGTATGCTTGGACCAAGCCCTTTCAAATCAGCCCTTTATTGCCCAAATCGGTTCATTGGTGTAGAAGGAGTATGTGTGACTGACGGACGGACAACAAAGTGCAGCCAATAGCGATTTTTCACTTTTTCGGAACGAAACGTTGTGTAGAAAATCTCCGGTAAAGTAACGGTGCGGTCAGTAAAGTGACAAGCGGCAGGAAACGTAGTCTGCTCTGCCTCTGTCATGGAAACTAACATTTCCTGACAGAAAGTAGGCATGAAAATGAAGGTTTCAGGACGATTTTGGGTAAATAACTATTTTGAGGCACCTCTCTCTATCTTGCTTTTTCTATGTCCTTCAGCATTTCCGCTACTATTCCGTCATATCCTGCTCACTTTCCTTTTTCGGGGTTTTGCTGCCTCTTCTATTGTTATGTTATTTTCTTTTGTATCATTGTCTTGTACTGTGTTTGTTTATAGTTTGTTGTCCGTTCCCGTTAAGAAGGTCCCTAAAGTGCTGCCTTCACCCTGCTACGATCCACGGTCCGTATACTAAAGCCACGATCAAACTTTCTACGGGAGAAAATTGTTAAATAGCAATTATCAAATCTCAACAGAGAAAATAGCCGAAAACATTCTACGCACTCTAACACTTAGAATAAATGGCCTTCCGCAACTTATGTTTTAATATACTATAATAGTGTTCCTCATTCTCTTACATAAGCATTTATAACAGTGGGTCTGGCTTGGCGCTGCTTTTAACAAAACCCGCCGCATAAACGGCCAGCTAAGCTCAGTGTTTTTAAATATGGAAGCAAGAGAAGGTTCAAAGCAGTAAAGTTCGTTCTGGGCAAGACAATCTCCGTGCGTTATGGTTGAGCGCCACCCAATTTCTAATGTACACTATCAACTCACCCTGCATAAAATTGGGAAGATACAGGATGCACAATAACCACAAATACAAATCAAACGGCTCTATATTGCTGGTTGCTTTCAAATAAATTGCAAAATAATATAGATATATATGTGAAATTACACACTGCACAAATCATAAAAACCCCCAATTAATTCCCAATAATTATACTCCAGTTCAAAAATGATTGCCCCCAATTACTGTTCCTTAATGATCGTTAAGATTAATAAATGAATCACACATATAAATTACAAAATGGTTACGTTACTACCGGTCACAACTAGTAATGAAAATATCCCAACGCAAGTTCGGTAACAACAAGGCAAATAGAATATAACGCTTACCTTATGTAATATTCCAGATGTGAGGCAGCAAAGAGAGCTCTGTTTGCACCATTCATCTCTGCAATCAAAAGAGAACAAAAAGGCCCAAACCACAGGGTTCGGAATATATTATGAATAAATGTCTGAAGGACCTACGAAGCTTGCGGTAAGCTCAAATCTCGATACCCCTCTAAAAATGTCTGTGTCTCTGATGGAGTGTCGCAGCCACACAAAAATTAATATATACGATCAAGCAAAAAAAAGGCATTCTCGATCATGTCGAAACAGTATGTAGTTAAATGAGTTTCTCCCTCGTCTTCATAAAATGGCCGCTCTTATCTCCCTCAGATAAGGTTGTTGGTCACGACCTCCTAGGTGTCTATGGTTGATAATGAATCTCCAAAATTGTCCCCCAATCAACAGGTGGTCTCGAACAAGATATTTCCCCCGAACAAGGAATTTCGGTACCGAACAAGGACCCTAAATTTAAGAGGGATTAAATACCAAGCGTTCCTCAATTACACATCTTCCAGTATATCCGTAATTCGAAGAAAAAAGTTTCACGTTAAAGCTGAACGGTAAAATGCTGCAGACTAGGTACTTGTCTCGCAATTAATACGGGTAGAATTGCCAAAGTTTTTAACTAACAGTGGTGGCAAAGATTACCCACGTGTTTTTCTTTTCTCACGTAGAACGGCTTAGTTGTTCGTTCGATCAGAGTCGGAATCGGAAAGAAAAAGCATGTGAAATTTTGGATCGCGCTGTAAGGTCCTGCCATCTGGCGGAACTAATCCAACGCATAGAAGTAGAAATTTATATACAGGGCATACTGAATGTAAAATACGGAATGATGCAAAGAAGAAATGAACTTGTTACACATTTTTTATTACACTGCTTCTATGCCTATGGAGCAAATATTTCATTTTATGTAACTACTGCAGTATAAACTAAATAATGACTCGATGCAATAATTTGGGCATAAAAACTGGTAATTCTGTCATAAAGGTATAGTACAATATAAAATTTTCATAACACTTAAATGAAGTACATCTGTCGAAACTAGTTACTGATGTATTATGAAATTGCATTAGTCTTATGAGGTATAAAAAATCCGCCATTTTTTAAATATTTTCACTAATTTATAAATGCATCGAATTTCCAGTGCGACTACAATAGTATGGGTATACCTACCATGTATTAATAACACTTACAAATTACGTTTTCATGAAGGACATTATTTGTGGCTTTAATGGCACATGCTCCGTTTCGTTATTTATCGTTAGTGATCGATAGAATGTTGTACCAATATAATATGAGAAGAAAATTGCAATGAATAGGGAAGCAAAAATGCAGTGTGATTCTAATACAATAGAACTCCTTTCAGAATCATTAAATAACCAGAAGTCGACGCGTCTGAGATTATCAAGTGTTAAGCGAAACATTTTCTTTAACGTTTAGAAGCATTAGTGTAAAGTGCATGTAATCTTAATTTATGTAGACGTTCATTATGGGAAACTTCTGTCGAGTTTAAAATACTTGATATAACATTTAATAATCTCGTTTACGTCTTGTCTCTTGTATCTCCTTTCGACGCGTGAAAATATAAACCCCGCGAATTTTTCGATTGGGGTCTATAACAAAAATAATCGTATAGGAATTAGCAAGCTTGCCATATTGTGGTCCCCATCAAAGATGACGGAGGAAAGATGTCATAAGTGTAAGAGGCCAAAAAACGAACCCGTACTTTGTGATTAGTTCTTTTACGTGTTAAAATAGTATATTAAAGAACAAGTTTCATAAGTAGCTGTTTTATCGCACGTGTCCAGTTTGGAAAACGAGCCGCGTAGCGGCGAGTTTTCCAAAGGACAAGTGCGATAAAACGGCTTATGAAACGAGTTATTTATACTACTTTTTCTATTTCGCGTGATTTCTATTGTAAAAAACTAAAAATAGTTCAAAATTCTGTACTACTTCACATTAGTTGTAAATGTTAAGTGATAGCACTGGTTCGCTTTTTCAAATTGAAAATTTTGAAGTTTCAATTTTTGCGCACATATAGCGAATTGCCATTTGGTACTGCAATTTTTGTGAAATAGAAATGGAAGAGCAGCACGAAATCATAACTTGCACGCCACCTGAATTGCGGGACATAGCAAACAGTACCGTAGATAATTTGCTTCCGCAGAAATCGAAACTAAAATATGAAAAGGAATACCTTAAATTTGACCAGTGGTGTAAAGAAAATAAAGCCCAACACATTTCGGAGAATGTTTTATTAGCATATTTTGAATTACAAACTCATTTGAAAAAGCCATCGTCAATATGGTCAATGTACTCGATGCTACGATCCTACCTAAATGTGCATAAAAATGTAGATATATCAAGATACGTCAAGTTACAAGCACTGCTAAAAAGATTTTCGCAAGGCTATGAGCCAAAAAAATCAAAAATTTTAGATTTAGAGCAAATTAATCGATTTATTCACGAGGCTGACGACAAGCATTATTTAGATACAAAAGTAAGTAGAATTTTTTGTTCTAGTGGGTAGGTACTAGCTACAGGAGTATCTTGTTTGTATTCTCGTTGTAGGTTATTTTAATAATGGGCTACAGTGGGGCATGCAGACGCGAGGAGCTGACTAATATGGCACTGGGCGACATCCAATATAAAAATGATATTGTTGTCGGTGCCTAAAACAAAAACAAATGTAATGAGACAGTTTGTCATCACCGAGAAATTGTGGATTGATATTATAAAAAAATATAGCAGCATACGCCCAGTTAATACTTGCCATCAACGATTCTTTGTAACATACCGTAGTGGTCGCTGCATTACTACTTCGATCGGAATCAATACAATGGGCAAGACGCCACGAAAGATTGCAGAGTTTCTACAATTAGCCAATCCGGCACAATACACTGGGCACTGTTTCCGGCGTTCAAGTGTCTCACATTTAGCTAACAGCGGTAGTGACTTGGTCACCATTAAACGACATGGCGGGTGGAAGTCCTCCGCGGTTGCCGAAGGATATATTGAAACGTCGGTTCAACGAAAAGTGGAAGTTGCAGGAACTCTTGCCCAAGCAAGTAAATCATCCTCATCATTACATGGGATTCTTGCACAAGGATGTACATCAACACATGTAGAAAGTGCCGTTCCCAGTGCTATAGTTGAAGGAAATATAAATAGTGCCGAACACAACATCGTAACCCACAATTTACCTGGTATCAAAGTCAATACACATGATGGAGCTGTTACCGTCAAAGTGTACAATAATTGTACATTTAATTACGCAGATAAGGACGAAATCTAAGTTTGTTGTATTTACTTTATTATGATTAAAGCTTTCGTTGTGCAATTTTAGTTAGAAAAGTTTGGCTGAGATACAAATTTAAGTAAAACAAACCAACTCTGTCTTTATTCGTAAAAAACCCACCCGATTTACTTTATATTTGATAGAATTAATTAATGCTTTATTTAATTTGATTAAGTCGATATCCGTAAATAAGATATGCATTTCCGATTACCACAAGATTTCAAAAATAGCTATGTGTACACGAACTGAATTTCAAAATCATGTTTGAACTTTTTAATTACCTATAACACTTAGTTTTCATACATGAGCAAAATATCAGAAACCTAACAGCTTTTACTTTTTAATTATTGGATTTGCTGTATGGTTTATTACATACGAGTTCTATCCACTTACCATGAGAGTCAACCCAAAAGCTGAAGTAAAATTGAGAATAGCAAACAAGTAAACTAAGTAGGTGCTTGAAACTGATACGATAGAAACTTGTGACCTACCTATTTTGAAATGAACCGGCGCGGAATACTAAATAATGTTTTAGTTTCATAACAGTGCTATAAACTTTTTCCGCAAATAAGATGGGTGGTGTATTCGGGACTTGACGATATACGAACTAGAGAATCACTTAGCAACTTAAAACAACGATATTTTAATTGCAGCGCACCAGGTGCATAAACATAGTAATGTAATTAAGTCTAATGGATATGTAACAGCTTTTAATGTCCAAATGTTGCCAAAATAAAGGCTCTCAGTTTCGTGCATGCTCTATACATTTATTATTAGGTATAGGGTCCACTGAATTTAATTCGATTTTCAATTTTCCAATATATTAATTCGCACAATTGAATTTGGGTATATACCGCGGGGCAGTATTGTAGGCCTTTAAAAAAATTTCCGAACTAGGGACAGTATGCGACGTGCAAATTGAAGCACGTAAATCGAACCAATAAAACCAACCAAACGTTCATCAATCCTCATTGAGGGTGAAAAAGTACCTTCCATAAATGTCAATAAATAACGGTTAAACTTTATGTGTGATTGTAAAGCAACCTAGCGATCGTCAATTCCTTTATTAAATAGAAACTGTGGACATTTTAACGTTACATAAATAAACCCATTTTACGATTCTCAATTCTCATAAGATCTAAAATCTAAAACGGATGACGAAAAAAGAATCGCCAATCTTCTACCGAAAGGGATTCTGTATAGTACCATGAACGATGCGGATAGCACGCAGGAGAATTTATACATTTCTGATAGTAACAATAAATAACATTTACGTGGAAATACATGGATAATTTGCCTTGTTGTTTTATGAGCACTGTCAGCATTAACGTTACTTACGCTGTACTATTGCAGTATCAATTAGTAATTAAACAGATTTAAAGGGAAATTGGTATTTCATTTTCATTGAGTCGGTCGACGTACAATATAATTATCGTTTGATTTATTATGGCTACATCAGTAAATGTTACGGTAGTATCAAACAAATATATTGCATGGACACGATAATGTGGTCCTGCCAGGATTAGCATTTAAAAATTAGAGGTAAATAGGTACGAACAAAAGTGTTTTTGTACTGTTCAGTATCGATTGGAGAACAGGTAAAAAAGTGGTAAAGCTGGTCCACTCCCGCGAGTGGCTTAAGCGCATAAACAAATTTTGAGCTAAGGCTATAATTTTCATCAAGTGAGTTAGTTATTATTACATTTATTACAAATTTCTGTACAGTTACAAAGATAGAATGTGTTTGCGCAAATATAGAGTCTTTTTTTATGATTTTTTTCTTTTGTCCCGTAGCCTACTAACTGAAATCGTAAACTTTCAAACCAACAAAATTATTGGGTGGTGTAGGTATCGTAAAAATCATGGCGTTTTAATATGCAATATAGGTGAGGTACACTACAGAATTTCGTCAAAATCGTTAGTTCGTTAAATACAAATAGTTGGGCGTGTTCTTGCGAAACGTAGTTATGTAATTGAAATTGTTTTGCGCTAAATGTACTTTAGCAAGAATGCCGAAAGAAATTTTGGCCAGCATTGACGCGACATAAAAGTGCAGGTCATTGGTATAAATTGCTACTTTCTGGTTATGTGAATATTTTAAAATGAAATATTACGTTTGTCTATTTTTGTGTTTGAAGTGAAGGAGAACATTAAGTTGGTACCTACGCGAAATGTAATTTGTTCACAACTGTGCGTCGAATGCAAGGATTTTGTCGTATAGAGACTTTTACGTACAGTGTTCGATAGATATAGGTACTCTAGTGACATGTGACAGTGACGCATTAGGAATTATTATCGGTATTGATAAATTGGTTATAACGAGTGAGAAACTTGCACAGCGGTAGTTAGTTCTGGGTAAAATGATCTTCGGACTCTTCGTTACACTGACCCAAGTTGAGCGCCACTCAATGTTTAACTTACCTCTCCTCTCCCCGTATGAAATTGCGAAGATACAGGGGATTATAAAGAGTACAAAATTATGTTACATTAGACATACAAAGCTTAATAATTTGAATGGACAAAATTTGAAGCTTATTCCAATTTAAAAGCTGTAATCGATTCTACTGACTACCTGACTTCAGAACAAGTTTCCACAAAGAAATTAAATTCGCGCAACAATTCGCGCATGTATGCCAAATACAAGCAAACATAAAAAAGGCAACTCTTACTTTGCTTTAAATTGATTCCATCCACAGATGTGAACTCAGGTCCCGGATTTTGCTATAAATCTGAAAACAAAGGAAAACTCTCAAGCCGCAGCGCTCGGAATACCCTGAAATGAAAATGGCAGAAGGGCCTCGTTTACTTGTTGTATGCTCGATTACAAGTATGACCATCACACGTCCAACCCACTTCAGAAGGTAGGGCAGACTACCATATCGCATCCGTGCAGCAACTTCGACCATAACTCAATAGAGTTCGCATAAATAATAAGTACCTAAGTCTGTACTGAAATTGACAAACAAATTGAAGGCGATATCTTATGTTCCTGAAGCGCACACTACGATACAATTATTGCGCTCCACTGTTACGGAAGTGTTTTCGTGGTTGTCACTGGAATCCTTGAGTTCAAAGCTGTTGCATGACCTAGTGACCCAAATACCGAAATGACCGCTGGTATCAGCAGGTGTTGGCTAATCTGTCACCAAGCGTTAGCACTTCCCCAAACTCGTAGGCAAGGTGGTACTAGTCCATTAAACCGGTGTCATTAAAATGGATTTTTGACTCCCACGATTAAACTACCAGAAAGAAAGAGGGGTTCACCTAGAGGCGTAACTAGGTTACTAGGGTATGGCATGACACGTGCCATGGGCGCCAATCAAGGGGGGCACGAAAAAGGCGCTTTTATACATATAAATATGTATATTAAAAGACTTTGAGAGTGGGACATTATTATAAATGAATAACACGTTTATGGTAAATTAAAAAAAATAGTCCCAACCCCCTATCAATGGACGGTCGAAGAGGGGCGTAAGGTCGGTTTTTTCCATAGGCGCCATTTACCCACAGTACGCCCTGGGTCCCACCCATTAAAAACAAAACCCTAAAATAAGTTATATGTAACCCTCGTTCGTACTTACTTACTTAAAAACAGTGTGGTAAAAAATTACAAAATTATATATTTATGTTGATATGTAATTCGAGCACGTAGAACTAATACATTTATTTATATCGCGCTTTGAGATACAACTGAAACGGTAAACGGGTCCGTTAACTTAGCACTTAGAGATTGATTGTCATATTATTATAAGGTAATGCGCTCACATGCGCCACCGATAATAACTCTTGCGCCGTTATCGTTTTTTAGCAATCCGAAAATGCATTCGGGAGGAACCAGGTATACGTAGCCCTCTCCACTACGTATTTTGTCGCTGGTATCTATGTCACCTGAATTAGAGCTAGAGCCATTACGGTTAAGCTATAAGAAAATGTTGAAAAGTGTGTGGGGGGAGGGGGGCAAGTTTTTAAAACATATTTTTTGCACTCCATCGTAAACTGAAATTCAAATCTGTACTAGCGTGGGTTTTAGTCCACTTTTTTTATATTAAAAATATTCCGTTCTTGACTAGGGCGAATTGAAATGGGCATTAGTTTTACTTTCATTCAAAGTGCCTACGTATATCTCATTTAGATGCTTTCGTAAATAAGAGAGTTGGCTTGCCCATGCGCAAAAAATATCTATAAATAAAAAAGTTAGCATTGCACATGCGTTAAACCAAATTTTTGACACTGCGCATGCGCCAAATTAAAAAAAATATCGGAATGAGCGGAATCCTTGGACCAAGCCCTTTCAAATAATCCCCATATCGCCCAAATCGGTTCAGTCGTGTAGAAGGATTACGTGTGACGGACGGACGATAAAGTGCAGCCAATAGCGATTTTTGACTTTGGGGAAAATACGCTAAAAAGATAAACCACCTCTGAATTTGGTATGTCCTGCTTCTTATTGCTATAGAAAACAGCAACGCTAATTCGCACATTTATTTAAATTAAAAAGTGTTCCAAAAAATGGTCTTTTATGAAACTGCATGTGGCAGCTACTTCTTCTTCTATGTGGTTTATTAAATTAGTTCATGCGCCAGTTGGTAATGTATTCGCACGTTAGATTTTATACATACATTTTTTTCTAATCGCATTTTATAAACCTTCAAGTAGGTGATGCGATCATAGTGTATTGAAAGACAAGTGTTACAATGCGACCTATTGTAATACGACTATCTTGTGGCACGAGTGGCGACGCAAAGCGTAGCCACGAGTGTCCGCAAGTTAGGAGTATTACAATAAAGCATTGTAACACGCGTTTTTCATACTATTTTTTCTATTTCGGTGCTTTAATTAAATTAAAAAAATCATTATCAGAAACTATAGGGAACATTGGAACTAACATGTTTTATGTTGGGAACACTTTTTATGCCGTTAAGTTTTAGGTTGGCAGCGTAGTAAGACTGACATTTTGAAGTTCAAACATGGAAGTATTGTACCTACTTGTACTAACTATAGTAACTGCCAACTGAAGAGATGCAGATGAGTTACCAAAAAAAAAACGACTATAATCACTGTCTTTGTACAACTGTTGTACAAAATCATCATTGTGACACCGAAATAGAAAATTTTTTTTTTTAAATTTACTAATCCATACATCCATACTTATTCAACAACATACCTACAATACTTAAATTATACAAAACCGTAGCGTTGAGTGAAAAATAGTATGCACTCAACGACCGTAGTGTAACACCGCGCTAACAACGATTGATTTATAAATCATTAACCAGGGGTAACTAAGAGAGGTCTATAGGTACCTACGTTCTTTCTAACAAATGTCAAACTTGTTGAAATATTTTTTTGTGATGAGAGAGTTATATAATTATACTCGTACATACTTATATGGATATGGATGCTGCTACGGGGGTTCCTTCTGGACTTGAAAATTACCATCGGTTCCGCCCGGCAAGGCAAACCGTCTTCTTCTCAGGCTGCTCAATCGATAAAAATAAATGCTCCGGCTAACTCAAATCGGTGGGCTTTTAACTCTTTTGAAACTGCGTAACAAACCTTAAACTGCCGCCTACCAGTCTCCTGCCTCAACTCCTACTCCTCCCTTTCCTTCCCCTCGTTCTTCGTTAAAGACAGGCACATTGAAACCAAATAGATAATATATTGAAATGAGATTAGCGATACAAACAATTTACAGGGATCTAGCAGTTCTTCTCTTCTACTTGTAAAAACACTAGCTTAACAATGACAACTACTAACTAAAAAATCCTAACAGGTGAAACTAATTTACTCAAGGGGTGGCCATCCTCTACAGTTTGAAAAATGCAACAACAGGTAATCAGTTTTTTAATCCAGCGTGGGCTGGGACTTATTTAAATAAACACAAAAATTTATCCTACTCTTTGGTAATCGTTCATTGGACTTTAATAAACAATCAACTCAAAAAAATTTTTTTTACTATAGCTTAATTACCAAAAAGTGGAATTTTACAGAATGTTACAAATTTAATTAGACTAACCTTTACAACATTTGTACAGCCGATCTTGTGAACTGCTCTTTCCTCTGGTACAGGGTGGATGTGATGAAACCTGACACTTAGGTCTCTGTGACTTCCTAGGGGTGGCTTGAGTTTAACACACGGAAACAAAAATCCACGGTGCCTATCCTTCCTCGGAACGAAAGCAAAGTTTAGCGTTTGAAACGGAAACTTAGTCCAGGAAATCCTTCGCGTGGCGAGTGGGAGACGGCTAGTTGCCAAAGTTTCTACACAGCACAGTGTATTTAATTTTATTTTATTAGTTTATTAGCTTTGACCGCCTGCGGGAGACGGATTTTTTGAGTTAGCGGTACGGCAGAACACAAATTGTTATGATCACTATCCGACGGTAAACCGCGATGGTTCGACGTATTATTTCACCAGCTCTTCTTGGGGCAAATATCTCTCCGAAACGCAGCGCTCCTTCGACAAATGACCTTACGGCACTAGTAGGAAATTCCACCTGGGGCGGGTCCCGAAATTCTGCGCCTTGAGGACTAGGGCAGCACTTTGAATTATATATCCTCGAGAAATCACAACGTATCCTAACGCGATTCACTGCATCCAAAGTAAACTGGGGTGAAGCTCAAGGGTTCGCCAAAATATCACCTGATTGGAAACTGGGTCTTCTTCGCCAAAAAATCAACACGAAAAGAAAATAACACTTCGGAACGGGTGCAAAAAGCACGCAACTGGGAGCAACCGAAATAAGCCGGTGGCTCAAACCGCCAAGTGTACCAAAACTTTCGCTCAAGGTACGTTTGACCCCTCGACGTACTAGCCGCGAGTCTTCCCAAAAACGATCCCCTTCTTCAGAATTGAAATGAAAAAACCACACCCAAATTACCATAAAACAAAAATGGCTCCCGCTAGAAATTCTCCCAGTGGTTCAGATAAAGAAGACTTTACCCACTCTAACTTCGTCATTAACCTCAAAGAACTGCTGACCAAACTGATCTCACGGTTTTCTGCTGATGACGTGGAAACCTCCTTATCTCTGACAGCTCGGTGCTACATCCGCTCCTATTCTCGGTCTAGACGGCGCCAAAGTTGATAAACAAACGACAAAAAACTCGCATTACTCATGATGACGTCAATCAGCTTTGCACTCTTCCCACGACGAAATTAAATCTGAGCGAAATTAAATCTATCGGACCATAGTCTTGAGCGAACCGAAATGCCCAAACACAAAATTTCTAACCGGAACAAATAATGAAATATACAGGGTGACCTGCACTATCATGACAAGAAATTTCAAAATTTTTAATGAAATTTGGCGCGAAATAAAACCACTCGTTACAATGCACACAATTTACTTATGAATGAATTCTTATATTACTTTCTCAAAAAAATCAGTTAACTAATACTTATTTTTTTTCTTTCAGTTACTCTTAGAACATTTAGAATGCTTGGTGTCGAGGCATGAACGATCATTAAGAATGACTGTAGTGAAACGGCAAGCTGCTGCTCAATCGGGTGTATCTAGTGAAGTAGAAGTTTTGAAGGCACTGAAAAGTCTATTTGAACATCACAAAGCTTTAGATGAAAAGGTACAATTCAAAAGAACTTGAAAATTACTTTATGAACCATTTTTACATTTTTAGGTGAGAGAGAGGTTAAGAGTCGCGTTAGAAAGAAATTCTGTGTTAGAGGAAGAATTAGCGTCAACCAAAGAAGAAGTAAGTATGCAAGTGCTCTTATTGGTAGGTTTTTATATTTTCGTTTTCTGCAGTTACAACAATACAAACTTGGGGGTCTACCCTCTAATGTACCTGCAATAGAAGATAAACCCAAAGAAAATGGCCAAGTGGAACATGGGGACCAAGTTACAAATTCAATTAAGGTAATTAATGAAAACTGTAATTTTAGCCACTGCAAAATTTATGTTACGAGATCTAAAAATGATCCTTCTCTTCTGCAACTTTTTTTTTATATATTCATTTAAATTGTCTTCAATTTGTTCTTATCTGCTTTTAAAGAGTGTCTACACATTTTCATGTTGAAGTTACACTCCGTCGTATAGCACTCACTTATTCAATACATTCCTACTTAATATCTTTTTTAAATGTTCAAAAAATTTTAATTAATCGATTTTCCGAAATACGGCGAATCTGGTATCAGTAAGATGGAATCTTTGTACACACCAAATACTATCGGTATGGTTAAAAACACATACCCTTTTATTTTTTCCCATTTTAACGGGAATGCAGAGAGTTACCTTTATTTCACCAACACATCTCATAGTACAATACTCACGTAAGGTCAACCTTCGCTCATCTGTTTACCGCGTGAAATACAATTTTTAGCGATCTTAATATTTAAACAAACACATTGCGGATGGGTTGCCGAAAAAAATTCAGTGAAGGCTGCCCTGAATTAACATTAAAATAATTATTTTTTTTTACTTTTACGCTCATCTGTAAACCAAACGCAATCAATGTAAGATAAGAGTAGGATATAACGGACAAGAGGCCGTTGGGTTGCTTATCTTTTTCTGGTCTCTACTACTGGGTGAATTGGGTAGTTTACAATTAAAATTTATATAAAAATAACGTTAATGATATTACAAATATGATGGTATAGGGTTGTCTAAGTAATTTCGGTTATCGCAATTTTAATTGGCGCGCGAGAGAGAAACGGTGCGTGCATTTTTCCATGTGAAAGAGAAGGACGCAGCATAAAAGCTGTTTGTGGTGTAGATGTTACGGGCAAAGATGATAATTGGACATTAACGATAATGGCCGGACAATGATGTGAATGCATTGACGTTACGAACCTGTGCGGGCGGGCAATGTTGTTAATATTGCAATTTCATTGTCCTGTTAACATCTGTGGCCAGCCATTAACAATAATGGCCAAGATTGACTGGAGAATGTTGTTATGGATATGATTATCGGAACTAAACAATATATTTATCAATTAAGATAATAATATCTTATTTTCACTACTAATAAAATCATTATTGAATGAGAATTGAGAAATCTGCCAATTTGAATTTTTTTTGATAATTATTAACCGTTGTCAATCGACAACGGTATTTTTCTATAAATTTTAATTGCTAAACACATGAGCGTACGACGTACGTATATATCCCCAATTCACAGGCCGCACGCTATAACATGGTGAATTACGACCGAATATGACATCAGCAACTGCCGGGAAAACTGTCGATTGAAATTCTTATTTCAGTGCTTACGTTCACCAGACGAAGCCCTTCATGAGTGCTACCTAAAGGTGGGAATACTCCAGATCTAAAGCTCACACCATGCTATAGCGCGCGGCGTATACCTGTTTATACCTGCCAACCTAGTAGAACGGACCAGAAAAAGATAGGCATTAGGCAACCCAATGGCGTCTTGTCCTTTATCTCATACTCGTACTTTATATTGATTAAGTTTGGTTTACAGATGAGCATAAAAGATAAAAAATTAAAAATTATATTAATTTGAATTAAGGGTACCCTTGACTTAATTTTTTTAGGCATACATATTAAGATTGCTAAAAAAATATTTCCCTTGGTAAACAGATTGGTGATGGTTAACCTTATGTGGGATCTTAGATCAGTTATCCCCATGACTGTATCAATACCGTAATAGGTACGGCATGTACAGTTCTTATGATTACATCAGATTTTCCAAGTGGTGCAAATAAAGTATGGACTCTAAGAAGTACATGGCAATTTTAGTGCAATGCAAGGCTTGTGCTATGCAATCTAAAATTGCCTTGCATTGCTTATTACGGTTTTACATTTATGCAATTGTGTTGCAACTTTTGTGCAAGTTCAGAAAAGTGTTGCAGTACTGACAACATATTTTTCAAAAATTGAAACTTTTCAGTTTGTTTACACCGAAGGTTATTCTTGAAACTTAATAAAATTGACCATTAGGTATGAGCAAACAAAAGGAAATTAAGCTGGCTACAGCTTATTATGTGGTGGCGCTTGCTATTAAAAAAAAACACACAAAATAACACACGCGAAACCAAATAAATTGTGGTATTGACAAAATTACTAGAAAAGTTACTAGAACTTGCGCCAAACTTGCAAGTGAAATAGAACTTTCTCTATTTATTTTTCTTGCACCTGAATTGCGTATGAACATGCGCAGTAACGTATCTCTAACTTGCATTGCACGAAAATTGCCTAATGTAAAGCGGCTTTAAGAAGTATGCAGGGTGCAATTTGAAATTTTTTTGGTTTATAGTTTGAGGAGTAAATAATAACAAAATAAATCACAAGTGATATATTATGTTGTTAATGTTTAGACATATTTCGTGCAACACATTTGGTACAGATATGAGATTAGTATAATCAAAAATGACGAAAGCGGATTAACAACGCCTGCTTCT
Source organism: Photinus pyralis (assembly GCF_008802855.1). Classification (NCBI taxonomy): domain Eukaryota; kingdom Metazoa; phylum Arthropoda; class Insecta; order Coleoptera; family Lampyridae; genus Photinus; species Photinus pyralis. The sequence continues at coordinate 34,098,663 of NW_022170249.1, forward strand.
ACGTTTGTTCCTAGTTTTAGTATTAAAACTTCAATTTTTGCAAATTGGTAGTAAAAAAACTTAGAGGGTTAATTTACATAAATTGGTACCACAATGGGAGATTGTTAGCGTTGGTAATCACCAAAACTTTCATATTGATATAAAAGCGATACTTCTTACTTCATAACCACTTTTATAAAAAAGTCAAAAATTACTGTAATGTAGATATACTACATACATTTGACAATTTATTTCCGCAGAAAAATTTCACATTCTTTGTCGCTCAACTAGAGTAGGATGGAGAAGGAAGTTTTCAAATTACCACCCTGCATATTTGTACTTCCTATCATGACACAATTCACACAATGTGATTAATGGACATTTGTGCATTAAAATGTTTAGTAGTTTAAAACTCGTAAGTTGTCCCAAATTTTTTGTTGCAAAGGTCTATTAGTAAATTTATGTACCACTGCAATTTTTACTATTCAAATTTTTGATGTGGCTATTTTTTTATTTGAAATGTTTTTGTATCATGCCAATATGAATGAATGACTTTGAAATTCATTTTTTGTCTTCGCCACATTTTTAGTTAGACAACTTAGTAGGTATATGAATTTATGCTGGCTTTATATTGCATGTAATTAAATAGATGTTGCGATGTACGCATGTTTATGTGATGAAATAGGCAACCGCGAAGCAGCGACTTACCAATGGGGGCATGGAAATGGAAACAGATTCGGCAGCACGGATTGTAGATCTGCAAACTGCTTTAGAACAGCAAGTGAGATATACTTTTAAATTCCTTTTTATAAATAATTTTACCAGATTTATTAAATTTAGTTTAACTGATTGTTACTTTAATAATAGACTGGCGAAATTAGTACCTGGCAGAGGAGGGTAGCGGAAATGACCAATAGAGTAGGAGAATTAGAGGAAAATTTCGCAAAAGCACAAAAAGATCTTCTTAAGGCACAAGAGTCCAACTCAAAACTTCAGAGGGACTTACAGGAGAACGTGGCGCAGAAAGAGGACCAAGAGGAGAGAATCGCCACTTTAGAAAAAAGGTATTTGAATGCTCAAAGGGAATCCACCTCGTTGCACGATCTAAATGAAAAATTAGAACAAGAACTACAGCACAAAGAAGCTCAACTAAAGGTATACTAACTTACGAATTTCATGATTTCATCTTGTATATTTTGTAGTTGCAAGAAGAAAAAATTGCAGCTATTCAAGAAAAGTTAGAATTAGCCGAACAAAAGCTAGCACAATATTCTAAGTTACCAGAAATGGAGGAGCAGTTGAAGCAGCGAATGGAGGCATTGACGCAGGTGAGACCACAGGTACGAAACTCTATGCTCACTTTTTGTCTGTTTCTATATGTTTTGTCTTGGTAAATTTTTAATGCACTTTAATGAAATTTTTTATAACCTCACGGTTAGTTGTTATAAGGCGCATGTTGTTAGGGGAGTCATATACGAGTTACATTGAAGTTAATGTTGTTTTAAAAGTTTGTAGTCAGCAAGAAATTGTATCATGCACTTTTATTGTATGTTAAAAACATATAAACAATCAATTTTTATAAAGGAAGCTAAAATTAATGGTGTGCATTAGTGAATTTAATAGGCATTTTTTAAGAGTTATACTCATTCACCCAGGGTATCACCAAATTTTGACATTGCATTTCGTAATGCATTTTTAAACCAATCATAACACAATCTTCTGCAATGTTAATGTGGTCATTTTTCATTTCATGAAATTAAAAATAGTTTTTCTTTTTGGGCATCTGTGATGCTATACGGTGTAAATATACTAGGGCCACAGATGTACACAAACAAATCTGTGCTAGGCCACTTTATTTAGCCCCGGCTGTATATGGAATGAATTCCAGGGCGGTCATGTAGCTAGCACTACGCTTCTTAGCCACCTATTATTACCCCAGAAATGAATTCCAGGTAGTCAAATATTGAATAAGTAAATGGTAGTCAATTTTAGACGCTGAGAGGATCCCACGCACAAGAAAAGAATATTTAGGTACGCCAAAAAGGGCCTGGCAGGACTAGGAATTGAACATGGATCTTCTCAATTCAGAATCACTAGACGATAATTATTTCTACAATCAAGTGGTTTGCTGTAATGACTTGCTTTTGCTCTTGCGACTTCGTATGCCCATAAACATTACTCTCTGTCTTAATTCAGTTTTTCCCCGTTCCTGTGGGAATTTCGGGAAGAGATTTCGGAGTACTAACACATTCAAAAAAACCTACGTTCTAAGTGTCAAGTCTCTCTTTCGCAGTTTTGACGTAAAATCCCGTTTTTTTGCTGATCCTGTAGGAATTTTGGCAAATCCTCTGTTAGTGGTCCCCTACAACTCCCAAGGAACATACAGGGTGATTCCTATAGTACCTGCCACCGTTTGGGAGCGTGTAGGTGGTGCGTAGGGGAGTATTTTGATATAGGACACTTGGGGTCGGAAATCTAAAATAAGGGTGCCAGAGCCAAATTTACCTTCTGGAATTTCGCGCCTGTAGGTAGGCAACCCAACCGGCCGGCGGTGCACACGGAGCGATCTCAGGCGGCGATGTGTGGCTGACACATGATCAGAATTTTGTTTAAACCCACGAAATCCCGTCTGCAACGACGCGTATCAAGTGAATAAACACTATGGCACGTTTTACTAACACGGAATACGCGGACATGCACTTCATGTACGGATTGGCAAATAGTAACGCACGAGCTGCACGACGAGCGTACGCTGAGCGGTATCCAAACCGTCAGTTACCCTGCAGACAGGTCTTTCAAGAAGTTCACTTCCGACTGTGCGAGACAGGGCAATTGCAGGTAAGCTGACGGAGGCTTAACTTTACACACAGATTCGTGATGCACATCGATACTTGGGTCATTTAAGCACCCATTTCGAAAAGTTTGTTTGTTAAAGCCTACCAATCGACAACAATTACCACAAACACTTACAGAATGCAACCCACCTTTGACCCGGATCGCGCAATTACACCGACCTCCTCCTATTTCGCAGCCCACTAGCGCCCGTGATCGCGATCGCCCGTTGGTAAATGCCTTAGAGGAGGATGTGTTGGAACGTTTCGAGGCAAACCCGCGTACTAGCACTCGACTTGTAGCAGATCAGGTGGGTTGTAGTCAACACACAGTGCGGAACATCGCCAACAACAACAACTTACACCCCTATAAGTTTAAGAAAGTGCAAGAGTTACGGCCGGGTGACCATGAAAGGAGGCTGGAATTCTGAAACTTAGTCGTCCAGGAGGAAGAAGCTAATCCGAACTTTCTGAGGAGCGTGCTAGTTACTGACGAGAAAGGATTCTTAAGAGAGGGGACCTTCAATCCTCGTAACAGCCACTACTGGGCGGACCACAATCCTCATGAAACGTTTACGCGAGGATACCAGGACAAGTTTTCTTTAAACGTTTGGGCTGGCATCCTGGGGGACAACCTACTGGGGCCTTACATCCTCCCTCCGCGTCTAAATGCCCATAATTACCTGATTTTCCCGCGCGAGGTGCTACCAGAACTTTTAATGGATGTTCCAGTGAACTTGTACTGGGACCACTGGTTCCAGCACGATGGGTGCCCTGCTCACTACGGGCGGCAGGTGAGGGAACACTTGGACCAAACCTATCCGGACAGATGGATCGGCCGTGGAGGTGCGGTGGAGTGGCCTGCCCGCTCGCCCGACATCGCCCCATTAGATTTTTACTTGTGGGGTGTGATGGAAGCGCACGTCTACGAGACTCCCGTCGAATCCGAAGAGGACTTAATTGCGCGCGTCGTCATGGCCGGAGAGGCTGTTCGCCAAGACATAGGAGTCTTCACGCGAATTCGAGGGGAGTGGTTGGCTAGATGTAGGAAGTGCATTGAGAACAACGGTGGCCACGTTGAACACTTGTAAACGTTATTGCTTTTGACTGTCGTTTTCCCTCCATCCCTCCCATGTCGCTTCCTCGCGCTAACTCGCTCTGCATCGCTCCGCGCGAAACGTCGGTCGGTTGGGTTGCCTACATACAGGCGTGAAATTCCAGAAGATAAATTTGGTTCTGGCGCCCTTATTTTAGATTTCCGACCCCAAGTGTCCTATATGAAAAGACTTCCCCTAGGCACCCCCTATACGCTCCCAAACGGTGGCAGGTACTATAGGAATCACCCTGTATATGCCAAACTTCAGCTTGCTACTGTACGTTGTCTGTCAGTTAGTAACGGAAGAGTTTATATAATAATAATAATCTTTATTGTAACACAAAAATTTTTTTTTACAAATGTCAATTCTGAAAAGGATAAAAAGCAAGGGACAAATACAGAGTAGGTATTCTTTTTATTTGTCCACTACCACTATTGCTATCTCGAGTACTGTAAGAGCTGAGCTACGAGGTCTGTTAAATTAGCAAACAATTTCTATTTTACAAGACTATTTTAATGAGGTCAAAAAAATTTTTTTCCAGCAGTGGTTAACAAACTGGGGATACCAATTTTGTTATTTTAAATGGAACTATAATTTTGTTTCCTTATTCGATAGAGAATTTTATTTTGAATTCAGTGATTTAATATTTGTGTAGGTACCTACCCTTAGATAACAATTTTTATGAGAAAAATGCATGTTTTGGGTTTATTTCATTATAGCTAAAATAAGTGTGCCATGGACGAAACAAGTTGAATATGGATTTAAATTTTAGAGTTATGTGTATTAGTTATGTTGGTTACGACTGTCAGTTGCTATTATTGAATTGTTATTGTTGTATGAATACTGACAATTTAATACAAAAATGCATAATTTTACACTTAATGAAAATTTGATTGGACTAAGTCGGGGACAAAGTATACATTTTATCAAGAAAAAATTCCTTTGCCATGGTTAGAATGTATCAAAAGAAATATCCAGAAATGTACCATCACATAGATATTGTCAAAGATTAGAAGCCACATTACGTGCTAATACAACTGCAGTTATTGGAACATCGAGAACCACAATAAATAATGACATTGAAATAGATATTTTAGCTTATTTTGAAGCAAATCCAGGGGTTTCTAGCCGGCCCGTGTGGTGCAGTTCAGTTGAAACTGGACTGTGGTGCCAAGGGTCCCTGGTTCAAATCTAGGTTCAGGTATGGATATTTGTAAATGTATAGTGGGTTGGGTTGGTAGAGCAGCCTTGGCTGAAACCCCGCCCACTCAAAAATAAAGGCAAATAAATAAATAAAAAAATAAATAAATCTATTGGAATGGCTGCCACTGCGTACCAATGTAGTGTAGGAGAGTACATAAAATTTTAAAAAGGAATAAATACAGAGCGTTTAAACTTAAAAAAGTCAAACATTTACATCTTGGAGACCATGAAAGATGCCTTAAGTTCTGTTATTTGTTGTTAAACGAAGGAAGAGACTTTATAAAATTTTTTTTCTGGACAGATGAATCAAATTTTTAAATATTGACCAATGAATTTTCTTGGAACTATTGTGATTAGTGGTGCAACAGACCATTGCTTCCGCTTCCTTAAGTGCGGAAGTTCCGTCTCCTCTTCTACTATTTTATCCGATGTATACCGGAATGTTTCAAATATGGTAAGATGCGCTGTGCTTCTGTTTCCGCTTCTCCACAAAATCATATTTTGCCTTCTGTTTCCGTTTCTGCTTCCGGCATAACACTTCCGTTCCATCACTAATTGTGATACAACAAGGCCCTTAGAGTTATTTTCAATTTTTATCCCATTTTTCTTTGATTGGTGACGTAATTTACCTTGCTGTAACTGTCTCAAGCGCCACCAGACCACATATCTTCGGACAGCAAAGGAAAATTTGATACACAATTCATATCCAGGCTTTATCAGTGACCGAAATTATTTTCAATGCTGTGGATTAGGTAGTAGGTACCTACCAGTAAGTAGTTCGTAGATATGTTGTAATGGAAAGGGGGGTTTCATTTGTTAGAGTTTAGCATTTATGTAGATTGGTTTATTGTACACTTTGTTATTGTAAGTTTTAAATTTTTTCTGTTAAAATAATACAGTGTGTAAAGCGATGGGGTATACAAGAGGGAATTTTTTTTGGATATTGATTTATGAAAAAAATTTATTCTTCGTGATATTTTTTGCTTGTATTGCTTTGAAAGCACCAATAACGTTTCGATAAACTAAAATTTATTTATAGAAATCTGTAAAAATAATAAAATTAATTTTTTTGATTGACAGTTATCATTCTACATTATAATCAAGATAGCGTATTGCTATCAAACCACAAGCAATCGAAACGTTATTGGTACTTTCAAAGCAAGCAAAAAATATCATGAAGAATAAATTTTTTTCATAAAAAAAATTCCCTCTTGTATACCCCATCGCTTTACACACTGTATAATAGTTTAGAGAGGACAACTTCCCCCCACCTGCTTTTGTGTTCTTTTTACCTCGGGAATAAACTCGTTTCTACACCAATAGTAAGACAAGACACGTTAGCATTCGCTTGATTGTGCTCTGTAGAGATCGTTCAAGAACTAAAAGTGATAGAAATAAATTCTGAATAAAAACATCCACCTTAAAGCATGATGTAAGCTATGAACAGCTCAAACAAAAAATATCCAATGCCATCATTGTTAAAATGGATTGTATATTTGCGTTCGTTCCAAAATTGGTTTTTATTTACTTCCTAAGTATTAATTTTAAATCCTGGCGGTGCCACTTTTTGGTTTAATGTGAGTGACTCTTGTGGTAAAGACCTGTAATTCAAACCAGTCTCATCCACGTTATACACATCATTAAGCGATAGTTGTTTATTCATTAAAAGTTCAGAGAATTATTTCGGCTGCAGCTAGCATATCATTACACATACATTCTCCTTGGATGTCATAATGTATGTCATATTTTTTTTTTTTTTTTTTTGAGTTGGATCCATCGTTCCTCGAAATGGGGGTTGAAATATATTATGTTATCAAAAATCTCTAAACCTTCCCCATATAGTTTTATTCGTTGAAGTTTTTAAAAGTAAAAGCGACTATAGTTTCGGCGTACGGTAAATTAATTTACCGTTTTCCTGTTAACTTTCACAGTAAGTACTAGCTCTTAATGTTTCCAAATTTACTATATTGTGATACACTTCTAGTCGCCTGATGATGGCAGTACGCCGAAACTATAGTCGCTTTTACTTTTAAAAACTTCAACGAATAAAACTATATGGGGAAGGTTTAGAGATTTTTGATAACATAATGTATATGTCATAATATTTTGTGTATTTAAGGCGCAGCGAGTTTGGGGCCTTTTCATTCGTGTATCAGTTTGACTGTATGTGATTTTGTAGCAGTGGGAATGCATATTCCCCCCATCCACCCAACCGTTTGGTCTGTTCTTGGGTAGAACTTGTATAGAACAGCTACCTTACATTTGGATGATGCATGTCTTTATTAAAATGTTGTCTTCATATATGACTCTTCCTAAATGTGCCATTTTATTGAAAGTTGATGTCTTTAATGCTTTGACTGTAATAGTTAATTAAGAAGAGAATGGTAAATACACTTTATAAAGTGAGCCTTGAGTATTCTAACAATAATCTAAAAAACAACTTTTTCAGTCACTTACGGTTCTCCATTCTCATTAATTTAAGCTACATGCAAAACTAATTGGCATGAACACCTTTCATTACAATTATTGTACACAATCAAATTTCAATTTTGCATGTATTGATTACTACTTAGTATGTTCATGTTAGCTCGTAGGGATCCATAAACGTGCATGATATAGAAACAGTGGATTTATCCACTTGCAAGATTATGTAAAATGTTAAAAGTTTCAGTAATTATTTCACTACCTTTTGTTATTTAGGCGCAAGAACGCCATGGGTCTGCCGAAGATCGTATCCAAAGACTTGAAGCTAATTTAGAAGAAAAGAATGCGGAATTAGTAAGATTAAACCAAAGACTAAAAATGAACGAAGACCATAACAGTAGGTTGTCCGCGACTGTGGATAAATTATTATCCGAATCTAATGATAGGCTACAAGTACATCTTAAGGAACGAATGCACGCTTTAGAGGAAAAAAATAGTTTAACTCAGGAGCTCGAAAAGACTAGGAAGATAATGGAAGAATTAGAAATTCAGAAAACCGAAATAATGAAAGAATTAGCGAAATCAAGGTTGGAAATAGACAATGTTAAAAGACAAATGTTGCAACAAGAGATAGCATTTAATATTCAACAAACAGATGCGTTGACCAGAAGTTTATCACCTAACGCAACGGATCCTAATAATTTTACAAGAAGTGCTAGTCATTCCAGTTTCGATACGCATTCCTTACCGCGTAGGGGAAATAAAACGCGAACGCCTGTAGAGGAGGATTCCAATAAAATAGTCGCATTTACTGCAAGATCTATGGCAGAACAAGAGTGGGAGAAATTACAGCAAGCTCATGTACTGGCGAACGTTCAACAAGCATTCGATGTGTCAAGTGATGCAGAGGGTGATGATAACGACAGTTTGTTTAGCACTGCCGATATTTTGTCACCGTCCGGTCATACGGATGCCCAAACGTTAGCAATGATGTTGCAAGAGCAGCTAGATGCCATTAATAACGAAATTAGGTTAATACAAGAAGAAAAACAGAATACGGAGGCGAGGGCAGAGGAACTTGAGTCAAGAGTTGGTAGTATGGAGCACATGAATCTACTTGCGAGGGGGCGCAGTTTAGAACGCCAAAGTCCACCCGTAAGTGGCAGATCGACGCCAAAATCACATCATTCACCACAAAGGGATTATCTTCATAAATATCACACGGTAAGTATTCGATTTTAAATGTGAAAAGAGGTTATGACTGAAATTTTTCAACATTGCCTAATTTTAGTTCATACATAAATTTGTCAGCATAACTCCTTGAGCATGTTTAAAGTTTTAGTGCACGTTAATATGTTTATTACTACACAATAGTGAATGGAATGTTGGGTGTGTGACGTGTGATGTTGTAGGCGCCTGCATCTATGTCTCCAGCACATCTTCAACAGTACCGTACAACTATGAGTTCAGGCTCCATATCTGAATCACTGCCCACTAGTCAGGTTTGTTGGTCATTGAATATATATTGAGCCCCTAAAGTGGTAGTACTTAAAGTAATTATTGTGAGGCAAAGTAATGCTTTAGATTTACAAAAGTAACAAAACTAATTGTAGATGGGCTTACTAACTTAAAAAAAAACTAGTGGTAGGTAGTGAAGTAATATACAGTAGAAGCTATAGAAAATACAACAAGTTTAGTTCACATTTTCAAAATTAAACTTTGCCATTGTAGGGGTTCCTCGTTATGGCTTCGACACATCACACAAGCACACTACTGTCATATTTCACTTAGCTGCATGTCTTTTAATTAACATTTTCGATCGCATCGTTGTATATATTAAGATTTTCTTCTGCAGTTGCAACTTGCACCGGTTAGTTCGGAAATGTCAAGGGACGAACTTCATATGGGTGACAGTAGTAGTGGTGGTGGAGCGTCTCCTCTTACTGCGAGGTCATTAAAACTAGAAAGAGTTGCGCAGGCTCTGGCTCATAGTCAGGAAGAATTGCGCAGGTTAGTGAATGTTATGATCTGATTAACATACTTTTAAACGTTTGTAATTAACATGCATTTTTACAAAAAAATTATTGCGACAATTTACTCTTACTTACATGGGTTCTTGCTTTTTTATGTATAGAAGAACAGGTGCAAGTGGATTACCTCCTGGACCAGTTACTTACAGGTTATTTGCTTGCTTACTGTTAGATTTTACTTATTTTTTTGTTTATTTTTGGTCATATTGCTTAATATAGCTCTGATAAGTAACCTGGAATAAAGTGAACGACATAACTAGCATTTTGATTGTTCTTAATGTGGTCTGAAACTATTTTTTAATAGAAAACCAAGTTTATTTTTACAATTTGGGAAAGCATTTTAAACGCATATTTTCAAAATAATATTTCACAGTGAAAGTGTAGTATCGATCACTGAGTCACTTCAATCAAATTGGACTGGGCCTTCTAATGTGCAGGGTCACCAAACAATTAGGGTAACTATATTCTGGAAAATAATAAAGATAGAGTCTTCAGCAAAAAGTTTGTTACCTAAAATATTGCTATATAAACCTGGGGGGAGGGGTGTGCCCTTTACGTTGAAATAATGCCGACAATAAGGGTATGCCTTCCTGAGTTGCTAAAGCATGCACATAAGTACCGTAGTTTTCGTGTCAAGTTAGGGGAATGGCAAGCAGCACCCCCTGTATTTAATTTTATTCAAAGTGATCAGGAAATATGGTGGAATTTTGTTATAAATAGTCACATAATCGTTGAGTTGTAGTTGTACTTATGCTGTAAAAATTGTTTAAGAATTTAGTAGGTTGTAATTGTTTTTACTCACAATCGATCATTTAAGGTAAAGTATATAATTCAACAAGGTGTTACTTTAACTGTCAATAATAGTGACACCGCCAATGTAACCATTAATGTTTACAACAATAGCAAATAGTTTCGTTCTTCTTCGTAATTTGCTATTGTTGTAAACATTAATGGTTACATTGGCGGTGTCACTATTAGTATAAGTTTCATATAAGGATAATATGAATAGCATTTGCAGGTAAGGAAAGTGACAGATGCTAGCCGGGAAAGTGACAGCTAGCCGGGAAAGTTACTTTCCCGGCTAAGGTGAGTAATGAGTCGCTTCGCAACCGCTATGAAGGTTAGGAATTCAGATAATACTAACCGATTGTGAGTAAAATAGTATACAAACCTCGCTGGTCAGTGGTTCATAACCAACGCCTCGCGCTTATACCTCGGGGTAGGTAATGAACCACCTCCCAGCTCGGTATGTAATCTACTATTGTTTTGTACCTAAAGACGTAGAAATTAAGTAACATATGGGTAAAGAATTTATACGTCTATACGAAAATTAGTTGATAAGGGGACTTTATCAAAGTAAAATTTAATTTTTTACTGATGATGAAAAACACGTTGAAGATGGTCAGGACTTAAAAAACTTTGCGTGTCGCATGGTGACGCGGTCTCGGGTTAATTGACTTAGCGTACGTGTCCCGTTGCGTGTAAATTTCAGTTACTCATTTTCCCGGCAGTCAGTCGGTGTTTCAAAGTTTTCCTCTGGCATTTAAATTTAAGAAGAGATCATGTCTTCTTAAAATAGGAGATATTTCCTCAGTTTTAAAGTTTGTATCCGAGCTGCCATTTCAAAAATGTCGATCGTCATAGAACCAGTGCTGGTGATTTTAAAAAAAGAAGAAAGCATGTGTACACAGTGTTGTCTTTATTTTAAAATAATTATGTGAAAAGTGTTTTGTTTTCGTCATCTATCACATCAGTATAGGCAGTTTCAGATCAAACAAAAACCTGTAGAAAATAACTGCTGTATGCAATGACACGAATTCATTACACTACTCACATAACACTTACCTATAATAAATAGCTAGCTCAAATTTACACAAATTGGCGCTCAACGTGGAACGTGCAACAATTATCTATAGGGCTAGCTATTTCTTGTGTCCAATAAAGTCCTATTATTATTATGGTCGGTGTTTCTTGTCAGAACTCAGGTCTAGCCTGGTTAACTAATCGCACGGATTAAAATCAAGTAACGATTAGTGTCTGTGTCTGTACGTCGTATTATTATTATTAGTTTTGATAGGTAAGTGTTATTTGAGTGGTGTAATACTTGTACAAATCACATGTGAATTTACAACGCATAAATGTCTTGTATGGTACAAGAGACAAGTTGGTCTTGCAAGTATTCAAATTTTCTCTCAAATTTGAGAATTTATATGTGGACTATGGTATAAACAAATATTCGTTGCAATTTAAGGCTCCTGAGCAGCTGATCAAATACTTATGCAGCCAAAAAACGTCGTCTCCAGTTAGGTAGGTAATGATGAGACCTCCTTTTTCTTGAGAATACTATTTTGAGACCTTTTCCTGTATCTATAAGGTCAAGTACAAAATATGTCGAGACAAGATGTGTCAAGATGCAATACATTCCTTACCCACATCTTTCTTAACTTCTATATCTTAAATTACAAAGAAGAACGATCACAATCTACTAAATTCTTGAAAAATGTTTCCAGCATAAGTACACCTACAACTAAAATTTAATAAAACTGCACAATTATCTGCCTATTTGTAACAAAATCCCACCTGATTTGCTGATCACATTGAATAAAATTAAATACAGGGTGTGCCGCTTTCCATTCCCATAAGTTGAAACTTATGCAACCCAAGAAGGCATAATCTTATTGTCAGCATTATTTTTAAATAGCCGTTGACGCACGCGTTATCCACAAGATAGAGCATAGCAGCATTTTTTCTATTTCTCTTGTTTTATCACTTAACATTTTAATATTCATGTTACGTTCCAAAGCGATCACATGAAAGTAACACTAATTTCTAACATTTTGTCATTGCTAAATTTCACTTTCAAGCTTTATCTCACTTATTTCTCGAGATATACTTACCATTTTTATTTAAAAACCGCACTCACCTGTTGTCTGAGGCTGGTTAGCGTTTTCTGCAACAAAACATCACTGACTATTTTAGGTGTGATTTTACACAAATGACCAAAAAAGGTAAAGAGAAAAAACTAATAATCGATACATACCTCTTTGGTTTCTTTAATTTTTTGGGATTTGGGTGTTTGTTGTATTTTTTTATTTGTTCAATTTTTATCAAAACTCAAAATATGTAATTGTCATAAATTATTACATGCATGCTAGTTATGTTATTTGCTTTATTTTTTAAAGTTGAAACTGATTTGACGATCTTAAAACTTTAGTATAAGTTTTTTCCTAAATAGAAGAGTTGAGATTATTCTCTTAAAATACTCCAATGATTTGCGTATTTTGCAAGAAAAACTATTGTTATGTGGCAATAGTTCTATTCCTAGAAATTATTTGCTTTCTTTAATTTTTGATGCTCTAGCCGATTTTTTTAAAGATAAACTAGACTGTTTTAAAAACTTTAATTTCATTACCATATGTTTTGCTTATTTTTATCAAAGGCATGAGCTCTCTTTTCTCAAGGGTGTATAGATACAACATATTTCAAAAATACATATAGTCAAACATTTCCAACCTAAAAAATTCCAAACAAAATATACAGATTCGGTAACCAGAGTCCATTTGGAAAACGAAAAAAAATGTCCGGGTAAGTGCCTAAGTGTGCATAATTATTTACAACCAGTTGTAATTTCAAAAATTCAAGAGATCTACCATAAGCACAGAAGTCAGCTACCGGAAAACAAAGAAAATTCCATCTAAAATTCCACTTGACGAGTTTCATGTGTTATTAAACTAGGGAGATTTTGTTAAGGGAAAAATCTCAATGGTCATACATTATCGCACAAAATTGAGTTAAAGATGCACAGAGCTTTTAAATGCATGTTTATCTTGTATAGTATAGACTCTAGAGTAGTAGAGCGTAGTGTGTTTAGGCAAGGCCAGACACACACACCACCATCACCTCTATCCTCTCGTCATAGCAGTCAAGACAGCCTTCACAAGAACACAATTACGGGAATTCCAAGAGACGTGTCCGCAGCAGCTGTAGCTGCCGCCGCCGCCGCTCAAAAGAAGAAAGGCATCAAATCATCCCTCGGTAGATTCTTTAGTAAAAAAGAGAAGGTAAGAATAACATATGATTTTGAGCTTAATGTTTTACTGACATCTCAATTATGATAGTTCACTTTTGCTACAATGTCTGTTATCGTTGCAGGTGAAAGGTAAAGAAGTAATGGGCGGCGAAAGTGCTTTAAATATAAACCAAAGTGGAATGGGTATTCCCGACGGTGATATAGTCGATTCCATTAGTCTTTCCGGGAAGTTGGGTCAGAAAGGAGAATTTGATCGTAGACAAAAGAAGAAGTGGGTGTATGCTATTTTCTTTTCATTCCTTGTGTATAATTTATCTCTAAAAAATGTTTCAAATAGAGCAAACATTTAAAGTTGAGTAATTTGAAATGTTTATTTTTTAAATTATTATTAAATATCGCCAATTCAGCTGTGGATTTTGCTAGGAGTAAAAAATAAGAAGAGAGAATATAACGGTGATGGCAAATAGTAGCATAGCACGCGACAGATGTCAGTTTTGTTTTATTACCCTACTACCAATGATGACGCTCTTCCCCCTCCCCTCCCTCTTATAACTTCCTTTTTATCCATTACCGTTTCGTGCTCTTTTAATGCAAGGTTCTCTTTATTTTTTACTCCTAGGGATTTTGGTTTTAGTTGACATTCACACTGAATCTTAGATCAGAACCAATTCCATTTGTAATTGCTACTCCTTGCAAATGGCTGGGTTTGTGTTTGTTGCACATGTTTGTTTGTTCTTTGTATGAACTCTAAAGGGCATTTAATAATTGTTCTGGTAGTCTAGTAGTAACAAAAAATAAGCACTTGCGAAAAAAAAACAATTTAAAAACAACTGAATTTAATTTGTAAAACTAGATACAAATTTGAGTATCAGCAAGCAGCAAGTTAAAAAGTGAAAGATTTACCGCTAACATGTAAGAATTTATGCAATGTTAGACAAGCCATATATGTACATATATTTGTGACAGCTGTCAAATACAGATTATCTCGCCAGAACAATTTGTGAACGCTCGTTAATAATTCTGCAACTAATGTACTATATCATTTTAGGGAACGTGACTATAGACACGAACTATTAGCGGAAGCTATGAAAGCTGGAACCCCATTTGCCTTATGGAATGGTCCTACTATTGTAGCTTGGTTGGAACTTTGGGTAGGAATGCCGGCTTGGTATGTGGCAGCCTGCCGTGCAAACGTAAAATCCGGTGCCATAATGAGTGCGCTTAGTGATACAGAAATACAAAGAGAAATCGGAATCAGTAATCCACTCCATAGATTAAAACTTAGATTAGCAATTCAAGAAATGGTATCGTTAACGTCACCGTCTGCCCCGAAAACGTCGAGGACTACGTTAGCTTTTGGTGATATGAACCATGAATGGATTGGAAATTCATGGTTACCAGCATTAGGGCTTCCGCAATATCGTACCACATTTATGGAATGCCTGGTAGATGCCAGGATGCTTGATCATCTTACGAAAAAGGATTTACGAGGACAATTGAAAATGGTTGATAGTTTTCATAGGTGCGTCTTGTAATTATCTCAGTTGTGCTGATATCATAATTTGCTGTTCTTATAAAAAGGAAATCAATAACTTACATTAGCACTTTTTTAGTCACTTCAGTAATTTATGAAATTCTTATGTTGCTCATTTAGTAAACATTCATTGGACGCATGTCTTTTTTTGTATCATAAGAGAAAAATAAAATATTGTTTTTACAGGACTAGTCTACAATATGGCATATCATGTTTGAAACGGTTGAATTACGATAGACATTTATTAGATGACAGAAGAAAGAATGCGGAGAATTCTAACTCAGATGTTTTAGTATGGAGTAATGATAGGCTAATTCGTTGGGTAACTAGTATTGGTTTAAAGGTAAACGTTGCACCTTTGACAATTGTCTTAATACTGACCTATATTTTTAGGAATATAGTAATAATTTATTAGAATCTGGTGTTCATGGTGCACTATTTGCTTTAGACGATAGTTTTGATGCAAATAGTATGGCTCTTGCCTTACAAATTCCAACTCAAAATATTCAGGTGAGAGTAACATTTCTTAATTATTTAGTGCATAAGGGGTGAGATGAGATTATCCGTCATCATTTAGAATAAATGGAGCAATTATATAGTTATCATCAGGGAGAACTTACGATATAATTTGAAATTGAGCTATAACTGATTACTAGGAGCATTCCGCTTATGAAAGGGTGGCATAAACATTTGGAAAGCTAGATTAATAAGCTTATGATGTAGCAATGTTGATGAAAATATTTTGTGATGAGGCTGCTGAATAGCTTTTGCATTAGAAGAGAAGTGGCAGACTGTTGTTTCGAAATGGTGTCTTACAAACGGATTTTTACTCGAAGGGTGCTATATAATATAGGATTGCCATTTGTTACATTACAGAGTATGTTCGCCGTATAATAGTGTGGGGGGGGGGGAGTTGTGACTTCACTCACTATTAAAGATGGAACCGAAGCTCTCATGTTTAAACTGTTTGAGATGATCATGCTTCTATTTGAAATTATTTCACATATTTTGAGGTTATCAATTTTTTTGACACATGAACTTTTGAGTGCGACCGGAGAAAAAACCCTGTCAAACGGTTCATATTTTACAAAATTAAGATTTATTTCTCACGTAATGCAATACTCGGCCGTTGGTGCGCAGTTCAGTTGAAGGTGGGCTGCAGTCACGAACTTATTAGTTCGTGGCTGCAGTACTAAGGGTCCCTCGTCTCCGGTTTGAATCTGGGTTCGGGCAGGGATATTTGTAAATGTATAGTGGGTTGGGTTGGTAGAATAGCCTTGGCTGAAACTCCGCTCCCTTAAAAATAATGGCATAAATAAAATAAAATAGTTCTAAGGAATCAAACCATTTGTACTGTGTTTTTGTCACTTACTTTTTTGTTATCTTTGACGTTCTGTTAATTTAATGGTATCTAAATTTAAAGTGCAGCACATTAGCTAGCCAAGCGTTAGGCAAGGTTTTTCGATTTTATTTTCTAATTTGACTGCATACATGTTTAAAGAGAAAGAAATAAGCTTTCGAATGACATATCACTTTTTACCCAAAATCGTACTTTAATATAAAATTTCAATTTGTTCAAATTTATTTTTTATTTTGAAGCGTTCAAAAACGCGCGTAATTCAGGCGTACCTATGCTGCCAAATCTGTTCCAATTTTTAATCCCAGCATTGTTTGAAATTTTGAATAAATGCACCAAAGGATAGAAGATTTAAATACCTTTGAGATTTCCTGCAATATGCCAGCATTATTGGTGCATTTAAGACCGTTGTAAGTAACCATTCATCCACGAAAACAACTTTTCATATTCTTTCTAATAGGCTTTTCCTGGATTTGGATATTACACCTTCCCACTTTTCTTTAGATTTTACAACAAGCCATTTAATGGACGGTGTATTATCTTTTTCAACCGAAATCGTTTTATTGACAAAGACGGTGATTTTTATAAGCAAATGCCAAGTGACATTTCCATGGCAATCGTGAAATTACGAACACCCTGGCCACTTAATTAGACATGTATTCAAGTATAACCTCAAAATGATTTCATTGTATTTCCCTTATTTTTAAATTATATTGCAGGTATAATAAAAAATACTATAAGAAACATGTGTATAATTGGTCTTTAAAGCACTTGCAACGTTTAAAGGCACTCCGCTTCGTGTCGTGCGTTTAAACTCTGATTAGAGCCATGATCACTTGACACTTTGTCTCTTAATATACTATTTTAATCTCAAATCAAAATATGTGAAGTATTTTCAAATGGAAGGTTCTAATTTTCATGTTTATATCTCAAACGGTTTGAGTGTGAGAGCTTGGTCCCATCTTTAACACACGACTACTCGCGTGCCCAGGAACATTTAAACTGCCAGTGTGTTACATTTAATGCTTCCTACCCCCTTCTAAATATTTTCTGTTATAACATTTAGGGCCGGTATTTCCATCTTCGGATAAAGTACTAGATTCGTAACTGCAAAATAACTTATACCGCCCGATATCTTCCGTTTATTTATCTGCGGGTATTTCCATCAGCGTGCGGTATAAATATATCCCGTAGATAGCTACCTAACCATAGCCAATGTTGCCGATTTTAGAAGTCTGTAATAGAAAAAAATAGCGAACGGCAGGGCCATATATTAGAGCAAGATAGCTTACTACCTGACAATTTGAACGAATGCTTTTGTTTTGGAAAGAAATTCAGTGACTTGTAATATACTTGTCAAACGTAAATTACAGAATAAGATTTACTTATGAGTACTCTACTCTGAACATGAACCAAACTCGTGATGTAAATGCACCGCGTAGAAAAAAAAGAACTGCTAATTTCAGCACATCTGAAAATCGTGTGCTTTTGTCAAAAAATCTTGATCCATTTGGAATCTAAAATAGGTTACCTATCCTTCAAGAAAACATAATATGTATTTGCGTACTTCTACTTATATACTTCAATTTCTTTCTTCCTATTTAGTATAGGTACGGTTAGTAATTTTGCAAATTTTTAAAACGTCACCAGTTTACTAGAAATTTGACGCCATATCCTTGGGTTATGTCGATAACTGCAGAAAATCTACCCAATAACTTTATCTAGAACTTATCCTGCAGATAATATTTAAACGAGGTTCGAAATACCCGAAGCGACGCTAACTGTCAGTTTACCTGGAAGATATCTTATACTTGACTTTATCCCGAGATGGAAATACCGGCCCTTAGTAATACGTTGGTCCTTTTTAAAAAAAATAGCCTTTAATGAGGGTACAAATCGTAACCCACGCGACGCTTTAACGCTTTGACCTGCAGAATCCAAATCGACTTGATTTTTGAAGTTTGGACGTGTAGGTCAGAAATTATAGCCTTTTCTTTTATGATTGAATGATTTCTGACTTCCAGTTAATTTACGTTTTTAGAAGGATATGTTTATTTTGTCGACTTTTTGTAACCAATTAAATGACATTACAAGGAAACAAATCTGTAAATACATTGGTAGTACTTAATCATTTTTTCGTTTGTTTCAATCAAAATTATCCACGCGACTAAACAGGTGACATATCCTAACGCGAGCACTGGAGTGTTAATATAGTGACCCTGTATTTAATTCTCGTTTGCAGTAACATATCCATTCCTTATGTATGAAATCATTGGTTTTAGGAAAGTTAAATTGGGTTGAACAAGGCGCGTAGGAATAGTATTCAACTATTGAACAAAATAACTTATCAGATGTGGATGTGGATCATTACAAAATACCGAAATACTGTGAACTGTGTGAAAAAAATTAATGTTATGTTATATAAAATGTTCATAAGAATTACATGGTAACACGCGCAGGTTTCACCCGCACCGTCCGTCAGTTCTCTGTCTGTTTTTCGTAATATATACACATGCGCGAACCCTGGTTTCACTTCTTTCTAAAAAACTCCTCTTAACAAGTTATGAATTTATGATAAATGATTCCCACGTTCGTAATTTTGGTGGAAGGAGGATTATTATGGTCAAACACTTCACATTGACGTCCTGACATTTTTGTTGCATTGTAGAATGTACACTTGAAATCCACAAACATTTACAACTCGGCAGATTATAACAGTGCACTCTAACAGCCAGGTTCGTTGGTGACGTCACATATGACTTAACGCGAGCAACATTACCAGCATAGGAATCTGGCTATCCTATCCTACACTCAGATTCATCAAGATAATACTAATACTAATAATACTAATACTGTTGTTACTTCAAAACACTGTAGCTTTTCCAAAGGCACTTCTGGCTGCAACTAGTAGCCTTTTAAGAAGTATTGCTCCTCTGTGGAGGTTCCTTTTGCAGGTGGTAACTTGCTGGCGCTCCCCCTTTGCTACGTCATTGGTTCTCTGGTTCTAGCAAAAATTGTAAAATCAAAGAAAATTAATTGGTGATGTACTTAAACTAACATGGTAAATCACCCCCGAGTTATGAGTTGAAGTATTTTACATTTACATTGAAGATGTTTTTACTGGCGACAGTAGAAGCTCACCAGCTTAGCGTTAGGCAAACCCTATAACTACTTCTTGACATTGTAAAAATCGCTACCTTACAGGTAGTGTAAATTTTACTTGTTTCTCACCTCCAAGTCCAACTAGGAGCAGCAGAAAGACAATTAAAGGTAGACTTTTAATGTAACCAGTTACAACAATTTTTGCTTA
Source organism: Photinus pyralis (assembly GCF_008802855.1). Taxonomy (NCBI): domain Eukaryota; kingdom Metazoa; phylum Arthropoda; class Insecta; order Coleoptera; family Lampyridae; genus Photinus; species Photinus pyralis. The sequence goes on from NW_022170249.1 coordinate 34,118,458, forward strand.
CCAAATGAAATAGTGATGGGTCGCATAATCTAATTAACATAGGCACATTTAAATTGTGGTTAATGTCCGATAGTCTCACAATTTACCTCATGCTCTGTAGACTAGAAAGACACAAAATATCTCTCTTTTCCAAGGTATTCGCCGGTGTGTAGCGAAATAGTTTATAGTATTTAATTTTTTCAGGCAAGACAAACATTGGAAGTTGAATTCAATGGCCTGCTACGAACAGCGACAGATCGACGACCAGACGATATTTCTCGTTCCTGATACGATCGTATGAATTGTTAAACGACCATGTAGTGTTCCACTACAGATTAGTGCAACCCGTGCTATTTCCTTCTCTTCTCGACATAAGCAAAAAGTTTTGTTTTGTAAATAATTCTGACTTTATATGAAAATAACAGAAAGCTTTAATGAACTTATCTGTACCATAAATAACTGATAGTATTATTAATTGTACATTGAAGTTGTTGTTTTATCTGTTGGATTACCAGCGATTATATTGTTACGATGTGTGAATGTGGCAGCGATAGTCAGTATTACCCCGCGCGTGCCTACACTCAGTGCTGCCATCTGTTAAGCTTCAGAATTTCATTTGCAATTAGCTAGTACAAATACTGGTGTCCTTGTAAGGCTTACGGATGTGGACAGTTTGTATTTAACCTGTACTTAACTGGTACACATCTTAAGTAGCAAATTCCTCAATAATATTTATTTTCTTTAATCTAACGCCATAGGTACCAATAGAAAAATACCGTTGCAGTAATTAATTTATTAATTCTGTATATATTATACAGAGTAAGTAACATTTGAAGTTTTTATTATAATTAGTATGTTTTATACAATATTTGTACAATATTTTTACTTGTTATTTATTTTTAACCTGAAAATACTATTGTGCTTAAATCTTGTTATACTAATCGGAGTTATACTATATACTCCGGAGATGATTGTCATTATTCGTATATGATCTAAAATAGTGTTAATTTATGTACATTACATTATATATAAATATAACGAAACTCGATCATTTATTGTAGCCTCTGTTTTTTAACAGCTATTCTTTTTAACTTGTGTTTTCTTTCAGGCGTTTTAGCGTACTTTATCAAATGACAAAACTAGCTATCTTGGACAATTTTTCAAGTTATTTCTTACTAGAGAGCACGATACACTCACACCGGTATGCCAGTGCGCATGGTGTGACGTGGCATAATTTTGTAATGAAGAATATATACTTGCAGCGAGTTTTGCTTGCAAAATATCCCGGTGGTCAATTTTCAATCCTACCCTCACTTTGTTAATCACGCAGCTACTGATTGCACTAGTCAGTTTCTTACATTGATTGGTGTATTGCAATGGAGACTTACGTTCCATTCTCCAATCCGCACAGCGGACACTTGTCTGCCTGGCATATACTTTAAAAGTGACTGAACACATTTTTTTCTTTCTTCATGAAATTTTTCAAAATCGAAATTCTCTTTTTTGTTTTCATTTATTTGTTGTTTTGATTCAAATGTTTGAATATGCGTGAAGTATCAGCATAAAACAAACCTTGCCCCATGGTAGAAGCTTTTTATAGACCTATGAGTAACAAATAAGAGAGAACTTTGCATTTAGAGAGTACGCGAAGGAAATGGATAAAACGGAGGTTATAAGAGTGGGGGGGAAACGAGTCATGGTCCGTATAGTAAACGCGCCTCTCTTCCAAACAACCAATAAAACGCGCTGCCAATTGTGACGTACTTCAGCCCTCAGTAAGCACCGCCCACCACACAATTCTCATGTATAAGCATTTGGTAATAATTCTAATAGCAAAAAGAGTTAATTTTTGTATATTTGTGTTTGTTATTGTAATGATATTTTAAGCAACAATCGGGAGTAGTTCATTTCTTTGAGATTTCCACAGTACGGTCCCAGTTTAATTTATAGGTAACCAATAATTCAATACCTTGACAGAAAATAATACATAACACATTAATAAGAAATGTAGCATATGAGGGTGAGAGACGCATACAATACAACTTTGTACAATGGCCGTGGTACAAACGTCAAGCATACAGAAACCTCAGAAAATTCTGCGGCGGGCGAGAGTACGTCACAAGCGGGAAGTTCCCCTCTCTCTCCGCGCCTACAAACTGCAGTAACTGAGGCAACCGTTTAGTATACGGACCGGGCCGTGGAAACGAGTCACCCTTGGCAGTGGCGTAATAAATAAATCTTCTGTTTTATCATTAGTCAAGTCAACATAACTGACCAGCGCAAAGGAGGTAATATAATGGCGACTTCCCTCGCATGGTAGACTATTTCCCACCAGTGTTACATTCTCACCTCTTATTTTTTGCATTGTAGACAGTACATGTTTATTATTTGCCTTGACTTGATCTACTGTAGGTTGCCTATCAACAACACATAATTTTTGAACTTGATTCATTGTTCCACTAAATGGGACTTACAAAATTTAAGTTTAATTAATTTATAGTTCTGATGATGATGGCGATTATCGCCGAAACTATAGTCGTGTTTATGGGGAAAGCTTTGAGATCCGATTTTCTTAATCTTTGAAAATAGCACATAATTTGATGGTTGGGAACGTTTAGGCTATGTTCAGACAGAGTGATAATCGCGCGATTCGCATCAGGATCATACATAAAAATGTTCCCAATCGTTCAGACACAATCGCCTCAGACCAGCGTGAGAATCGCTGTGTCTGAACGCTCCCAATTGTCCATTCGCGCGCTGGATAGCTTCATGTCCATCGATTTAAAAGAGAAGGGATGGACTGATTACATAAAATGTTGCAGGTAAATTGCAAGTGTATGGTCTGTTGCTTGTCTGTTTGTATTAATTCGCTAAATTATATTGGAGATTATTGTCATTGTTATAACTTATAATAGCCACACTAAAGGCTACACAGTACATGTATGTCAGAACATAAGGAAAAAAGTGCTTTAGGTATTTGTCTGACAAGGACCACAGTTTAGACTGTGTGTCTGATTTGTGGTCCGATTAGACTAGACTACCGACTAGAATACTAGACTGTACAAGAATAGGGGCAAGGGCCTCTTTAGGCAGGAACAGTACTGGCACAGATAATACGTATAGGTACCTGTGGTACTGGTGTAGCTTTATTCGTTTACACTTTTACAGAGTATGGCTACGATTCTGTTTTCTGAGTTGCCCTCGAACTCCGGAGATGGCGTTGTCAAATATTTTGAATTTGGCGCTTTATTCTAAATAAGCTTTTTTAGGACGTCGTTTTCAGTGCTCTTGTCGTTTGAATGGCAGAGCATTTAATGTATTTAACGATTGTAATGATTTGCTTTGCCACTTGTACTGATATTTGTAAAGATGATTAAAAGGTTTTTTTTAAATTTTTATCTAGCATTGGACTAAATGCAGAATTCAAAATGTTTTTCCCTAAACGTTTCAAATACAGCTAATTATTGTCATGAGCGACTACGGAACTACGTAATGATTTACAATCATATCGTCAAGTATGAACAACATAAGTGAAATTATGTTCAGGATACATTTTAATTAAAAACTATACCTACTCTGAGAGTGCTGATACCGTTGACAGCGCGACCGAGAGGTTTATTTTGCTTATACATATTGACCTCTATAGTATGAAATACCAACATTGGTCATTATTATTAATTAAATTATTATTATTAATCAGTGAGGAGGGGAAATATCTCCCAGATCAAAAAGCTAACCCAGTTCATTCCTATGTGTAGGTGATGTTGGCAGTTTTCCTTGATGCCTATGCTGTAAACAACTACGAGCTTAGAGAAGGAAAGGGAGATGATCGTAAAATTTTATCTCTGTTTGTCACCAATAACATGTCCGCATACAGTCCTTTTTCGTAGGATTAAAGCAGCAACCCTACCGTACCACGTTCACAAAATATAACAATAAAGTCAATTGATATGCTTACAGATCACATACCGTTGAAAATGCAAACATTTACTGCACGGCATAGATAAGAAGTAAGAAATCTTTGTTTGCCACCAAACTATGCGAAAATTTGTTTCAATGCGCAACACTGCATTTGATTATTGGGAGTTACGGGGCCCCTAATTCCATAGCCTAACTAATGCCCAGTTTCACAGATTAATTAAAAATATTAGAATGCTAGCAGATGATTTCCATTCTAATATTTTCAATCAGTGATTAACCTTAATCATCATTTTGTAAAATCGGACATAAGAGCACGAGAACCTACCCTAAAGCTAAATGTGAAGGCGTCGATATTCCTTTCACGACCTTTGATTATAAAATATTCAAAGATTGACAACGCCCTACCGTTACCCCATTCCGCAGTTATAAAGTTGGTTTTGACAAAAAACTGGATTGCTGCCCCCTTCCCCCAATTCTATTCAACTGACCTCACATCTCCTGGCTTCCTCTTATGAACTCAACCATCAGATCTTTCAACGGAAGGAAATTTGAGACGATTCCAGGGAATAAGGCAAATACGACAAAGGAGCGAAGGACGTTGTAAACGTTCCAGGGCTGTTTCTAAATGTGAAAACGCAGTTGGGATAAGTGTGTATGTCCGGAAAATGACTACTTTGAAAGGGACTCCGACATGTAAATGAATTGCAACTACATAGATTAATAAAACGTATTTTATTAAGTTTTCTTTACATATTTAAGCACATTACAAATTTAGGGACAGAACTAACCAACAAAAGTTCGTATCTGCAGAAATAAAATTACCTTGTGTGTTTAAGAATGTCTATCATAGGGATCTCGGAATCCGTAGAATCAATTAAAACTAAAGAGATACTTACTATCATGCTGTAAAGATATGTCAGAAAAACCGAAATTTGCCGATTTTGTTTTAATCTTTTTCTGATGTTATTTGAACAGATAGGTACTAAAAAATAAAAATCCACTTTCTCACTAGGTATATTTAGTAGCATTGTTTATAACTATACAATGATGTACCTATTTACGGCAGACAAAAAACAAAAGTTGGAAACTGTTGGTTTCAACAGGACGGTGCACCCGCGCACAACACGCTGATCGTGTGAGAATTACCTATCTGCGGTGATATATTTTCCATTTCCCAGGAAATTTATTAGATAGGTAGGTTTCTCGCTCGCACGAGAAGGGTATTGTGCGACGCACTTGGGTTGCTCGGGCATATAGCTTGGGAAAATAAAAACCAATTAGTGGAATTATTATTTGAGTATTTTAATTAAGTATATTAATACACAAGGTATGTTAATTTATTAAGCGGTAGTCGGCGGTAGAAAACGGCGAAACGGCGGTACAGGGAACGGATGGACGGACGGACGGGCTCGAGCGCCACCAGACGAAAATCTCGCGCCTGGACGATGTCGGCCGTAATCACGGATGGACGGGCCGGTTTCTGTAGCCTCGGAGGTAGTCTCAATCGAAGATGTTAATTCCAAGAATTCGGCGGTCAGGTCCAGCAAATGGTGGCGGTAGTGTCTGGAACTCGAAAACAAAATATGGCCTACCGGTAAATTCCCTAGCGGAAGAAAAAAGTGGCGGTTTTTATAGCGGGCAAATTCGGGACAACAGGTAAAAACAATTCCCCCTTATGTAATTTAAAAAAACGGCTTACATTGGGAAATTAAACCGAGGTAAGAAAAGGCAAATACAAAGGCACGCAAAAATTGCAAAGGCTATTACGTGCTTAACGGTCGGTAGGACGCAAAAAGATCTAAGTTGCGGTACGCAAAATGGCAAACACAGATTTACGGACTTAAGGTGGGTTCATAGTTCTCCGTTCATCGGTTGCGTTGATCCATCAAATGGATAGTGCAATTTGTTAAGGTTCATAGCAATCTGTCCATATCGGACGTTTACAAGGTATAACCATAACCTAAATTTGATTTTGTACTATACCCACCGTGATCTTCAGTACGTAGAAACTACTATCAGATTATCACCGCGAAGAACTTAATAGGCGAACACTGTTAAATTTGCTCTTAAGCGTCAGCAATATAACAAACATAACCTTACTCTTTTTAAAAAACGGACCAACGGAAAAGTAAATGTTCAACCAACTTTTCCGTTGAAAATGGACGACGTACGGTTTAAAAATTTACTGCGTTCTGATTGGCTAACGGACAAACGGAAACGTATGAACGGAGAGTTATGAACCCACCTTTACTTCCGGCAAGTGAGATCCTTCCAAAATTGAGCGTTTTCCTTATAAAGAAAACCCAATTTGGTAGAAGTGGAACAGGGAAAATCCAACTCGCCGCACATTCAATACGAAATCGAAACCAATCAGTTCGATTTTTAATTAATTACTCGGCTCCTGTTTGTGCTACAATTCCCGAACAGCTGGCAATCAATTCGTTAATTAATCGCGCAAAATTTGACACCAAAATCTCCTCTGTATGTGCTTCTTTACTGTAACTCATTTAATTAGTGTATGATAATTATATATACTCAAAAGGCCAAACGATAGCTCATGAACTCTTTACATGAATTAACTTTATGTTAATTACACGTTTTCGGCCACAAAGGCGTCTGGCGATTATCTCATTCTTGCAGGCACGCCGCCAACTGATAACGGGCAAAACAACTCGCTTCGGAACTCGTCCTATCCTTGCTTTTACTTATTATGGGGAACTGAAACGGCCTATAAACAATTAACAGCGCCGAAACCAAAAAATATTAATTGTCCTTCATCTTCTCCAGGACAAGATCCTTCGGTGGTTACAAAAATGATTCCAAAACGATCGTAGGCGGCCTAATTAATTACGGCCTCTCCTGGTCTCTATGGCCCCGCGGAAAGTTCTTGAAATTACGGTTTTCTATGTAACGAAGCTCAAACCAATCGTCGTTCCTAGTGCTTCGGTACAATTGTGCGACGGTGCACCACTCTGTTGAAACCCACAGTTTCCATTGTTTGTTTCTTTTTGTCTGTAGTGCATCGTAGTATTCGTAATAAAGATGCTACTCATTACAGTTTGTACTTTTTTAAGGGCCATATAAAAAAAAGGGTGATGATGATGTCTCCAAAATGAAACGTTGTATTGAAAACGCTGTCTTGTAGAGTTCAAATCGTGGCAATGAGAAGGTGTATTAATTTTATTTTGTTGTATCTGTTCAAGTAACATCAATAAGACAAAATGTAATTTATTTAGAAGTAACATGACGGGTAATATGTAATTCCCCATGTGATAGATTTATTGAATCAAGAACAATAATTTAGCCTGGGAGATTAAGTAAAAAGTTCGCACTTAAAAAAAAAGCTGCGAACCCTGCGTGACCCTTTCTCTTAGGAGTTCCGACGTGGCTCCACGCTTATTTGCCACTGGAATCCCCGACAGGGGGGGAGGGGGAGAGTTGTCTCCCCCCTTGCCTTTCTACAAGCGTTTTTCTACGAGTCCTCGTTTGTTATCAGATTGTCAGATGTCAAAGATTAAAAGCTACCTTTTTTTTTTAAATTTGGAACTCCTAACTTACCGTATGTATGAAATGAAACAAAATATGAATGAGAATTATTTTACCGGGCATCAGGTTGCGTCGATCGCTGGTGTACAGTATGGTCATTGTATATGTATTACTAGCCACAGTATATCCCCTAGCTGGGAAGAGGTGGAAGTCGCTTGGCTAGGCTAGATCTGAGCTGTATGGAGGGTGATCCTTTCTCCCATCCAAAATCATCCAAGAGCTGCTGTCCAGTACGGTTGACTGTGTACGGGCGGGCTTTGTTTTGTCGTCGAACAGCAAAACTTCCACCTCTTCCCAGCGATGAAAACCTGGCTCGCAACGCAGCGGTTCGATAGGGACGCCGAACTTCATGTCAGCGTTACCCGGTGCAGGTTAAAATCTCAGGCGGCGGATTTTTAAAGTTGGAATCGAAACTTTTGTGCCACGCTATGATAAGTGCCTCAATTTGAATGGTCCGTGTGTTGATAAATAGCCCAAGAGTGTAGCCCCCAAATGTATACAATAATTAGATTTTCTTTACAAGTTTACAATTTTGGATTTCAAAACGTCTGCTACTTTCTGGACAACACTCGTATGTTTATTTAATTTATAAATTGTAACATTTCTTTTCCTTAATGGCGTTTACAAAAAGTGTAAAAGTTGCCTTGCGATTTCCTCAATAACTTTGTTTCGAGGTAAAAAAAATGAACTTCTGTTAACGACCGATGGTTGCTAAAGGTTTAAGCTCGTGAATGAAGTTAAATTTGATAACAAATTATTATCAGTGTGGTAAAAATGAAAGATATGTATTTTATATGGAACTTTTAAGAACTTCTTTCTTAAATAACGGCGAAAGTATAAGAATTAGCTAAATAATTTTTGTTTCATGCAAATCTCGGAACATTATATATTTGAATGAATGTTATTTCAACCAAAAATTCGTACCCAGAAGGAAGTTATTGTGGAAACAAATTTCCAAGATTTCAATGTAAACGCCACCTTAATCAATATTGTTACAATTTATTGAATTTATACATTATGCATCTTACGAGGGATAAGTAGCACGTACTGATTATTATCGTATTTTTTTAAAATTAATAAAAGTGGCCGTCTGTCCGTACACAGACATTATTAATTATTGTAGTAAATGTTTAGATCTGTGGTACCTAGTAGTCTTATTGTGCTCTGGTTTACAATCTTTTATGCATTTGACAGCACAGCACAAAACTCCACACCACACGGACGTCCCGCTCTGGAATGGAATGGAATGCAATGATAAATTTAGAACTTTAGAAGTGACAATTGATGGCATTGGTGCGCAGAATCTAATTACTGGTTTAGATAGCACATTTACAATGCACGCACTGCATGGAAAGTATTGTATTGACATACAAAATTGAATTACAACTTAGAACGTAAATAAGTTTAGTCTGTGATAAACTACACGACAATTGTAACTATAAAAGTACTTATAATTATCGTAATTTATAATAATAATTAAATTCTTTACGTTAAAACATGGTACGTGCGTGGTATATGAGTAACGATGTTGAAGATCAGCGCTTAGAAAACCACCTAACTCCTCAAAAGATGGTATCTTTAGATGAAGTAAAACGACTTACTGGTGTAGAGTATTTTGGTGTAAGTATTATGGCAGTTGAATAAGTAGAATTGAAAGTAAGTAATGTTCAAGTTGATTAACTAGTTTAATGACCTTGGACTTATCACCTTCTGCAATTAATCAGCGGTTCTAAAATGTTTTAATTTTTTATTTGTGTAGACTATAGATGCAATATTATTTATTTTAAGTCTTTAAAAATTATTTTTCCATGACATTAGTGTGATAGGTATAGGTTATCGAGGTTCAAGCGCAATCAGCGGGCGCGTAATGAATTGATCACGTGCAGGCGATGTGTGTCTGTGCAATCTAATTTTATTAGTAACAGGCTGCATTTATTCAATAAGAAAATATGCCTTATACACCAACAGGGGTGGAAATATTTACCGAATTTTATCATATTCTAGATTATATATGCAAATAAATTCTGTCTAAAAGTAATTATCGGTGCTGCGGTGAATATAAAATTTCTGCACAATATTTATGAAGCAATTTTAAACACCAGCAGTGGTTTGTAATCACGCTGATGTTGTGGATCAACAATTAGCTACTTAACAGAACTTTTAGTAGGCATTTCTTCTCAATGTCATGATAACACACCTATATACTTATATTTTTACTATTTTAATGATACCCACAATCCAAACAGCAAACCTATATGAATGTAGTAACCAATTGACTAATTAACTTATCCTTCCGACTGTTTAGAATGATCTTCGAGTCTGTAATGAGGTACTGATCATTTGATTAGGCCATTGTTTTTCAACTTCTTAAATACGCGACCCCTTTGCAAGTTGAAACATTTGGCAACCCCCTAGCGCCTAGAGCACAATTCTACCTGCTGATTTAAATGACGTGCTTAATAAGATGATGAAAATTTCGGGAGCTTTACATCCATCGGAGTAAAATGTAGAGTCCGCTCACTTTGAAGGCTCAAATCTCAAAATCGCTGGAGCCGATATTAATAAAATTTTTGGAACGTATCAATTGGTAAGTTGTTGTTAACATACGTAAATTGTAAATTTTTGCTGCCAGGACTTTTTACGTTATCGAATTTTCCTCACAAAAAAGTACTCTAAAATGCGTGATTTGTCGCGATGCTCAACTGTACAGGTCCATAAATAGTTTATTTTTCCACGAAAATTCATACATTTCGGGTATTACATAACCCAATTCTTGCTGTAGCTATTGTAGAAAAAATTAGGGAAATATCTTGTTCCCTTTTTGCGTAATTAGCGGAAAAGCAAAAACATTGCAACGCAGCTATTATTGAAGGAAACGACTTCATTCTTTTTTTATAAGATGAATAAAATAGCAAACGTCATAAATGCGTACATATTGTCTGAAAACAACTTGTGGATGTTTGTTTTTGTGTAAATTAGCCAATACTCTACGTACGAAACAAGATGAATAATAACCTGCGGTTTTCATGTGTGATGTGTGGCAAACATGATTAATACCTAATAACAATTTCATGCATAATATTACTTAACCGTGTACTTAGCGTGTGTGCCGCTTTATACGAAACGTTGCTGCAAGGTACAACTTTGCGATTAAATGACCATCCCCCCAACTCCGCTCGAGGTGTTGCGTTTATCTCTTTCGCTCAAAATATATTAATTCCTGCAGCCCTTCACATTTTTTTGTCATTGATTCTATTTCCTGATCATATCATTTGTAATTGTCCTTTATCGATGTGAACAAAACTTTTTAAAGTGTATCTTATAATAAGCGAATAAACGGGTCTGTCATTTTATCGCTGTAACGTTTGCGTAACTATACAGAAGTGCATAAAAATGTATCGACGTATAGTTAAAGGTGTATTCTATCACATACGTAAACATTATCCCATTTGAGTGAATACTTTTTTTGTAATTAAATCCTAAAGTTCTGAGTTCGTATACTTTCATTGAAAAAGCGCGCTTTCCCGTACATATTTCACTATCACATTTTCCCAAATTTAACAAGAAATATGACATTACGTACGGATACGTAGAAATGGTTGACGATTATATTACGCTTTATTTGATAAAAATCGGGTGGGTAGTTTTTTTTAAATAACCGTTTAAAGCCAGCGGACTCTACATTTTACTCCGATTAAAATGTTCTCAAATTCCAAAAATCGTAACTTGGTATCGGCATATACAGCAACACAATGTAGTTCTCATACAGGGAGATTAATAATCATATGCTGCACAGCTCTTATAAAATATCACATTAGTAATCATTTGCCGCAACCAGGTATATGTGTACCAATACAAAACATAACCTATAATTTCACAAACCAAAACTATGATTTGTGATTCTTATTAGAATACTTTCGTCCCTTTCAAAACGGCTTTTTTCAAGACTACCAGTTTCTTTCGAATATTTACAAGGTGGGTAAATTACTTGTAAATTACAAACAAACGTTTTTTTAGTTGTAGCGTGTAATAGGCAATAGGTTTACTCCGACAAGCCTTTTACTTTAGAAGAGAATAAGATGCGTTTGCTGTCCTGTTTCCGTAATGGGACTAAAGACGAAAGTGGAGTTTGGGAGTACTCGATACGTTTGTGTATACAGGAGTTTCGATAAACGATTGTCAACCATGACGAGGATTACAACAATATACGCCGAAATGCTCATCGTCTACTTGAGCGGTTTAACATACAGGAAGTCTTGCTTCTGGGAAGTCACCTGGCCGCTTAGTGGTTGCTAATAAGGAGGTTGTAAAAGATGTTCTTGCTCGTCTTGAGCAAAGTCGGAAAAAGCAGCTGCGACAATTTGTCCCACTAATGGGCATCTCATACGGAACGTGTGACGCTATTGCCTGGAGAAAATTGTACTTCTATCCTTTAAAGTAACCGTAAATTATTGCATGCACACCATTGCCGAATTACGAGCAGGTATAGAAGGTACCGTTTGAAACATTACGCAACAGCACTTACATGCCGTCTTCGAAAACATGAAGAAAAGAGTTGATGCCTGTCTTAATAATGGTGGCAAGCACTTCGAATAGTTGTTATAGTGTGCATGTAATTTATCCAATTACTTCGATATTAACGAGTTGTAAAAGAAATAAAATCGTTTCAATTTTTGTAGTAATTTGCTATTCGTGTAGTTCCACATAATTTGGAAACTTACAAGGTGGTTAAATCGTTGATTTAGGTTAAATATGGTTAAACGTCAAAAGTTTACTTTAAGGTTATGTTTTAGTATTGGTGCACCAGGCCTGTTGCGGCAAATGATTAGTAACGTCATAATTTATTGAAGCGGCGCAGCAACTCAATATTGATCGCACTGTACCATGAAAGCATTCTAACAGCTAAGGCTGAAATTAAAGGATTCCTTGGAAAATTGAGTGTTTGAAAAAATATACATACAGTGACAGTTATTAAGAAGTAGAGATAGGGATTTACGTCTATTTTCCCTATGTCTACTATTAAAAAACTAATTGTCTTCTCGCCTAATTTTATGCATCTAAAATTACTTTTTAAAAGAAATAAACATCTGGCTGTCATATTAATTAGTTCAAATATTGTTATTTTGGCCTAACAGAAAATAAACCGTTTACGCTCCTTAAACTGTTTCCGGTACTACACCAATTGACAATATTAACGTTTTCTTCAGTTGAATACATCGTACACGAACGAAACAAAAATACGGAACCCGAAGCGGACCCAAAGCAACAATATTCAAATTAATAGGGAAAAACTTAGGGAAAAACAATACACACAAATCCCTATGTCTACTTTTTAATGAATAGCGCTGTATATACGAATCTTTTCTTTGTGTTCAGAAGGTTGTCGAACAAACTGCAATAGATCACTTGTTGGTAGAACGCTCTCACGTTCCTTGCATGATTCAGAGCTATCAATTTTTCCAGGACTGTCCAGTTCTGAAGGTTTCTTGGATATGCCAGTACAATAAATCAAAAATAGAACCACGTTTCACTATGTAATTAACTTGAGAACCATTCAGTGCACACCGATGCGAGTTTCTGTCTAAACTGTTTATTTTCAGATAAATTTGAACACGTACCAAACTGATGGCGTTTTAGACAACATAAAAAAGGAAAGAGGTTATACGTACGAGGACGAACTGGTCTGCTCTAAAGAATGCTTGCAAAATTATGAAGAGAAACTGAAAATATTTTTTGCCGAACATTTGCATACCGATGAAGAAATAAGATTTGTGGTTGAGGGTTCAGGATATTTCGACGTTCGAGACAAAAATGATGAGTGGATTCGGATTGAGGTTAAACCTGGCGATTTGATTATTTTGCCAAGTGGAATTTATCATCGCTTCACGTTGGATACAACTGTAAGTAGTTGATGGCATTCCAATTTATAGATACTTCTTAACATAACAAAACTGGTTAAGATAATTAAAATCGATTAATCGTACGGGCAGCACGGTTAGGCAATAATTTAATCTTGTTTTTGTTTGTTTTAGAATTTTATTAGGGCAAAGCGATTTTTTGTGGGAGAACCGGTTTGGACTGCATATAACAGGCCTGCGGATCACTTTGAGTGCCGAAAAAGTTACGTAGAAAAATTGAACGTGAGGCAGATTTCAGTTTGAAACAGTTCATCATAACAGTCGTTTATCATTCATAAAACTACCTGGTTGTAACAATATTTTGATGTGACAATAAATACGTTACCTACTGTTTTTACTTTCATGAATATTTATTCTACCTACACGTTTATATTTCCTCAATAAATGCGTTACTAGGTATACAAAAATATGATGGAACACTCCATTGGAAAGTCTACTCTTAATCGGACGGAATTGGAGGATTCATTGTTTATTATAGAAGAGGTGAGACCGCTAACGTATGTTAGTGAAGATATATTATGGCTTATCACTGAATTCATTTAATAGTAACTTACGTCGGTTTCGTTACGCTGCATAAGAACCATTGACCCGCAGGTTTCTGGCAAGTAAAGGTTTCTGGAAGGACTCAAAAGTTCTGTCAAATTGCTTTTCTAGAGATGTTGTTGATAAAAGATTGGTAGAATCGATTAGTAGCCGTTTTGGGGTGTATTTTTTGAAGTTGAAGTTGGTGGGGAATTAAGCCGCGTCAGATCAAGCCAGCATCGTGCTACTGGGTCGTAAAATATATACTAATCGCAATGGCATCGAAGAGGTCGGAAAAAAGGGTAACTCAATCGCCGCAAAGTTGCGCGGAGTGTCTAAATCGAGGGATAAACGAGGTATAGCCTGAAGTTTTTGCTTTAAAGTGAGCACAATCACAGTATTTGTGACTCATTATCAATGGCGCTCTGCTCGCGCAGGTCCTTAGCGTATCCACTTCTCTCTGTCAGCTCTTCTCTTCATCATCGGATTATCCTTGACTTCCCTTCAACTCGCTAATCATTGTCATTCTTCTTCTTCCTCGCCTGGAATCTCTCTCCAGCACGCTTCCTTTCAATATCTCTCAACAAACAGTCGTTCCTTAATATATGCCCAGTTCAAATACTGTTTGTTTCTGCTATGGTGTTCAGTATCGTTCTTGTCACCCCTCTTCTCGATAACACATTTTCATTTCAAGTCTATCTGAGACCCTTTGATTTTTGAAACCCTCTCCTTTTCACATATGTTGATGGAACTATACATAACTACGTTAATTCATTTAAAGCTTAACATTACAACAACGACATTTTGATAACGTTAATTTGCACAGTTGGAGTCACGATGCTGTTATATTAAAAATGTGCCTTCGGGCATTTACGTTGCCTTGCAGTTAGTAAAATATAAGATGAACGCATTCTGCAAGGAAAAAAACAGCTGGTTGGTGACTCATCATTTGGCAGGTTCATTAATTGTAGTTTAACACGTTGTTGGTTTTCTGTGTATTGATCGTGTGATTTAATGTATATTATTTAGGAACTTACGTTTTTTTAAATGTGAATTTCAAACATGTAACGTTTTCAAGCAAGAGGGATTTTGCTAATTAAACTATTTTATTTGTTTACTCATTGGTAAACAATTGATTACAAGACAAAACGCAAACGGGTAAACGTCATCTTTTAACGCTACTGACTTGTAACTGACAGTGGCGTGTAAAAATTTTTTTTCTTCAAACGTCAAAATATTAGGCCATTGTTCGACTGAGTAGTAGGCGCCAAAGTTTGACATTATCGTTAGAGCAGTTTTTACTTTTCCTTTTCCTGTCGCCGGAGGGAAAAGTGTTGTTATGGAAACACAACAATTTCATTTATTTATTCAAAAAATTATGATATATTTTCAGACTTATTCATTAATGTAATATTAAATGTACAATTGGTAAGTGTTGCATTCTGAAAATTGAAGCCGTGCAACGATGAACTAGACCCTGTTAAAGTATTTACTCTCGATTTAGGCGATGACCTCGGCNCCCTCGTGCTTTTTTAGAGGTACCCTTGCAGAAGGTTTAAGTTGTTGTATTTACCTTACGAATTAGTAGGAAAAGCGTCGGAGTAGCTTGGAGCTTGATGTTTGTATTGACTTATTATAATAAACTAACTGACACCTGTCTAGCTATAGCTCAAAATATTAAATACATGCAACTTGAAACTTGAAATTTTATAATTTCTCCTCGTACACATCTGGCATATCTGTTATAAGTATAGCGCGCATTCGTACCTCCAGATGCAATATGGTACTTATGGACATAGAGGCTTGCCAACCGTGACAATGACAGCACAAGAAGATTACCTATGTTGTGTTTTAATACTTTTATCCAACACCTCTATGTTATCCAGTCATTATCATGACGAAATTAAACGAGTAAGGTATAATATAATAACCCACTAATGAGTTATGGACGTAAAATAACTCACTAGCAAGATAAAGTACAGGAACCATAAGTAAATCCATATAAATTTTCTGACTAAATTTTTTGTTGTTTATTATTCCCCATAGCAACGAATTATTGCTTTTGTATTCCATGCACTCTAGCTTTTCGCGGAACACGCAGTTTTTAAGATTTCCACGTTTTAAACCAGCTTGAGGAGGTGTTGGATAAAGTTTTGTATGGTGCACGTGTGTTAATTACAAATAAGTCACTTGAGAAAATAACCCCACTCGGCCTGACGGCCTCGTGGGCTTACTTTTTTCTCGCGTGACTTATTTGTAATATAACACACTTATACGATAAATAACTATTATTTCATACTGCTCTATTTCTATTAAAATACCATTTTGATTAGAATGTTGTAGGTACACATTAAAATAAAAGCAAAAGTCGATCACTTGATTTGTTTGATCTGACAGTAGTTTGACAAATATCAATATCAATCAATCAATCAAATATCACGTTTAGATGGATGTCAGTTGCGGTTGCTAGGCAAAATTTCCAGTCTGGTAAACATTTTCAGTCTGGTAAAATACGATTTATCTGCGTCTGTAGGATAACTCTCAGTTATCCCGGACATTTTAAGTGGGATAAGAACTTAATTACCACGCTCAGTGGGATAAGAACTTCATTACCACACTCAGTGGGATAAGCCCTTGTCAAAACAATGTATGATCAAAAATCAACTATCAAGATTATATATTGTAAACATTAACGTCTGATGGAAGAGTTCCAGACTCACTCATGACATAAGCAAAGAAATCAGAAGCAAAATTTTTGACGTACAAATTTTCTTGACGTTAGGATTTTCTTGTTTCTATGGCGTCGAAAACTGCTAACTATGCTACTTCGATTGGAATTTAAAAAAATGCATCAAATTTATTTTTCGTTTTTAGCAGTAGAAGAACAGTCGCAGATAAAAAGTTGTATTTAATACTTGGGCTAACGGCCATTAACATACTCATGCTCTTACAATAGCTCGGGCTAACGCCCTCGTATGCGCAATTGTCGCATTCGTAAGTTAATGAGGCCGTTATCCCACTGATTAAATAAATAACTATTTTCTTCAAACGTCAAAATATTAGGCCATTGTTCGACTGAGTAGTAGGCGCCAAAGTTTGACATTATCGTTAGAGCAGTTTTTACTTTTCCTTTTCCTGTCGCCGGAGGGAAAAGTGTTGTTATGGAAACGCAACAATTTCATTTATTTATTCAAAAAATTATGATATATTTTCAGACTTATTCATTAATGTAATATTAAATGTACAATTTATTGGTAAGTGTTGCATTCTGAAAATTGAAGCCGTGCAACGATGAACTAGACCCTGTTAAAGTATTTACTCTCGATTTAGGCGATGACCTCGGCGAAGACGATGTTATTAGATTTCCTGATGCGCCTGTTTCAGACACCGCAGTTTCGTTTAAATTTAATATTCGGCTAGCATTCTCTTTTTTGTTGCGAATCGACTCTTCTATGTATCCTTCTGCTACGGAAGTTGACCTCCAACCCCCGTGGCGCTTCAACGACTCCATACTTCCTCCACCATCGATGAGTAATGTAGCCGAAGTACGCCGTAAACAGTGACCCGTATATTCTTGGACATTGCCTAATTTTAGAAATTCGGCAACTTTTCTGGGTACAGCACTGATCGTATGAATCCCCATAACATTTTTATAGCACTTCCCATTCTGATATTTCAAAAAAAACCTTCTCTCTTGCATATCTCTCGGTCTTAATGAAGCGTACTTGTGGTAAATATTCATGAACATTTCTCCGATGATGGTAAACGAGCGCACTTTTTTCGTTTTGCTATCGGGAATTTTTATTAGGATTAAATTTTCCATATCTTCAATGTCGCCTATATTCATTTTCATCATTTCGTCGCATCTGCATGCCCCGGTTACTCCGATTAATAAAACAATCTGAATCATAATAATATTACATTGGGAGAATTAAAACTGATTTAAATTCACCTTTATTCCTAAATATACATCATCTGGTGCGTCCACTAGAAAACCTTCAAACTGCTCTTTAGTAAATATTCTGGACTTTTTTGCAGAATACCCTTCATTGGCCTTTTTCAAAAAACATCGTAGCTTTAAATATTGACTTATATTTATTCCATGCTTGATAATTAATTCGGATTTGATCATGGAATAACGAGACCACATTGTCGAAGATTTCCATTTTTTATCTTTTTGCATCTGATTAAAATACGCAAGAAGTACATTTTCTGAATAGATGATCACATTCTTTCCATTACACCATTGAATGAAGTGTTGATATGCAGCTAAATACTTTTCACCGGATTTCGAAGGTCCGAGGCACGATACTGCTTCATTCGCCTCAACGGTAATTTCGGGCGGCGTGCATTGCATTCTAAAACTAACTAATTTACACTATCTTTTTAGTGATTTAATTAACTTACTTCTTTGTTATCGAGAAATCTTTCTTATTCAAAATTACGAACTGACATGTAATTTTTTCACTCAATAAAATTATTTACTGCGTAACCAAGGAAACAGCACCTATGCACTCATGTAAAGGAAAACAAACTTACCTACTTGACAATGACGTTTAATTTAACGAAAGCGATTAATATCCCTTAAAAACCTGGTGTTTTGGATAAATTTGCGGAAGTTTGAAGAAAAAATAGCATATTTTATTTGGAGGAGAAGTTACTTTTCATGGCTTGCCTTCTATTAGCCGCCTCACTCCGTTCGGCGGCTAAACACAGGCGCGCCATGAAAAGTAATACTTCTCCTCCACATAAAATAATGTACTATTACCAGACTCAAATCAGTCTGGGAAAGCGGCGATTACTAGATAGTATGAAATAAAAACAATAACAATTGAAAATGAGCATTCCGGACCAACTGTATCTTATAGGAAATTTTATTCTAAACAAGTTCTTTACTTCTTTTCTATGCATTCTTTCCCTCAGAGCAACAGTTAATGAGATATTCGAAGTCAACTGCGAAAAACACGACATTTTCTCGTTTTTTCTTCGTTTTTTTGTTAATAACAATATTTTTCAGCTAGGGGGACTATGATTTTCGGATTTAGCGGATTTTTTTACATAGGATACGCTAATTTCGTTGAGGGAAGTGACAACATCCAGCCCAAACCGTAATTTGACTGGACTAATAGTAACCTATCTTTTACTGTAGGATTTAGATAAGTCAGCGGAAAATGTAAGGAAACTGTTTACACAAAAAGAAGTTTCCTCTACGTATAATAAGACTACGTCTCACCACCGAGTTGTCCCGAAGCCGAGTCTTCCTGTACCGCCACGTACGTTAAATTCGAACTTGAAATACATATCAAAGGTCTCGTGGATCTTTCGCGAAAAATACATTATTCTGTTTGAGTGTTTGTTTGCCTGGGACATACGGTATGTAAACTAAATGAACAACTGTAGTCAAAGTAATAAACTAAAAAACTAATCTAAACGCTATCATTCAAGAAACAAGAACAACAACAAAATTGGAGTAAATTTTTACAACAACAAGAGTGCCGAGATGTCTGTCCTCTTTTTATAATTTTGGGGTATCGATCTTTTTTTACAAAACATCGATTGTTGTCACACCTATGAGGTGGAAATAACATTTTCTTTTCTTTAGTTTACAAAAAAAATCATTTTCATTCTCATTGCTATTTAAAAATGTGTAAGTGAAACATTTGAATCTCTAATTCTCTGCAATAGGTGATTTAGAAAATTATTCGAGGGTAAATACACAAGAGCTTGATTTTTAATCGGATAATTTTATTTTTACACGAAAGTTTTGTTGCAACGAGAAAAACTAGAGATCCAAAGTGTGATAAAATTTATCGTGTGCTTTTGATCAAGAGTTTTTTCCAGGAGGCAACACAATTTGAGAGAATTAAAAATAAAATTATCCTGATTTAGGCGATTAATAAAAGACAGTAAATTTTACAACCACTATACATTTTACGCATTCCTACAGGCATTTTTATCGCTGATAAAAAGCTACCTAGATTTTAATAATCAGATAACAAATCATCTGATTGGTTAGAATTTTAACCAATCACCAAGCTGATTGGCCGTATATTAATGGAGTGTATTAATCGAAGAAAATCTTCGCGATTCAAATCGTTACTACCGAATTGGATACGTGATTCGTGCAGGTTCTGTGCAAAAGGATCCATATAAATCACAGAATAAAAATAAGCATAGCAGTAAATAAATTTAAGGGTGATCAAACTGGAGGTGGTTGTTAAAAAGTATCTCGTTTAGACTTGAATGGTGAAAATCACTAGTTTAGTGAGCTGGCACTTTGTTAGTTGTGATATTTTGGAATTTCGAGTTCCACCTGCTTTTCACGTAAATTCGGTGTTTCCAAGCTAACACTCGTATTCTTTTATACTCGTAATATTAATAGAGAATTCAAAAATCTTAACTTAAATTATTTTACCATTGAAAATTTCCAGCTTTCGAACATTTTCGTGATTTTGATCGAAGTCAGATGTTTGTAATAAATTTGCCAATGCTACAACCTAAAAACCGTTGAGTGAAGGATTCCTTCACTCAACGTAAAAACTCATTCTTGCAGTCATAGAATGTCTCCTAGATGTAAGCAACCCTCTGTACATTTTAATGCAGAATTTAGGCAAAATGTTTATGCTGGGTTATCGAACACTAAAAATTTCCATCAAATTGTGAGATGCACGTCCTCGATAACTCTAGAAACATGCAAGCCTCTTGCAAAAGACAATCCTGTATTCAAAAATGCATAGGTTAGGGGTTACCCTACAGCTGTACCTACTTTACGGTACATAACAATCCACCCCCTATTATCCATGACATGCATTATAGTGTGTAGTACGAGTTGCTTGAGGTTAGGCGTTCTTGATTCTATTGTGCAACTTTAACCAGTTTAAATTACACTTTTCTACTAAACTAGTTACTATATTATATATTATTATTTGTTTTGAAGTTTCCGCTACTATTGATTTAGTTAAAAATAAAAGCTTCCAATCTTATAACGTCTGTTTGAATCAATTCGATATTTTGGGACAGAATACAGAGTGTAAAAATTGTAAAAGGTTTACAAAAGTGAATGAAACCATTGAATAATAACTTATTCAATGATGAAACGTAAGAAAGGCTCGAGTTTCAAATAAAAAATCTATCAAAGAACCTTTGCTCCAATTGTGATTTAAATAGGTTTTATTGAAGCTAGTTCTAGACGTGAGAAAATATACCTAATATAAAACATGTTTTACTTTACATTTATGCCTATTGACTATTTTAGGTGTAAATGAAGAATCATTTATTCCCAAGTAATACAGATACCTTATCTACAAGAATAGACTGTCACAGATGTGCCAATTTACAACCAGGCCAACACAAGAGAACGCAAAAAACTACAATACCAAAGTGTGTAAAATAAAAGTTTTCGTCGCGTTAATTGACATTAAAATAAATGTCGTCCATTAATATTTAAAATTATTCATTGCTTCACTCGCTAACGTGACACAAAATCAGATAACAAAGTTGCCCTTTTTGTTTTATTTAACCAACAATTTTTGTTCTTTTCGGTATAAAATATTACTGCAACCTACAAACTTATAATGAGACATCAATTATGTCGTCATATTTTTATCCATATATGGCGTATAGTCTAGTGGCATTGAAAAAAGAAACTCGGTACACTTTTTCTCAGATAAAAAAGTTTTTTTGCGAACCATCCAAATTAACTCCGCGTAAGTCCACATTGCATTATTTCGTGAAGTAATGCCCTAATTGATTTATTAATAGATCGACTGATCGGCACTTACTAATTTTATAACTAATTTGTTTACCTGTGATTGGATATTTCGCGCAGATAGAGAAGCTTTTTTGAGTGAAATAAATTCGGCATTTTCAGTGGAAAACCTTACCTTTTGCAATTTCACTTTGTAGGCGTCGTTAGTGGTAATATGGTAAAATAATAAACAGCGTTATAATTTGTACATTTTACAATTTATTTCCTTGAATTTGGCACAGAAAACAGTGAGCCTATAGTTCTAGTAATCATTTCTTTAAATGTTTTTGAGATACAGGTCTATGCATTTTTTTTTAATATTTCATAGACATTACACATTGATTATGGTATTTTTATAAACAACATTCACTAGCCCTATATGCATTAAGGAATATTTTAAATGCATACAAACATTTGCTCTTTCTCTCCGTTTCACTTTTTCAACACTAGTGCTTTACGTCTCAATTTAAAATACTACATACTTCAAATAAACTATACCTATGTAGATTACAGGTATCACATTTTATTTAACTTATCATCAAATACAATTATAACACTTCTCTAACCTTTCTTTATAGACAACTAATATTTTGTTTAATAAAAATGGCCCCATAACGATTCAAATCATAAGCTGCTTCAGAGGGAATTTATAACTAAATACTGCAAAGAAATAACATTGGATCAATGAAAAATGCGGGCGTTCGAGAAATATTAGTTGTAATAATAAAATAAAAATTGGCTTGCAAAGGTCGTCGCCTGTTTTTTAAAAGTATTTACATTCTAGAATCTACTTGCTTAAATACCCATGAACAATATTATTTTTTAAGGTTAAATACGTGGTGATTGTAAAGTTCATCGATTTAATTGCAAAAACAAACAACTTTGTACTGATTGTAAAATAAAATATATAAAATTTTGATTGTTTTTGCAACAATTAAATAACAAAATTTACAATATGTCGTTTCTAAAACAGAAATGGATTAAGTAGAAGTGCCCAGGTACTTGCAGATGAAGATTATAAAAAAAATTAAGACCTCTACCGATAGGTAGCGATTGGCGCAGGGCACTTATAAGTACAGATTCGGTAAAAATAGGGCACTGTACAAGTACAAATAACTTTAAAATAAATAATATTAGTTAAAGTACTGGCTCTTAACATTAAAATATACAAACATCAACAGTAGAAAATAATATACATGAAAATGACATTGCACTTGAACCAAAAACACTGAGCACTATGTAAAGTTACTGTTAATAAATTTATTCGCGTATATGCAATGTAAAAAAACACATATAAAACTTTACAAGAATTTACAATAAAAGAGAAAAACAAATTTCGATATATAACTAAATGTAAATAAATAACATGAAAATCTGAATGGCATATCTACATAACAATACAACTACAACACCAAATAATTGTGATAATAATAATAATAACCAATAATTTTTTATAAGTCTCGTAAAAGTTCACATTTGCGTCAACTAGATGGCACACTTGAATTTGAACTGCCCTCGAGAACACTGTGTTAAGGGACACTGACATCTGGATAAGTTCGAGCGTTCGTAAAAAAAGGAAAGTATGTTATATATACAAATTCCTTTGTCGAGATAATAAATAATTTAAAATACTTTGTCATGTCGTTTATTCGAGTAAGTCACCGATTTTCCAACTCGTATCCGCCCGTGAATTCGTTAATACCAAGGGAAGCTCAGTTCCCTTGAAACTCAGGTTCAGTCATCATCATGTCTGGGACTCGAATCGTAGGCAGAATGTTCGTGCATAAAGCTCATCGCTTCTGGGGAAATACTGTCACTGTGATAAAATCCTTCGGAACTCGGCCCCGCACCGTTCATCGAAATCATGGGGGGAGAAACGGACATTCTTCCCGCTGACGTAGACGCGGGCGACGTTAGGTCCGAACCGGGTGCAAGAAAGCTCATCTCGGAACCGCTGTCGCGACACCATAACTGGCGCATTTCCTGTCGCCTTTGGCGCATTAGCATTTTGTATTCCGAAAT
Source organism: Photinus pyralis (assembly GCF_008802855.1). Taxonomy (NCBI): domain Eukaryota; kingdom Metazoa; phylum Arthropoda; class Insecta; order Coleoptera; family Lampyridae; genus Photinus; species Photinus pyralis. The sequence goes on from NW_022170249.1 coordinate 34,142,113, forward strand.
GCGCATTTTTTTACCGTCTACGATGCAAGTTCGTTTAGGTCGCGGCCGATATCGGTAATCCGGATGTTTTTCCATGTGCAGCTTTGATAGTCGCGACTGTTCTTCGTAGTAGGGTTGCTTCTCTGCGTTTGACATCGCCTTCCAGCGCGCTCCTAAGATTTTTGAAATGTTGGAGTTGTGCATATCGGGACAAGCCTTCAGGATTTTTCGCCTTTCGTCCTTCGCCCACACCATAAATGCGTTCATTGGTCTCTTGATGTGAGGTTTGTTTTCGGATTCCCTCTTCACCTGCCTTACAATTTTCGCGTCCTTGCTGTCTTCGGCCAGCTTATAACTGGGGTCGCTACCGGCCCACACTGAAAAACACTAAGCGTGAGACGACGAGCGGTTAGATTATTAGGCGATAACTTACTGTGACACGCCGCAAGGTAGTCGGGTTCGTCTTTAATCGAGGGGTCATCCCTAGGTTTGCCACCGGTGAGGTGCGACGCGCTTGACAATCCATACATGTGCATGGGAAAATGGTGTTTGTCAGGGCTCAGTAGGCCCTCCTTTCCCGTTTTGTGGCGATCTGTGTTGGGGGGCAGCGGGAATTGAGGCGGTAAGCCCGCGTACGCTAGGAAAGGTCTGGGCATCACGAGACCTGGAGGTAATAGTTTAGGGGTGGTAGCTGCGACGGGCTGCTCGCTAAAGCTTTGCATACTGACTGGGATATTGTGAGGACTAGATCCGGTCGATTCAGAACTGGAAGACTTAGGTTTTGTGAGATTGAGGGGGGCGTCGGGGTCGGATATTTGTGGTGGGGGAGAGGGAGTTGGCTGACGCGGGGGAGATCGTTTGTCCGTTGTGGTCGAGATTGCGGCTGCGGACATTTGGGCCAAATGCGCTGTTGCTGATATCCAATTTGGAACTTGATGAGGTGGAGGTAGCATCTGAAAGAGAATCAAATGTGAGCTAGGGACGTTTTGCTGAATTTGCGACGTACCTGATTGGGTATATGTGACTTTCCCAAACCGGGGGGTACAGCTGCCGGGTGCAATCCTCGCAGCTGCTCAAGGAAAGGTAGAAAAACGAGTCCTTGAGGTCCAACGGCACCGGTCGCTGCATACTTTGCGTGTAATTCGTGAAGTTTCTGTTGCTGCAAGAGCTGCTCATGCCTGTGAATTTGAAGTTCGATTTGCTTCTGTGTTTCATCCGCAATCGCACTTGTCTGCAAAGAAAATCAGAATTACAACTGCTATTGGGAATAATTCAGCATAGTTTCGTATAGAAATACATTTTAGAATTGTCCATCTGCTACATACGAACATTCTCAATCTTTTTTTTAAGTATTTGCAGGTTGCCAAGCCGCCTACTGTTACTAAATATATGTCGGCAGCCATCCAATTTTATTCTCCATTCACTGCATCTTCCATGCTCGGTGCATATTTCTAAATCCTCTGGAAATGAAGTGCCATTCTTATTTACGCTTAACTCTACGATAATAGCAACGGTTAAGACGACGAAAAATAAAAGTGCAATTGTCACATAAATGCAACTTCCTGTAGGAGCGGAGAATAAATCTGTTTCGCAAGGTTTAACCTCACAACACGAAAAAATTCTGAATGGAATATCAAGCGATGTCGCAAGAAACATATGTTAGCATGAACGGAATGGTTGACATAATCATTCTTTATCTATATGGAACGATCTCGTGTTGAACAGAGAAGAGTAAGCTCTTGTGAGTAAAATGTATTTAGGATGTTATATATTATTTAAAGGTATAGAGCTGGACAAGGATTATAGGAGACAACTGCCAACTGTATAAGAATAAGAGTAACATGAGGGCAGATATTCTAGTGTCGGTCATTATTACGACATGATGTATCGCTTCCGGTCCGTGTTAATTACTAGACCAGCTCAGAACAAGAACTCTGGGTGTCGAGATTCTGTTAGAAAATGTGACTGTCTCTTTCCGTTCAGTTTTAATTACTTTTATATAGTATAAAGGATTACGCCCCGGCAGCGATGTTTTTGTTGTAAACTCTTAAATAACATAAATTACTCTGACAATAACGACATAATAATTAAAAGAATGGAACTGCTTTTACATCCCCAGTCATTGGATATCTTCCAGAAGTTGTTTCAACAGCGATGGGCCAACAAGCGAGCATCTGAGAAGGATGACAATAGATCTTAGCAGCAAAATTTAATCTACTTGTATTGTATACACACGTGAGACACATAAAATCGAAGCAGACGTCAACTGTTAACAGACAAGGAACAGAGTTTAATGAATCAGGGAAGCGATAAAGAATAAAGTGAGCCAATGAAGTGGAGAAAGATCAAAGTTATTCGAGCGGCACGTCAACATACTTCTAATGGAAACATTCAATACAGATACTCGAAAATATAAATTTGAAACCATTCAAATAACACACATAAACTCTTTTACCGTTTTACATTAAAAAGCAGTTTGTTTTGTAATGTCGTAAAAAGTCTCTTCTATGATAAACATATAGCGGAAAATCCAAAAAATTAGCCAACAATAACATCTTTACAACAATATACAGTCGTTTCCTTATGCAAAACTCACACCTTTGTCACATCTGTATAACATATGCGTCCTCAAAAGGAACGATTCACATCAGCAACAGCAGTCGTCTGTGCATCTCCTCTGATTTAAAGCAGACGTTCACTCATACAATTATTCATTGTTTTAAAACAGAATGTAACCCTTCAACTGATACTTTTGATCTTTTAATGATGCCAACAAAGAAGCTCTATCTGAAGATTGCAGTGCCTCAATTGTAAGCAAAACGAAGTTTTTGTACACAATTTCCCCGCTCTGTTTACTATAATTACCCATTTCATTAATTGCCATATTATCGTTGCAAAAGCACCCTAAACGGAACCGCCCAAGGTAAACAAGATCTGCTGAACAAATATATATTGGGCTATTTTCTTTATCCATATCGTCGGTTTATTGTCCATAAATCACAACATATATGTATTTAATTATCATCTGGCTTTTGTAGGTCTGTTTTCAAAATTTCCGCTTCTGTTTCCTTTAAACTGTTTATTGTTGTTACAACAAGCAAACCGTTTAGAGAGCGATAGGTACGTGAGAATTATTTAAATCACATCCGCCGACATTTTTACACAAAGTGGGTCAATTAAATGACAAAACATCGATCGTCACCTCTGAGATTATTTAGCAGGAAACCATTAAAATACTATTAGAATTATTTCTTCGATGTGGCAGCAGGCTCAAAAAAGAAGAAATGCATTCGTGTTACCAATATTTATTGTGCAATTAACAACTAATGCCGAAATTTGCATAAATATTTGTGCTAATAACGTGGGAATAAGATTCAGATAGCTAATTTTCTTAATTTAAGATTATTAGTTCAAAACAAAACATGTCCCAGTTTACTTGGGGTAAGGCCACAAATTTATTTTATTTATTTATTTGTTTAACCAGAAACCATACAGAATAAAAATTCCAATTACATGGCACTGGGGCTCTGAACAAATATTAGGACTTAAGATCTAATTTTATTTATTCTTGAATTTAGGGGATCGTGAAAAAAGTCGATATTATTAACTGAGGACAACTTATTTAAAGTGATCAAGATCTTAATAAGTGGGGAAGTTGTGTTGTTAACTGCAAAAATAGTATTATTTTGCCTTAGCTTAACAAATGGTACCTTAAGCTTAATTTCTTGAAGTAATTCGGAAGAGTTTAACAAATTGTGTAAAATTTTGTAGATAAAAATTGTGGAGGCAATGTACCGTCGGGTTTCTAACCTCATTATATTTAAGCCGAAAGTACTATTTAAGTAATTAAGCTGGGTACCGTAAGAGATCAAATGTGGATAATTTTGGGTTGAGCTAAAAAACATTACTCGGATGAACTTTTTCTGCACTTTTTCGATCGTGTCTGAGTATTTGACAGTTTGAGGAGACCAGATACATACATAATTGACGCGTATGTTCCAAAATCATGAGGAAACTGGTGACTTCGTGAAAGCTTTTCGCTTGTCCAAAATGCACAATAAACAAATCTAAAAGCAATTGCACTAATGTCAAATGACTCCAAAAATTTGATTTTTCAGTTGAGCAGAGTCAGAATTTCATCTCTTAGTTGAGTAAAGGAAATCCAAGGGTTTAGGGGAGCCATCTGGTATTTTCTTGATTTGATTTATTGATTCTTGATTTTTTTATTATATCCATAAACGTACAATATTACACCAAAGCTCGTGAGGCAAGCCATGTAGGAAATGATAATACAAGAACATTCAATCTGCAATTTGGCCAGATAAAATTTTGACAGAAACAAATTTGTAGGCAAAAACCCCATGATCCATGGATCAAAAAGTGAACATTATTGAAAAAATTCTGTAGATTCACTTCTGTTTTTTGATTCACTTTCGATTATTACGGCCAGATTGACAGAAAAATGTAGAATTAAACAACCTCGAATGTCTGATAAAATATATTTTGCAATAATCCCTCCAAAAAATGACTCGCCGCTTGAGAAGTGTACAACTCTTTTTTGTTTGCATTTCCTTGAATTTGTTTTTTTTTTTACTTTTTTAGGTGACAGGAGATGTGGCGCTGGAGAAACAGCTTTGCAAATATTTTCGCTTTTCTTCATTATAATTTACTTTTTTATTACGGGGAATAATCAATGCTCTTGCATTAAAAATACTGAGTTTATCCGAAAATTTACCAAAATTTAAGATAGACGCTAAGCTTGTCTGCCGACAGTTAATTAACTCTTTCTTTTTTTCAGTTGCTTTGAGTATTAATAATTTGGGGTACATAGTTTTCAAAAATCAGTTCTGGATGATGGACAGCCAGATAGGTTTTTTTTATTTTAATATTTAATTATAGATTAATGAATTGTGTAATTTATCAATTGACTATAAAATAATCGATTATGATCTATAAGTGAAATATCATACAGATTATGATAATTATATATTGCGTACATAAATAATGATAAGGAAGGAAAAGTTTAATCAAGTTATTCGCCATTACCTACAATAAAATTGGGAAGAAAACAATAATTTAACTGGCCAAACAATTACTTTTTATTTTCTAACTAAAAAATTCTAACACTGTGAAAACGTAATTAACACGAAGAATCACATATGACTTTCAGTAGGGGAATTTTTTGCCACTCAGCTCGTACCTATTCGGAAAGCAGACTTTTGATCCGGCTCATATTCACTAGTACCGAACCGAGCGAGGTTTGACATTTCTTTTCGTTCTCGAGTTAGAAGAGGAACAAAGCAACAAACGGACACAAAACCATTACATAAGGGGAATTTTTTTCTTCCCAAAAATTCCCATAAAAATTAAATGTGGATCGATAACATCATTAAACGGTTAAATTTAATAGTTCAGATATGATAAACAACCCTTAATATACAATGTTTGTTATACAATGTTTATATATACTACGAAATGGGTTTACGCATGTGCAAAACTCACTTTTTTATTAATGGGGAATTTTGATATGTCCTGATAAAAGAAATTAAATGTATTTCCGAAAACCCAATAGAAATTATGGAGCAGAGTCGGTGATACGTCCACCATCAAACTGTTCAGCCCTAAGACCTCTTTCCAATTAGTATTGTGTAATTGAAAAGGACTTTTGTTTTGAAAATAATCTAGAACTGGAGAGTCTGGGAAGTGTAGAATACTCCTGAGGAACAAACGACCAAATATCTCCAGAACGGAATGTCGGAAGTGAGTACTTACAAAAAGAAAAGTAGAGTTCTTGACCAAACGCATCTGCTAATGGATCCAAAACTTCAACGGCGTATATCTCGACAACTGCGTGGCGGAAGTCGATACTCACAAAGGGGAAGTGATTTTTTTAAATGCATCCAACGATACCACACCTGATCGGATCACTCATGACGGAGATATGATGCACTTTAGAGAACAGAGTGCCGGAAGTTGATACTCATAATTAGAAAAGTGAAGGTTTTGACAAAATGCATCTGTTGGCGGAGTTTTTTTTTTGGTTTTGGTTTGTATCAGTTTATGAACAAGCATACATTCGTAACAGTTGAAGCTTGAGAAAAGTACGCATCATTTTCTTAGTTTGTTGAAATTGTTCTTTAAAAAGGTGCTTTAAACCTACAATGATGACTAGTACAATATAGCGCGAGTGGCATTAAAAAGCGTAACTAGCATGAGTGGAGCAGCACCTCAAACATAATCTACAAATACTTCGACTACGAATGGTATTATATATGAATATATTTTACATTACTCAAATGCATTTAAGAGGGCAAACACGGTTCGGTTCGGTTTGGTATACGAACTGACTTTTGAACCGAATTATTAAGGACCCTCAGATACTTTATAGTTTTGTGTGGTTATCCGGCTTTTGACCGTCCGTCCGTCCGTGTGTGACATCTATTTTTAAAACTAGCCGGTCGTGTTGAAATTTGGTGTACGGGTACTTTGGCCATTAAGGTAGGACGCTATTTCAGGAAACTGGCTCAACACGAACAAGTTATAGAATGTCCAGTGAATCGGGAACGTGAAAAAATCGTTATTCAATGCACCAAAATCGATGGGAAAAAGAATAAGAGCATTATCTTAATGAATTTTATATGGATGGAAGTTGCAAGGTTAAAATAAATGGTCGATAAAAAAGTTATGGTAATACTGAGGATCCTTCGATATTACGTTGTATCGGTTTATTAAGGATCCTCAGATCCTTTATAGTTTTGTATTGTCGTCCGTCCGTCCGTCCGTCCGTCCGTCCGTCCGTGTGCGCTCTAACTCTTTTTAAAAGTGGCCGATTGTGTTGAAATTTGGTATACGGGTACGTTGGACATTAAGAACGGACGCTATTGATTTTCAGGAAGCTGGTTCAACAGGAACAAAAGTTATACGACTTCGAGTGAATCGGGAACAGGAAAAACTGCGAACTCAATATAATAAAAATTAACATATTTCATTCCCTAGGTCATGTATCGAGTTCGGACTTTCGCTAGATTATTCCCTATGACTCTTAGATGTGTAACAATTCAATATAACTCTTCTCTGTGGTCTCGGTCAAAAGTTTTAGAGCAAAATGTACCCAAAATTATTCTTTACACATGAATTTAGAGTTGTAAAAGCTTTCAAACGCATTATCTTGATGCTGAAAGAGTTGATAACGTGCACGTTTGATAACCGCATGTGTGTGATTCAAAAATGTTAAATTATTTTTCTGAGGCCACATGGATTTTAATCAAAATATGTCAAAATCGTTAATTATGCACCAAGATCGTTGGGAAAAAGACTACGCGCATTATCTCAATGCCCAAGACATGAATTTGATGCATTTTTGGCGACCACGTGGATTTTGATCAAAACATGTCAAAATCGTTATTTATGCACCAAGATCGTTGGGAAAAGACTAGGCGCATTATCTCAATGCCCAAGACATGAATTTGATGCATTTTTGGCGACCACGTGGATTTTGATCAAAACATGTCAAAATCGTTATTTATGCACCAAGAGCGTTGGGAAAAAGACTAAGCGCATTATCTCAATGCCCAAGACATGAATTTGATGAATTTTTGGCGAAAACGTGGATTTTGATCAAAACATGTCAAAATCGTTATTTATGCACCAAGATCGTTGGGAAAAAGATCAAGAGCATTATCTCAATGATCTAAACATGAATTTGATCTATTTTTATGGACCACATGGATTTTGATCAAAACATGTCAAAATCGTTATTTATGCACCAAGATCGTTGGGAAAAAAACCAAGAGCATTATCTCAAAGCCCAAGACATGAATTTGATGCATTTTTGTTAACTATAAAATGTATTTTGTAAGATTAAAATAAATTGTCGTTAAAAGTGATTGTAATACTGAGGATCCTTCGATATTTCGTTGTATCGGTTTATTATTTTCTAAATCGGTTCTCGAACGTAAGACGCCTCTCACCCTTTCGGAACGAACCGAATCTGATTTTAGGACCGTTTCGATTCGCTTCGACTTAATCTATAAGAGAAACAGGGGAACATTTCGGTGAGTGAACAAATCAGTTCAATAATGGCAACCTAATGTTTAAAATTACTCAGGTAAGGGGAGTTTGAAAAGCGATTTTTTTAAATCTTCTGGAACCAAGCCAACGATCCTGTTCTTTTTCCTTTTGGCTCACGAATCAAATAAAATGGTTTATCCCATATTATTTCCCTATATTTTGCTTAACCATCATTAAGGGGTAATAGAGGGTGGTCATAAATTCAATGAAGGTATCGGTAACAATTTTGAATATGATTGTTCTGGGACAAATATGGCTTCAAGAGAACCCAGAACGTGGCTCATTTGTTTGTAAGTCAAAGCTTTTTTAACTATCGTTATCAAGCATATAAAATTCAAGCAGAAAATTGATTTTTAATTATGGAAATATGCAATTCCCCAAAGAATCCGAAAATTTTCTGCTTGCAATATCGAAACGTGTGCTGTGATTCTGATGCAATTCTTGAGTTAAATCAGTTAGATCATTATTTCATAATATTCATCCTGAACACAACAATCCTTTGGAAAAGACTGGGATAATGAAGTAAAATAATCATAAAGCAATAAGAAATGTGTTTTAATTACTAGACGAGACAAAATTGAGGAAGTACGTACCTACGACGAAGTTGTTAGACCAAATTTAACAGACAGAAAAAAACGAGTAGGTACATTTACATTCAGATGTACAATTTTTTGTAGGATAAATAAAGTACGGCTGCGAGCACTTTATGTAAAACAAGTTCAAAAACACCAGTTAAATATAAGTACGTTAAGATGAATACCCATTGTCTTCAATCTGGTTTAAGAAGCTTCGAAAAAGTAACAAAGATTGACAGGTTTCACGTTGGCATTTAAATTTAAAGCAACAAGATCATCATAAAACACTAATCGTGCTTTAGTTTTCAGCGGTTGGATCCGACAGTAAATTTATGTAACACGTGAATGCTGTTGTTTCTCGCGGTCCATCAGTCACACAAGTAAACACAGTAAATCAGACCAACCAACAGTTACAAGCCAACCTCAATACTCCCAGTTCATAAACTTTTAGTTTATTTTCTGCCTTTTAGTGGATTTTCTTTTAATACACGAGCAAGTGTGTCAAATTTAATTTCGTCTCCTAAGTAGCCAAACCTCGAAGAAAAATTATGAGTTTTGAATTGATGTGGAATCGAAAAGAAAGGAAAATTGTAATCCCGTATACGTCTGAAGGCGCATTATATGGGCTCTGTATTGTGAGATGACGTGACAAATCCTAAGGGATACGCTGTCTGGAAGAAGCTTATTCCATGTCACATTCACACCGTATTCTACCTAGACCTTTCATATAGTACGAGCATCAAAATCGTACTGCTAAGTCTTAAGCGCACAAAGCGCGTTTTATCCTTTAACTAAAAATTGCGTTATGACGTTATCGCAATCAATATTATTAGAAACGACAATATGAATCCAATTATATGATATAACAGGAATAATTAAAGATTGTACACATATCATGACATTAAAAATAATAACGCAGGTAATTACAAAACAAATAATTAGATTCCTGTAATTAAGTAATTAAAACGAAGAGGTAACTACCTACCAGATTAATTTTATGGATGTAATGTGTTACAAGTTGCGAAACGTTTAGTATGCAATTAATCAAAAACAGTATAGGTACTATTTCAAGGCTTTACGTGTAGAGAATAAAATTTAGTTAAGAGGGAACCCAGGTGGAATTAGTTCATTAGTTTTTTGATTAAACTATGGATTGATCTAATTTTTAATTATACAAGTTTTGAAATTAATTGCAATTATTTATTTTTGTCACCGAATCAATATCGTACCAATCCTGACTTTCTGCATTCTTGTGAAATCACGTTCAAAAATAGGTACCTAATTTGTTTGGCAAATGGATCAGAGGATATTTGGCATAATTCCCTTCGTCCCTTAAGGGGAGTACTAATAAAGCTCTTCGCAAAAATTGCATTTGTTTTTTTCTAAATCACAAATTTTTTCGCTACATAAGTACTTCGTGATTGAAATACTTACAATGAAAAATCAGTCAAATTTATCTCCAATGAAGGAATGTATTTTACAATCGGACTCAGAAGTCTGTGGCCTTGTGACGTTAATTATATTTTCTGGTATAAGATGAAAAAACGGCGCAACAAACGACGTCAGAGGTCAAATCACCATCAAATTTGCGCGTTATATGCCGCGGACAGAAAGTCCAAAATCATGAATTCGCTTTTTGGTAAGACTAGTCCACTAGTCGAAGTAGGCGTACATTTCACTCGTAGTACTCGAAGTAGCCGCCGAAGTACTCAAAGTAGTCGTCGAACTACTCGACGTACCTTTCGAAGTAGTCCAAGGAAAAATGAAACTGACAGTGATCGCGCATGCGCACATCACAATACTTTTTGTCCGCGGCGGTTCAATAGAACTGCGAGAAGGGAGTTGAAATAGTCGAAGTACTTCTCAATCTACTCGAAGTACTTGTCGAAGTACTATGCGATCAAAAATGAGTTGCTGTCGAGTCACCTTTGGAATTTTTGTTTACATGGTAAATCGTACCTAACTTGAATTTCCAAAGGCGACTCGACAGTAACTCATTTTTGATCGCCCGTTACTAGAAGTACTTCGAAGAAGTCGAGGTAGGTGCAAATTTCATTCGAAGTACTCGAAGTAATAGTCGAAGTACTCGCAGTAGTAGTCGAAGTACTTCTGAAAAATGAAGTTTGATGGTGATCGCGCAAGCGCACATCAGATGACTTTTTGTCCGGGCCGGTGCAATGGAACTCCGAGAACGAAGACGAAGTAGTCGAAGTACTTCCCAAACTAGTCGTACTCGAAGTAGTTGTTGAAGTACTCGAAGTACTTGTCGAAGTACTATGAGTAGGTACTTCGAAGAAGTCGAAGTAGGTGTATATATGAGGTGGAAAGATAAGATAAATTGCAGCAAGAAAGAAGTTAAAGTGCAATATCAATACATTATTAGCGAGCGACAAAGCTCGTTGATAATTTTGGACTTTCTGTCCGTCTGTGTACAAGATAACTCGCGAACGGTTTCGAATTTTCCAAATCCGTTTTGAGTAGGTATACAACTGTCAAGCGGCTAACTGATTACATTTTGGTCAATGCTCGGCAACCGGATATGACTTTGTCGATCGTTGTCTATACTGGTTCAGAGTATTTGGGAAAGGAAGAGCAATTTGTGGCTCTTGACGTAAACCAACCAGTACATGTGTTTCAGCCGCCGGCGCCGTTACCGAAAACAAAAGCTGTAATTAATTCGCCGTTTACAACGGTTCTCGTATTATTCTAATTATCTTTGTTGCGTTGGAAAGCTCTCGTCATTTAGAAGACGAAACAAATTAATATTTTAGTTTTTGCTTTTTGTTGTACAGAAATTTCTACCGCCCCGTAAGCTTTTTGCTATTTTCTGTTCCATTTATTATAAAGGGGGATATCGTTTCGTTTTCCTGGATTTGATTTTTCGTAGACACAGTTAATTAATTATAATCTGATTTTTGAGCTGCAAATCGAAGAAATCATTAAAAAGCAGTATATTTTTTACCAATTTGTGAAAACAATGATCCCGTTGAACTTAAATTTGCCTAAATCTGTCGTAAACTCGGTATCTTTAAGGCAAGGACACTAACTGTATCACCCTTGCCTGCCAACAAAATTTATAAAACAGTACTTCGTTCCATTTCACAGTAATAAAAAAAACATATAAATTATAATAAAAGAAAGCGCAAATATTTGTAATTCGTTTTAATTCTCCAGCGTCATATTTCCAGGCGACTTGATAAGCAAAAAACACACTCAAGGAAACGCAAACAACAAATTTCCAGATTGAAATGTCTATTTTTGGGCGTATAATTGAGAAAATTATTTATAAAAACGTTCGAAGGCTTTCGATTCTATATTTGTCCGAAAATAATGAAGAATTGTTTCTTGAGCGCGGCAGTGAAATGATAAATGGCTTGTCAACAGTACAATGAAAATCTGGCAACAATAATCGTTTAGTGAATCCGGCCGTTAACTAAGAAAAAAAAATAAAAATATGAAAAAAAAGGGGGGGTTTAATTAATGCCAAAACGTATACGCTTAATTTTATTTAAGTGACAATAATTTAGGTGTCATTATATACACACGTACCGTTCATTAAAATAGTTAAAAAATGCGGCCAGCTATTTCGGGATTTAATCTAAGTTTGTAGATAAGAATGGATTAAGTTGCGCCCGTTGCACTTTTTTATTCGGCGCTCCGTAAATATCTTGAAAAAACACGATTTGTCAAGCGGAGGTATTTAAACAAATCAAGTGGCTTGTACAATTACGTCCATATTTTTGGGAAGATTAATTAAACTGTGAAATTGCAATTGAAAAATGAGAAATGGATTTATTTAGAAAGATGCAAGTCTCGTACCAGACAATATAGGTCTATTTATATTTGAATTTTTTTTGTAAACATGTTTTCTAAAATTAAACGTATACGGATATACTGACGACAATATCTGTTTCAATACAGCTCTTGTGCGACGATTAATGTAGTGCGAGTTAAAAAATGTGTACGGCTTACGGCGCGTTCTTTTTTGGGGTAATTCGAATTTGTCTGCAATTTTAAAATAAATCCACTAAACAATTACCGTAAGCTTCGTTCTCTCGCATTCTTTATATGAGGTAGACATGCAAAAATCTTATGAATAATTTATTTTCATATTCCTTTTGTGGGTCGCCCTCTTGCAGATAAAACAGAATAAAAACTTTACGCCCATCTTTCAGCACTCGCATGTTACTCCCTTGGAAACCCTAACATGACTTTGACATCGCCATTTCTTTCACCATCCTTTTAATAACACAAAAACCAGTGCGCGGAATTCAACTAAAAAATCGAGATCCGATGAAATGCCTGTTTGATTTTTAATCTTTCAGAAGCGGAATTATAAACAATTTCAGCTGCATTGTTAGTTGCCTATCTTATAACTGGCTCGAATACGTTTTATTTTCTTGCTTGAGAATACAAGTCTATTTGTTAATCCTGTAAACTCCCCAGAGGACTACAATAATAACGTAGCGACGCTAAAACGGATTGCTTCTCCCACAGGATGATGCAGGCGGTTGTCAGTAAGAATTTTGCGCCTGACATACGACACTCCTTCTAACATAAAATGAAATAAATATTGTTCATCCGCCTGTTGTTATTAAACCACCATGACATCTCTCGTACTTGCGTATCGACGGCTTTTACTAATCTCGCCGCGTTGGCTGACCCAAAATTAATAGGAGAATTGCGCAAACGACGGCGTTTATTTTGCAATTACAGTTCGAGACGACCGTCGTCTCACCCACTCACAATCGCTCGCTTTTTCCCACGAAGTTATTTTTTACCAATCTGCTCGTATTTATAAAATGATAGCAAAAAATAACATCCAAGTGTAAGAATAGCCATGAAAACAAAATCGAAAATAAAAAACTGAATTGCGCATCGCTTTAAAAAGGACCGCAACCAAAAAAACAGTTCACACACTATCCAGCAACGTTCGAAAACCCTTCCTTCAGTAAAAAAGAGACAGTAGTGCCGATTATGTTTGCTATGCCAAAAAGGTAATTACACGGAAGACGTATAATACAAAATGCACTTTTTTTGCAAGTGTTTTTGTCGTTTCGCGCGCACATCTGGGTATAAGGGGCGAAATTTCAAGATTGAAGGAAAATTCACGATCCGGTTCATGTTATCCCCTTTGTTTTAAGGCTAAAAGATTTGATATGTGCCTGTCAAGTTCTAGTTTTTTGAAATTTGAAGATAGATTTCTTGGGCTTAAAGATTTCTTAGACTAAAAATCGCCCCAATGTGTCAATTTTAAGATAAATCTGAAGAGATTAAAATTGATCCCCTGAAACTGATCTTAAAATTGACATTCGTAATTCCATTCTCGCGATCTTTAATAGGTACCTCAATAAACCCTTCAGTATAGGCTCTGTGGACAGTTGCGAAGAGGGGCAGTACTACAACTGACAAAAAGGGTGCAAAAATCCAATACGTGAATATCGAAATTTCTCTTCCAATACATTCTAGTAGTAGATCAAAATAAAAATTACATTTCAGCATCTTCGCTTCGTAAGTCCTTGTTAAATCGCAAAAAAGTGCAAAAAACACTCGTAGACCTTTCGTTTTTAGATTCACGACTCGTCGAAAAATGTTACTCAAAATCCTTACATATTCGTGTTTTGACACGTCGACGTAAAATATTCAAGCGAACAAGATGTGTGATTTTCAAAAAACTGCATCTGAATTTTGATGAAAAATTTAAGAAAATCTTCAAATCTGAGAAGTACCTTCATTTACCCCTTCAATTTTGCAGATTATGAGATGCTGATATAACGATTTATTCTTAACTTTAGCTTTTGTTTGAGATCCGCTGGCTTCATTAAAGTTTAACAAACGCCATCTCCCGGCTTTCTTTCGCGCTAGCGCACGCAGGCCTAAAGAGATGTAACGTTGCACTTCCACTCCTTCTTTTCGTTCGGCACGTTGGTGTAAAAGTGGATTGAATTTTAAATAAGAAGCTCCTTTATCATTCGATTCACCCGTAGTTGTTTTATCTCGTTATAAGGGTTTGAATTGAGGAATTTCACACGTGACATGCAATATCTGACGGTTGAACCGATGCAAATTAATTATTTTACCATCCATACTCGTTATTATTGGGTTTCTACGCCCACTCGTTTATTAGAGAGAGGATTTCCGAGTACCCCCGCTGAACATAGCAGCTCAGCTCGAGAGTGCAAAGACTACTAGGGTGTTCCTGAGCGAAATTTCCAACTTAATTAGGCGCAGTACCTGTTTCGCTTTTATTAGGGAGATAACGGCCATTCTTGATTGCACCGGCCAGATGGACAATTGGCAGACTCCGAACGAAACATGTAGCCAGCTGGGGGATACCTTCCTTTTTTCTGTTTTGTTGTAAAGCGTATCGTTAGGTACCTCTTAAAGGGATAAATTCGATTTTTGAGCGCGTTAGCAAGAATTGGTGTATACCGTCTTCCTTCAGAAGTAGGTAGTGTACGAGTTATATTGATATTGAATTGTAGAACAGAAGTAGAAATCATAGTTGGCTCCTCAGGCAATCTTTAATCAATGAGACACGCCGGTTAGATGCGTAGATTTCATTCTCTTCTGATTTGTTTCTTTAACTTTAACTTTGCCCCTCTCTACAACAAACACAAGTGTTGTTACCCAACATGGTACACCAAGTGCAAGGCGTGGCACACCAAAATTGTATTTTTCTTGAATGGAACACCCTATATATTTCAATATTTCAATTCTTCTTTCAATTTTTTAAAAAAAAATTTTTAAGAAGCATAATGTACCTAAATTCAGGCGTTAACAGGTTATCGAGTTTTGAAAATAAACGGTGATAAATTTGGAAATGGTCGATTATCGGGGAAAATATACAAATGCAATGCTGGTGTGCTACGCTTTTATGTATAATTAAAATTATTAGTGCCTAGTAGACATTGAGGAACCCCAAAACTTATGCATAGAACTTTTTTCCATATCTTGAATATTTTCCCCGATAATCGACTGTTTCCAGACTTATCAGTGGCCCTGTATAGACTTTCAAAAGGCCTTCGAAAGCACTCCTTAATAGATTCAACATCAGCGAATCGAAGATAGCATTAGGTGTGGTTACCTTTTATGTGCCGAATCGGCCAGTTATTTTTCAAAACCCAACTCCGAAAACAAATATTTTTTTAAAATCTCCCATATTTGTAATGTCGAAAAACTGTAATTTATACTGTAAACAGGGTGATATCAAGCCTACTGTCAGAATTACTGAGTTTAATTTGTTTTTTCTTGTTTTTTTGTTTGTTATAGAGACTTTCCTTTTTTAATTAATATATATTATGTTACGCACATTTACTTATTTATTTAGTAAGCATGCATATTTTTTAGTGTGACTTACTTTCGAATATCTGATATACAGGGTCCGGCAAAATGATCTCCCACATTTTGCACCGCCACTGTGCCAGAATCACTGAAGAGAGGGGGAGCTTAGTGTAGTCGGTTGGTAGCTCTGGCCTTGCCATTTCAGTTGTCAGTCATGAATTGGACGGGTGAGCATCGTGCCTTTGTTATTGAAACGTTTATGAAAAGTAACGAATCTGTGATTACGACGCAAAGAACATTTCGTACTCACTTCGCGCTTGGTAGACATGCTCCAGTTCCAGATCGCAAAACAATACTGTTGTGGGTTTCAAATTTTAGAGCTACAGGTTCAGCCTTAAAAAGAAAATCAACTGGTAGACCCAGAAGTGTCCGGACACCTGAAATTGTTGCAGCTGTAAGAGAAGCAATTGAACGATCTCCTAGCCGTTCAGCTGTGAAACATGCCTCTGCATGCTCACCCGTCCAATTCATGACTGACAACTGAAATGGCAAGGCCAGAGCTACCAACCGACTACACTAAGCTCCCCCTCTCTTCAGTGATTCTGGCACAGTGGAGGTGCAAAATGTGGGAGATCATTTTGCCGGACCCTGAACCTACTCGATTTTGATCTCGGTAAGAGCGTTGCAGTAAAAGTTCTTCGATTCTTTTAGTTTACCCTTGACATGTAATGACTGAATGTTTTGTGTCAACCTTTTGCTAAGTCGGTCAAATATGGCACCTCTTGAAGCCTGCAGATGCTCCACATTTTGTTTATGATTATGACGTTGCATTCATTTTTTACAAACAATTAATTTTGCTATACAGCATCATATTAATTTGTGGGTTGGTTTTTTTCTTGGTAAGTTCTTTTTTCCCTGCGTATTTTTACTCGGTGAACGACCATTTTGGGTGTTTATTCTTGCAATGCAATTTATTTTGGTTAAATTTGTAAACTTTCTTCATAAAAATAATTAATACACAAGCTTTTGATACAGATATAATAAAATAAATAAATAAAAGTGTTGTCGTTATCTATCAAGTTACTGTATTTTAAAATTTCAAAAAACTAATTTTATTGGCTCAATTAAATTAATTGTAATCCCGATTCGAACAAAGAGGTTCTTCCTACGATGAAAATGCATATGCTAATCAGTTATAAAGTGTATTAACTAGCTATCCAGGCACGAGGCCGCACACCACCGACATTTTGCGTGAACACGCTACTCTCAGTTACGTAATTCTTAAAATTAACTCGCTAGGCATTTCTCGAAGCAATACATCCACGTTCTTCCAGAGCGCTCTTACTATTAATTAACGTGGCGAATACGTTAATCAATGCTAGTACATTCTATACATAATTAACCTAGTACATTCTATACATCATTAACAGGATGGAAAATGAAACGGAAGTAAAGTCCATTAACGATTTTCCAAAGCGAATGAAAAATAAAAAATTAATCGGGGAAACAAATATTGCCATTGGTTGTTAACAGATTATCGATGTTTTCTCACGTTTGAATCATTTATTGCTGTAAGCTTAAATAGTAAAATCAAGGATAGGTATAATGGTGAAATTTAAAAAAAAACATCCGGTGAGCGAGATATTTAACAAGGAAAATTTAATTCTGGAAAAAATCTCCAACCACTCTCAATACAGCAACACTAATTGCAAATATCTCGATAAGCCAGATACCAACATTAAAACTCTCAGAAAAATGCTTCAAATTTGGTCACTTACTCGACTTTATAGCTTCGATAGTAAGGTGAAACCAAAAATCTAAACAAATTCCATAAAATACGATTAGTATTAATAATAAATGAATAACAAAACTTTCCGAGTGTCATCTTTATTGTTCTTTAATACATTATCTTATTTAGACGCAAACTGGAATTTAAACAAATACATTTTATTGTTTATAGAATGGAGATATTTAATTGTGATCGTGATCATGAATTACATAATTCTGTTGGTTTTCCCAAGTTAAAAGATCTCATCCCACGAAATTATTTATATTTCCCGAAAATATGCCCTAAACGACCGCTATCCATTTAATCGCTGCACACATTAATTAGAATGGAAATTATCTCAAAGCGCAAATTGTTACGAAGAGTGAAAAAATGATGATAATCAGATATTGCAATAATAAACAGCAACCGAAATAATACACATTAAATCACAGACGGATTACAACTTTGACGCTTTGAACTTCTCACGCATCGTAGCACTCACGGAGGGTGTTGAAACAACCCAAGGGTTCGTTGGGTGTTTTAGCATTGTTTGAATACACTCAATTAGCGCAAAGCATACGGTTGCTGACAACCTTTTGATAGATATTATATGGAAATAAATTTCGAGTACAAGAGACTTGGGGAAAATGAGGAATTCTAATGCCTAAATACGAACCCTCGAAATTTCGACGCGAAGGGAAAATCAAAATGCGAGCATCTAATGTTTTCTGTATTATAATCTCGCGACATGAACGTTACTAACGTAGTTTTTCGCGATTTCGTAACGAATCAGAATTTACTTCCAATTTCCTATAGGTACCGAAAGGCGTGAAGATATCGAAGTTGGGTGAGAGCATTGTGTAAGCCACCCCTGCATATGAATTATGATTTATGAGCCATAGCGTCATGAGGCAACCACTGTTGAGGGTAATTAACTTCACATTTAGGGGTCTTATTCGTATATAAAATCGTTCATTTTTGGTTTACAATTTGTAATCGCGTTACAACCGGTTCAAACGGGTATCGTCAATTGTTTTTAACATAATTCTTAATTAATTTGATAAACCCCATTTTTATTGTTCTAAATATGTTATCTTATTTTTTGTGTACGCTAAAGGACGGCATTGTGCGTTATAAATAATATAATAAACTAATAACCATACAATGATAGACAAGGAGTTATTCAAACGCCGGCGTTTTAATAAAGAGATAAATAAAGAACTTAAAGTAAACCCATCACAGTGATTGCTATTCTTGTTTTAATTGCGGAAGGAAAACATAATTTTTAATTCAGCCGGTTTCGATATGACAAACGCGAACTAATATTTACAATTCTATATTTGTACAATTCTTTTCTCCCTTTGATGTCAAGTAGCGCAGTAGTAACAACCCCCCTACGCTAATCCTAAAATAACATAATACACATGATTGTGTAGAATGGGGGTGAAAGGGTAATACGGAAGAGAGCATAATTCGCATGGGATCCACTTGTTTATGGCACGTGTCGCGGTTACTCGGACCAGCACTGATTACCTTTTATGATGTTCAATTAGTTTGTTATATACAATCAAGGTTCGAAATTGCTTATAAAGGAATTGGAGCTCGCTCTACTCGTGGAAAAAGATGTTTAATGCCTTCAAAGTGTACAAATGTTAAAATAGATAATTGGAAATAAGCTTTTTCAATGTATGTTTTTAATATACTTAAAATTCTTTTACAAGGAATTTTCATTTCCACAACGTCGAAAATAGGTTACCGGAAAAACTAAGCGTGCCATTTTCATTCGTCCATATTTTAGTAAAATAGTACGCGTTGAGAAATTCTGTACGGAAGCTTACACTTTTAGATCACTTGTGACAAAATTGTCTGTACCTATTTAACCACCCAATTTCAGAATCATGGATTATAGTAAAATGGACTAGTTATCAATAGTTTGCAATTTTAGAAACGTTTATACTTAAAAAAATAGCTCTTAAATAATGACAACCTCATTTTTCAGATATACAGGGTGAAAGTGTTGCCTGAAACACTGGATAAAAAACAACATTCTTTTAAAGAAGCTTTCCATGGTGTCCAAAATAAACCCAGTTTCCTTAATTTGAATTTTTTTCTTTAATTTGATTATATAATATAATAAGTTTTTTATGCTGCTATATCCAAAAAAGTTTACTCTTTAAGAGAATATTCAACTAGTAGTTGGTTGCTATTTTAAAAAATGTGCCCCCTTCTCCATGCAGTAGTACGTCACTGACCACAAATTTAAACTAAGTAGATTAGTAGCTAACTTTTTATAATTTTGGACACAAAAAAGTCTTGTTTTAAAGATATACCCAGTGTTCCCGATAAAATGTTCACACTGTATGTCCAAGCATTCTCGATGGGTTAGCACGATACTACTACCCTACAAGACTGCTGCTTCGATCTGCTGAATCAGTTTGAACCAATGACCTATAGGACAACAGTTGAAACAGATATGACTGGTTATTCTTAAACGATTAGCGGCAAGTCAAATGGTAACAAATAATAGTTTCTCATTTACTGAGGATAGTGCAAGAATCTTTAAATTGATCATTGTGGACCCAGGAGCTATCGTACCAAAACATCCCCTTTCATTATAGGGCCAGTAATTGTGTCAAAAGGTATGGTCACGTGATTCATTGAATTTGTGTTACTCCTTAAATTTCAAAGAAACCTTCTTAACGTTCCCTTTTCAAAATCTGATCTGTTATGGCTATTGAAGATACCACTCAAATTTAATTTAAAATTCACTTATTTTTGTTACGCATAATGAGAAGCCGCCGAAATATTCCACGTCCAGAAAATTCACCCCAAAACTATCCTTTTGTTGCTATGTGCATCCTTCCAAATTCCTGCCTGACAATAGTTAATTTCAGCTTTTTACAGGAGAAGAATTTTAAGACTATAATGCACCCTTTCCCGCCTTCAAAACAACCACCCACATAACACTCAACACGTGCCAACTAAGGGCGCGAAAACGATACTGACCTACCATAACCAACAGAGGGCACCAGCGAAGCAACTAGCACTTGATAAAGAGACATCTTCTATTTAAGTCATCCGAATAAACTAAAGTAGGCAAGGAATGAAGGAACTCACTCGGGTTCCGTCTCTAAGCTTCACCATCGCATCGTATGCATAAGGACGTTGAGGCAAAGAAAAGCGAAAGAAATGGGTCGGCAGAACACCGGAGCCCAGTTTACGCTCCAGACGCTGCAAGAACTAATTCAGGCAATCCGCGTTCCATTAACGGAGACGACAGGATCTCTCTCAAAAAGGAGATCAGGAGCCCTTCATCGACGGCATCAACACATACAAGGCATGTACCCAAGTCTCGGACGACAACGCGCTCGTAGGTATGGCAATACTGCTCGAGGAGGGATGCTGCCACATGGTGACAAGGTACGAAACTTCTACACGCCACACAAGCCTCCACCGCACCCACCTGCATGCCGGTTATTGCCAGATCGCCATGGACCCTCAGGACCCAGAGAAAAATTTCTTCGCCAAGCTTCCTCACTGCAAACTGAAGTCTCGCCGCGCGTAGGACTAAAACTGACCCCAAGAAAACCACTGCCATTGCAAATTTTGATGCCTGGTGTTTCGATCGTTTGGATGTAAAAAATATTTTTGAAAATCGTTTTTTTTTAATAACAATTTTTAAACTTTGGTTTTTTATCTTCCATGGACTCCCTAATTATAAATTAATATTTTTAAAATGCTGTAAATTGAACGGGATACCTTCAGAATTTCCCCAAACGTCAAAACTAATTAGTGTAATAGAATAGGAACTGGCGGTTACGTTATATCCAGATTATCTCTCTTTAATACCCGCAAGTTGGAAGTGACAGAAAATTGATGTCATTAAGATATGTCGAGTCGCATATCGGATGACGTTTGGGCGTTTTTCACATGTCACTCTTAAAATAAACCCAAAAATCAATGCAGTTTGACACTTCGATGTTGCAGCTCCCAATTAAACGTTGGAATAATGTTCATCTTTATCTTTAATAGAGAGAGTAAACCGACATGGGACATTTAAGCTGAATGCGCACCAGGCAACAAGTCAAATAACACAATTAATCAATATGTGACGTACCTTAAAATTAAAAATTCATACCTATACCTAATACTCCCAATTTTCTTAAATCTTGTCACCAAGTTTTTTAAAATTTAAATTATTTCAAATTTTCGAATCTCATAACATAGCACTCAACCTATAGAAACTAAAGTCGGAACTTTCTTAAGGGCCGGTCTTATCCGATATTATCGTCAAATCTGACAGTTAATTTCCATGGTAACAAGTTTAACTGAAACCATTGACTAATATGTATTAGTCAACAGACCTTTAGTGTCTCAATGTTTTATGCACAAATCTCGTGGCAGTGCAGCGGTAAATCTTAAATTTGAGAAATCTTATGATGTGATATGAACATGGGACCTTGATATTTGAAAGTGAATTTCCAGGGTCAAAGGATTTTAAGAATCCAGATTTTAAAAAAATCTTTCAAAAAGTTTTGAGAAATATAATCAACACGATAAAGTCGTTACCCAAACTCAGATTTTGAGACTTCATTCGCATGAGCTTTCACCATTTAAAATTCTGAGATATGTCAAAAAATTTTTTAGAAAATTTCAGATTTCAAAAAACTTGTGTAAGGTTGCTTGCATTAATATTAGAAAATGGTTTTCACATTCTCGCCCTTCGATTGCACTTGTCTGATAGCGTCATTACAAATCGATTTCAAAAAATTGCCCAATTCATTTTTTCAAAATATCTGTCAGTTACCAAGATGGAATTTTATACTAGACCATGCATTTAATGTTTAGTTATTTTCCCAAACTACATGGTCTTCGAATTTTAGTGCAAAGATTTCTGCCTTCCCCCTTTTTTCTTCTTTCATGAATCCAAGGAAAATCGACTATGCCCACAATATGTTTTACCACAGACGTAAATAAACTCATCTGTGGTTTCAAATTCCTAGTGAAGTAAACTGGCAGTAAAGTTTTATACTTGCGATATTCTTCCACTAAAACGTTATTTAAATGAAATATAGACAACTACATATTATTAAAGAGTGAATAGTGAAAATTCCACGTTAATGTACATAATAGGTACTCGAAATGATTCTGACAAGGACTACAGATATAATCTTTTTTTGTCATTAAATCAAGTGATCTGTACTTGAGCATAGTGTAAGGTTTTGCGTGAATTTAAGTGCTTCATCGTATATTTACGAATGATAAGAGGTTACAAGATATGATAAAGGGAATACCTCAATCATATACGATCCACAATGTCATTGTGTAGATTTGTACAGAGTATTGGAAAAGTCCATATTACATTTCAATAAAATTGTAATAAACAAACGAGCCCCTGGGTCGCTGAAAATTTTAATCGGTTCGTTCATCGATGATCATAAATATACTACTGAAAACAGAATTGAAAAATTCGAAACCGTTCGCGGTCATCATGTACACAGACGGACGGACGGACAAAAAGTTCAAAATTATGAAATCGCTTAGAAGCTCGTTAAAAACGCTATGAAAATTACACCTAGATTTTGAAATCTTGGAAAATTCAAATTTGATATTTATGATCTAGTGAGTTAATGATGAAGCTATTTAGAGGAAGAGGGCGAAGGCGAGTGATACCACTATCCTAATTGCAAAAAACGAGGCTTGCCAGTTGCGGAAATTTGGAAATTAATAACAAATAAAAAAAAACAACGAAAAGCTATATGAGAAT
>NW_022170249.1:34165655-34167655 GCF_008802855.1 Photinus pyralis
TATATGAGAGAGTAGAATATAAAAAAATGCACAGCAGAAGATTTAAAAAACCATACCATTGAGCAAAATTTCCTAATTACGGCACAGTGGCAGAAGGCTCGCTAGGTAAAAAACCGTTTGAGATCGACTATGGGTCAAGATCGTTAGATCAATCTCGATACATTAGCTCTTGAAGCTCAACTTGCTAGAGAAATTAATTTTGAGCGAGTGATATTCACTTTTGCTAATAAGAAAATCCGCAGAGTCAAATTGTAATTTGGTTATTTGAATTCTAACAATTCATAATAAATTATGAAAATTACTGTGTCTGTATGAAAATTATTCAAATGTTCTCGTTTCAAATCTAGGTAGTCAAGATTGAAAATGTCTAGTTTTGTAGTTAAGGGTGATGGACAACAAAAATTTCAATTATAGGGGCCCGGTCAAAAAATATTCCCGGGGCCCGTCGAGGCTAACGGCGCCTGCTTCAAAAAAAAGAAAAGGAATAAATAAATAAACTGTTTCGAACCAATATAGGCAACGAGCGACAAAACACAACGGACGGACAGAAAGTCCAATTGACAGGGTATTGAATCAAAATTTAATACAGCTAGTCCCTTGAAGAATTCGATAAAATTCGGAACCGTCGCGGGTTTATTATGTACCAGTGTGTCCTAATTTGGTTGAGAAACGAAAGTGTATCTCAGCTGTTTTTAAAGAAATACCAACTTTTAAAATACTACAAACAAAGAATCAATCTAGCGACGTTTGTTTTTGAAGTACAGGTTGAACAGCCAAAAGGTTTGAACTTTTTGGGACCTCCTTATATCTACTACTACTACCATGTTAGACACAAAGAAGGCAAAACCAAGCCATTGTGCCTATTTTTACGTAGGTCATCCAGTGACGTAGAAAAAAAATGTTGACTCACCATTTCTAGATTTTGACCCAAACTTGGTGTTTGTTATATAGAGCACCCTGTAATCTTCACGTCAATTGTTTTGCCATCCTTTTTCTTGATTACATTGATTTTGTCACTAAAACTTATACTTTTTTTATATGATTATATAATTACATATCTAATTATCATATTTTTCAAAATACTACTTGCTTCTACGGTCATTGATTTTTATTGATTGGTCTTAGTTACTAATGGACACAATTGATTATTCCATGAATCACATCGCCTACTAATTAACCGTAAAAAAGTATTTTAATTTTGGTTCATTGGCTCAAATTTTTAAAAGATATATGTATCAGAAAAGAATGGAAAAAATTGACGTTAAGTTGTACAACGAGGTGCATTTAGAAAATTACAAGCTTGTGGCTGATCTGGAAATTCAGTATTTCCTCGAATGGAAATGGGTGGGCGGGGCCATTTGACTCTGCAGCTAGATTTAAAGGTCCAAATTCTTACTAGCAGCATTAACTATTTGTGCTGGAATGCAATGGGATTGTGCCGTTTGACAGTTTCAAAATGGTCTTACGGTACTCGGTGCTCCTGCACAACAAATCTTAGGGGCCTCCTTGACTCTTAAGCCCTAACATTTACTACAATTATAGATAATTGGCCTCCGCGTTTCAATTCAAAGGAAAACTGATTTTCCAATCAGGACAAATTAAAAAATGGAATCAAGTCTTGAAGTCAAAAGTTTGAAAAGTATGGTTATCAGCTTCACAGGAATTTTGAGAGGCGCATCAAGCATATTGATATAATATAATATTAAGTGGGTTTAGTCTTAGAGGGTAAGTTGGTTAAATCAAGTTTTCAGAAAATTGGCGAAAAAAAAACCTATTATAGAAAAGAGACAGAAGCCAAAAGAGCAGTCTCCCCACGGGTTCTTTTTAAACACCCCCCCCCCCCGCCCCACCTTGAGGTTTGATAGTCACATTATTATAAAGAAATGCGCTTACATACGCTACCCATAATAACTCTTGCGTCATTATAGTTCTTTAGAAATCTTAAAATGCATGGGGGGGGGGGGGGTTAAAAGTTACTTTTTTGTATCATGTTTCTATGT
>NW_022170249.1:34167755-34594375 GCF_008802855.1 Photinus pyralis
TGCAGTCGATTTTTGGTAAAAAATGAAGGTTATACACTGCCTTTCTTTGAGCCCCGAAAAAAAAATTGTCTCAGATCGACCCGGAAAAAAATTTTCTTATAGAATGTGTAGTCCAGTAACTATATACATCAGACCATGCGTCAAATCCGGTAGTTCTGATTTTTTGTGGGATTTCTTATGTTGTTAACCCAATGTATAATTCAAGTTTTCGACCTCGAGTGGCGAACGCAACATAGGCAAATATACTAAAAACCGAAAGATTTTCGTTTTCTTTTCAGATTTTGACGATTTTAACCCTGAAGGACCAGTTTTTCGCCAATAACGGTTCAATAAGTTTCAAAGCAGACCAAATTTGCTATAATTTATTACATTGGGTTAACAACATAAGCAATCCCACAAAAAATCAGAACTACCGGATTTGGTACCCCCCATTTTTAGGAACAAAGTTACTGGACTATTTCTTTAAAATGTAAATGTAACCTGTGTAATTGATTAGGGAGAAGTGAGTGTTATGAGTGTTATATACCTACATAAATATTAATCCAACTAGTTATTCACTTGACCAGGTCACTCTCGAAAAAGTTATTAAACTGGGTAAAATAACTGACAGTATAGGATTAAGAATTGTAAGGTTTTTCTTTTCAAAGCTAACACGTAGATAAATTGCATAGGCATCAACAAAAAAATTAATCAAATTCATGAAAAGTTTATAGCACTTGAACCCCAGGTAGTTCCAGGTGTGTATTGTGCAAGAACAATTAACAAAAATAATCTACAAGTTATAGCTATTTAAATAATAAAGAAATTATACTGCAGAAAAACATAAGACTTATAAGTACTATAGATCCAATAGACCAAATTTTAGAAAACCACAACAAACCCCAAAAGGTCAATAAAATAGACATGGCAAATCCAAATTGGATTCAAGATAATTTTTACATTGGAGATGTAGATGGAAAAACTGTTGAACTGTTATATTTATTAATTAACAGATACACACATCCGACTATAAACCCCGCCTTTAACACTACTGCAGTAAGCTCCAAGTCACTATGCTGAAAATTTTGGCGCAGAAACTGCGAGCCGGATTGTCGTATCATGTAAATGCTGTTTTGCATTGTTCAAATCAGCTTTATTTATTAGATGAAATGCGGAAATCATTAATTAGGAAATTGAAAATTGTGTCAACCTTAAAGCTAACACTCCCCCTTATACGTTGGTAAATTAATAAATGCAAACCCCAGCGTCGGAAGGAAAAACTGTTAATGGCGAGTATAAAATAAACATGTTCGTGGAAAATCTCTCAGTGGCGGAGAAAATAATACATAACAAAAATTATATTAGTGTCTGAACCTTAGCCGAATTTTACCTCTACAGCAAAATAAAAGTAGGATTTTCCGTTACATGAACTTAGCCTTTTAGTATCGACACTGTTATTTGACATTTGATATTTTTTTTACGAAAACTCGTCGGGATAGCATTTCCTAATCAGCCAATTAATCATGGTTTTCTGTCACAACAAACGCTCTACGCATAAGCGGCCCTTTGTCTCAAATTTTTATATGCTCAAATTTCTCTCTTTACATATCACTGGGAACTCATGAATAACTTTAATGTAATTTTTTCGCAAGTTATTCGATTGTAAAGTTGCGTGTTAAATCATTCTTGTGTGTACACTAACAAATTGTGTATATTTTGTTTTTGCACTTCTTTGTTCCCGATCCGCAAATCTGTTTTCGCATGGGAAATTTAGAAAGATGTACGTTCAGGTTTCGCGCAGCGGGTCGGTCGTATCCATTACATTTGGAACTTGGTCATTCACAGAGTCCAGGAGCATAAAGATTAGATAAATACCAGCAAAGTTTATCGACTTCACTCGCTTCGATTTGGAGATTTCCCTGACGAGAAGACGAAACAGTAGGTAATCGAGTATTTTATGTCCCAGTGTGACAGAGAAAGCACACCCTAGAAAGCGCACCTCTTTTCCATAATTAACAAATAAGGGACAAGTGCGAAAATAGACGCTCTCGTGCCAATGACTAAAGCGTATCACGGAGCTTTTCGGATCTATCCCATTTTTCCATAGAACCGTTAAGAGAGTGAGATAAAATTAACATAGCTGCACAAGTACAATAAATGTGAACAAAAGTCGTTACACATAATGTCACGTTATCTTTTAAAGCCATCCGTGTTATAAGCTCCAATTAAAATAATTCTGTACAAATAATGACAAAATTCCATGGAATACGTACACGGTAACGGTGTAACGGCAGTTATTGCTAATATTCCGCAACATTGCAGTAATTGTGGGGATATTACACGTTTGTTTAGTGAGGATTATTTCCACTTTGAGTAAATTTTTAATGTTAATTACATAACGATCTTAGTAAAAAAAACCTTTCATTAATCGAACCAAGTTTATATCTATACAGTATACACAGTGCGCTCGCATTATTCAAAGTAGATGTTGATTTTCAGGTACGCTCTTGTTTGTGAAAAGTAGCTGGAAGGCACTATCTGTAATGAAACAGAGTTTCACTAAAATTCATTTTTTGTGTTCTCTTTAAAGCCTGGTACACGAAAAATGATATCTAATTATTTAAAGCATCTGAAATGTATTGCCTTCCGTTAATTTCCAATATGAAATTTCTCGTTGTCGAGTATGTGTCGGAATAAATTCGAATTAAACAAATTTAAGCCAAAATTCAACCGAAAGTTCTCCCAAATAATAAATATTATGGCTAAGGGGAAGGTTAAATCCGTTTTATTCATGAATCTGTCACTCCGCTTTTATTATAAATACTCAATAAATCTTTGTAAACGTATACACCTGAACCGCACTGTGTACAACTTTAATCTCGCTTTATCTACATTTTTGATAGGTAATCGCTCATTCTCTGTAATAATTAATTTACTGCCGTTCGGCTGTTCTGGCAAATTAATTAAATTCAGTTTACTTATGCACTGCGTCAATTAAATTCTTTGTTAATGAGGTGCTAAAAAATAAACTTGCCAGTTAAACGCTAAACACAGAGTCATTCATCCTTGGTTATCCAAACATGAGGGTCTTGTTCTGCAGGTGCCAAACAGCAGATCCTTATCAATGCGATGCGATTCTACTTGCAAGATCCGCCAGAAAAAAAAATAAAAGCTCTAAGGTATTGTAAAGAAAACCAGCTAACAATAAACACCTACGGAAGCAAAGTTATGATATTCCACCGAGACAGAAGGTTAAAGGGTGTGGGCAGCCTTGTCCATAACAATTTTGTACTAGCAGCTTTACTTATACCCTCGTCTAACGTTTTCTGGATCCAGCTTCCGACCAACGGATGGGAAAATCAAGAAGAGCAATAGCCAAGGTAAAAGGGATTCTTGCCTCGGGAGCGTTCCTAGATACCGAGGATGCGTTTAACAACACCACATTCGATTCCATTAGTGAAGCTGCTGAAGGCTTTCACATTGATGGGTACACTTGCATGGTGTCCTGCCATGTGCAGGAATCTACAGAAGGCACCTGGGTAAAGCACAGAGACTCGCCTTTCTGGGTGTCACTCGAGCCATGAAAACTACGCCAACTTTTGGCCATGGAGGCATTTCTGGGACTAGAGCCTTTACACTTAGCTGTGGAGGCGGAGGCCCGGAAGGTTTCCATACGGCTAAATCCGATTGGGATTGAGAGTCGAGTCGAAGGATCGAGGCAGTCTTGGGCACGAGTGGATCTGGGAGGAAACCCTCAGTCCGGTAGCTTCTTCGCAAGAAGGGATGTGATCAGGGCTGTCTTACTAAGGCCAAACAGTTATGATCTCCCGGACAGGAAGCAGTGACTGAACTCATGTCGTCTGTTCCTCAAACCTGGTTTACAGGCGGGTCTCTAACGGGAAGGGGAACGGGCATAGGTACATGTGGTGATCGACCGAGAGCTGACATCAGCTTCTGCATGTTCAGTGCACGGGAAGACCTCCGTAGAGGTAGCTGAGAACTAAGATTCTAATTTTTTCAGGGCAGGTCCAGCATCCGCCACAACTAAAAATCTCGATAAGACTTACTTTTAGTAATCTGAAAAATCTCAGCAGCCTTGATTAACTTCACAATTACAAAGAAATATGTTACCAATTACCAACAGAAATATGTAGCATTACAACTCTAATCTAGGTCATAATGTGGGTTCGATTAAAAACAACATACAATCAATCAACCAATAAGCTGAAAAAGAGAGGGGCTTATAAAAAGTGGCACGTCAAGTGATCGATTGAACAACCTAATCACAACAATCGAAATTACATTAAAGCACCCTAACATCCTTTGCAATTCTCTTCAACTGAAGCACAAACGCACATAATAATTTACCTGTTGCTTGCCCAAAGTCTACTTTAATTATTCAAAATTTTGAAGTTCAGTTTGGAGTTTAAGGTATTTGGTTTGACCCACTATCTGTTAGAAGTTATCATGTTAACTGAGAGCAGAGTCGAATCTCTCCTCTGTGCGAGGGAGAAGTTTTTTACCGTGTTAATAAGTAAAGGGAAAGAGCTAGCTAGGTTTTTGTTTTGGTGTTTTGTGTACGGTCTTTTTGGCCTAGGAATCAGTGCACACAGCATTCTTTTGTGGCACTCAACGTGGGGTACACAGCAATATGTTCGAGGTATTATTTACAAATATGTGATACCACACTTCTGAACTAATCTTTAAGGATAATTAAGTTTTCAATTTTCCTAACGAGCATAAGGACGGAAAAACAATAATTCCTTTAGTTTTTATATTTAAAGGGCACTCCAACTACCCATAAACATGTTAACTCCCATGTTCATTATATTTAGAGAGCCCCAAGCAAACTCATAAATGAGTAACTGTTTTCAAACAAGAATGGGTGCGGTTTTTAGCTCTACCAGTAACTTAAGCTCCTCCGTTTGTAATTTTTCCGATCAATCAAAAGCCGGCTTTTGTTGTATCAATTTTGATTTATTTAAAAACGAGTTTTGCTAAGAAAGCCCAAAAAGTAAACATCTTCTTCTGAACGGCCTGGCACGCGTTGGTTTATGGTTTATAAGTAAAGTAGAAATTTTTATGAAGTAGAAATAACTTTTAGGGTAGACGTGATAGAGTTACAGATTATACATGAATAATAAAGAGTGGCAATTTCAGATTAAAATTTTATTAAAACCGGATTTTAAATCCGTTCATATGAGACGATAATAAATTGCCAATTTGCCAGATAGGATATATGAACTTGTTGATGGATGCACTATCTAGTTAAAACGGGTGGCTGAGAATGCACTTGGCAGATGCGTCACACTAACAGTAATTTATTGGGGGTTTAGAGGGCATATCAAAAGCTCATCAAAATCGACCGAAAACGGAACGTATCGTCGGTAAATATTGTTCAATTCTGCCACATAATTTATTGAACTCCACGCAAGGAGCTCAAATTCCTAAATTTATGATGTAATTAAGATTATCGAAATGTTGCTGGATGTATCGAAAGGACTCTCCCCGAAGAGTTATGACCGTTACGTTTAAGTTTTTGCCTGATAAAATTAAGACGTCCCTTTTGTCTCCCGAGTGAAATCTGGGATAGTCTCAAACTCGGAACCGAATTTATCATCCAAATTAGCGTTGATATAATGCTTTATCATCAGAACCTACAGTATCCATTTTTTCGGAGAGACAGCGAATTTTACAAAGTACCAGCTATACATTCCCGTAAAACCGCTTTTATCCCTACTTTCGTGCGCGTAATGAATCACCGACATTTTTCTAACTTTATTATTTATGCATATATAATTTGTAAAACGCGGAACCTGGAGAATTTTACGTACGCCGCCGCGAGAGACGAGTACAGTTTAATTATCGATTTTTCAACGTTTAGTCACATGAATTTCATTATTGGCAATGCATCGAAATAAAATGCACAGAATTTCTTTGTAATTTAATTAACTTCAAGACCGTACCTAAACATGTTGAAAGTGGATTGCCTAAGTGGGCAGGTTAGTAGTAATTATCTGTAAAGCTAAGCGATAAGCTCGGAATAAGCTTTCAGGGGGTGGGCCAAAGGGTGAGAGACACACGTATTATGTAACAAGGACTCGAACAATATAGTTACAGAAGAGGACAAGGAAATAACAAAGCGAAAACTACATTTTAACATTTTAATGGTTGATACGGATGGTTGATGTAAGGATATACCAAAACTACCAGAAAATCTCTAGCAAAGTCGTCATTAGTTAATTAATATCGAGTGAGCTAAAGCAATTTAGTAAATCACTAAGTACCAGTAAGGATTCTGAAGGGTTTGCCCTAGAGATGTAATCCATTTATTACTCGTAAGTTTTAAATGTGATTTGAGACTGAGTCTCTGTGTCCTTTTTTTGATGGGAGACTTGGGGTTTTCGCGAACCTGTGCCGTTTTTTTGTGGAACTTTTAATACCGCAAACAGCGTCAGTGCAGCTACGATTCATTGGTGTGGCAAAGGATGAAAACGAGAAGTTTGAATTCTTAGGAACTTATCATAGAAAACAGGTTAAAACCGTCTATTTTAGATATTTTTACGTATAATCCAGTGGCGTAGTTTTGACCAAGGTTTCTGTGATTCGACACAAACTTGCAAGGTTGTGGGTACGGAAGGTACCTGGAAAAAATAAAATGAGAGTGCAGAAGATGGGCGTGGGAGTTGAAAACATCAGAAGTGAAAGGCGATTGGACTCGTCGATTTTAGTCCC
Source organism: Photinus pyralis (assembly GCF_008802855.1). Taxonomy (NCBI): domain Eukaryota; kingdom Metazoa; phylum Arthropoda; class Insecta; order Coleoptera; family Lampyridae; genus Photinus; species Photinus pyralis. Next base: position 34,174,470 of record NW_022170249.1, read on the forward strand.
ATTGATCGCCTTTCACGATCTCCAAGACGGGAGTGGGTCAATTCTACCCCCGAACCCACAGGGGGTATTTATTTTTGATTCAGATTAAAAGTGCATAACTATTTAGATCATTGGAAACTCTTAAAGTTTGGGCCCGGAAGACCCTTCCGACATTGAAACTGATTCATAGGATTCAACAATAGAGGAAGGCGGCAATTCAGGGCAAGATAAAAGTGAGTTTGTATATTACGCAATGGTAAAGACCTCGATGGAAAAGAAAAATTAAAAAACACAAGGCGACTACAAAGGACGACTTGGAAAAGGAAGACAATAGGTACCTAGGTCAAATTCTTTTTCCAGAAAGAATCTCAAGGATTTGAATAAAAGCAATTGCATAGTAAATGGAAAATTTTAGGAAGAAAAGAAGAAAAAAAAGTAAACAGTTTTGAAAAGTTTTGGGATTTAGATTCATATAACGTACAGAGCAGCTATACTGAAGCAACCACCTATAACCCACCTATTAAAGAAAATCGCGATATAAATTGTAGGGTAAATCATATATGTACCTACTAGAAACATTTGTAAAATTGGAAAGGAAGGAAAGGAAACAAATTTCCAGTGGCTAGCACAAATACCAGCCACACACCTGCACATACGCGTTCTACCCAAAAGCTTTTCCACTTTTCCTTTTATGTGTAAGATTAGGTGTATTTGGTTCCAATCGGATCAGCCTTTTAGCCGGAAATGCGAGTACAGGCAGACAGACCGAAAGACCGACATTATCAAGATTTCCTTTGATTCGGACTCCTGCTACTTCAAAACCTGCATTACCGTAAAAAAAGTGGAGAGTCATTTTTACCCCCATGCAAAGCCTCCTTTACTAACGTGCGGGTGGTAAAAAATGAACTTGATTACTGGATACGTTCGTTGATTGATGGAGTCACACAAAACAGACTGGAGAATGAAAACCTGGCTAGTTTATTACTGTATTATAGACAATATTTACCATCATCTTTATGTAACAGCTAATTGGGTGTCAAACACAAGCTTGATAAAATGCGGACTTAGAAACCTCCATCATTTCTAATAATTACTTCGTCAAGAATTCAATTTATTTTAAATACTAACACAATTTTAAAAAAATAACTTTCGTTTCTAAAACAGCTGACGTTAATTGCATTTTCTTATAAAAGCATCTTGCCTCTTATCCATCATTAAAAAGTTCTCTCCCGAAAATCAATTTCTTTTAAAGCTTTTAGTTTTTTATTAATGTTAAGATTACGAATTAAGGTGCCCCGATTTTACTAAGTGCTAAAAAAACAATTAGAGGAGATACGATGAGGAGAAACTGCACTTTTAATTTCAGTTAACGCAATTTTGCTTTGCGAACTGGCGGCGGGAAATGAAAACTAATCTTGTTTGCTTTGAGTTGAAGCAATTATTACACTAATTATCTAATACTACTAAATCAGACATACAAACACGTTCTGTTTAGATACAGGTCTATTACATAAATACAAATTACATATACCGCGATATACAAGCGGAAACCTGAAGTTGTGTATAAAATAAACTTGAACTAACTAGTAGTAATTGAAACAAAGCTTATCGGCAACGCTCGTGCTGCTGTATAGTAGATGAAAATGCCAAGGGGGTGTTTTGGGATACCCAATTTTGCATTTGAAATTGGTTTTCTAAACTAACGTATCAAATACTTCAATTGTTTATCGTCAGACCCTCTTCCTTGTAAACCGACATAAAAAGAGTTTTTTTCAACGAAAGTGATGAATGTCTTATGACAGAACAAGATACGAAGAATCGCATATGATTTCAGGAATGAAATTTGTTGCCATTCAGGTCGCATTCGAAAACCAGACTTTTAATCCGGCTCATATTCAATAGCACTGATCCTTGAACTCGTAGAAATCGATTGGCGACGGTTTGATCGCTGTCTCTTTTCGTTCTCAAGTTAGACGAGGAACAGACAGACGGACAAAACTTAGGACAAAATCATCACGAAAGTAGGCATTCGTTAGATGTGTAAAAAAATGGGTGCGTAACATTTAGTTCACAAATATCGTCAATAATTTGAGTACATTTTAGGGGAATTTTTCGAAAAAAACTCGCTTAAGTGATGATTTTGTCCGTCTGTTCGTCTGTCTGTCTGTTCCTCGTGTAATTCGAAAACGGAAAGAAATAGCGACATCAAACCTTCGCCAATCGATTTCTACGAGCTACCGAAAATCGTACGCGATTCTTCGTATCTTATTTCTATTTTTCCCTGCTTATCTTGCATATCTTCCTTTTGGCTGTGTAATATGTAATCCCAGGGCCTGGTTCGGGTCTCGCAAGTTTAGTTGCGACCGTCGATCCGGCCATCTGACCCTTAGGATTTAGGTTTTTTTGTTGAGGTTGTCTCCTCTTGGACCGGACAGTAAATCCGAGACCCCCCGCACTATCCTGAAGGGGGGTACACGATGCTGTTTTAGTCGCTGTTTCATAAGCGAGAATCATTATCCCTAGCTCATTCGGTTAGGCCGTTCTCCTATCTGCCACCTTGGGACGGGCCTGGTAGGATGCTACCCCCTTAGGAATAAAAATGATCTCTCAATCTTTTGAAGTACTCGCACTTTCGTATAGAACGTATTATTGAAAACTTGTACGTTTTTCAATAAATCACTTTCCGCACTTGTATTCCATTACAACATAGTTTTTCGAAATTTCCCACGGATTCAATAAGTGTAGTAATTATTTTAGCACGCAAAGCCGCAATGGTTGTTGCATATAAAACAATTCAAATTCACCCCACACTTTGCAGAACAAGACTTGATTAGATTGTTCGGTGACAGGCGCTAATTCAATAATTTGTATACAGTCAGTAACAATAACCGTCCATATATTGTTGCAATGCATCTGGAGACCTGCTGTTATTTAATTGGGAACATAATTTGAATTTTCCCTATTAATTTCGCAATAAAACTGTATCAAGTATATGAATGTTACATAAGCTCTGGGAGCATAGAATGCATAATATTTCAGTAAATTCAAGCTGAAAATGGCTGAATGTCCGCTTCCGAGTACGCTAAACATAGTTTTCCATACGTCTCACTTTATTGCAGTAATTAGTTTGCAGAAACACACATTATGACAATGTTTCCAAATTGGACTAATTTATAACGTCGCGACTCGGAGGAAATATTATACGCGGCCATTTTGTTTCTATTATACATTTGAAATGAGTTGAACGCGTTCAGTTGTAACCAAATAGTTCCAAAGTAAGTTAAGGGCCATAGAACGAGACTGGAAGAAAAAGTGCTTCCCTGAGAACCTGCCGCTCAACTAATATTCCCTCAGGACTTAAGTTACAAGAAGTATTTTGCAAACTTTGATAGCCACATAAATATTGATATCGGTGATTCTGCAGATCATGCCTGAAATCAAACGCAACGCTCAAAGGTGCACACCGACAGTTTGCGCTGAAATATGGCGTCATAAATTTAATACTTCTACCCCTCAAAGTTTCCCTTACAAAAATGATGTCTTATTCCACTTGAGACAACGCGCGAAATTCCCTTTTATTTTTTATGTAAATTCGTATATTTTTCTTTTCGATTTTTATACGAAAAACGCTTACCGACAATAATACAAACACGAGGCGAAAAAATCGATTTTAACTTCCAAAAAACTACCAATTAAGCGAAAATTATTGATTGGTAGTAACATTTTAATGTAATCTTGTGCATATTGCAGCGGATGTAGTTGGAAGTTACCAACACACAAAGAAAATTTTCATATTGCCAATCGAATATATTTAAAGGAGACAATTTGAAGGCAAATTGCCATATATTAATTAAGTAATAGTAATTCAATAGAATGTAAAATTTTAATATAAGAGAAGTATTTTAAAAATCTTAGAATTTTTAAAGTAATAAACAACTTTGTAAAACATTTTAAGGAAAAAATCTTTTATTTAGTTAAATAATTAAAGGAAATTCAAAAAAACACAAAAAATAGGCTTGGAAACATTATTATTGACATACCATATAAAATTTCTTAACACTAATGAAAAATTGAAGCACAGTTACGAAATAAAGACTTCAACTTTATGAGTAAACCAGGGAGTAAACATTAGTAGATTAATTTCTTTCTTTTTGTCATTTCTAACTTATTCTTCCATTTTGACAATTTTTTTAGAAAATTAAAATTTACAGATCCTCTCACATTCTTGTCATGATTTAATTTTTTTGGTCCCCGTTTTTTGTATAACTAATTTACTTCTAATTGAATGTCATGTTTTGAAAAATCTTCACAGTCTTCGAACTATTTCAATTGCTCAAGTTTTTCATAAGGTCCTTTAGTTTCATAGTTTCTTAGATTCATCGTATTTTTAGTTTCAATTTTTCAATTTTTAGGGCCTGATGATACGGACTTTTGGGTACACTGACGTCCACTATTGGTAACAAACTTTTTAGATTCCTTCAGAACTAATTACCCCCCGTGTTTTGCACGTTTGGGAATAAAAAAATTTCTACATCCCCCCAATTTTGAGGGCGGCCGCCATCTCAAATTTTTTAAAATAACAAAATGGGTTATTTAAATTTCTTTTTCATTCCGAAAATCAATATCTCGAACCATTGCCTTAGTTCTTTAGTTTAGATCTCTCATTGAAGTGCTCCTTGCAATCAATACTTCGAACCGTTTCAGCAGGAGAGCCTTGTTCCAGTACTTGTTAGCCACACTGTATAGGCGTGCATATTATGCTATGCTTATTCGAAATGATTCAATTTAATTAGAGTATGTATTTAACCATTTTAATAATCAGCACTAAATTAATAAATATTTCAGGAAAATTAATCTTCTAAGTTTATAGCAAAGGTCTTTGGTTCGCAGTTATGCCATGACCATCCGTCTGTATGTACAGGGTGTCCCATTAATAATGGTCACAGGCCATATCAATTGCACCGATCCGAGAAAAAAATTTGTTAACAAAAGGGGCCCAGAGAAATCGCTGGAAATTATTTTCAAGTTTCTAGCTTCGCCGCTAGAGGGCGTACGATTCATAGTTAAGTAGACAAATGATTTTTTTCTAAAATACCCCAACAAACATGCATAAAAAATACATGCATAGCAATCTTATATCAATTTTGTATCATTTTGATGCAGCACATATTGCTCTAGCTCATAAAATATGAGGGGTGTGGGAAGGGGAACATCTCTTTAAGGAATTGAATGTAACTTCGGTTTAGGTTAACAGATTTTCACATAATAGGTCTTGTTGGAAGGAGCTCTCTTCGTGGAATCAAATTTTACATGAATAGAGTTTTTTTAGTAAATGTGATGAGTGGTAGGGCGAGATGTGACATTAACATAAACTTTTCAGGTTTTTTTTGAAAATTTCAAATGGAATGAAATAATTATTATATGATATTATCAAATAAGATGAAAAAGTGAGAATATCAATGAAAGCAACATTTTCTAAGCAGAGATATGGCGAAAATATGAACATTCACAAATTTTAATTGCAATATTGATGCTCATGATTATGTTATCGGAGAATTAATCTGTCGCGTTTTGATATAAAAGTTTTGAATTAAAAATATCCTTTATGTAGTTCTAATATTCCGCATAATTTGCCTTGTATGATAAATAGTTGTTTATTTTATAGCGTATGTTAAATTGAAATTTTAATAGGTTTCAATGAGTAGGCTAAGTCCTTCTTTAACCGTAAGGATAGATAAAGTGATCACTTTAACCGTAAGGGTAGATAAAGTGAAACAAATGATTGTGCATTCTAATGACATCTGTCATTCTTATTTCAAATGTACGATATAAAATGACGTTCAGAACATATGACAATTCTGTTTCTATGGAAACGATCGCGACGGCAGAACATAAGCTTGCTTTTTTTACGTCTCTAAATTAAAATGTAAAATTTTCAGAAGCTTTCCAATGATTTATATGGTTTCTACTATAAAATAAAGTTTTGTATTATACACGACGATAAAGGGAAACTAACCATCTAACATCTTTCACTCAATGGTTAAAATGTCTCTTTATCGTCTTGTATAATAAATAACTATACATTATTATACAAGACGATAAAGGGATGTTTTAACCATCGAGAGACTAACTTCACGAGGTGGTTAGTTTCTCTTTACCGTCGTGTAAACACAAACTTATTTTATAGCGGAGGCTATAACTCTTGAAAATTCTGAATGCAATTTAGAGGTCAAAAATAGCAAGGTGGGGTTCCTCCATCGTATTGCTTTCTGTTGTAAATTTCATTTTATTTCGTGCTGCGTGTCCCATTTTTAGTAGGAATGACAGATGTCATTATATCATTTGTTTCACTTTCTCTACCCTGGAGGTTAAAGAGATCTCTTTCACCACTTTTACTCAAAGAGAGATTTAGCCGACATATTCAAATGTTAATTTAACATCTGCCATAAAATAAAAAAATTAAATTAGTTATATAACTCCGAGAAACGATTTATTAATAAACAAAAGTTTTCAAAATCGAAAGAAAAAGGTCTTGTTATACATAGATCAACAAATGTTGTCCTCTAGAATTGACAAAAAGGTTAAATGTAATATGATTAGATAACTTCATTAAACATTGTAGGAAAAAAAGAAGCTTTTAAATAATTGAGTGTGTAATTTCACCCATAATCGTTAAAAAACTCGCCACAGATTCACAGAGAATTTTTTTAATATAGCGCATTGTGTTTAATTTGGCCCCATCCCCACCATTTGCTTTAAAGTAAGTTTGCCTCTATAAGATTCGGTTCCCAAATATTCCCCCAAGAAAAATTGAGACTCGCTTTATTCGCTGACCAGAAAAAAAACAAAGGGCTCTAACTTTCATCTGGTATATTTCTCTAAGGAAACCCACCCAAAAAATATTCACCCCTCAAGAAAGCGCACCCTCGCGTAAATTGTAAGTGTGCATCGTGTGCTGCGGGAGTTCTTTTTTACGCAGATGCGATTTCGATGGCGAGTAATCAGAAGGGACAATGTTATGAACAGAAATTGACGGGACATACATTCCGGAGGCGAATTTTCCTTGATCAAATAGCAGTGTTTACCAAGAGAGGACTTCCGTAAACGAATTTTACGGTGCGATTGGTTGCGTTCACTTCTTCCAAGTTTATGGCATTGTTACAGGTAATAAGAAGTACATAAGAGCCGTTATTAATCTAATCTTAGCAATGTACGTAATTATGATTATAAATGGACGTACTTGTTCCGCAAGCAGGTATCGTGATTAATGATTCACTTCACTTAAATTAAATAGTGGATGTTCCTTCTCGTAAAATATGTGAAGCGAAAATTGTTAGGCGAAGCCTTTTTGTCGACCTTGAAACCTGTATAGGTATTATTCGTATGTACGAAGGAACGCCTCAACTTCATGTTTAAGAACCAAGTAGGGTTTCGTATATCTTTTGAGAATTACAGCAAACTTTGAATGCATGATACGAAGCTAAACTAGAACACAGTATGGGTTTTACAGCATCTCAAGCTCGCAACTTTTTAGTTTACAAGTGTTGAAAACCTGTGAGGATTGAATGCAAATTTATAGCTACGTGTCGTTGTGCAATTACCATTTTTCAACAATTTAGCAATTTTTCTTAATACAATCTTCACTATTTGATCTACACCTTAGTAACTGCTTTGTTACACTTTCATTTACACTTTTACGTCGCTCGGGAGAGGCAAACAAATAAAATAGTTTAAACTCAGCAATATTGGATTGCTATTAGGAGCGCGTCCCTCGGTTGCAGTCTTTTTTTACATGCGCCAAGCTAAATTGCTTTATAACTACTGCAGAATGCTGAATCATTTTCCTATATTTCACTGTCGGAGTGTTTCACATTGCATCATTCATAAAACGACTTGAAACGGTTGCCAATGGATTGACGGGTTTTTATTAACTTCCACTTTAGGGGCATTAAATCTGTTTAGTGGTACACGTACAGTACCTAGCCAAAAAGTGGCAGACTGATTGCGACCCAAACCTTTATTTTGTATCACAAAGATCGGACTCGTTAAAATTAATATTATACAACCTGAAGTAACGTAGGGCAACATTTACCCTCTATTTTTAATCTTTAATGTAAGCTCGGTAAGCAGCTTTGTATAGAATTGGATTTGTAGAGAGTTTTAGGAACTTTATGCGGTGATGCAGTTGTATAAAGTATTTAAATTGTTGCATTTGAAATGTTAAACATTGCTAATTTTAAGATGCAAGAGAATGTCCACGAACAAATGGTGCCTCCTTGAGCAACTATTCGTGTTCCAACTTTTGAAACAAAACACAAATTAGAAAAAAATAGGTAGAAATTATTCCAAATAGAGCACTTATCACTACACCGGCCTGTAGCCAACTAAGTAAACGATATTAAACTTAAAATCAATTCAAAACTTGATTTTGCTAACAACAGGCGTTTAGCAGGTTATTTACTCACCTTTGTCGTTCTTATCGTAGTTAGATTTATTTAGCTCTTTGTATTAAAAAAGTGAAAACTAAACTAAGAATTTTGAGTAACTTCCCTCGCTCTTTATCCCTCAACGTATTTCGTTGTCCACAAAGATATGCTTTTTTTCTTTTCTACCGTGCTCACTGCACAACAAGAAAAATCTTGTATGATTCGGACATGGTACTCCTTGGTTTTGTTTGCAACCGAAATCCAAGTTTTGGATTTTCAAAGTGTGGCCAAAATGGATCTTCGTAATAAGGACCTTCTTGGTTTTGTCAAAAATGAAAGTCCTTGAGATTATCTAAGTCTACATAAGTACATTTTGTTACCACCCGTTAAAAGATAATTTTCTATTCTATACATTTTTTAACATTCCTTGCATCGTCTTCAAAATTTTAAAATTATTTTCAAAATTTTTGACATTTCCATCATTTCTGAAAGCTGGTAGACATTTTCATTTCGACAAATTTTCAAAATTTCGTAATTCTCAACTATTTCCGACATCATTTAGAACGATTTGACGATTCGGAAAGCGAATATTCTTTTCTTTAAAGATAATTTTCCTGTACGGTAAATTAGCCCCGAACTACTTCGCTTCGGTAAATTGTCCTTCTAAAATTGCTCCCAGGAATATTCGCTCCCAGAGAGATTTTCCCCTAAATATTCATCCCCGGATAATCCCGTCAAGGAACATTTTCTTCCAGAAGTTCCGCCTTCGTAACATTTTCTGGCAGGATCTCCGCTCCCAGGAACATCATAAAATAAGGATGAAAATCAATTTTCATAGGCAGATTTCATCGTTTGTGGTCAAGTAAACACCCCCCTCCCCCCCTCTCCTCCAGAAATTAGTTTGGCATAGTGTTTTTAAAAGTCAAATTTTAATACATCCTATCCTATCCTATGCGCAACTACCAGTTTGTATCAAAGTAGAGTCACCAAACTACTGTTTTTTTTGGGTTTGTTCGCAAATCACAATATTTATTTGGAAAAGTGTACAGGGTGGTTAAAATTCGTAGCTCACTATTAGGATCTCCATAAATCTGAGAGATGCAGTGTAGATTAAATGGGACAGAAGTTTCCCCGTTTTGGGAGTAAAATAAATTTGAAATTTTATTTATTTATTAATTAATTAATTTATTTATTTATTTAAAAAACTTTGAAAAACTAAAAATGTTTAATTTCGTTTTGACGTTTCTTAGCGTAAACGGTCGGAAATACCGTTAGCGCGTTCTATGGGAACTTTTTTCAGAGAATCTGAATCTATTATTAGAATTCCATAACACGCTACAATTTTTTTGGTTTAATTCCGAGCTCCCCAATAATTATTTTTGCAAATGCAAATTTGCAAATCTAGATATCTGTGAACCCGCTCTATCTACCATAATATATTAAACGCCCTGGAAATTCACCGATAACATTTTGTTGTGCACACAAAATCCATTAGAGTAAGGTAAAAAAGGCGGAAACCTACCTGGTCAAAATTTGAGCGGGCGCATTTTCAGGGCGAATATTCCGAGCTCAAATCATCTGATATTCAGATGCGCACCTGCGTGGGGAATTTCAAAGAAAGTATACTCGCTTTCGTACATAAATTATACCAACATTAATGAACATCCTGTACATGAATGAACTCAACCGGGCGCTTCGTTACTGAAAACCGTAACTTCTGGACCTATTTATGTATCTTCTAGAAGTCGAGAATAGGAGGTAAAGTTTTCTAGCCGCCAGCCATAGGCAAATCAAGATACTGTAACTAATTCGCCGTTGGTTGCCGTTCCCATAGAGATATTTTAAGTATCCTTGCAGCTTCCAAAGCATCCTTTGGAAAACGATAGAAACTTAATATTTTATCACTTCAGCTCCATCAATTAATATGAGCTGCCTTTTTTTCCCAATGTTAAGTGAACACGAGTATTAAAGTAAGCAAGGCCGTGCAGTTTACGATAGATAAGCAGACTTTTCGTTTGACCCGAAAATTGCAATTAAAAGCAATGGGCCTTACTGGACTACCGAATTATGGAATTTTCATTAGGCCAATTGAGTGAGTATAATTCATAATTGTGCAAAAAATGTTATAAAAATGAGTCGTGCTTGGTATTGTTGGAAGCGCGCTTAAATAATATCGACCAGTTAATCACCCCAATAACTAAATTAATTAACCTTTCCATAACGTCGGGATGTTTCCCCCGAGAGTTGAAAGTAGCGTTAGTTATTCCCGTTTTTAAATCAGGAGATGCTCAAGATCACAGAAACTACAGGCCAATATCAATGCTACCTATTTTTTCAAAATGTTTTTTCATAGTCAAATAGCAGATCACTTTGAATTTAACAATATACTAGATAATGACCAATACGGGTTCAGGAAAGGACGAAGCACAATCCAAGCTTTGAGTAAATTTGTAAATAACACCCTCGCTTGTTTTGAAGAAGGTCTCTATTCACTCGCAATATTTTTAGACCTATCAAAAGCATTTGATAGTGTCTCGCATAATATATTACTTAGTAAACTGGAACGGATTTATAATTTCGACCAAAACAGTTTAAAACTTATTAAATCATATCTTTCGGATAGATCTCAATATGTTATAAATGAAAATATCATGTCCGATAAGTTACATACGAAACGAGGGATTCCTCAGGGATCCATATTAGGACCATTGCTCTTTTTAATCTACTTTAACGATTTTCCCCAATATATGAAACCACATGCCGACTGCATTCTGTATGCAGATGACTCCAATATTTTCTCAAAACGGGAAAATTTGGATGAAGTTTTAGCGACCAAAGAAGAACTAACATCTCTGGCCTCTACATGGTGTATAGCCAATGACCTGATCCTAAATAAAGGAAAAACAGAAGCGTTACTAACTACGTTAAGGCATCACACCTTTGATAACCCTAGTTTTGTAAAATTTTTAGGGCTAGTCATTGATGAAAAGCTAAGTCTGGCGGCACATACTAATAGTATATGTAAAAAACTCAGTACCAACATATATGTTTTACGAAGACTGACCGACAATGTGTCAAAGCCAATCTTATTAACAGTCAATGTCAATGATAGAAATTTACATTTCAATTATTTTTATTTAATGAACAATGTGCACTATTAAATTGTTTACATTGAAGTGAACAACGTGACGGTATCATATCACCTTATGCGCATACCTGGATCTACATATATTTGATAGAGGGGAAATTCAAATTACAATTTAGGGTTCTGACACATATTATTCGCTGATACACACGTTAATAAACTACGGCTTATTAATATGGGGTAACTGCGCCACAGCCAAAGATGTCTTCGCCCTGCAGAGAAGAGCGATACGTATAGTTGACTCATTAGGTTATCAGGAAGAATGCAGAGACTCCTTTAGACAACTCCTGTTTAATCTCGGTATGAGATCAAGATAGATTTGGGGTAGATTGTAAGGCGGCACCCGTCACTGTGCCAAATTGTAGACTTGGACCCTTACACCCCAAATGAGTAAGAACAACCTAAGCTATAATACTGGTTTATTCATAATATTTACACGTTTATATACAAAATTATTGTCCTAGTTCTAGCATTTGTTTACCTAGCTCAGCGATACTATTATTCTATTATTTGCATTTTCATGCCTTACTCAATTGACCTGCTTTATATCTATGCATAATAATGATGTCTTAATACCTACTTATTACATGAATTACTTAATTAATATTGTTTAATTCTAGATTAATCCCAGATTAATCTGTGATTGAACAACTCCAAATACTAACCCTGCCGAGCATGTATATACTAGAATGCATACTGTATGCCAGAATTAATACAGATAATTTTAAAACCCATGCAGACATATATTGTCATGATACCAGAAACAAAAACAATATTAGGGCAGCTTACGTTCGATTATCTAAGACGCAAAGTAATCACCAGTTCCAAGCTAAAAAATTCTTTAACCTCCTACCAAAGAGTATCCAATCATATGATATAAAAAAACTAAAAGTAACCCTTAAACGATACCTAACATTAAAAGCATATTTTTCCATACAAGAATTTGTAAGTGAAGGCTTTAGAGAATCAGAGTGATTTTAAATTTAAATTGACTATTGTATTAAGTAAATATATAAGTACATTACATATGTTATTTAACTAGAAAAACTTGACGAATGTAAGCGCTACTGTGCAAAACGTATTTAATTTCAGAGGTTCAAATTCTTGAACGCTATCAGCAGGGTACGACGTGCCGGCTGAATCTTTTCACATTATTTTACCGGATCGTTTAATTTTAAGGTAAGCGTTTGATACGTTACTTTCCATTAATAATAAAGGGGCTTTTGGGTTATTTTCCCGCATCCTGTTTCTCAGAAGATACCGTTAATGGTTTGTGCTTCCATTTGCGCTTAGGAAAACTTCTTCGCAAGTGGTCGACCTTCAGAACTCTGGAATTAACCGTTTGTCCCCAGCTGATTTCCCGTGGTTTCCGTATTTGCGAGACCGTAACCGACCAGGGGGTCGATTTTTGAAACCAGTCGCATCTATTCGTATACGCTTAGATGCGAAGACTTAAAAACGTATACGTTTTCCAAATGCAATTTTTGACTACTGTTCGTAACTGGCTGGAACCGAAACGTACAGTGCATATGACAACGTCGCCTTTATTGATTGATTAGAACTAAAACGGACTATTTGACGTTCATTGACGTTTGGGTTTGAGCTTAGGTGGTGAGGTGAAGATATTGCTCAGTCATTTCAAATTAAAGAATAATAATATTTTAGGCACTGATTAGCATGAATATTGAAAACACGATGGACACGCCGAAGCGAGGGAGCCATCGCACGCAAAACCAAAAAGGGTGGCTGGTAGAGTTTGCTAAAAACCACCCCGATATAATAGCAGGGAAACAAACTATGACTTTGACGTGCAAGAAAATGCAAGACTCATGGAAAGAAGTAGCTGATACATTTTGATAAATTGTGCTTCATTTAAGACTTCTATGGGGTTGCAAGGATTACGGTTCCTATTCGGGCGATAACTGCGTTCGGCATTCTCTAAATTGTCTACTACAAACACATTCACAGCTTCATCCATTGTTGTTAGTACATACCTTTCAAGTCTCAAGAGTCAAAACTTCAACATTAACCAATACATAACCCACAAAACGTCAGTTGCGAGCGTTTGCGAACGCCAATTAACCGCTCGCAGAAAAACGAACACAATTGAACGTATACGCAATATAAACGTATGGTCAAAAATTGCAAACATACGTTTCTTTACGAATACGTATACGTTTTAAGGAAACGTACGGCCAAAAATCGACCCCCAGGAGCGAGGTTCGATAAACTCCTGGTGGCGCTCGAGATTCAATTCAAGATTTAATTGTACCGATTAATTCTATTTTTTTCCGAAATTTGTGTGAGACATTACTGGGGAGTTCTGATGCAATAGCCGATCGAAACTCGAGATGTATTAATAAAACAGAAGAAAAATATCCGTTTATTTCTTTATTTAAGTTTTAAAAAGCAACTGACTAGTACCTATTCTCTATCTAATTATACAATACAATACAATTCTTCCTACAAATTTTAATTGATGTGGAAATAAGTGGAAATTTATACAATAAGGTTTGGAACATGGGAAATTTATGAACAAATCCTTATTGTGGTATGAAGCCGATTAAATTAAACAAATATGACGCATGTTTTTCTCGGAATTACTACGATGAAGTGGAAAATACTATTGAATTTCGAGTGATCAAGATTTTCAACGCCCTATGTACTTTAGCGGATTGAAGGCACTGCTATCAGAAAATTGTGTTAAACTGCATGCAAGGACCAAGGAGGATGATCAAAACTGAAACTGAAAGTTTACTCCATTATTTATGGAGGCGGATAATTGGTAAATCCTCTGTGACTGCAGATCGAAGAAAAACAAATCGTGAACACATTAACGCAACCACAATATCCAGAGTAAACGTTTAGTATTCCTTCAATTTCTTAATTTTTCTTACTGAGAAATGGTTATTTATCGCTTCGTTGTGTAGTCTTTGGAATGTTACAAAATATTCGGATTCGGAACCATTCTTCACGGTGACGTTTTCGAACCTCCGACTACAGCAATATTTTATCAAAAAGAAACCTCCTAATAAGAAACTGAAGGGTGTCGTGTGAAGTTATAATGCTTTTATCTCAAACGTTATACATCATAATATAAAAACAAATATGCTTTTCACAATGCCAGGTATAAAATTCCAATGTCAGCAGTAATCAAATGCAAGAAGCACATATTATGCATTAGCTATATCAATAACTATTTGGGTTTGCTGTTGACAGAAAGGTAATCTATCAGTGTATTACAAGCAAAGGGATGATTTATCGAGAGGAGTGACAGTATTGATCAAATCGTATTAGCACCTCTTAACTAAAATATCCTCTCTCAACCACAGCTTGTTTTTATAGTAACATGAAACGAACAAGCACTTGAGAATAAGCAGTGCCAATCTTCAATCCTTTCAGTAAATATTTTCCATAATTTTGAGATGTTTAAATGAAAATTGTATAACAGATTCCATGCATCCTCAACGTGCACGGTTATATTAGCATATTCTTACCTCCAAACTGCGCATACGTATTCAAATTTATAACAGTATGAATATTTTCCCTGCTTTGATATCCCGCTTCGTCTAAATGCGTTTGAGGGGAATCGCGTACTTCGCTGTTGCTTTAGAAAACAACAACAACAACCACTTTATCACCACTCTCTAGAAAAAAAACCGGGAAAACGAAATTTTAGGACTCTTACAAGCAATCCCGTCTCGTATTCGAAATCAATAAGACGAAACTGTGATAGCCGCTTCAAGTTCACGTAAAACGGTAGTATTTCAGTCTGAAAGCCCCTATTCAGTACAAATGACCCGAGAGGTCAAAGCTAGAAATGGGAACTAACAGTGTAGGGTATAAATTACTAAGAGTGTTTCATATAAAAAAGTTCAGTTTTTCGAACCAACTTGGAATATAAAGCAAATTCCAGGCCTAAGTATAGCGGACCCATTTTTTTATTATATTTGATTTGTTAGTAGAAGTTATGTCAATTGCTAAATTTATGTTTTGGGTAATAACGCATACGCACGTCATTGTGAAAAATAAACACTTCGTCTTTCGTTTTGTTTACGCCTCCATTCGGATTTTTTAGTAAAATTCCTTAACCTAATTTATATTCACTCCTAACCATAAGGTGTCATGGAGATATATATAAATAAATTTAATTACTTCATTTCCTAACAATTCCTTAAAAATTCCTTGCAATTTCTTGATAACTCTCGGTCCCTGCGATGAATTCCATAATGGCAACTAAAAAAAATGCACAAAACTGCCTTTTCAAGGGTGGCTTATAACTGTATAAAATTCTATCGCGTAGAATTGGAAGAAATTAGCAGCCATTTGTGTACGTTTAACATCCCTACGGGTTTTATGTTTTTAAGGTTATCACTTGAACTGAATTCCCAAGAACTTCCAGGTTTAGCGTAATTGAACGTTCTTTATAATATACTCTGAAGAGAATTATGATGTCATAAATGATTTTGAAATATTTTCGAATTTCATTGCACCTCCTATAAGAAACTCAAAGAAATGTAAGACGATCACAGTGGTAGTATCACTTACACCTTTATCTACTCTGAAAATATCTCCTACTCCCACTTTATCCAGGCTGTCATACGATTCTCTATTTATATTTGCGCATATACATAATTTTGATAAATTTCTTTTTTGTTACAGGCGTAACTGCACAATGGAAGCGCCTCCGATAGGAAAAATCGTAATTGCAAACGGAAAATTACCTCAACAAAAACTCGACTTCAAAATACTTACACCCTAAGGATAATTTACGCTTCGTTTTTACCCTGTATCTCGTAAATAGATTCTGTTTCTTATATATCAAAAGTTTAAAAAAAGGCGACAACGGGTCGCGAAAACCGCAAGTCTCTGTTTTTAAAAACAGCTGAGGTATCTTCAATCTCAATCAAAATAGGATACACGGTACATTTTCTCGAGCGCGTACTAATGAATTTGTATTATTTCGTTATATTGTATTAGTTAACTGTATACTTTGTATGTGAATAATGAAAAATTAAAAAAATCTGAAAAATCGCGACGTTAGTAAACCACCGTCGGGGATGGCGCCTAAATGTCGCCAACCCTACATCATGTATCCCGTCCGTCCCCATCCCTAAATTGTTGATTATATGGCCCCGATAGGTATACCGGTAAACGTAAACTACTCGTCTTTCTATAAGCATTCCTTTATGGGCCCTCATTTGCTACCAGCGAGCCACCCAGGCAGCCGGCCAAAGTGAAATTAAAAGCTATCCCCTTAAAAATAAATTTGCAAAAATGCGCTAAAAAGGCACTGTGAATGTTAAATCGATTAGCCCCAACTTTGCATTGCGTATTATCAAAGACTATCCTTTGGTATTATATCACTAAATCTATGCCAAGTTTGAATTTCATGCAATTAGGATCATAACTAACGGAAATGTTCAAAGGGCATTCCTTTTTATTGCCTTTCCAATTCACGAACGCTGGAAGGCGCCTGCAGGTTTTCTTGAAAATTGCAAAAGAAAGGATATAATTATTTTATGATATTGCTACATCATCATGTAGCAATACATAGGGGTGAAATCTTCTGCAAAAGTTTTGTGAAGTAATATTGCGATCTGTCTTTACTACTTATCTGGACATTATATGAAATTTCAATTGAATTTGCAACTATCAGGACCCAGTCTGTCATTTTCACGAAATTTTCAAATTGAGTACGGTAATTAGCCAATAGCACGTCACGGGAAATTTCAAATTTTCAGCCCTATTTAAAATGAATGGCCTTATTTATTATAAGGATTAATTATACCACTTTAAAATAAGGACTTTAGATGTATAATCTTTTCCGGTGCTCGCTCCGCGACAGTTAATCTTGCTTCTGAAATAGTTTTTCGACGGAGCATCTGTCAGTGACAGTGAGAACACTGGGATTAATTATCTTCGCTCTTATCACGATCTCATTTCTGAGTATGTTTAATCGTATACTCTGTAACGTTGCTTTACACCGTTCTCATTATTCAAACCGTTCACGAGCTCTGCGCGACACATATCGCCGATGTGTCATTTGTATCCATACAAGATTTCCAGCCCATTCTTACCTGATCTACTTTATCCATAAAATTACCTTCACGTTACCACCGATACTATCTCTAAAATTCATTATCACACACAAACCCCCTTGCATATCCCAGAGTCAATTTGCATAAACGCTGTAGCGACACACATATGAAGATTTTACTGTTTCCCATTTCGGAGGAGGTTAAGAATTACAATTTCTTCTAGTTGAACTTGTTTACTACTCTGTATAAATCCTAAATGTAGCTTCCGTTTCCTTTACGCCGTACACATTTTTCGGATTTCAATTTTATTTAGGAACTTCAAAGAAATTGTAACTTACGCTCTGCCATAAAATCGGGCTCGAAAGGAAAATCTTTGGGGAGTTAATAAAGTTATTACAATTGTGTAGACGCTACACTCTCGGTGTGAGTTGCAGTACATCACCTTTAAACGTAGCCATTGATTTTACCTAAATCAAACTTCAGGTCCGCATCCAAAGTTTTAGGAAGGGCTCCTACGAGTGATAATTTTTCTTTATTTCTCTCAGACGCTCCGTTTATTGCACGTACTTTGTAAAGAAAAATCTTTGAAATTCGTCCGAAAATGACAGGGTTTTTTTGACAGTTGTAGAGAATATAATATTTTGACCTAGAAATAGAGCACCAAATTGTATATATTTCCGCGTTAATGGCAAACATTACTATATTTTATAGCAGTAGTCATCTAAATAATAAAACTTTTGAAAGTTCATAATTTAATTTAGATTTCAAAAATACCCTTAGATTCTCCCGTCATTTTGATGAAAGCAATATTGTTTTCTGTTCTGAACTCCATTTTATTTCGTGCTTCGCGTCTAATTTTCCTTCTCGTGTTAGACGAGAAACAGACTTGCGGACGGTTTTGTGATTCAGTTCGGATTTAAAGGCGCGCTTCCGAATGCGAGCTGTGCGTAAAAAAATTCCCCTACTGATGAAAATCGTTTGCGATTTTTCGTATCGTATTAATCAGAAAGACATAATATTAGAATGCACAACCATTTGTGTCATTTTATCTACTCTTACAGTTAAAATGTTACAAAAAAGTGTGGGAAATAAAATATTCATTTTATCATGCATGAACCAAACAACTTTTTTGTTTGATAGGAGGTTCGGTACACCGGTGGTATTTGTATAAAACTATTTTCCACTCCGAAAAGTTCACGCCATTTTATCCTCCCTCATTTGGATCGACTCTAATCTATTTTTCCACTTCCATCTCCAAAGATTGTCATACTGTTAGTCTTTTTAAAAGGTATCTGCACTATGGTCCAACTGGAACGGGCGTTAAAAACATAATCGTAATGCTCACGATACATTTTCATGTATTTTACAGAAAAATTTAATTATTACAACAATATTTGAATATACCTCTCTCGAATAAATGGTGTGGATGCTGTTGTGGTTTAGTTCAAATTTACAATTCTTGCTTCTGTATTTACAAATAAACGTAAAAAATCATGATTTAATTCTATTTATATACATGTTTTGCTCATTTTTTATTGCCCGATCAAGATAAGTGCAACCCCCACAAATTGAAAGAACCTCCGATTCTCCATAGTAGGTAACAGCAATCGAAGATGAGGAAAATTAATGATGAATCGTTTTTGTTTCTCCACTGAAAACTCGTATACGGTGCGATATTAAATACGCTCCCTTGCCCTTTCCAATGAAATATGAAACTCCACCTAAATCACATTAAAATTTGCTTCATTTACTTCGTTAGGCTGCACACACATTTTTAAATAATCCCAATTTAATTATTCTATTTCGCGAAGGTTATTTTTATTAATTGTGCACAAACATTAAGGGAAAATGTGTCTGAAAACTGGGAGAGAGTTTGATAACTACATCAGGCAGATGTGTACTTATTTCTCGGAATTGTGCAACACCGAGCAAACTTCTGAAGTAAGTCTGTCTTGATGCATATAAGCTTTTATAGTAAACTTGTTGGGGATATGTACGGAAGTTGAGTATTGAAAATAAACAAACCACCTTATCCTTTGAGAAATGAGCGATTACACATACTGCAACTGTGTGTGTTTAGATATTCTGCGCAAATCTGCAATGATTACAAACGCATTAGTGTGGGAGTGGTGTTTAATTAATAAACTAAGGTGTAGGTCTCGAGTTGTAGATCTTGCGCGATTTTTGATTTTATGAGTGATATCACAGCCATCTTTAATTACAAGCCATGCTAAGAAGTTTGGCAATGTTGTCCGAAAGTCAATCGGTGGGCCTATTAAAGCTTTCATGGCGTCTTTTCTTCTGTGTTTCGCCTTGGTGGTTTTAATTCCGAAGAAACATACTTAGGCTGTACCTTCGTTGTGACAAAATTTTCCTACAATCTTAGATAACGCAGTTGCATGTTATTAATTGCATCCTCAGGCAAACTGAATTGTTCAAAGTCAATTTTTGTACATAGACCGAGAGCTGGCAGTAAAAAATACCTCCTCATCGGTTACCAAAGGTTTGCCTCTTTAGAGTGGTTGAACTATTCACAGGCTATGTAAAACCGCCCGTCTGCCTCTCGGATGTGGTCATGTTACGTAGTGATTTTAATTTAATTTTTTTAATTTTCACTAATTTTTGCCTCATTTTTACCAATTTAAAATGCGTGCGAAAATGAGTGAAAATATAAGCTGAATATATATTCAAAGCGTCTGCGGCGTCTTGTGGTCACCTCTTTGAAGCAGACGGCCGTGAACATGTCAAAAAAACACCCATCAACTCCCCATTAGTTACCAGTGTCATTTTTTTTTGCTGAAATGTAGTTCTTGATGCACTTATTTAATCTGTAAGAACCATTTATTGGCAGACGGTCGCATTCGACCAGCAGACGAGCTCAAATTTTAAATTATTTGCGCGTATTAATACTAAACGGTCCTGCGTTTCGCGAATACCAACAGTGTTTCGAATTAAATTATTGAAAATATAACTGGCATACTGTTTCTCTTTGTTTTAATCCAACAGGGGATGTTATTAGTCTCATTGGCACAAATAAAACACATCCTATACACACCTACCTCTACTTCGTTGCTACATAATTACTTCTTTCGTGGGGAAGAAATATAATTTTGACGAAATAAAGTCGTTATAATACCTATATACATATATTTGCTAAGAAATACAAATAAACTTCCGATTGATTTGGTATATAAAAAACATGGTGAAACGTTAACAATGTACTGTACAATATAAGAACAATCCTTCAAATCGAATAAATAACAGAACAAACATTCGTAATATTTAATAATAACATACATACACTGTGAAAAAAATAATTTTGCTTTCATTTTACTATTGTAGTAGTTATGTATATAGGGTGGTGACTTGCGTAACGCATCATAGGGATTTTAATGTATAATTCATAACATGCGATTTTGGTTCCCCAAATTATTTTAGAGCAATAATGTATTAAAGTTTTTTGTAGAAAAAATTTTTTTACGCCAAACAACCGTATTAGTTTTCAATTTTTTTCATATAAAGACGGAAAATTGGGAAAATAAAACCCCCATCTTTTTCAATAATCTGCGATGCCATGGAATTTTCTAAAACAAAAAGATATCCAGTTATCAGTTATAGTAGCAGTTCGAAATGGATTTATGATCGACTTGGTTACCGTCTTGCAGTTAATGGTGACTTATTCGAACGTTTATTGTAAATTGTTATATTAGAAAACCGTTTTTAGTAATTTGGCCTTTCTTTATGTTGAATTCGCTGTTTTAAATATAATACTTTTTGATAGAATTTGATTTGTTTTATAGCAAACATTCCACGGCATGACGGATATTGGCGTAGTTTTTATATTATAAAATTCCATGGCATCACAGATTATTGAAAAAGGTAGGGGTTTTATTTTTCCAATTTTCCGTCTTTATTATGCAAAAAATTGAAAACTAATACGGTTGATTGCGGTAAAAAATTGTTTTCTACAAAAAACCTTAATACATTTTTGCTCTAAAATAATTTGGGGAGCCAATAATGGCATGTTATGAATTTTACATTGAAATCCCTATGATGCGCTAGCCAAGTCACCACCCTGTATACTTTGGATTAACTACAACAAGGACAATCCTACTAGGATTAATACTAGATACAATGATAGATACGCACCACTACAAAATGGTACGCTCTGTAAATAAAATTTACTACTACGAATGTACGAAACGTAACAAAATGCTTAAAAATTATCCAAATCTATGTCTTGTGAATTTTACCACTACGCATGGTTCGCAACGAATAGCGAGTGATGTGTTGCAAACATTAGTAGACTGTAAGAAATATCTTAGACATAATTTGGCCGTAGTCATTTAGCGGTTGAACATTGACGCGTTTGTAAAGTAGTGGAAAGTTAAATAATAAATATGGAAGAGTTGCTAAAGGATTGGAATCTCCAAGAAGTTATTAAGCGGCAGAGCAAAGCGATGCAAGCTTTATAGGGGAGTCGATGGTGTCCGTCTGTCCGTCCGTGAACACGATAACTGTCAAACGCTTGGACCCATTTGGTTCAAACTTTGCACAGTTGACCTATATACCACACGTAATAAGCCTATTGAAAATGGGTCAAATCTAATGACCCCTTCGGGTCACGTCCCTCTGTCTTTGCCAAACGCTTGAACCTATTCGGTTGAAACTTTGCACAGTTAACATATATACCACATGTAACAAGCCAATTGAAAATGGGTCAAATCCAATGGCCCGTATGAATAAAAGTAAGCAAATGCTTATACTTGAAAAATTCATAGTAAATACTGGTAAGTGCTCCTTCGCGCTGGGCGACTTAGCAGCGCTGCTAAGCAGAAGGACAGGACGCAGTGCAGCGCTGCTAAACAAACCAGTATAAAGGGGCACTTACGAGTATTTACTTTGAATTTTGCAAGTATAAGCATTTGCTTATTTTTATTCATACGGGCCAAATGACCCAGTGGGGTCACACCGAGGTGCTCTGCCGCTTTTTTAGACGCTCTTTATGGGTTTATTTTGGTTCCATAAAATTAGGCGCCCTTCAGAAGAAATTACATTCGCGTAGCATTTCTCCAGTAAAAACTGGAAGTAGTTCATGGAGATTCCAATCCTTTAGCAAACCTTCCGTATTTATTATTTGACTTTCCACTACTATACACTTAAAAAGGTAATGTTCAACCGCTAAATGGCTACGGCCAAATTATGTCTTAAGATATTTTTTTTAGTCTACTAGTTTCATTAATTGCAACACATCACTATCCGATTGGACTATTAAAATGACCAAAGCTCGAACTCTAATTCAATTTCAGCAAACCTAAGATTGAGTAAATAGGAAATAACCAAAGCTGATGAAGTGATGACACACATTTTTAGTGACTCAATAGAAATTCAGTAACATTCAAAATCGTTGGGAGGCAACCCATAAATATACACGTAACACGCACTTATTTCGAAATTTTGATCCCCGCCCCTTCCCTTTATGTAACAGTTTTGCCAATCCCCCACCTAAAATTACATTAACACTTTAAAAACCAACCTCTCTTTTTCACGTACAAAAATTTTTTATTTTGATTTCATTAAAAAATATATATGAAGTACCTATATTTGAACCGAATAGGCCATTCCGTATAGGAACCCCAAACATCGCCTCATACGGACTTCTGTGTATAGGTACCTGTATGAAAAGATCTATTTTTTTTAGTTGAATAAATCGCAATCCGTTAGCCCAATTAGTGCTCTTGTTATCTGCCATCCAAGATACTAAAATGTCCCTAACATCCTAGCCCTTTCTACACTTCCGTCGTTCTCAGAATCCTTTGGTTTATCGTGAATTATTTTAGCTTCGAACATAGCAAGTTCATTTATGACTGCGCTGCGGTGAACTCTCTTCCATTGTCACCGAGATTATCACATTGGAGGATGTAAGGAGCCCTATTATACAAAAAATGTCTAAAAGATTGTAAGGTACCTCCGTAACTCTTTTAGATTTCAAAGGTTTTAAAAATACTAATTTTGTTAGATGGTCCTGATAATTTAAAATAAATTTCTCCGTCTGGTTCTGTTTGCATATCTATAAGATCCACCTGCCCTCTTGAGTTTATGTTGTTGCTACGTTTTCTACGTCACCAATGGTTAAAATGTCATACTTACTTCACACTGACACTGGAACCGAATTTATTAAACTTTGGTCGTTTCATATTTGCCCGATCCTCGGTTTGGCTGTTTGGAGACGGTCACAGCCCGAAATTGAAAGGAAATTCGGGCTTTGGTCGTTTTAAATAGCCCAATGCTAAGATTGAGTCAAAAAAACGACCATTGGCCGTTTTCGGGCATGGCGCCCAACATATATATTACAACGACTTATTTAGTCAAAATTATATTTGTTCCCCACGAAAGAAGTAATTATATGTAGCAACGAAGTAGAGGTAGGTGTGTATAGGACGTGTTTTATTTGTG
Source organism: Photinus pyralis (assembly GCF_008802855.1). Lineage (NCBI taxonomy): Eukaryota > Metazoa > Arthropoda > Insecta > Coleoptera > Lampyridae > Photinus > Photinus pyralis. The sequence continues at coordinate 34,198,517 of NW_022170249.1, forward strand.
CCAATGGGACTAATAACATCCCCTGTTGGATTAAAACAAAGAGAAACAGTATGCCAGTTATACTTTCAATAATTTAATTCGAAACACTGTTGGTATTCGCGGAACGCAGGACCGTTTAGTATTAATACGCGCAAATAATTTAAAATTTGAGCTCGTCTGCTGGTCGAATGCGGCCGTCTGCCAATAAATGGTTCTTACAGATTAAATAAGTGCATCAAGAACTACATTTCAGCAAAAAAATGACACTGGTAACTAATGGGGAGTTGATGGGTGTTTTTTTGACATGTTCACGGCCGTCTGCTTCAAAGAGGTGACCACAAGACGCGGCAGACGCTTTGAATATATATTCAGCTTATATTTTCACTCATTTTCGCACACATTTTAAATTGGTAAAAATGAGGCAAAAATTAGTGAAAATTAAAAAAATTAAATTAAAATCACTACGTAACATGACCACATCCGGAAGGCAGACGGGCGGTTTTACATAGCCTGTGAATAGTTCAACCACCCTAAAGAGGCAAACCTTTGATAACCGATGAGGTGGTATTTTTTACTGCCAGCTTTCGGTCTAACACCTACAAGCCAGATAAGGGTGTACAGTCTTTACGAGGTCCCGAAGTAATTGCTTTCACAACCTGGTACGCAATATTTTTGTGGCATCCTAAAAAAGTATTCTCGGTAGCTTACAATACAATTGTATTTTATTCTTTTACAAAAATGGATAATAACATTTTTATTTAACTTTAATTCGGAACCGCTGTTAATTGGTAAATGGTAGGTCCTCAAGTGATCCTGCTGGATAGATAGTGATTAATTGTTAATTAAGCAATACGAATTTAACTGGAATTTTAAAATAGAAATAACAAACTCGTAGTCGGTCTAATTTTAAATGGAATATTTTGGTAATACGCAAAACGGTAGATCACGTATTTGAAATGTAGGTAAACCATGGTTTCTAAGGAAATGAATATGGCGTTGACCATTTCTAAGAAATAAATTCTTTTAATGCATATAGTTCATGACTAAATACAAACAATTTGGTTGTGCAACAAAAACACTAACAGAAACTTACGTTCGAGCGTGGCCAATCGCTTAATATGGAGTTGAAATGAGTGGTTAGTTTTTTGCTTTTAAAGAAAGCGTTCGGGTGGTTAGTAACAGAGATCTGTTGACTTGCTTAGTAAAGGAAAAGTGTAATTTGGTCGTATAATGAGTGGAGCGTTACTAAAAATGTACAAAAAGTGCGAACTCTCTATCGGAATACTGCTCTACCAGGTAATTTATTTTTAATTAGCATTAATTAATTAAATTAGAGATATAATCTTTGCAAGAAGCCTTTATAATCATAATATGAATGTTACGTTGCACTTTATTGGGCTTAATAATAATTCAGCCGTTCGGAATTATGCGTCCGGATGTCAATTACTGGGTACTGAATTTAAATTGCCAAAACATGCGTCGAACTGCTAAAATAATTTATACTAATTTTACTGGAGGGATTAGTTCTTCCTTAGCTCCTTTCGCTTGCTTCTCTTGTAATTTGCTTTATTTTATTACTTATTGAGCTCTTTTAGCCAATTTTGAACTTCATTGCAGCAGTTGTAAAGATTAAATACAGTTTACAGTGATGCCAGAAAAGAGCCTTGACCTACTGCAACTGTTAGTGTTAGTGAGCCTTCAAATTTTTGTCCTGAAAAGTGCAGGACATTACATCCCGTAATACCAGTACCGCGTTCCCATAATCAACGAAAGGAGTGAGCATAAGATCGCTCCGGGCTTCACAATTGATTGGGAAACGTAAGGCCAATAAAATCTGCGACTGTAAAGTCTATTGCAATAAATCTTTTAGTAAAAAATTTTTTTTTAATCCTCGAACACTTCAATTTTTATCTTAAATGAGACATATACTTTACCTTCTCTCTTAAATGCTATCTAACCTTACCTTTTTACCTTTTAGTCTTCCCCTACATCGCCCCTGTGATCTCCTATTATAATGTTGTAAGCCATTAGCCCAGTGGGAGTAAATCCTCATACTGAGACGATATTCCAGAAACCATGCTAATAAAATACTGACGTGTAATACCAAAAATGCACTTTAATCATGCATAACATGCTGATTTACATCTGATTGCCTCATACTAAACGACACTACTTACTTTTAGTGTATTATAAATTCCTCTGGTACTAAATCTAGTGATATTTAGCCCACTAAAACTGAATTCCATTACAAATGTTCATTGAACTTCAAGAGGAATCCTATGTAATAAACGCGAAAACAATTCGAATTTTATGAATCATTCTTATGTCCCATCTTTGTGAAATAGGATTTTTCTGCTGTCGCCGTGTTGAAATATAAATATCAAAACAAGCTTTAATTATAAAAAAAGCTCACGCTATTTCCAATAACCCAACTTGACATGTTGTGTGATTGAGAGCTTTAGATTCTGAAATCGGTAGTACGAAGTTGATGGTATTAAAATTGTATTTAAACGCGTTTGAACATATTTTGTTGTAATTTACTGCGGCCCCTAACTCAAGTTAACATCTCCCTCCCCCAACAGTTGCCCTTGCTCTAGCATGATTTGAAACGAAAATGAAGTAATTTCGAGAATGGGGTTTTCAATTAAAGCTAAATGTTAAGAGTTATGGCGTAAAAAATTGAAAAATCGTACTTTGAGAGGTTTTACTACAATTCAAAACGCGCTTCAAATACAGACAATGAGTTGAAAGGTTGTGGGAATTTTCACCAGGTATAAAACGCGATTTTAGCTGCGTAATACAAAACTTTTAATATTTTCTCGATTTACAGCTCAAATGGATTGTGAACACGATTTTCACAATGTTCCAAAGAAAGCACATTGTGCAAACGAACGCACTCTATCCATAAATTCTCACGTGCAACGTATGTGCACGTTTCATCTATAGAATGTGGGATTTAGATTTTTTTAATTCCAATTAACAAATATGAATTTTAAACCCAGGCTTCTAGTTCGTTAGCAACACACGCCCGCCATCCTACAACTGATGAGATGTTTGCCTAAAATATTTCCCCCATTAAACAAACCTAACTAACTCAACTAAACGTAGCTTCAGGCAGATACGTTACTTCAAAATATATTCTGTAAACGCCAGATATAAATTTTGCCAATTAGAGGTAGCATTGGCATCTAACGAAGCTGTCCTAATGAGGAAGCGTTCACGAACACATCAGGTATCCAATACGTCTTGCGACATGTTCATTAATACCTATACGAGCCCTCATTAAGACATTTTGGTGTACGATCTGGATTTCAATAATTTCACTTACAGTTCAGTAGTTACTATTACCATTATCAGTAGCAATGCACGTCCGCTTTGCGGAATCTGTTACGAATGGGGAGGCAATCAACTGATATGAAGGCTACGACACTGAAAGTGCTCTATCATGTAAAATAGAGTAAGGTATCGATTTACTTCCTTTTTAACGTTAACCAGCGTGTAGAGCAGGACGTGTTGAGAGGATTTCCATTTAAGTGTCACTAAAAGAATAGCAGTTATATGAGCATTGGTATAGAGTGCTCTTTCTTTTAGCATCGAGTATTTTTTTACAAAGTTGGTGCAGAGAATTCACTTTGACATTCTTAGTTTTGACAGACAGTAACAACGTTGAGGTCAATAAAGTAGGTCCTTTGCACTGTAGGAAAGGTGATAATTATTTTTGAACTGAAAAGTTAAACTAATAAAAGGCAAAGCTGAAGTAGAAAACAACAAGTGGAAAATACGGCGATTTCGTTACCGTGGTCAGGTCTTATAACTTTATTAATTAGCCTTTGAAATGTCTCAGGCGCGTTCGTTAATCCAAAGGGCACTCTTTTAAAGTGAAAAAGTCCTCTTGCAGGTATTGTGAAGGCAGTCAGTTCCCGAGCACTATCTTTTATTGGTACTTACTAATATGCAGAATTATATAATAATATAATTATATATGTACAGTTTCTGACTTATTAAATGTCCCTCAAATGCCTCATACCTGTCACATAGACAACCAACATTCCATACTTAATTCATTCGTTTGACTTCGGTTTTTAAGTGGAAGGGATGCCGTTAGTTGTAATTTATCCGCACACCTTTCTGCGAAAACGGGGAGCAAAATCTTCGGTTTACCTGCTAGAGAACTTACGCACAGGTAATCTCGCTTCATGGCATATTTATTAAAATTGGCGCGTCTAAAATTAGAAAAAGGCCATTCATTTGACAAATACCTTTAATCTTGTTGCAATATGCGACAATAATAAACCACCCGCCGTATTTTAATTCAATTCTTCCAAGTACAATTTTTGAATTAATTAATCAAAATTGTAATGTCTAATTGTTCAACAATCCTACTTTTAATTTTTATGGGGAGAACATATACAGCTCTCTGCGTCTCAAAGCAGTCGGGATAAGATAACATATTTAACCAATTCAACCTTGGGTCTCTTTTCAGGATTGCTTGAAAACAGGTTTATTAATTACTTAGTAATTAACGGTTACCTACTCATGTTATAATAGCCGTAGAGGTATTGTAAGATTACTATATAAATGCGGGTGGAAAAATTTTCGATTATTCGCAAGTCTGTAACCTTCTCATGGAACATTTATTTCAATTGGCACATCTAAAATTGGGAAGGGTAATTTACTTCAACTTGATTAAAAAATTAATTTTTTTCAGTTCAATTTTTCGAGCGTTAATGTTAAATTAATTAACTAATTCTTAAATTCACAAAGTTGCTTAAAAATAATATTTTTTACTTATACTGCGAACATAACTTGTGTCCTTCCTTGGAAAATAAACTTTTAAAATAAGTAAATTCTAACTTTATCTAACGAAACACGATGGATTAATGCGAATTAATGATTTGAGGTCTATACCTTCAATCAGTTGCAATCAAGATATAATGAACTAATAAAAGAAAAAGAACTGCTGGAGAAAGTCCTAAAGGACATTAATTAAAATTTGAGCACTCATTCAATATAGCAATATGCAATTCCTGAATCATATCTTCAGATTGGTTTCATCGGGACCTTATCAAAGTTGTTACCTGAATTCCACCAAAACTCCAACTAAGGATTACAGAACTGACCCCGCATGTTAAAACAATTTCCGAAATCAAAAACCTAAGTAATTAGATTTTTATGGAAACCAAAACAATTCTTTCCAATTAGAAGGCATTTCAATTTTGTTAGGTTAATCAGATAGAGAAAGCGATTTATAGGAACCCAGAAGAAAAATGAGGTAAATCATTTATAATGACTTTTTCGGTCAGGAAATACATAATTTGTAATGTGCCAACATATTTATACTTACTAAAAAACCTTTTTTCCAATATTGCATAGTAAGTGACGATTTACGAAACTAGCAAAGTAGATTAAAACTGCCTTGGTTACCATTTCGGTTGACTTGACACTAAGACTACCTACCTATATAGATTAAATTTAAAAAAAATATGTTTAATTACATCGATGAGACAACATTACGAATTCTTTTATCAGGTAGAAACTTCAAAATATTGGATGGAACGTTGTATGGCATACGTGAGTAAGGCTCTAAAATAATCTACTGATACAATAAAATACTAAAAATCAGAGTTTATTTATTTTACATAAGATCGCTTAATCGCTCCCTCAACATTTAAAAACAATGTGTAGGTAACTGTTAATTACTAAGTAATAAATAAACCTGTTTTGACGCAACCCTGCAAGGAATGTTGCCGAAATTGAAATGGTTAAATAGGTTATTAATGTTCTTATCTTATCCCAACTGCTTTGAGACGTAAGGAACTGTATAAATCCGACATATGAAAATAAGCGCTTTTTTGTATTAACTATGCATTACAAATTTGGCAAATTAAAATCTGTAACTTAGGAGAATTGAATTAAAAGACGGCGGACGGTTTACTATTGTGACATATTGGAACAAGAGTTTATTTTTTTGGTCAAATGAATCACATTTCCTAATTTTAGACGCGTCAATTTTGATAAATATGCCATGAAGCAAGGTTACATATGCGTAAGTTCCCTAGCAGGTAAATCGAAGGTTTTGTAGCCCGCTTTCGCAAAAAGGTGTGCGGATAAATTACAACTAACCGCATCCCTTCCACTTAAAAACCGAAGTCAAACGAATTAATAAGTAAATGGAATGTTGGTTGCCTATGTGACAGGTATGAGGCATTCGAGGGACATTTAATAAGTCAGAAACTGTACATGAACCTACAAAAATGACTCCCTTTTAACTTGACTATCGCGTAAGGAATCGGATAGGAGTCAGGCTTCGTAACTTTGTCTTCTATTATATGGAAATAATTTCACATTGAGGTAACTCAAATAATTCAAATACCGTTCGATTTACGCGAATTGTGCTTTGTACAAAATTTGCTAGAAAAATTAATAAAAACAAAGGCACTCCATATTGCAGGTTACATACGAGACAGTCCCTTAACGTTTGACTAATTCCAGACACATTCGTAGAGAAACTATGTAATAAACAAAATTTTCCGGAAACAATCATAATAAAAGGCGAGGCAGCACAACTGATTTAATGGGAAGGGATTTTATAAATTTGAGATCTGCTTGATCATAAAAATAATAAATATATTTTAAGAATACAAGACGAACTGTTAACATTTGTAGAAAGTGATCTAATTCTAAATACGGAAGCTATTACTCTTGTAAAAGCTTTGGAGGAAAAATTTATTTTGAGATTTGGGATACCTAGATTGTGTCTTGGGTTTATTTATCGTGCCAATCAGTAGTATGCAATATTGCAATGGAAATTGGCATCGAATCAGCGAAGAGTTTACTAAAAACGTGTCTTCCGTTGCTCTATGCCATATCATATACCATTTTTGTTGTGGACCAACAACCAGAGTTCATACAATAAGCGACTCAGCTAGTTTTCAGCCACCCTGTAGAAAAATCTTGAAAGTCACTCCAACAAATACCTTATTATTTAAGCAAACGTGGAACTCCAGGTTACCAAACTTTAAAACGTGATTAATGTAAAAGTAAAAGGGGCACTTTTGTCTTAAATTTTGCGAAGCTTTATGTAAAACAGTAAAAAAGTACTCATCATCCTAGAGACCGACACTTTCGACGTTGTGGTTGGTCAACTTTTCTCCCTGAAAGTTCCCGAAGGTAAAAATTACCCTCGCTCTGTGTGACCTCCAACTATACCACAAAACTAAAAGTTCTAAACCGCCCGCAGTGAGATAATGCCATATCTTGTGTATTTAAGTTTTGTATTTCATATATCGGTCACAAACAGCAGGCTAAGTTTCGTTCGTGTTATCAAGTTTCGAGTTTAAGGAATGATCACTTATAAATAAATCATAAGTAAAAGTTTAGCTAGACATTTCGGATGTAAATAAAATTACACTTGGTCCACTTCAGTTTCGGAAGTACACTCGCTGGAGAATAACAAGTAGCAACAATTTATTGTAAGTAAGATTAACGGATCCCTAAGTAGGAGCTTGCGTTATGTAAAACGACTCTGCAACTCCATACAGCGATGTGTCAATTAGAAGCTTTTCAAATAAACCGCAGACGTTCATATTGTGTCAGTGAAGCTTAATTCAAAGCATATCGGTTTAGTGTAGAGACTCTACGCGTTCTGCGGTTCGTCTCAACCGCTGGGGAAACATCGTCTCGTCTAAGGTTTTTGATGTTGATAACACAGCAAATTGGCGTCTTGTTATAACATGATCTATATTTATAACTGCTTTGTAAAATTTGTTATTCCATTTGGTACGTTTCGGTTTATTAATTACGCCACATATTTTAAACACTATTAAGAGAGGGTAAATACGCAGAGAGACGACAAAATATAGTTCGGAAAAATGTAGGACAGCTACACGAGTGCTGAAGGTAAACGTTGAAGCTACAAAAAAATGTGGGGAACCATATAATATAACCATATAACCAATAGTTATTGTTTTTTTTTAATTGAGTAAAAGATGGACCAAAAGGAAGAAGACGATGCTAAACGCATAGTGTGTGGAATATGAGCAGGTTATTGCTGGTGGTACGTACTTTGTTAAGCAAAATCTGAGGATTTGTTTCATACAATTAAAAAGTAGTAGATTGCTAGATTTGTACACAGATTAATCGTTTAATGTAAAAAATATTATCTCGCTTATTAAATAACTTTTACTAAGGTGTTTTGGGGTTTGTCGACTCCTTTTGAGCTGTACTGCCGCCCCAGAAGACCATAAACACCCTATATATTATATTTTTTGACCGAGCTCGTTTCTGGTGCGAGGATTTTTCAGTCAAAGGGTCTCATCTTTACCAATGCATGTCTCTTTGCAATCGGGCTCCCTGGTGTTACCGTCGCCATCGGATCCGATGCTTATTCCATCGCTTTCTTCCACAGTATGTTTGACGTTATCTTCTGTTTCAGAAACCCCATTATCATCATCTTCAATATCTTCATTTTTGTCTACAAAATTCTCGAATTCGTCGTCAGAATGGTGCGAAGCTTCAGAGAATTCAAAGCTCTTTTTTGTACGAGATGATATAACCCCACAATAATTACGAACTTTTAACAAACGCACACTCCGGACACAAAAAAGAATTAAACGAGTAACACTCGTTCTTTTTATATATTGAAAAGGTACTGAAATGATTCGTAATTAGCATAATTACCTTGCTTTTGAAGCCATTACTCTATACAATTTATATTTACTTTCAATTATTTTGTTCACTCCCACTCCCTTTATTGATTTTAGGGATGAATACACTGCACTGCTTTACTAATGGAAACATATGTAAGTGATTTGGGATCGAATGAAAAAAAAATGCTCCAGGCGGATATGTATGAATGTGTTTAACGATTGGTGCGACTTTGCCTTTTTACATTCTTATAACTTATTCAAACCAATATGCTCAGAGATAGGCTGTCGACGAGTTCCGTGTATTTTTTTTAACCAGCTTATTAAGATAATGCTTTTAGTAGGTCTGATGAAGCAATATTGGAGGTATAAATCCTAGGTACCTCGGAGACGAATTGTATGTTCACTAACCGATTTATTATGTACAAGTTAAATGCAATTGTATGCCAATACAATTTATTGTCAAAAGAAGGGTTTATAAACAAAATTCTGTCTATGAACAATATGTACGTGTATAGAAGACGTAAAATAGGAGTAGTCTGTGCGGTATGCCCCATGCTATTAAGGCTTTTAATGCAAATTAAAAAATTCACAGACTTCGCAGTCCTTGCAACCATCGGACACATTGCGAAATGATAACCATATAACGCCATATGTAAAACACAAATAACCCTTATTGCCTAGGGCAGTTTAAAATTTTCTTTGAGTATGGACTAATTGAAAAATCGCGTTTCACTTACTGTTTTTACATGGGATCTTATGATCTTTTGGAAAAGCGGTATCGATGAGTGTAAAGGCGAATGGGTTCATGTCATTTTTTTTACATTAGCGGTGTAAAAATATTGCTTTATGTAACGCATGTTGCAAATTTTACTTCTTTTCCTTCTTTCCATCTTGGGTGAACGTTCCTATATCTTAATTAAATTTGTAGAGGTTCTTGATATTTAATTATATTATTATGCTTTGGGTGCTCATCGGCTCTTCTGACCTCTTAAGGAAACGGTAAAGGAATAAATAAAAACTCAATGATCTGTATTCAAATTTGAGTTGGTACTAATTTTCGTAGGTAATTGCACAAGTGCATCAAAATTACCGATAATTTTTTTGAAAGCATGTTGTCTAAAAACTGCAACCGAAGGTGGAGGGCTCTTTTAACAAAATATGAAAATGACCGAATGCAGTTTTTTACTGACAATCGATCTGAGACAATTTTTTTTGCGGGCTTCAAAAAAGGCAGTGTAGGTATAACCTTCCTTTTTTACCAAAAATCGACTACACCAAAATTTCTCGGGAAAACACTTTTTCTTATTAATTTTGGTGCGTAGAATCCAAAACAATTCGTACTTTTTCGATCAGACTTCTCAATCAAAAGTTATAGACTAGAAACCAATTTCGAAAAAAATTCAAAGGGCTGTAACTTTTGAACTAGTAGCCCAATCTTGGAACTGTTTGAAATTATGGATTCTACAGGCCACATTCTATAAGAAAATTTGTTTCCGGGTCGATCTGAGACAATTTTTTTTTTCGGGCCTCAAAAAAAGGCAGTGTACAGCTTTCCTTTTTTACCAAAAATCGACTACACCAAAATTTCTCGGGAGTACACTTTTTCTTATTAATTTTGGTGCGTAGAATCCAAAACAATTCGTACTTTTTCGATCAGACTTCTCAATAAAATGTTATGGACAAAAAACAAATTTCGAAAAAAATTCAAAGGGCTGTAACCATTCGAATACTTTTTATAGTATTCGAATACCTTTGATAGTATTAGAATACTTTTGAAAGTATTCGAATACATTCTAAAGTATTTGAACACTTATTTTTTTAAGTTTTTGAATACTTTTCAATGTATCTGTATCTAGTATTCGCTTGTGCTGGACGTAAAAGTATTTAGTATTCAAATACCTTTGATTTGTGTAAAGTATTTACTATTTAGTATTCAAATACTTTTTGAAAGTATTCTGCCCAGCTCTGTCGCCTACCTACCCTTTTTGGTTTGTTTTTGGCCTACATAAACAAATGAAACAATCAATTTCGTTGCAATGCAAAAATACACATACATTCGTAGCTCAAGGTTAGATTCGTACCTAAATTGAGACCTTACTTTCCTTCAAATTTCTGTACAGGTAAGCCCCGTTTCAATTACCTAAACATATTAATTACTATATTTAAGTGCAGCTTAAATGCAGTTAAAAATAAATGTACGCTACTAAGACCTTCTCTCTAAAATCGTGCGGAATGGTGTCAGATCAACAAAAAATTAATTTCCTTAGAGGTTTTGGCCTATAAAGACCCGATTTAATAACTACGTTTCAATTACAGTAAAAAAAGCAATTTTTAACTTACCGATTCTTCTGAGTCAGTGTGTTCCGAGAAGGCCAACCAGTTTACTGATTTAGTTCCCCATCTTGTGATCACTTGTGATGTTGCTGTTATCCCAAAATAAATTTGATCCAATAACTACATCAAAATATTCGCCTAATAGCCTCCAAAATCGATTGAAGAATTTTTTTATTACATTTTGGTCTGAGGAATCCATAAAGGATATTGTTCAAAACCTAATCGCTGTGTCATAAGTAATATAAAAGTGTTTCAATAAAGTATCCTTCCGAAAAAATTGAATGAGGACATTTTTGTCCTATATGGACCAGGGAAGGAATCCTCCTTATCTGTCCAGAAAACATACATTTGTCAATTGAACAACTACATCAAGAAACCATTTTTCCAAGTAGTCCAGAAGTATTTGTTATATTGTTTGTAGAACCAAGAAAGTGGCGATCACCCAACTACAGTAATAGTTTTAGCCAAAGATATAATTCCTAAATAGAGTAATAATAATAAGCCATAATGCTATATACATCTATTCGAAGACGGGTTTTTCCCAAATCCAGTGAGAAGTGAGTTCTCTTATCAGAGTCTATAAAGAGGTATATTTATCATGACAATTACAGCATAGTGCGCAGTCAAAAAGTAATTTTAAAGAAAATCCTCCAGAATCGGACATGCTTCAAATTGGCTTCAAATTGACAGCTTAATTCATACCACTGGTTAAACTCCATCAATATTCCTCTTAATACTTAGGCATGCTAACAGGTAAACAATAACAGGTAATTTGACTTACAAATTTGTAACACCGAATTCGCATTATTTATGCATGTTGCATTTAATTAATTCCCCTCTCAATATAACAAGCTCGGTAAAAGTATTCAGACTCAGGTAGACTCATAACTTTCCCACTTCAGTTTTACGTCCTCCCACGGTTGTACTAATTTCATGGTTTAGTGCTTAGTTTAGTAGTATCATAAAACAGTTTCCAAGACGATAGCGTTCCCCTAAGATAACGTCGTTGTAGAATAAATATGCAAATACTACGTGTTTAATATAAATTGAAATCGATCACCTACAAAGGCACTTAATTTGGTCGCGGCGAAAATGTCGCGCGGAATATGACAAATGCGTAAAAGAACCTTTCGCCTAAAGTGGTATTTAATTATTTAAATGTTACAAAGTAATGAAAAGCTAAAATCATTACCATTTAAATTAAACCAAACGCTCAAACAGATTGCTTTTAATTTGCGGAGTTACGCCGACACGTACTCCTAAAGATGTTTAGGATTTCTCTAAATTTCGCGATTCCTGAATTAGACACGTTTTTATGTAGAAAGTAAATTGTGATTCTTTCGTTTAGTTTAATCTCGTGGTTTGCAAAGACAAAAAAGTGTAGTAATCTCTATCCAGGGGAAAAGCGTTTTTGGTGCAGTTCTTATTGGTAATAATTCCATAATTTAATTTGTTGCTACTTAATTGCGCTCGTGACTAAACGGAACTTTTTTTTAACACGTTCCGTAGTATGTGAGACCAATATCTTTGTGCAAACCCACGAAATCAAAAGAAAAATAGTATTAAGGGTTGTACTCCACAAGCTGCTTGAATAGCTGGATAAGCAACCTTCAATTCGAAATGAATTTACTTACTTTATCAAGTTAGAAACCTCACGCGTAGATTATCCCGTATGATATTCAGATACCTATTAGGGTAGTTTAAGAAATTTCCTTTTCGCGGATACGCAATTACGGTTCTAAGTCGAGCTATAACATAAGTAATGGGTTTGCGCCATCTGTTTTCGATTTTATTTACTGATTTCTTGTACCTCATTCTATTAAGAGTGTATTTGCACCCTTGTATAGCGTAGAAACATTTTTTATTCGGTCAATGCGCGACCCTTTGAATCAAGGATGAGTACACAACGTTATTCGGAATTGTTTGTAACGTTGCGATCATTAGCAATAGCCCAGGCATTTTAGGTTTTGACCCTACGAAAAATAACGTAAATCTGAAAATTGGCACAGTTGTTCTATTTGATGCCCTGAACAACATATAAAAAGTCCCAAGAGTTCTCATGTGGGCTTCCTTGAAGTTCGGGCTTTCGAAAGGCCGAACTCTTGAAATCTGCACGACGCCACTATAATTATAGCCTAGCGGACGAACGGAACAACTCCCAGAGTTGCGGGAGGGCTTAAATTAAAGGTTAGTAACCAGGCTATCTTTTGACATTTTTTGCAAGTGTCAGTGACAACTTCAAGGAAGCCGACATGGAAACTCTTGCGACTTTTTATATGTTGTTCAGGGCATCAAATAGAACAACTGTACCAATTTTCAGATTTACGTTATTTTTCGTAGGGTTGACCCCATTTCTGATCTAAAATGCCTGGGCTACAATGGAAATAAACGTGTAACAAATATAGCAAACGAGCTCCTGGGTCACTGAATATTTAATCAGTTTTTCCTTGGGTGATGATAAACAAAATACTGCAAACAGAATTGGAAAATTCGAAACCGTTCGGGCAGGACGAACAGACGGACGAACAGACGGACGGACGAACAGAAAGTCCCAAATCATTAACTCGCTAGGAGCTCTTTAATAAGGATGAAGTTATAAGTGTTTGTCCACACATTTTGCAACTTAGATTTCGACTGTGGTACTGAAAAGTGCCCAAAACTGAACCCTGGAAATTAGGGAGTATTTTATATGAGTACTTTACAACATATAAACGTGACCAGCTGACCGCGTTGGAATGTTGCGCCGCTAGCTTCTAGCCCTGTCCTGTCCTGTAAGAAATGTTAAAGTAAAAACGGAAAAAACTAACGGCAACATAGGCGTCTAGCAATAGACCTGACGAAGGCCTTCGACCAAGTGAAGCATGAAGCAATAGTTTCGAATTTTCCAATTCTGTTTTTAGAAATAGGTAGGCAATGGTTAAGGGACTAATTGATTAAATTTTGGTTAATATTCATCAACCGGAAGTGTCCTTGTCGCTCGTTGTCTATATTGGTGCAGTTTTTTAATTTATACGTAGGAGATATGGAAAAAGATGGAGGGATCGTAGTGGGAAGAAGGAAGATGTGGTCCCGAGCATATGCGGACGACACGGCAACCTAGGTAGAATTGTTGAAGGAAATGATGGGAAGGGAAAGGTAGCTAGAATGAAAATGGATAGAGGAAAAAGTTCAGAATCAGAAAACTTATTTGCTGCAATGGTGTTGAAGAATGAATATGGGGATATGGGGATGGGATTAACTAGTAAGAATACAAGGAAGGGATTACAAACGAGAAGGACACTAGATTACATATTAAAAGAGGAAAAAAATGAAAAAGGTAAGTATAGTGTCGGGGAAAGTGAAAGAATGCTTGCCAACAAGGATGAACACAAAAGAAATTTGAGGAGAACAAAAAAACAATAAAAGAAATGGATACGGATGGGCTGAGATCGAAAGGAGGAGAGAAACAGGGAAAGATGCAGGATGAACTGACAAAATTTGATCCGAGTACAGTGCTAGAGGGTGAAAATAAAGAGCCCACGAGGAAACATTAGGTACAACGAACTGATATGGAAGTGGTCGCCGAAATCCCTAAGGGAGAGGAGAAAAAAATATTAATATAATAGCGAAGTTTTGATGCTGAAATCAGGAGAGAGAGAAATGCAGAATTTGTAGAAAGAAAGAGGAAGATATAGAGCATATGCTGTGGGAATGGAAAGTGGTAGAAAGAGCAAGGGGAAGCAGGAATGAAATGCTGGAAAAGAACACTAGAAATGGACTGGGATGAAAAGAAAGAAAAACACATAAATTTAAGTTTTTGTTTTGTATTTGATTTATTGTAAAAAAATCCGCAATTTTCCACTACCTCCTAGATTTTCTGTTCATGTAGGAAACCAATCGATGGCAAAACTATATACTGCCTGTAAAAGGTGCCCAGAACGGTTTCGTGGGATCTGCGCCACCTACCTATATCACTTGGCCTCGCAACCCGTGCGTGATTTTATCCAAAAGAAGACGAAACAATGCTTCACAATCTCAGGGTACGACACAGGTGAACAGGCAAAACTTTCAATGACATGCGCCTTCAATGCGATTCTAGAGTTCCAAGAGTTTCATGTTCCATGTGGACCTAGGCCTTTACTATAGCAGTACGACCAATCGTAGCGGAAAAACACATATAAGTGCGAACTCTTCTGTTGTTCAAGGCGGACAGTCACCACGAGCGACCTTGAACTCCTCGGCTCTCCCATTTTGGAGGAGTGCTACAATATTTTATCTTATCTTATTAACAATCGGGACAAATCTTATCAAAGACACTGGTGACCATCGCACCAAGAGTGTTTTCTCTATCTCTTGCAATTCCACACGGTATGCAGCAAGGATCAGAGGGACCGCCCCCCCATCGTCCAGCGATGAACGTACTTTTCCCCTAAAAAAAGATAAATAGATCGATTTCTACTTCATACAGAACTTCGAATGGTTTGATATCGAAAATCCCTAGGACTTTCTGTTTATTTCCCTCAATATTGTTATTAGATTTCAGAAAAAAATTAACAAATGGTACCAACACATTTAATTTAAAATAGCCAAATTTCATGTGCAACCAAAAGTCCGTTGCAATGAAGAGATCTCAGCGGAAAGGCAATCCATAAGTACAAATTTGCATAAATCGTTGATTACCCAAATAATAAAGCATATTCAAAATGGAAGATTCTGGTATACTTTAATCAAAGAATGCGTCTAGAATTACCTCCAATAAATTATCGTATCTCTGGCGAATAGGTACTTAGCTTAGAACATAAAAACCGACAAGTCAGATCAACATGTTTCCTACGGTAGGAAGTGACTTCACTTGACGATATTATCCAAGCGAACCGCACTAATACAATGCGACGGATGTACCTTTCACCCCACGTTAAAACTGACGAAGGTATAAAAGAAATACGACTCCTTTTAAATTTAGTATATTTATATCAAAAACGGTCCCGCACTTTCCTTCCCGACTATACACAAAACTTGAAGCGGTAGCTTCCAATAATCTGGCAATTAAAATTTAAGGGCAATAGATTAATAGTCCGCCATTATTTACGTACCTACCCAATTTATATACCTGACACTTTATACGCAGGAGTAAAATACAGATAGTCCTAGCTTATAAAATCGGTTTTTGGATTATGCAACGGAATTTCAAGTTCCTGACAGACATGGTCAAATTGGGTGAGAGGGCGATATAAATCAGTGCCAGAACGGTAATGGAAGGGAACGTGCGAAAATAGATGTGATTTATCATATCTATATCGTCGGTTCGTTGCACGAACCTCAGCTGCAGTCCAAAACTAAACTTTTCCCGTCCCTTATTGATATATGTACATTACTCGTAAATTCCGATAAATGACCATTTTCAAGTTTCGCATAGTTTAGGGTCTTTGTTTTACAAATTGAGTTGTCGGAAGGCATTTTTCACACATATGGGGTATCCTGAAAATTAAACAGTTCCTCTATTTATTATTAATTTAACGCATTCCTCATACAACATACCTACCGGGCATAATTTATAATGGATAAACATGCACGGTTACCTGCATAACAATGCACCCAATGTATGAAATACGATTAATCATAAATGAGCTTCTAATATCAACAAATAAAATAAGAATAATAAAAAACAGCAACAAAATTTTTAATATGCGAACAACTTCCGGGATAGGACCGTGTCAATGTTGAACTAAAAGTTAACGTTTCGCCCACTTTCGTAATGGGCTTCATCAGGATAAGGAACAAAAATAACATTGACACGGCCCTATCCTTGAAGTCTCTGGCCGTGGAAACCTCCGCTTTGACAGCAAAATGTTTACTTATCAAAACTAAGATTTGCATTCACGATTCACTGGATTCAGGTTTATGGTCAAATGAAAATAACATTGATATAATTTTCACAGTTCCTGCAATTGTGATTGCCGACTTTTGACTTTAAAATTATTGCTTCTGGATTCTTTTCATTCTAAAATTTCAGATTCTTCCACTGCTTCAGACGTTTTAGATACCTCCCGTTCATCAGATTCTTCAGATCCTTCTGAATATTGAGTTTCTTCGAATACCTCAGATGTTTCGGAATTCGAAATTCTCACGATTCTTCAGATTCATAGGTCAATTTTTTAATTTTTTAGTTTTTCATATTTATATCCGTATTTTCCCCATCCTTTAATTCTATCAGAACATTCAAATTTTAAAGAGTTTTTCGTTCCTTGCGGATTTAGTTTATTTAGAAGCTTTAGAACCATAAAATTCTTCGAATGTTAAGCTTCTTTTGATTTTCAAGTTCTTAAGATCCTTCGATTTGTAACATTCTCATATTATTATTCTTTCCATTTTCTCCGTATCCTTGAAATTCTTCATATTCACAAGGCTCCCCTATAATGTTAATACTCTTCGAATCCTTTGAAGCCTTTGCTATTTTTTTGGTAGCTTTGTCACCGTACTGTAATATAATTAAAATAGAGTAATTCTTTGACCCTAAAAATCTTCTGGCTCCTAAATTTCTGAAACTCCTGAAGATCCTTTCGGATTTATCGAATAATTTAAATGTTACGGATATTATTCTGATTTTGTGATCTTTCAGGTTGTTCGAATTTTTTTAAACTTCTGTCCTTCATGGCCTTCCGTTTCTGTAAATTCTGCATACTATGGTATAGTGACATTTGTTCAGTGCTTTTATTGTACAAAAAAGTGCCTTCATGAAAGTGTCGCTGCGACTTTCTTGTATTGCTTCTGATAGAAGTTGTTATTCTATCAGAAATGAATCAGCGAATTAATTATTTAATTTTCTTTGTGAAAGGGTGGTTCTAAGTAAATATTCCTTTGTCCCCCATTGCGTTAAGGTCACCATTTGACAAGTGCGCAGGAATTTCAACATGTTTGGCTTTACTGTAAGTATTCAGAAAGATAAGTCACTTTGTTACCTTTTCTCAGTTTAAAATCCAAATAAGCTTTTTTTACCTTTTTACCGCTCCACTTATGAAATTTCGCATTAGTCCTGTCTAGTCTTTTAAAATTTTCTATAAGCAGCATTCCTTATTTCAATCATCAATTTGATGAAGCCTTTGATGTAGATATTCGTTTGTTGATCAAAAACACTTAGGTAATATACAAGGTACTTTTTGTTTGTGGTATCACAAGTTTTTTTTGAATAATTTAGGCCAAAATCATACTTTTAAAATGGTTCATTTATTAGATTTGGCCCCTAGTTTGGGCCTATACAATTTGTTCATTTTTGAAAAATATCATAAATCGGTTCTTTTGTTAGCGTTTACCATCACCTTCTGAAGAATTTCTGGTAAAATTCCGGCAATTTCGTTCCCAATCCGGTTTGTTGCCATACAGCCTGCTTTTCAGATATCCCCACAAGAAAAGGTCAGGAGAAGACTAATCGGGTGATCTCGTGGGCGAGTCGAAATCTACATTTTTGGAAATTAATCGATCGGGGAACATTCTTTTTAAAAAAGCGATTGTTTGACGAGCATCATGGCATGTTGCACCATCCTGTTGGAACCAGTAATTCTCCAAACCGTACTGCTTCATTGCAGGAGCCAAAGAGTTACTCTTCTATACCAGAGTACAAGAAAACAGATAATTATACCACGAAACCCATATCACGTCGCAAAATCCCGTGATAAATGATCCCAAACCGTTGAACTTTAGTCTCTGTTTCTACCAACTTTTATAAAAATAAAATAAATTTCTAGGGGCACGTATTTAGTACATGTAGTTAGCAAAACATGCAGCAACTCTTAAACAAACAAAAAATTCCAAATTAGATACTAAATTAGTACATAATTTACTAATAACGTTCGTTTCATACGCTCTTAAAAATATTGGTCCACTGTAAACCACAGAAAATAGTAAATTCCAAATTAGTCAGACTGAGTACGGTAACAATGCAGACCGTCAATGGAGAAAATAGATGGACGTTTGACAAAAAAATGAGGTCAATTAAATACGATTTTCCAACGTATCTTACGGCGGCAGCAGTGGTGGTCGGCGTATAAATAATATTCACATATCCAACGGTTGTTAGCAAAGAACAATAAACAAAAAATATTATTAAAACGAAACCCTTTCCTTTCCAAACACCGATATACACGCGCATTTTTTCGCAACAGAAGCATCGTTTTTTTTTTTCGAGTAAAGCAGATGCCTTGTTACGTGTTTCGGTGTATCTATTATCTGTAGCAACGTATCATTTGTCAGAAGATAAAGAGGTAAAGATAAAAAAGGGCTGTACTCAGTTTCGGTTGTTTCCTCAATTCCTTACAGAATAAAAAACTGCCCGATGTTCTGGTTGCGTAGAAAGAAAGCTCGTGAAAAATAAACCTTTATATATTTTTTTTCTTTCGCTAACGGATATAATGTATTTTTAAGTGTGGGGCAGATTAAGAATTAATCAAAAACTACTTACGTCACGGGAACGCTGCAGAAGTAAAGAAAGGGCGGGTTAGTAAAGTCAGCGGATTATCCAAAGCTCATATTGAATTTAAGCGATGATAAATTATTTTAATTAAAGTTATTGAAATTAGGTTGGGGTTCATTAGTACGTTATATAAATCATTGGATATACGTAGGTAGTAAAGTTCTGAAATTTACCTCATTTCAACGTGAAATGCCTTGGGGTAAGTATGAGTAATTTTAAAATTATAGAGTTTTAACGTGGCTTTCAATACTAGAGGGGGCGATCGATATTTTTCATTCACATTTCGCACTTACCCTCGCTAATCTGAGATAACGCTTTGTTTACTACCACGATTTCAGATGATGCCAAACTGAAAGCAAACATCAATATACGTGCAAAATATACCTTAATAATGTAATATACTTGCAGTGTTTGCTAACGGAAATCAATAAATAATATATTCAAGCTAGGAATGTATCACAACAATCAATTAACAATAATTATGAAGCAACAACAACGAATTTAAGTTACGATTTCAAAATGACACAATATTGACCGATGTGATGTATCAGAAACGTCAAACTTAACGTGCAGGTTATCTCCCAAAGAACGTTATTTTAGTATTGGCAAAATAACGTTTTTACAGATAACCTGCACGTTAATTTAACGTTAGTGATACGTCACAGGGTTGATTATCTATCTCTAATTTTAATTAGGGCTACTTTTGAAGATTAACTTTAAGTGAGCGAGTATTAAGCAAAAATTATAATTACTTGGTAGTTATTAGTTGACCTATTTTTGTGATTGAAGTATGTACAAACATCCCCTTGACGTTTACTGGAGTGAAATTAGAATAAAACATTATTCTGAAAGGTTTTGCCCTCGCCCTAAGGCGAGTATTTTCAGCGCATTTTCCGTGCATGGATCAGTACTTCCCAAAAGGCCATAGCTATGTGCGCTGTTTTTTACTAGAGGCATCTATGGTTAAAATTTGAAAGAGTGATCTTTATATTTTGTAGTCTGCGCATGTGCGCTTTTGGTTTTTACTATGTGCGATGTGTTTGTCTTTGCTAATGAAATTTGTAGTTTTCGATTCTTACTACATGTGTTACTTTTTTCTTTACTAGAAGCATGTATTTTTACATAAGCATCTGTGATTACAATTTCAAAAAGATATCTTGATAAATAAGCCAGTTAATTCTACTCATCCCAATTGATACTAGGCACAGTGACGTTTTGTTACATACTTCAGTGTATCGACTATCAATATTGTTCAAAATGGAAAAAGTAATAAATGACACCCAACAATTAACGGCGGAACTGGTTTTTTGAATGACGGTCAATGGCAGAAAAAAATTACTAACCATATTCACACTACTAATTTAATAAGACAAATAATACTAGACCCTCACGGGCGAAATTCAAACGATTATGACTTCTCAAGCACCCGGTATTTTCTCTATACCCCTTATGTACAAATGTTTGGCTAAGAGGACATCCCTTTACATGTACATCACGCTTTAGAGTCCTTACCCTCATTCTTGTTTCTCCATATAAGTCCTTGATTCTTAGCTTATTAACTATTTTCCCATCCTCTGTCATTTTCGACGCCTATTCCCTTTTTACTTTGTCAACGCTGCCTTTAAACCATGAAAAATAGACATTTCCGCCCTCTTTTTCTAATTCCTTTTCTACAGATCTGTCATTGTACAGTAAGCGGCTAAAATATGGAGCAAATTTATTCAAAAATAGGGTTTAAAAAAATGCTCGCACACGTAATTTTTTCTTGCGAATTGTTTGCACTAAAGAGAAAATATACAGGGCGCGTAAAAAAATTTAGATATGTACCTAAAATTAAAATGTATTTTGTTTCCATTTACTCCGAAAGTGTTAAAGACTGGTATAGGATATGCTACCTAAAATATGCGTAGAATTTGACGCAACATTCAAAAATGTTTTTGATTACTGTTCGATTTAAAATAATCAACTTAGACCCTGCATATTTTCACTTTAGCGCAAAAAAAGTGCACGAAGAAATTTATTTTAGTGCTGAAGATCTTTTAATTTTCTTCAATAAGAAATTGCGCTATTAATTCGTAAAAACGCAAGAAACTTTGAACATACACTACCCACGACAAAGTTTTACAGGCAAAAAAGAACATATTTTAACAATATATAAAAAAATAGTGATGCTTATATTCTTGAAATAAAAAAAATGTTTAACCGAAGACCAAACGTCAGATTTTCAATTTAAAACTGCCATCTTGTAGAGGAAAAAAATGGTTATAATAATGTGTCATTAATTTTTAAATTTTTAAATAATTTCAGTAAAAAATCAAAACGATCCGAAAGTAGTCAGAATTTTTAGTTTCAAAACGGAATTTTATTAAGCATCAAAATACGCAACTTTGCCTAATTTTAACTTATGTCTGAAAGTTTCCGTGATCCCCACGGTGGCCCTCGTATTTGAATCGACCTGTATATAACAGCAACTTCGCTACGACTAACTGTTCACGAGTTATATGCAAAAAAAACGAAAAAAGTAGCATATTATGCCACGTCACGAGTTTAGCTCACTATAATTTACGATACAAAACCCCCGAGAAAGGTGCTAATCTGAATTTGCCGCTGTAGTTTAGTCCCTATCTCTGTTTTTAGAAAAGTGGGTGTTTTCTAATTTTAGGTAAAGTTAGCGAAAAAAAATCGTGGAGTAGCAAATTTTCTTCTTTTACAATAACACAAAATACGTTTCTCTAATTTTTAAAAGAGATGGGTATTTCCGTACTGTCGTGTAAAATCAGGTGTAAAATCCATAAAGCCATTCTAAAAAGTAGTGAAGGAAAGGAAAAACTGCCAATTCCTGTGAAAATCGAGATAGTGTATTTGTAAAGTGAATGTTTCGTTAACTTTACGTATAGTTAACCTCCATTCCCCACAAGCCATTAACCACAAAAATAAGTTCCCGTGAAATCCGATAAAACGAATTTGTAGTTTTAGTGGATGTTTCTGTAACATTTTTTAAAATAAAGAGTAAGTCTACCTAATTTTACTGAAGTTGCCATCATAAAGGAAGATAGTGAAGTGATAAATTTTCTTTTTTCACATCTAAACGACAAAACGAATTCGGTAACTTACTGTGCAAAATGAGAATTGCTATTATAGGTAGATGTTTCTAATTCTATAATATGTCGTCAAATGAAATAGTTTCCTCTCCTACCGCCAATTAACGGCAAAAACTTCTGTGAAAAGACATAATCCGATTTTGTAGTGAGTGTTTCCTTAATAACGTTAAAATTAGCCATACATGTACTATCCTTCTGAACATATATAAAGGGAATTTTAAATTTGCTGAACCGATTTAAATTCTTATAAGACCTAATGTTCAAGTAAAAGGTTTCTATAAAAGCGTAAAAAAGGACCCAAAACCAATGGCTAATTTCAATTTCTTTGGCGACCGAAAAATAAGGAAAGCTTATAAGCTTTTAGTTTGATTTCCCATTCTTTATTAGATTACCTCAAAATCTACACAAGCTACGAAAAACTTTAGATTTAAGAACATAGAATTGTAAACTAGCAATCAAGGGTTTGGGAATTTAAACCATAATTGTAACAAATCTTTGATTGACACAAAGAAATTACGTCCAAATCTGAAAAGTATAATCGTGTTACATTTAAAATTTATGTACCATTAGCCATCGTTCATTTGGAGACAGACAAGGAAGTAGGAATATCAAGTTTGGTTTTAAATATGATACTAATCTGTTTGTGAAGCGCGCATATTTTAAGCTTTAAAGACTAGATCGGTGTTTTTTGCATAACAAATTCGTGTTTTAAGTCCCTAAAGGTTTGTTGACAGATTTTAAAGCCGCCCTGTTTCTGTTGAAAATCAATAATTTCAATTGACCCCATTTATACTTATGAAATTGCTACTCGTAGTAGCGGTAGCGCACAAATAACATAACCGCACAAAAATCGCTAAATTAACAATTTTCTGGTAGACAAATTTCCCTCAAGCTTTCTTACCGTAATAACGTAAAACAACAACTAAACAGCAAGCATACTCCGGATTTATGTTGTGAATTATATTTGTCCCAAGATTACATTACCATTATCTCAAAGCCGCTAGGAAGAAGGTGAATAGGGAGGGAACTGCAGAATATATGGTTCCTTGGAGCTCCACGGCTTTATAGTGCCTTATCTGAGACAACGTAGATGCATTGTCACACGATTTTGCTTTTTACGCACTATTGAACCACTGGTCCGCAAACAATTCCACGTCTAAATTTTATTTAGAAAATTCAATCTAAATACAACATATAAAATTAACTCATCCTCTATCTGTTTCCTAAACACAAAAAGATTAACAAATCGATAAATCTATTCTAGCACCTAATTATATTACTCTTATTACTTTAGTTAACAATCTACAATCGTGAGCATGCAATGAATTCGTTATCGTTCAGCGTACAGGCTTAATTTCCTTTATTCCACTTCCACTACTTTAAGGCCTCTTTGGCTTTCACTGATTCAACCTCACTCAAATACGAAATTCATTGCAACTCGTATGTTTCTCTCTAGAAAGAAAAGTTTGGCACTATTTCAAATGAACGTACGTTCGTAAAGTTGCCACGTAAGATTAATTAATTCTATTATAGGGTTTCGGTAAATCTTGCGAGACTGGAGCTGCAGATGTTGGTTAGTAAGGACTAATCGCGGAAAATGAAATGTAATCACGGCAGAGTTGGAATCAATACGGAACTGTGTTGGAACTTAAACTAGGAACTGTCGACAATGCACCCCTATTCGTTAAAGCGAAGCTAAGTAGATCGGTAATAATTATCGTACCGAATTAAACTCTCAATCAATTTCAAAGGAGAGATATTTTGTTTTCTTCAATTGCGTTTATGAAAACAAAGTTGCTCTAGTATGAGACGTTGTTGTTTATGGACACTTTAGACATCTCTCTCAGTATACGATCGACGCAGAAGGTGCGATTGAGAAGGATTGCGCCAATTCCAGTCACCCGGTACAGTATTGGGCGTTATCACTAGAATCTCCTACCAGAAACTCTATACGTCTTGCTTTTCATGTGTGATTGACTAGGGACAAATGATAACGGCCTTGGCACTTTCAATCCAAAAATGTTGACGTTTTGCTGAACATGGTTTGAAAAATGGTACAACACAATTCCCCGACAAAAGCCAAATGAATTCCATCTATTGAGGTTTCATAATAAATAACCATAATTGTCGTTTGCGAAAGTTGTATAGAATAAGACGTACTTCTATAGGCGAAAATCAAGATGAAATAATACGCTACAATCTTCTGCTTATAATATAGCAATATATAACAACATAAAGAATATTACATTAGGTACATAATCAAATTTACGAAAAAGGCTCAAATTAAGGCAAATGGTTGTGATTCTTTTGTAAGTTATGTCAAATTTATTGTATCAAAAATCATTAAACATTTATAATATAAATATATTTATAATAATCGAGACACAAATTTTTTTATTGTTTCTATAGGCTATCGATTTCAACGTTTACGTCATCTTCAGGCCGAGCTGGAAGTTTACATTAAATAGGAAGAAATTAATTCCAGCTCGGCCTGAGGATGACTGGTAAACGTCGAAATCGATAGCCTATAAAATTAATTAGAAAAGTTTTTTTGGGTCTCGATTCTTCTATTCGTTAGTAATTAGACAATCTGTATGCTTAAATATCATTTGACAACATAAAAAACATGACGAATCCAGTAAAATTATCAAATTAATTAACACAACTACTTTCTTTAATTTAAGTTTTTCTCTTAAATTTGATTATGTAATATAATAAGTTTTTTATACTACTACATATATCCAAAAAAGTGCACTCTTTAGGAATATGTGATGCAAATTAGCACTTGCCGTTAAAAAAATATGCCCTCTTGACCATGCAGAAGTACGCCACAAAAAGTTTTTAATAATTATATTTTTGAGAAATTTTCGAACACTGAAGAACTCAGAACATACATTGGTCATCTACTTATAGTTAAAAATATCTCAAAATTCAGGAAATTTAAAAATTAACAAAACATAATATGCCTAATTACCAAACTACAAATGCAGAGAACACTGCAACCGGACCATAGAACTACATCGAGTAAGAGTAAATTCACTAGATTAATCAAACTGCTGGACGAAGCTCTCAGCGAAGACAGCATCTGTGGGTTCAGTCTTATACAAAAATGCTGGGGAGGGGGTCACCTACACAAGTGTTAATTGCTAATGACTGCACCATTTTTGTCGATTCTACTGAGCTCCTTGGTTGTGAAAAAACGTTTAGAATATTTGGGGTCCACCACTGGGACACAGGTAACGCTATATGAGCAGGGATTGCCTAGATGCCTACCAATTCAGGCGCTAACTAGCCGTCGTCTATGTTATTTGTTTGATTTTTACCTTCCTAGCATGAGCTAGGGTAGCTATTGCGATCACCGTTTTTTGGGTATGTGAAAATTTCATCAAATGTTTTACATGATTTTAAGCAACTTAATCTTTTTCCGTCTGTATGTATGTGCGTATTTTGGCAATTTTCCGATGTAACGGCTCGACGGATTCGGTTAAAATTTTGGATTTGTGTATTAGGCATACGGAAACAAAAAATAACGGGCAGGTTTGAAAAAATATTTTGGAGCGCCGCATTGGCATCGTACATTTTTAAAAAAACAACCTACAATTTTTATTAAGGCATTCAAAAGACCTTATTTTTTTGTGTAGAGCTTGCAAAAATTGTGCCAGGTTTATTACAAAAAAACTGAGAAAAAAATTTACAAGTTAAAAAACTGAATTTTTTTTCGCCAAAACTGAATTAATTTTAATTAAGAATTACAATTATTAATAATATGTTGCCCTGTGATATTAAAATAAAAAAATAAATAAGAGCAATAGATAAACATGAGCAAAAATTTAAAAAAGCGGTCACCAATCCAAATTTTTTTGTTGAGAGCTCAGAACAAGAAAGCGATAATAAATAAATATAAACAAATACTGAGCGGGCTGCTCTGTCAAGAATTTGGCAACTGGTTTTCGGTGTTTTTAGCTCCAAACTTGCATAATTAGGGCATAATTTAAGCTCTTTCAGTGCGTGTTGCCTACCCCTTGCGAACCAGCTACCTCACTTACGGTTTATATGACTGGAAAATCTAGCATCTCGCCATGCGCAAAAAGGGGCGTTTACACAACAAACCCCAACTAATTACATGATCCTCCCCCACCTCAAAAAAAAAATCAGTTAGACAGTTAACAACTAAAGGTCGGCAATATTCCGGAAACTGGTTGTTGTGTGGGAATCCGGAGTGGAAGTGAAGTCTACTAGGGTTAATAATGCCCGGGGTGAATACTGAAAACAATCCAACAAATTTAGAAATCGGCTATAGTTAGCACCTGAATAGGTAGGCACCCCCCACTCGTGGCTTATTTGTTCCCAGTGCTCGACCCCAAATATTCTAAACGTGATGAGAATTGAGACTCAAAAACAACAACAAAACAATGGAGGAATGCATCGATAAGGTTCTAAACGTGTTTTCACAACCATGATGCTTCTTGGGTCGAAAAAAGTGATCCAGTCCTTAACAATCAACATTGTGTATTTACCCTCCGCCCCTCATAACGGGAGTTCCAGGGGCAATGGCATGGCACAACATCAGAACTTTAACAGGAAGGGTGAAAGAGCATATGAGCCAATTTTCATAGCTTTACTAAAAAGTGCGAACTTTTTTTCTAATCTTCCAGCTTTCTGACAATAAAAAAACTCATTTTAAATTGCCCAAACAAATTTCTTTCGCAATCCCATTTTTTTGGAATTCTACACTTCTTAACACAAAAATTGCTTTTCACCGGATCGCTCATAGAAAAACATGTACCCTAAAGTGAGTACTAAAAGAACCAATGGAATATTTGAACTATGATCAAACTCACTCAACCCCCTAAAGCTAAACTTAAAATCGGATAACAAGGTGTTTTGCTGGGAAAGTATTCACTGGAGATGTAACCTCTAAATTTATTATTCAACACTAAACATAAAAATATTCGTTTCTTTTATACTATTAGAAAAATGTTCAGAATATCGTCTCATCTGAAGAACATTCCATAGATCAAAAAGGGGAGGGTGCCTTTTTTGGGCTGCAGCTCAAGTAAATATTGTTAATTTAATAATAAAATAGAAAATAATAATCAAAAGAGGCTTTCCAACAACGACCCGATTTGGAAAACAAATAGAAATGTTAGTTTGTGCATAGAGCCGGTTCCAGGTAGGGTATGGGCGCATTGATGATTTTTCTAGAGTATCCAGTTCAGCAATTGCTTTAAATTGGAAAATATGAAGTGTGTTTAATCGAGTTTCTCAGAAGGAAACTGAAATTGTAGGAGATTTTAAAATTATTAATTATCTTCGAAACGAAAAAAGAAGGGTACATTGGGTTGAAATGGAATAGACATAAAAAAATGAAGTAAGTACCTATCAATTTAGTTTGTTTCATAAAAGAGGTCGTGTTCACATCTCCTATTCCCAGCCAGCTTAATGGTGTTTATTACGAGAAAACGATTGCACACAGAATTTTTGCACATAACAAATACTCAAACAAGTTCTTGTCTCCCATCTCATGACTAAAACAAATGGACTGCAAGTTCTAAGAAAAAAACTGATTTTTTCCAAACATTACGATGAGCAATAAATTTTGGAAATTTGCCCCAGCAACATGATCTAATTTTTTGTATTAAACTAAAAAAATGGCATCTTAGCACCTTATTTTAGTGACAGATGAGCGAAACAGGTCTGCCAGTCATCCATATTTTATAAATTGGTACCTAATAAGAGATTAGCACCAGGAACATACTGGGAAATCCGTGTATAATTTTCTAAATTAAATTAATTCCAATCCAGTGGAGGTGGTAACCGAGAGAATTCTCAGAGACAGCGATTGTGGCTCTAAAATCCTGATATTGGACCAGTCGGTAAGTTTCGTCGGTTTTTAAAAGCAAAATCTTGGAAAATGGCAACTTGACAAACATGCGGTTCCATTTCAATGAACTACAATGTACAATATTAATATTATACCAAAATTTACATTAAAGTTGTCCATCACATCATCTTGGTAATACCCTGTATTAAAAATACTGTCCTCGGTCGATTTTTTTTGTTTGCGAAAGAGTTCTCCGGGGTAAATTAATGAACAATAACACGTAACTATTCACATTTCATTAGTGTTTAGGGTTATTTAATGTTTAACTAACCGCTACACAAGTGCCGGTTCTCCTTCATATCCTTCGTCTGGACTTTCAGTTAAGACCTCATTAAGTGGATCGTTCCGTGTGTCTAAAGCCGAGGCCGAATTAGACGAAGTTAAATGTTCCGAGTTCTCCGCTTCCTTTTCGGCATTATCAGTTTGCGCACCGACACAACGTTTACTGACGACACTCGAAACTTTCGGTTTGTTATAATCCGGATCGGAATTAATAGAATGTAAATTCGCCGGAACACAATGGGGCCACTGCACACTTGAAGCGGGACAGCATGGTAGAGAAGATGGTGCCAGACCGTCCCCTTTGTATTCCTCGGGGTGCGACGCTATAAATTCAGGCGGGGTTTCGGTCGACCTCGCCGGATAACCGTCCGCTGTATATCTAACCCCGGGGCAATAATGCTCATATGCGGCGGGTTGCGAACTTCGAGACAAAAATTCGGCCTCCCTCGAAAATCGAGTTATAGGATTAGCGGCCGAGTTTCTTTTGTTCGCTCTATAAGGGAGCGTTCTATAGAAATTATCGTTGTGTTGTTGTTGTAAAGACCTGCCGTGTACTTTGGGTAGGCCGTAGTCGGAGGGGTACCCTTCGGGGTCTAACAAACAACTGGGGTTCAGATGCACGTCTGTATAGAATTCTCTAGTCTCTCGCATGCAGGGTATTTGTACAAAGCTTTGTGAAATTGCTGGGTTTACTATGTTTTCTACGCCTTCAGTGTAATTGTTGTCGCATCCCGTCTCACCCTCGCGGCGCCGACCTCCCGTCTCTGTGTCGTTGATAAGGTCGGGATTCTGCTCCAACTGATAACGTCTGAGAGATGTGGGACTTCTAATGTGATTAGAAGGGGCGATCGGAGACAACGTTCGTAGAAAATTCTCGGCGGGGTGAGGATTGTAAGTCACCTCTTGCTGATTATCTTGAGCCCTGTTTTCCTTAATCTGATCGAACTCTAAATTTTCACGGAGCGCCGCCGTTTGTTGATACTGTAGCGCGACCTCTTTCGTCTTGTCCCTTTTTTGTTGTCGTTTACGATTCTTTCTGCATTTTAGAATGGATAATATGATTACAACGACAACCAGAAAGAAAACTACGACCACTAATCCTAGTACAGCGGGCAGATACTCAAAAGGGAATAAGACTATGATTACCATCGGTTCCTCTTTTACGATTATTCGGATTGTAAAATTCGATTGCGAATTTCCCGCGGCGTTTTCAGCGTTGCAAATAAAAGTCCCATTGTCTTCCGTGTTTGTGTTGTAAATAAATAACTCACTTCGTTTTTCTTCGGAGCCTTCTTCTATGTAATATAATAAATGTACTCCTGGAGCTACTAATGTATCATTCTGTAAGACACGTCCCTGAAACCACCACGATACATGCGCTTCGGGTGCCGCATTCACATTACACAGCAAAGATACGTTCTTTCCCTCAGAAATTTCTAGGTAAAATGTGGTGGGCGACACATCCGGGAGACAAGCCAGCTCTGTGCTCGGAACGGAGCCGATGGCACGTCCCGATAATCGACTTGGGCCCCGACACGTCGGTGACATCGAATTTGGAAGGTTAATATCGCTCAGCCATGCATGAAGATCAACAATATGGCAGTCGCATTCCCACGGGTTGTTCAGCAGCTCAACCCCCCTCAAAGATTCCGGCAAGGTACGAGTTCCTTTGAGCGTCGTTAGCTTGTTTCCGTCCAAGTAGAGCCTTTCCAAACTGTTCAGGCCCAGAAACGCCCCCTCCTCGACGTAAGAAACTTCGCAATCGCTCAGCACGAGCGTATTCAAGTAAGACAGGTGGTTGAAAGCCGAACTCCGCAATATTCTGATGGGATTCGAGCTGAGCGTCAGTCTCATTAGTGACGGACAATCACGGAACGCTTCCGTAGGAACCGACGCCAACAAATTTCCGGATAAGTCTAATTCTACTAAATTAGTTAGACCGCGAAACGATCGATCGTCGATGCTCGATATTTTACAACGCGAAAGGTAAATTCGTTGCAAATGAATGAGGCCCATCCTTTGGAATATCTCCTTACTTAAAAATCGCAAACTATTATCCCAGAATTCGAGAACTTGCGTACCGGGATCGATCCCCTCGGGAATGGCTAGCAGGTTTCTGTTGTTACACTCGACCGTCTGTTTACCGTTTTTCCACTTACACACGCACAATTTTGGGCACGCTCGCGCTTTTCGTAGGACTATCGCTAAGGCTAGTAACACGCACAATGTCCTTAAACATGTATTCATGCTGCGAACAGATTTCACATCGGCTCAATTTTCAGTGTTTCCCCTTCATCCATCTTTCTCGCTGTCTATCTGCAAGAAAAAAAAGGTATTAGTTTTACGGTAAATTGCTTTAGCAAATACACTTGGAGTGTAAATATCGTTTGAAGTGTTTTATTTATTGGTACGTTTCTCGGTGGATTGATTACGTTTGGTCAGAGGACCACATTTCCAATTCAGAACTTGTCTACTTCAATAAATGGCCGTACAATAAAGAACGATAGCGTCGGCCCTACTTTTTACATTTCACATTTGTTTCTGGTTTGCTTTGTTACAACAAATCCCCCAATACATTTATATCTAATACCTGCGATTTGTTACAGGAAATTAACGCAACATTTTTAACAATTGTTTCGCGCCAAGGTCCAACGCACAAAAAGCAGACAACGTAAACGCTCAAGCTTTCGAGTGGAAGTGGAGAGATATATCAGTGCTTTAAATAATGGGTTCGTTCATTACTACGGATTAAGA
Source organism: Photinus pyralis (assembly GCF_008802855.1). Lineage (NCBI taxonomy): Eukaryota > Metazoa > Arthropoda > Insecta > Coleoptera > Lampyridae > Photinus > Photinus pyralis. The sequence goes on from NW_022170249.1 coordinate 34,229,945, forward strand.
TATTGCAGAGGATTTACGATATGGATTTGCTTTATACTGCATGTTTTTGTATAATCCCCTCGCCCTTTTTTGACCTTGCCCTAACAATGCGAGTGCGAGCTGATAAATCAGGAGCGCTCCAAACATTCAATGAACGGAAAAAATTATTAGATTATTATTTTTTGTCACGAACGCCATAAACAAGGCTTTTGTATGGGTCTGTGGAGGTATATCAGGGACTTTCATAGTTATTGCCGCTTTTTGTGTTTCAAGAGGTTAGCCTGCACTCAATGATATTATATCTGGGTAAGTTCACGTTTTAATTAATAAGAGCTTTTGTATTTATTTCTCTTTATAACCAAGTTGCGTTGTTGACAAGTTAATATAACTACTTGTGTATCTCTTCAAACCGCCAACATTAGCTAATGGCTGTACAAACATTCTACATTGTTGTAATATGTAATGGAAAGTACAGTTTTCACTCACATTTATTTTCGTACAGATGCATAAACACGAATGTGGTTGGAGGACTCCTCCTTTTTTTCCTATAAGCTAAATTCAGTACCGTAACGTACAGAGGGGGTACAAAGATTTCATATAGAAATAAATTACAATTTACAAACCACATCTGTAAGTTACACTCCCTGCCCCCCACGGAAAGAGCATTTTCAGTTGTATTTTGGAGTCGTGTCTCCAATAGACGGCCATGGGTATAATCCCTCACATACGGTGTAAACCAAACACTTTAAATCCATTTAGGGATGATAATAAATCCTGTTACCCATTGTACGCACTTATTATTACCATACCTCACAAGTATGGGGAAGTTTAGTGAAGCTAAGGGGTAGGCATACCTCAATAAAATACTGCCACTATATTGCATTTTTGCTAATTGTTTGCACTTCTACAAAACACAGATTTATCTAGGAACAGGATTTTTTCAGAAAAAAAAACCCTCAAACTACACTTACTACACGATTCCTTAACAAAGACATTGTAAGATAACATAGAAGAGCGTAGAATCCGGTCTTCGGGACCATGATTTGAAATGGTTCATATCGGACAGAGACTCGGACCGATCCCGTCGAAAGACCGATACAAAAGAAACATCACTAATCTGAAAATGATGACCCAATGAGTCATAACATCTCCGGCACAAAGGAAAGCAGAGACGGAGAGAAAGTAGAAGGAGAGCGGAAATAAAATAGAGGGGGGATGAGAGCAGAGGAAATCAAAAACATGTAAGAATTAATGGAAAAGCTGATGGAAACAGTAAAGGAGAGAGGGCGGCAAAGGAAACAAAGGAACACCGAAAAAAACGATGAGAGAAGAAATAGGAGGGGTAAGAGAAGAAAGAAGAGAAGGAAAGAGCAATGGGTAAAAGAGGAACTTACGAAATAGCAAAATTAGAGGAAGAAAATGCGAGAAAGAAAAGGGAGAAGATATTGGATAATATAAAAGTAAAAAGAATAAAGATGGAATATGGAAAAGAGAGAGAAGGCAATGAGAAATGGTTAAAAGAAAACCTACAAGTATAATAGGCGAACGTAAAAGAGGCGAAAACAATTAAGGTGGGGGTAAAGAAGAGGAAAATTGGGAGGGGTAAGACAAAGTTAAAATAAGGTGGGATATACACAGTTGACGAGTTAACGTATTATAAAAAAATTTGCTGTGGCTAGCACAGATACCACTGGCACACCTGCGCATGCGCGATTCTGCCTCTTTATGTCTAAGAATATGTGTACCAAATTTGGCTCCAAATGGGTTCATTCGTTGAGCCGAAAATGAGAGTAGAAGCAGACCGACAGATCGAGATTTTTGTTTGATTGGGAATCCTGTTGCTTCAAAACGTGCATTTTCTATTTAAGAAAATGTGGATCATGTTTTACCCCAATACAATACCTCCCATTTGACGTGCGGGTGGTAAAAAGAGTTAAAGGTGGAAGAAATAAAAGAGGAGGAAGTAATACAGGAAAGAAAAGTGAAAGGGAAGAAAATGAGAATTATAACAGAGAATAAAGAAGATGGGAGTAGGAACACAGGAAAGAAAATCAAGAGATAAAGAGAGCAGCAAAGAGGAAGACGTGTTATTGGAATTATCAGGAAAGAGGTGATGGGGGACTCTAAACGGAAATATCGCGGGATAAGAGACGGACAATTTAGATACACGAGAGGAAGGGGGAGATATGCAACTGATTATACCTTAGTAAATGAAAAAATACTGGAAGAAATAAAAGAATTGAAAATAGGTATAAGGATACCATCGGATCACCAACCGATGGAAATGAACTTAAATATATAAAGATAAGAAATCAAAAAAGGGAAACATGCAAAAAGAAGGGAAATACAGTTATGGACCAGAGACATTGCGAAGCTGTGTAGAAGGAGATTCGAGAACCAAGGAGAAGAAATAGGAGGGAGTACAGATGAAGGGTGGGATAGAATAATAACATGGAAACAGATAATTGAAGGAGCGGAGAGAAAAAAAAAGAAGAACGGGAAATAAAGACAGAAGGATTTTTTGGAAGGTAATAAATAAGGAAAGCGGCAGGTAGAAACGAATTTGGAAATGAGGCTTGGGTTTTTACGTTATAGTGTCAATGAAAGGATGAGGAATCTAGTAAATAGGATATGTAAAGAAGAGGGTTTACCTGAAGATTCGAAGGAAGGGATAACAGTGCCGATTTTCAATAGGTGATAAAGATTGTGTGGAAAATGATAGGGGAATTATGATAATGACGATGGTCTATAGAATCTACGCAATGGTACTGAATGAATGAAAGATTAGAAAGAGAAATGGAAGGATGTTGGAGGAAACACAAGTGGGCTTCAGAAAAGAGAGGGGATAATCGACTGTATGTGTTTATTACACAGATTAGTGGAAAAGGTATTGGAAAAAAAGAGTTGAAAGGCTTAAAAGCAGCGTTTGGCAGAATGGAAAGGGAAAAAGTATGGAAGATGATGGAAAATAGGGAAATAGACAAAAAGTTAAAGGACCAGTTCCTGGTTCCAACCTGGGTTCGGGCATTGATATTTTTAAAATGTATGGTGGGTTGGGTTGGTAGAGCAGCCTCGGTTTAAACCCCACCCACTCACAAATAAAGGCAAAGAAATAAGAGAGTAAAAATAGAAGAGAAAGAGTTTTGGACAAATAAAAAAACAAACACATGGATGCCCACTTAACCCAACCTTTATCCTCTACATAAAAGACATGGACAAGATGGAAAGATCATAGAGGGTAGAATGGAGAGGTATTGGAAAGGAAAGGAATGGAGATAAATGTGGAAAAGTCGAAGATGGTAGGATTTGAGAGAGGGGGTGAAAGAAAAAGAAAGAGAGAGAGGGAAGAAAAGAAGAGGCCAGAGAAGTTACATATTTAATTTACCAAATGCAAAGAAATAATGAGGCCAATGCATAAATAACAGAATTACAAAAAAGGGGGTGGTGGCGATGAGAAAAGTGTGGAGAATAGGAGGGAGGGATTTCAAAAATGACTTCATAATAGGAAAACACCTGTTCGATGCAATGGCCAGAGGGGATATCGGGGCGGATGGATTGAGATGAAATTGAAGGGATACAAAGAAGAATGTATACTAGTGGTGGAAACAAAAATGGAGAAGATTAGGATAGCGTCTGGGCGCAAGGCGATATGGTTAGAGTAAAAGAGTGAAAGATGAAGCGATTTGGTGAAAAAGTGCTTGATAAAGTGGATTAACGCAACAGGAATGTGAGAAAATATTATGAAAGAAATGGATACGGACGGGCTAATGCCCAAAGGCGGAGAAGAATAGGGGAAAGGATGGAAAATGAACTGGCTAGTGGCACAAATACGGCAACAAAGAGTGAATAGAGAGAGCACTGAGGAGAGGAAGTAGTACTTACGAGTTTATGATAAGGAAATGGTTACCAAAATACTTAGGAAAGGAAGGAAACGTATTAAAATAATGGCGAAATTCAAATGGAGAGAACGAAGACATGCTATGGAATTGCAAGGAGGTGGGAAGTGCAGGGACAAGCAGGAGTGATGTGCTGGAAGAGGGTGAAAAGGTGTGAAATGGATGAAGCGGATACTAACGAAAAGAAGAAAAGAACTATCATCCCTATCTTAAATTATTGTAAAAGTTTTACCAATAGCCAACGGCGTTAAATAAATTTCATTGTATGAGAAGCTTACGCAAGAATTAGCAGCAGTTAGGGGCAATTTAAGTAAAGCGTTCGATACTGTACCAAACATAATTATTCCAATTATCTTTTCGAGACAAAGTCGGAAACAAAGTCCAACAAAGGTAACAAAAAGCGCCGAGTTAATAAAGTTAGCTAACGCTATGTTAAACCCCATGACGGCGATTTATTTGCATTGTCATCGTTTATTGATTTCATCCAATAAGTGGAGGAATTTGCAAATAATCAAACGGAAACTTTTATTTAAATTTGTTAAAAAATTAAGATTTACAATGATCCATTTTGGTGTGATTGTACATATTATGAAACTACAAAAAAAAATGTGGAAGCTATACAATGGTCATGTAAATCCATACATGTTTATTGCTTAAGGTAAAACGTTAAGCAACTGCTTAAAAATTGTAATACATTAAAAAAATTTAAAGACTGTACAAGGCATATCCCTAGGCATATCCAATAAATTATGTTATGAAAATAAATTGTTTTAAAATCCATTCGTGGGTATTGCCTCGTAACACAACTGTAAATGATAAGTAACGGGCTAATGTAGACCATAGCGGCTATCAATTAGCCGAGATCTCAAAGGAACAGACAGACAGACAGACGACACAAAATTGAGTTTATACGCATTACATTGTGTTACACCAAAAATTGAAAGTGATAAAAGCCACAGTACCAAATACGCTAGGAAACCATAATTATACACAATCATTTAAACAACGAGGGGAGATTAAATTAATGAGTAGCTTGTAGCTGCAGAGCAGAAAATCCTTTAACAAAGGTAACGTACCTTTGTTTGAATATTGAAAGTCGTGTAGTCTTCTCCTTCACTGTTTGGTATCTAAGGATAAAGGGCCAATTAATACATTACAAATCTGTTGGAATTTGCAATGCTGCTCAGAACGTGTTAGTAGACATTAAATATCACTCCTGCAGATTACGCATTTATCCCTTTTTTTGTTACACGCCACTACTTTTATTCAAGCCGAAAACACATTCCTCCTCCGCGCCCCTTTAATTCCTTCCACCAACGCCAACACTGGTTAAACAAAGGTTGACGTAACGGTACATTAGCGGTTAGGGGTGTCTATTTCGTCATTTATGACGTGAATGAGGTGGCGCCGTGATATTAATTTGTCGTATAAGTAATGTGTTTGCAAGAAGAGATGTACATCTCGGAATGCGGAATTCAGATAACAACATTCGAACATTTACATAATTCAGGAATTCTGGGGGAATATGAAACTCCACTCCGAACATTAGGAGAGAAAAATTACAGCCTCCGGCGGCGAATGTGAAAGTGGTTCGCTTGACTGTAGTTTACATAATTGAAAAACGCGCCATGAGAAAGTGACTTTCACTCGATGAGTAATTAATGGGATTTTCAAAAAGCAATTAACGGTTCCGTTTTATACTGATCGGGAATTGAAAGGCTGTTGTGGTTGTGGATGGAACCTTCTTTTCGTTCGTTCCTTTTTACGAATTCCACCCCATCGGAAATGCCCGGACAGATATCTCCCGCTGTTAGTAGAATAATTTTAGAAATGAACTTGTTACTTTTGTGTTAAAAATTTCAGATCCGGGTGCTAGATAAAAACAAACGTAAAAGAAAATTACCTACTTGAAATTCATACTTTGCGTTAAAAAGTAAAACGCGATAACGAAGTACATAAGGGACAACAACATTTTGTGAAACGATCGTTTACGGGATGGTATATAATCTTCCACAAAGTTTATTTTGCTTACTTTTTTATCACTTCCGTGATCTACATCCGCCAGGGCAAAAGTGGCTAAAAATCACTGCAGATGCATAATTTACGACCCTCGCAGCCTTTTGAGAGAATAATTACGTGAGTTGCGTATTTTTATATGATAGATACATATCAGAACCGAAGGTCTCGGGACTTTTGCAAAGCTAAGTAAATTGAAATATGTCTTTTAGTATCAACTTAAATTGCCGTAAAAGGAAATCGAAAAATGAAAGCAATAAGTTATTCGTTAGTCTCAGGAAGCGCTTTTTAATGTCTCTCTCTCTTATTTTATTTCCCGCATTATACTTTTATTTAATATTTTTAGGGCGACTATGCTGCATATTTCATAAGCCAGTTGTCAATCTTCTTTACGAGTTTCCGTCAACCCTCATTTGGGGTGTGTAATTCGGATGCGAATTTATTTACAAAGTAACACATCAAAGAGGCGTTGTCTGAAATTGAAGTTCTTCACGAGACGCGAATTAGGAGAATGTTGATATAAAGAAATACAAACTTTATTTGTAGAATCCTCGCAAGATTGCGAATTTTCCTTGCGGGATAAGTTGATCTAATGGACTAAAAAGATTAGACAAAAAGCTGGGATGTGACGAAACTTTGTCTTCGGGCGGCGTAGTAGAATAAAATAGGAATTAAGGTACATTATAGAATATATAGAGGCTGCGATATTAGAATGTACAAGAATTCTTGCGAGGAGAAAAGTGGGCTGCTTTATGTTTAATAAAGTTTTCGGCCCGTGAATAATATTTCTAGCGCACTAGAGGATTTCGTGAGTGGAATCGCTTTATCAAATAGAAAGCTACACGAGCTTTAAACCATTTATCAATCTTTCCAAAGTTTTTGAATCATTGATTTAAATAACATTTACTCTTGTGCAGAAGGCTACGTGTTCTCCACTACCTCCTATGATAATGTCGATTTTCACCATTTTCCATTTCAATTTAAACTGAAATTGAACAAAATTGGCAATACACGAGAAAATTGCTCCTTTCGCAATTACGGAAAACACGACGTAAAACAACATCGCCAACTTATTACAAATCATTTCCTTTTACTACGAAACGAAATTAAATTCTTACCTAACTGCGAACTGACAATAGGAGTTTATTGTCATTTTCCTCTGACACGGGACAATTGCTATAATCTTTCGCGTTCACCTCTTAAGGTTTTGTTAAGTCTGCGCGCTTTCATTGTCTAATTATCTTAAATTCGCTTTATTTAGCCATTCATTTTCCTTCGCCCTAATAAGATGTTTTAAATTTACTAATTAAATTAGAAAGACAAATGGATGTACCTATATATTTAACCAGGTATTTCAAATGCTATATTTTCATCCAACATTTTGTTAGACTTCAACTTCCTCTTCGGCTTGTTGGTTTGGATTATTATAATAAGTTGGATGTAATTTAGTAATTATATAAGAACAGACAAGATATCTCAAACTTTCCTACCTTTGAATGACAAGAACCGTAGGACATTGGTAATTTTTTATTCATTCGCCAAAATTAGATATTCAAAACGTTGAAAAAATTCAATCTCGCTCTAGAGCTTTATAAAAAGAAACTATGCAATTAAATAGGATCAATTTTGAGTAGGCTTAACGTTTCATCTTTATTGTAACTAGAGCGTCCCTCGCTTAAAGACCTTACACACATCTCATTTACACGCCGAAATATCAATAAAAGAATAGAGAGAGAAACTTTATTTAGTAAGTAGTAGCTTGTTATGATGTTAACAAGTTGCCTATTTTAAGAACCTGGAATGTAAATGATAAACACAGAAATCCCAGAGTAGTTCACAAATACCCACGCAGTAAGCAACCGATTGAAAGCTTCAGTTAAAGGACGTAAATGAAATTCAAAATCGGAAGACACTATGACAACATCATCCAGGTAGACTGGAACATTACGTTGGAGTTCAGGACCGAGGATACTTTCGATGATACGCTGAAAGGTATCCGGAACATTGTTCAAGCCAAACGGCATTCTTCGGAGTTGGTACAGGCCTCGACCAGACACGGTGAATGCAAGGTGGGGCCTAGATGATTCAGCTACTTCTACATGACAACTTGATGTCGAGAGAACTTAAAGATTGCCCTAAAATGGTCGATACGTTAAGAGCCAAAATAGGTTTCAACCTTGCATTTTTTGATAACTTTATGAAACTTTCAGAGGATGTTCTAGACACCCTAAGGTTCAATTTCAGCTATGCCGCCACCCCCGCAACCCCGGGCGGCACTTGCTATAGCGGGATTCTTAAGTGCAGGGTAGCATTTCAATACCCGCCCATAAAATCGGTCAAAAATGTATGTCCAGGGTTTGGTTTGTATTTTCTTACATCTAGGAAGGTTGAAGGGAATTGTCAAATACCCAGGGAGAATTTATTTAGGGTATTTTACGTGGTTTGCCTATTTTTAAGGCGCTTTTAACAGTGCGGACTAGGAATGCAATCCCGCAGCAAAATCTCAATCCCGGTATTTGCGGGATTGTTAGTTGTTAATCCCGCGGGATCCCGGTATTTGCGGGATCTCGCAAAACTTTAAATAAATTGGCAAATAAGCAATTCTGTGCGGTTAACTTCTGTATTAAAATAAATCGCTAATTATCGCAATATTTAACAAAAAAGTACCTTCGGTCTAACTTAGAACTCAAAAAAACCTTACCTGTAAACCACAAAAAGTCTTCTAAAGTGCCTCAAAAATCATAGTACATTTTTAACGAAAAAAGTTTAACAATTATTTAAAAAATAATTCGCCGTTATCAGTTTCATTAACAAAGTAAACAGAGTCGTCCCCTTGGTCGACAAATTCCTCAGTCCCGCAAATCCCTCGATTTATGTGCGGGATTAATCTCGCAAAAATGCTGCGGGATCCCGGTATTTCGGGATCCCGCAATACCGGTAGTCCGGCATTCCCCAGTTTCTAGTCATAACTTTTTATTGAGAAGTCTGATCGAAAAAGTACGAATTGTTTTGGATTCTACGCACCAAGATTAATAAGAAAAGGTGTTTTCCCGAGAAATTTTGGTGCAGTCGATTTTTGGTAAAAAAAGAAGGTTGTACACTGCCTTTTTTTGAGGCCCTCAAAAAAAATTGTCTCAGATCGACCCGGAAAAAAATTTTTCTTATAGAATGTGGCCTGTAGAATCCATAATTTCAAACAGTTCCTAGATTGGGCTACGAGTTCAAAAGTTACAGCCCTTTGAATTTTCTTTCGAAATTGGTTTCTAGTATAGGGAATGCAATCCCGCAGCAAAATCTCAATCCCGGTATTTGCAGGATTGTTAGATGTTAATCCCGCGGGATCCCGGAATTTGCGAGATCTCGCAAAACTTTAAATAAATTGACAAATAAGCAATTCTGTGCGGTTAACTTCTGTATTAAAATAAATCGCAAATTATCACAATATTTAACAAAAAAGTACCTTCGGCGTAACTAAAAAAAAACTTACCTGTAAAGCACAAAAAGTCTTCTAAAGTGCCTCAAAAACCATAGTACATTTTTAACGAAAAAATAATTCGCCGTTATCAGTTTCATTAACAAAGTAAACACAGTCGTCCCCTTGGTCGACAAATTCCTCAGTCCCGCAAATCCCGGGGGATCTCGCTCCATTTATGTGCGGGATTAATCCCGCAAAAATGCTGCGGGATCCCGGTATTTCGGCCTACGGTCTACGGCACTAAAATTATTGAGCCCTATCTTGAGAACACTCGCCTCCGCAGTCGCACAATTCGGTGCAGGTCACATCGGACTTGACAAAGCTGCATCTTTGTGTGCAACCTTTCTTACATCCACATTTTACTAAGATTACAAAAGCTTCTAGAACTGGAGGTTTTAAAATCCAGACAGGCTCCCATTCTTGATCTTCACTCGAGTTTCTCCAACCCCAATCACATGGATCCGGAAGTTGCTGTTGCGCCAAGAGGCAATGTCCCCATACATGTCCTGCGAATGTATGTAGATTAAGTTTGTTTGTTGAATATGGATTCAATTGTAAATTCATCTATTCGCCTACTTACCGCCTCTCTTAAGAGAGGTTGCACACAAAGATGCAGCTGTGCCAAGTCCGACATGCCCTGCACCGAATTGTGCGGCTGCGGAGGCGAGTGTTCTCAAGATAGGATTCAATAATTTTAGTGCCGTAGTTATCGTTAACTTTCCTTTCAGCATTGTAAAGTCTCAATAAGTACTTTAGAGCATAGTTAACTATACATATAATACCTATTCAATAGAGCAGCCAAAAGAGGTCTCCGTCACGATTTTACTGCCCGCACTGTTAAAAGCGCCTTAAAAATAGGTAAACCACGTAAAATACCCTACATAAATTCTCCCTGGGTATTTGACAATTCCCTTCAACCTTCCTAGATGTAAGAAAGTACAAAACAAACCCTGGATATTGGAAAAAAAAAAGGAAAAAGGCCAACGTGTTTCATTCCTCCGACACCCCTGACTACAGGGATACCGGAGGCGGGCTGCTCAGGGCTTCCGGGCCCTCTTCGGCCAGAGAACGGGATTGTAAGGATGGGTAAAGTTAGGGATGGGAACGGAAGGAACGGAGTTAGGATGCTGAGGGGGAGAGTACTGCTCCAGCATTCGCCTCGTAGATTTCAACATAATGCTAGCATTATGCGAAGCTACGTATGTCTGAGGAAAACCCCCTGACAAAACCCCAGACAGAGCAGTCGGCAGCGGGATTCGAACCCACAACCTCCCGAATAGCATCGGTGAGCGCATCCACTGCGCCACGTGCCTCGGTACCCTGGATATTCATTTTTGACCCATTTTATGGGCGGGCATTGAAATGCTACCTTGCACTTAAGAAACCCGCTATAGCAAGTGCCGTCCGGAGTTGCGGGGGTGGCGGCATAGCTGAAATTGAACCTTAGGGTGTCTAGAACATCCTCTGAAAGTTTCATAAAGTTATCACAAAATGCAAGGATGAAACCTATAACTCCCGCACTATAAGGTAATTTTTCAAAGTAAGCGAATTTAACTTCCGATAATCCACACAAAATCGGTACGTGTTGTCCTTCTTGGGAATAAAGCAGACTGGTGAAGCTCAACCGTTTTCTGATGGCCCAATGACACCCTGCTCTAACATTTTGTCAATTTCCTCATTATGATTCTTTTGCTTGATGGGACTAACGGGATAATATCGTTGTTTAACTAGTATCTCGCGTTCACCAACAGTGGTCAACCCTAATTGACTTCCCATCAAACTATTTGAGACTTGCTGTGTTTTGTCGTAAGATGAGGAGGACGTTCGACAATTGAAGAAAGTTGTGCAGTTTGATTGTCACAGTTTTTTACGTTTGAAATATGAAATGTGGAATCCCTAGCGTGATTCATCTTCAAGGGTAGCTGTAAAATATACCATAAGCAAGTTTTTAAGCCAGCCATCGCAACCATTTTAGGTTGCAGGTGTACTCATCCCTTACCAAAACTTTAGGACAACCTCCATTTAATTACCAACAAACTTCAAACTTCGAATTAATCAGACATTGCAAAGTTTTTACTTAATTCACTAATTCTTAATCGGAATTTTAGGACTATAAATAGTCCAGCACAGCTACCCTTAATCCACAGAAAGAATTAGACGTATAACCTCCATAATGTAGTGCTCACTGATGGGAATAAATAAGTACGTACGGTAACGTTGCTAAAAAAGCAGAAATCTACATTAATGACTTAATTAGTCGGTAACTTATTAACAAATTTGTTTATTGTTTAGCAAACCTTTAGTATTGTTGTGCTTGCCGTTTTAATTTTTTGCGCTTAGATAGCACAAGCTCGCTTATTAAAAGGGATGTAATTACACTTCTTTATTGTGTAATTAAACCGAAATCAATGCTTTGGTTTCTGAAATTGGCAGAACGAGTGGAAGTGCAATGTTTTATTATTTTCTGACATTTTCAGACTTTTGAGTTAGTACGCAAATTACCGCATACCCAATTTTACACTTGTTATAAGTATAAAAAGTGTAAAAGATAATCTCTGGACGAGTGGGTTTTGAAGCATTCGTTTTAATCCTTGCTTATAGGTACATATTGCCTGTTGATTTTATTTATTTTTTTAATTTTAATGTCACAAGGCCACATATAATACATAATTGTAATTCTTGATTAGAATTAATTTAGTTTGGCCGAAAAAGAATATTTTAGTTTTTTAACTTTGACAGTTCTTTTCTCGTTTTTTTTTGTAATAAAACCTAGCACAATTTTTGTAATTGGTAGACAGAAAAATAAGGTCTTTCGAATAGCTTAATAAAAATGTTGCTTTTTGAAAAAAAAATCCCTTCCGGCTCGGCCGATCAGGTGTAGGTAGATTTCTATAAAAGTGTCCGCAATTTTGTTTCAATATTGCGGATTTGGATGGTTCACGAACTTGACCGAGATATTTATGAGTTACACCAACCTTTAAAGTTTGGTCGAAATCGGTTCATAACTACGAAAGTTAGAGAAAAGTGATATAATTATAAACCTATAAACATATAAACCTATAAACATATAAACCTATAAACATATAAACCTATAAATCTATAAACATACTGGTACCATTACAATAGGTAGAAGAAATCTACCTAAAAGTTCGATGCCGTTGTGGAGCTTCAAAAAAATTTCTTTTTAATTTCCTTTCTGTAAATCCCTACGCCTAATATACATATCCATAATTTTAACCGGTCGACGGTTACCTCAGAAAATTTTATTCTTTAAAAGTTGCTTGAAATGTAAAACATCAACGTTTGATGAACGTGCACTTGCTCTCTTTATTTTTCATGCGTATACCTAATCTAACTTGCAGTTTGTCTACACTTTATTTATTTTTTTTTTGAGATATGAATTTAATTACATATTTTGTTGTTGTTTAGTTATGTTAAGATTTTGAGTTTTTCTTGTGTTTCTTTCTTTTTCTTTTTTCTTATTACACTAAATAATTGCGCGTTAACTATTAAATATGTATTGTCCTGTAATTGGAATGTCTGTTCTGTTGGGCAATAAATCTCTATTATTATTATTATTATTATTAATGAAATTTTGACACGTCCAAAAAACGGTGATTGCTAAAAATGCACCCCTTAGAAGTAGGAACTCCTTTGATAAATATGTACTTGTGCATAAGGAGTCCCTATCCACAATTTAATAAACGATATTTCAGCTGCTACAGATAGAGGACTCGTTAGTTTGCATTATAAAAACATTCTAAGAAGATTTTAAGGATGAAGGTTCTAAAAATTCTAAAAATATTCAATAGAGGGTTCTAAAAAACACAATTTTAATATTTCTGAAAGTTTTTTTGGCGGATTATCTTCAAAATGGCGATGTCTCAATTTTTTATTGGCTAGTGTCCCTCTTCCTACCAAACCTAGATGATTTTAAAGGTCGTTAATCAATCTCATCTCTTTCCCAGAATAAGCTGAGTCAAAAATTCCACGGTGAGTTTACCTCGTGATGAGCTAAGAATGTGTAACTGTATATACCTATTAAAAAGGACGTAGTTTGACCCGACAGGAGCTTCAAGTCATTAAAGAATTAAAGCCCATTAGAGCCCAACTGCATAAAAGGACGCACATCCCATTGACCTATAAACATCAAAATTATTACTGCACATCACACTACCATTTGTCTTAAAATGACCCTATTTACGTATTTTTGCGAAAAACTTGAATAACTTGAATCAAAAATGAAAGATTCCGTCATAGGATCTGTAGACTTTAAATGAAAGTTCTAAGAAGATTCTAAAGTATTCTAAGCAGATTCCAAGAAGATTCGTAGAGGATTTTGTAGTAGTTGTGTTTCTAATTTGTGAAATAGAAATCCATGTCACTCTGAAACCCAGAAACCTACTAAATTTGCTAACCTGTTTTGCAATGGTCACTACAAAGGATTTCTGAAGCTTAACCTGCAAAGGACGGTGCTATTCTGTAGCTCTTGTAAGACATTAAGCGTGACCAGTAGCAAAATTATGCCCACAGACAATTTTGTACCTTCATATAATTCATTTTCTAAAACAGATTGGTGAGATAGTTATCTAATTTCAATTATTGAATTAATTACCTGCTCTAGCAAAAGCTATACCAATTTAATTACCTAGTCCCTCGCATTCGCCAAGGCTCGTTTCGTAATTCTCATACTCGTGTCTTAATAGCCAACATTAAATGCTGATTGCACAATGTACTAGTAAAGCGTCTGACAATTCCGAATTTAATTTAGAGAAATGAAAAATAGCAAGCTTAGGTAGAAGCGTCATATATTCTAAACGTCATTTTATATCGTGCATTTGAAATAAAAATGACAGATGTCATCAGATTGCACAGTCATTTGTTTCACTTTATCTACCCTTACGGTTAAAGTGATCCCTTTCTCTATCCTTACGGTTAAAGAACGGCCTATTAAAACCTATTAAAATGTAAATTTAACATATGCTATAAAATAAACTGTTATTAATAAGTTAATGATTGTGAGAAATCGCATTAGGGGGAGAAGATGTCGAACAATTCCCAACTAAAAACAATAAATGGTTATTATAATGAACTGACATCGCCTCTAAAACGTTATACGACGAGAGCAGGTGCTTTTTTCGATCAATTGTCCGTAGGGATATAGACTAGAAAATGTTGACAGTCAATTTTCCTATAGTATAGGGCAAATTATAGGCTTTCTATTACATTTGTGATGGATGGACTGTTGAAAAACTGTATGTATCCGAAATAATCTTTACCATAAAATTGATACACACTTATATATAAACAAAACCCTTTAATTAGTATAAGTTGGTACACAACAATTATACATTTACAGCACACCTTTAGTCAATGAATTCGGTCCACTCTCAGATGGTTTCTATTTAGCTATTGTCATTATAAGTGTTGAGCTGTACTGATTGAAACACACTTCAAACACATTCGTAGTGACAATTTCATTTCGAACAATAGCCACTTCCGCGCTTTACTTTTGGATGCGCCATAATCGGGCTTTGTCTTCAACATCCTCTTGCAATTTATGCCTGAAGTTCTGGTAGCCTTTTGAACTAAAATATTCAGGTGATTTTGGGCTACAGTTGCGTTGACAACAAAAATCGCCATACTGTTAGAAAACAAAGCACAATGTAACATAAATATACTACACTATATCACCTTTAATAGTTTTCCAGTGCCGAATAACACAAACCGTGATGTAATTATCGAAATTGGCAGGATGGAAGAAATTTTAAACTGTAGCAGGTAGTAATGAATTTAAAGGTTAAATATCGATAAAGTGTAATTTTGTTTATTGGTTTCTTTGCTTTACTCCGCTACTCTCATTACAAGATTAATTAAGAAAAGTACAGAAACGTTTTCTTTTATTAGACAGCAGGGAGTCTACTCAAGATATCAACGAGTGTTTAATTGTGGTACAATAAATTTAAGGAGCGGATGGCGGTTTTATGTGCAAGGGCCCCGATAGAGGCGGATTGATCGTTACGGGTTCAATGAGTTTATTTTATTTGACATTAAAGTGCTTCCTCGTGACGATAATGTCTAGTTGGTAATTACTTTGTAATCGTTTCGTTACACCGCTTAATTGATTCATTAAGATAAAATATGTCGGGTGCAAAATATTTGGTGATTGAATAACTCATGCAGCGTATTGAACAAATTGATTGGTTGGAGAGTTAAACAAACCTCCTTTCGTGTTTATGAGAGTGGTGCAAATATAATTCTGTAACCGTTTAAGTTGTGTTTAACGAATATTGGGAGTAAGAAATAATTTCAGTGGTAAAAATGAACATAAACTAGACCGTAGAATAATGGTAACAATCTTATTTTTGCTTACTGGTTTTGACCGAACATTTATTATAGAAAGCAAGTGTGCGATTTCTATAAGTTGACTTCTCGAAAAAAAAATAATGTAACATAAGCTGAAGGTTAACACTCCAACGCGTCGTTCGGGTACAATTAGCATAATTCAGAAGCACTTGCAGGGTAGTAAGTTCAAATTTCATCCACTCCATAACATAGACCCTAAGAACTTGCAAGTGGTTTTAATAGTAACGACCCAAAGCCCAGACAAAAAAGAACGGTTTAGTAGTGAACTCAAGTTTCCAATACTGACGAATAACGAACGCGTTGCTACAATTTTTTGTTGGGCCGCCAAGTAAGTTAAATGTGAAAAAAGTTCAGCGTAAACAACTTCGTTCTTTAAAATTCTCTTTATACACTCGTTTATTATTCTCGCTAATTCAATAGTTCAATACCTGTCGAGAGCAGTTCTTTCATTTTTATACTTGGCAGCTTAAATAAAAGCCAGTGTAAATTCTAATTTCTTTTTACATTTTTCTTGACGCAGTATTTCTTCAAACGAGTTTTTTTCTTCAAGACCTTTTATTTTTAACGTGTTCTTTTTTTTCTAATTGAATTATTGTGAGACGGCATTTTCTGCGGTCGTTCCGTTGAAATCTAGATACCAGGTAAGCGTTAACCAAACTCAGAGTTGCTTTTTCCGATATGGAATTCATTCTAAAACGAGCGTGTTTTAAAGGAATGGTAGAAATATACTGTGATATTCATTTAGAAGTAGACATAGGGGTTTGTGTGTATTGTTTTCCGTATACTTTTAAATCACAAAAACTCTTCTGAAGGACGCCTAATTTTATGCAACCAAAATAACTTCTTAAACCAAACGAACGAACATTGATGTGATTAACCTGAAAGGAAAGTCAATCGCGCGGTGGATCTCATTGAAGTCCTAACGCTTTAATGGTATCGTTAGTCGAATTAGATCCAAAATCTAGGAGTTGGCTCAAGGAATTTGTTGAGGAACAGGAGGTCATTGCTGGACCACTTATTTCCTGACCTAATAGCTTTCGAAGCGTCATCGTTAATAAGATGTCGCATTGTTTATCTGGATATTCTAATTCAAGGGCGGCTAAGTTCTCTTTAAACGAATCTAATAATTACTCTAAGGTCGGAGGATATTTGGCGGGATGGTGGTAGTCGAGTCCATTTCACATTTGGAGTTTGCTATATCGTATGCGATTTTATAATTCTCAGAAGTCAAAGGAAGACGCCTAATGAGCGAATATGGTTTCACTTCAACCAATGCTAATAAATAATCATTGTTCGATAGTGGAGATATGCGGTTTATTGTGAACCAAATTGCTAAAATGGCCAATAAATCACCCTAAAATGTGACTAACTGACACGTCACTAGAGTGATCCTACGTGATATGCGTTTTGTTTTCAAACAATTCCAAATAAACGGCTTTGATTTTATAATATTCGGATAAAAAACCCTCTTTTTAACGGTATCTTCAGGTATTGCGAGTAAAGTGGTAACAATATTAGAGTGGTTTTTG
Organism: Photinus pyralis; assembly: GCF_008802855.1. NCBI lineage: Eukaryota > Metazoa > Arthropoda > Insecta > Coleoptera > Lampyridae > Photinus > Photinus pyralis. Next base: position 34,247,206 of record NW_022170249.1, read on the forward strand.
ATGAAATCCTCTTTGATTGTAATAATTAACTTTAGTTCTCTAACAACATTAAATAAAGAATAAATAAAATTGGAAAGAAATTATTCACAGAAGATAATTTTATTACGTAGAAATAAAACAAATTGCAACTAGCTTTCAAAAATGTTATTACTGGAACACATTATAGGGGCCTAATCTCACCAATAGAAACAAGAATTATTAAAGAATATTAAATAGATTTCGAAATTATGCAATGTAATTCAGAATGGCGATCCTTTATAGGTTCTTTGATCTGCAAAACTTCTTCTATTCACTTTTGATATAAAATGCAATCCAATTTTCCTCAGACTTATCGTCTAAGAATTCGATGTACACGCCATGAAAATAAAGCCGTTTGAACTGAATCGTCGAGACCGATTAAAAAAAAGAATTAAATTTCATTAAATTTAATTGCAGTTTTTATTGATTCAAGTTTTGAGTAATCAGATTATAAGTTTTAACGCTTGAAGTTTTAATGTAAAAAGTTTTAAATGAAACTTTATCGAAATTTCATTAATATAATCCTTTGTAAAAGCAAAGGATAACAATGAAGCGTAACCGCGTAATATAAGGACCTCATTACCACTGCATCGATTTAAACTTCAAACACGCTAAGCGTACGCCGTTTGGATAACAACGTTGTCAAAAAGTTGCCTATCAGACAAATTTTATTTACAGTAGAATTCCAATAATACGAGCTTCCAGTCATCTAAATCGATTTTTGGAGGATTGCCTAATTTTAATAGCTTTACTCGATTTTTATTGGTAGTTACGCCGTTACGAGTCAAAAGATGCCCGACAAGTAGAAGGGTCTTTATGTCATTCAAGTAACACTCGAAAAAATACGAAAAATTCTATAAAGAAATTACCAGTTAGCGACTTTCAAGAGGGCAATAACAATATCACGTTTAAAGATTCTAACACTATCAGACGAAGTACTAAAACTAGCCCTTTGCCAGTATCATGCTTTATCTCACTTACTGAAACAGTTTATGAGCAATAAAGCCGCAAAGGCGTACTGTAAGTATAAAATACCTCATTATAAATGGCAGAGAAATTATATTACAAAGGGTGTTTCGCATTCCAATTATAGTACAATTACCGGGCAAAGATGCAGAACACTTTTGGTAGAGAGATAAATTCTATTCGAAACACCGTTTATTCGGGTTACAATTAAATTTAAGTTTTCACGTATACCGAAAGAGAAACGCGGTCCCTTTTCATCACTACTTACGAAGTTTTTGTATAAGTGCAGAAAGCCATTTCCTTATGTATTAGAAAAAGTTTAAAAGCAACGGGATAATTGGACCCAGTTAATCATCTTTGATGGAATCTTATTTAAAAAATCTTACATTCCCCGTGGTGGCTTTACAAACGCTTTCCAAAGATTTTGTAGGCGACGACGCGGCGTGAATTAAAAATTTCGCAGCTAATTAATTATGAAATGTGCGTTTTTGTTAACGTGATGCCTTTCGGTAGTCATTTTTTAATCAAGAAGATGCTCCGGCACTAAGTTTCTTTTGCAGACGTCTTGTGTTCAGTCCTAACGTTCAGGCAGTGATTAATTTTGGTGTCCCTATCAAAAGCGTTTTCGCCATTTAATTAGGGAGATGGAATTGGTCCTATAATTAGAACAGGTAATGGCGGTCGCTGCATCAAAGACTAATTCTTCTGTTGTATCAAGTGCTAATGGTTTCTATCAATTACAAATTACACCCTTCTGAAATATTGACTTATCCGAAACGCACACAATTAGTGATCGGTATTTTATTTACATGATGCTTGAAGGAAATTACTTTTCCGTAAATCTCTCCACATCCACACGAATCAGATGGAAGAGACCGAAGTCGATAGCTATTACATGTCTCAAATTTTGATTTGTGCAAACACAAGGAGTTGTCCAATTATAGAAATTCCAACAGGGGAAAGTAAGGGAATTAGCAGAGTACGGTTGTATAGAAAAATAGCGCCCAGAAAAAAAGAAGTATTTAATTGCTGTATACATATTTAGGCAACTTTTCAATTTTCCGTTCGCATTTCCGTTACGTCATTACTTTCTTTTTTTTTGCTGTAATTTCAAAACCGTAGGGAAAGCCCCGTGAAGTTAGCAGAGGTTTCATCTTTAGTGATTTGGTATCCTAGATAGGCGACTTCTTGGTATAAGAACTTTGATTTGTCAAGTTGTACTTTAAGGTTGAATTGTCTAAGTCTCTCAAAAATGTGTTTTAGTCGTTCGATGTGTTCTTGTTCTGAAAATTATAATGTCGTCGAGGTAAACAACACAAATTTCGTTTTGTAGGCCTCTTAAAACGTTGTCCATAACACGTTGAAATTTGCTTGGCGCATTTTTTAAACCAAAGGCATTCTTTTAAATTCGTAATTTCCATTTTCTGTAGAAAAGGCTGTTTTTTTGTATGTCTGTCGGTTCCATCGATTTGATGAAAGTTTGTCTAAAATATCGTTAATGTTGGGAAGTGGGTATTTGTCGTCGATAGTCTTTTCATTTAATTTTTTTATATATTTTTTTTGGTACTACTTATATCGGCCATACATTTAGATTATTTTTTGTTAGTAATTACTATACCGAGTGTTTGTTAAATGTACGCAAAACGATATATTGCAACGATTAGGGTTTGTTATTAACAGTAAGAAAAAAATGTAATACGTGAACCTATTGTGGGTTTGTTTACGATTCCAAAAAAATGATAGTATATCATTGCCAAGGGAAGATCAGTTAGAATTAGTAGGTTTTTCAGATGCATCTTTCACGGAAAGAGAAGCCTACTATGGAGGAATTAGAGCTAGGGGCCTTTGGTCAGAATGTGAAGAAAGTATTTTGCGTAGGCCCCTGGTTGTGACTGTACCTAATTTTGTTGTACATTTAATTGTTAGATTCTATATTCCAAATCACGTTGTTACTCGGCTGTAAAAATATGAATAGTTAGGGGATACGGAAATTGTGCATAAAATCTGTACAACGGATAGGGACGGAGAAGAATCCTATACCAAAGTGTTACTGAAGACGGAGGGCGGTCCCAGCAGTCATACCACCAGTGGCGTAGCTAGGGTTCTCTGGGCCCAGTGCGGATCCAAATTTCTGGGCCCCCAAAGAAATACGAAATATTTTACGTGCTTTCGTATTAGCAAAATCAGCAATAACAGAATTGAAATCAATCGAATCAGTAACTTCACGCTCAATAAATAAAATTGCAAGGTTTGACAATCTCAAGTTGCTGGCGGGCGTCCGTAACCGAACTCCAAACACGAGTCACAACAAAGCGTGCGTAATATTACAGTTTTGTCGTCGAGTCACATTGCACTCAGTCAGTGCAGCGGTTTTGTCAACTGCATAAAAGTAATGAATAGCGTAGAACATAACAGAATGAATTACGAAGGCCGGCTTGTTTTAGCTCATTTTTGATTAGCTTAAAAATGGTCAGAACTTACAAATTTATTTACCTTTATTTTATTCGTATTGTAACGTGATTTATAAATTCGGGTTCGATTTATATCAATATTTATTAAACAAAACTAAAACACTATAAAAACTGTACAATTTATATCCACTATTTATATTACACACTTCGCAATTTATATCAGATTTTCGCGCTCAATGTTTCGTCCGTACTCGATCTCGTTCAGTAGTAAAACTGACTGCGATGTTCGGTCCGCAACCATTTATACACGCAAGCAATGTAAGTCGAGAACACTCGCGTCATTACCAGATAAGTCTCGAATATTCCTATACAAATCCCGCTATCGCGCGCGTAGAAAATTCCAGAGCGCCAAAGGCGACGTCACGTGTGGAGCGTTTCCGTTACAGTATTTCTGCAAACTATCGATCAACCACAGATTTTCAAAAATCCCGGCCGCGCGGTTACACGGATGAATTATAGGGCCCCTTCATTTCAGGGGCCCGGTGCGGACCGCACCTACCGCACCCCCCTAGCTACGCCACTGCATACCACGACTGTCGTTGGGTCACACAGACGGCTGTTGATGCGATCTAAAAACGTCTGTACCTGGGGGGTGCCACCCCTATTACACCATAGGTTTAGTACCTAAACAGTGTGCCACTAAAATACTATTGAGAAATGGTGTGATTCAATAGCTCCTTTCAATCCGGTATACACTCAAAATAACGCCTTTCATGTCGTCGTTTAACATCTAATTGCTTCAGCTTCCTGCATTCTCTCTCCGGTTAAATCCCGCCCTTTATTTCACAACTCCAGATTAAAATTTTCCCTTTTCAGAAGTGGCTGTAAAAAATAAGAATGGAATATATAATTGAAAACGCAATAGAATAAAGGCAGAGATAAAGTGATAGCGAAAAAATTCCTTTGTTGGGTCTAAAGAGAATATGAAGCTATATTTTTATGAGGAGTTTACACTTTCAAGTTTAGCAATAAATTTCCATCCCCCATTTTTCGACGGCCGCATTTAAGTCCCTTCGTTTACTTCTTGAACAATGTAACACCACAAAAGATATAAACACTCATTTTAGGAGCGAAGAGATAAAAGTTAAGTTTATTTTGACCCGTACCTTCCCTTTTTGTGTAACCTTCCCCGGTAAACGTTTGCCCGTCTCCCTAATTAGTGTTTGTTGAGCCTCTTTTCCACCGGAGTAATCACGAAGCACCGGGATGCCTTGCACTGTAACTCGAACGTCTAATGAAAATGTTCCCAGCAGATGCTGACTGAATATAAAAAAGTTTTTTTTACTGCTCTCCAAATTTATTTTCACGTATTTCCTTTTAAGTAATTACAATATTGGCTTTCGTAAATCGTTTATGCTTTAAATCCCCCTTAATTAATTTTATTTCAATGGTAATGATTTTTCCGCTTTGTTCATAAATAAAGTTACTTGTATGTTATGTTTGCTTACTCGTTAACTATACACTCCTTCGGCGACTGAAGGCACTTTTAAACTTTTCCAATTACTTTCTATTACTCTGCAAAGTTTCGTTGATTGCTTAAATTTCCATAGCAAACATTTACAATTTCGAACTGAAATGAAACAGTTGTGAGAAAAATCACGCCCCTTAAAATGTGAGGCTTTAGTATCAGTGTTGTCAATTTTCCAGTAAACCCTCTACAACTACTTTTGGTTTTTAAATTGTTGCTAAGCGCATATCTTTTCATTTTCATAAACGTTACGTAATTCTATATGATCGATACCTAAAGCTATGTTTCATCATCAAATCGAAATAGTGAATTTGAAAAGGACCACTAATTCTATAGAAGTTTCCTTCCTTTTTCATTGATATGAGTATTATAGTAAACGAAAGAAAAGTGCCCCCTTATGACTTGTTTCCTTGTAACTTGGTACTTTATTAGGACATATCTCATTCTCTTGCAAGCTCGACGATGAATATGTCTGTAGATATTGAGCGAGTCCTTTCTGAAATACACAATGGATTTTTTTAACACGTTACGCCAGTAAAACTAATTAAAATTTTTAGAGCATGTAGTATATTACTAAAGATATCGTTCAACAATACAAAGAATACAAATGGTACACTTTTAGGAGATCACTTTTCTTAAATATACGATAATGACCCCTTTTCTTTTCGGAACAGTGCCCCTTAACCATTGTTGTCAAAGAACGAAATTTATAACTGCTAGCTAATGGGTAATCAATACGGAAGTATTACTTACTTGTCAATATCTGTTAATGGTATTACAAATTTCGTGTCAATATTGATAAATGTGGCGAATGATGGTTGGTGGAATGTAATATGTTTTAATTGTAACGTTCTGTCACAATTTGAGGGTTTATCAACGACGCGGCTTCCATAATGATAAATGATTTGTTCGTATTCCTTATGCTGGCAGAACAAAATTGTTATAATTACATGCTAATTAATTAATATTCCCATTAAAAAAGTACATATTGTACAACTTTGTTTCTAATTGCACCTTACTTCGCTGCTCCTCCACACACCAAATGTGAACACAAGACAAAGAAGAATGGTGTTAAATAATACTAACAAATTAAAAAATCAATAGATCGTGTTTGTTCCAAACTGTTTCCTAATGGTTACTGAAAGGCAATTGCAGAGTAGGTACCTATTGCACTACAAAAGGGATGGTATCCGTCCGTTTGAGGCCTTAACTACTCCCATAGTTTTCAAGATATTTAGTTCATGTTTTGCATTCAGTAGCTTATAGTTCTGGCACCCCAACCAAGAGTATACGAGTATCTTGCAACTTTAAATGTCATTATTAAAATTAACGCAGCGATTGCTTTTTACTTTCCTCACTAGAGTGGAAAATCACATTTTCTTCACCCTTTTTAGAGACGAAAGTAGTTTCAGAAGTAGTTTGCAACTTATTTATTAACCTTTCCATATCCACCTGTCTTTATCAACATTTAGTGAAATTCCATCCTTGTTTCGTAAGGTAATGATGTAATTGATGGAACTTGCATTTACTGTTTTCTAATTCAATTAAATCGATCTTCATTCCCTGCTTGCACTTCCAGCTGTTTTGCTTTGCACAAAGTACGTTTATTCTTTATTCATTCAGTTTATGTTTGAAGGTAGACGCTTTTTCAGTTTTCAACCTACTTTTTTTTAAATTTTTGTACAAAAAGGATAAAGAGGAATTGAGTCAGTGACTTTAGTGTATAGTCGGCCTGTGCTAAAACAAAACTTATTATTGAACTTAAGCTAGAGCTAGAGGTATTAATAGATGAACCAAAATACACAAATTTTGAAAAGGTGTTGAATGATTATATGATAAAAATTTAATTAAACATCATATCCTCAATGTTGATGATTTAGATGCAGATATAAAAAAAATCACTTATAGACGAATAAAACTTTGTTCATCGGAGGTAGAAGACAAATCCGTCTGTAATCTATTTGGCTCAGTTATACTTTAAAGGACATTAGAGTACAATGCAATTATATGACTTATTGTTTCAATCGAGTGCAGAAAAAGGTGAAAATTTTATTTTAAAAGGGTATTCGGTGGATAATTTTAAAGATTCATAAAAAATCAACTCTTAATTCAATTTTCTCGATTAATTTTAGAAACCCTCTTAGAACTGTCAAAGTAGTACGCGAACTTGATGTAAATTTTTGAATGCGACCAGGTTTAGCCTTAATATACCGATTTCTATATAGAAAATGGTTTCCTGTTTGTAAGGGATTACTAATAGAAACCTAATAGAATACCTAAACTTGGTTGTAGGACAATTCGCACCCTAATAATTCGCTCTCGGACATTTCGCACCCGGACATTTCACGCCCGGACTTTTCGCACCAAGGAAAATTCGCACCAAAGATATTTCGCACCCGGACATTTCGCACCCGGACATTTCGCTCCCGGACATTTCGCACCAGGACAATTCGCACCCGGACATTTGGCACCAAAGATATTTCGCACCCGGACGTTTCGCTCCCAGACAATTCGCACCCGGACATTTCGCACCAGAATATTTCGCACCAGAATTTCTCTCCCCTGAGATTTTGATGTCTGGACACTTTCTTGCACCAATTCACAATCAAGGTTTTTTCCTTTGGAAACCTTTTAGCACGTACAAATAATATTGCAATAGGAATATAAAAGTCTAAATAAAATTTTAACAATTATTATTTGTTAATAGCTGCAAGTTAAGTTTCCTAGTTCTCTAACCTTCGATGTCGTCCATTTAAAGGACACATAACGAAATACGCATGTATTGTCTTAAAATAAAATTATAATCATATTTGAACGTAAAACAAATAGATTCTTGAGAGTTTCCGTAAAATTAAAGAGATAAGAACTGTAAATTGATCTTGCTATAAATTATATGGCTATTATTTAAATAATACACTGAAATTGTGAAGATCCATGACTCTCAATGGGGTGCTTAAGAAGCTTCGGAGAAATAACACCAAAATCTACCCATTTATTATTATAACAATTTTTATGGGGAGGTTTTGGTGTTATTTCTCCGAAGCTAAATAATATACGGTGGTGCAGTAGAAACGATACATAGGATATGTAATTTTTTTGGTTTAATTGTTTCATTTCCAGCGCATTCGACGTTGCAGGTACAAGTTTTCTCTTTTTTATACCACTTGCAACTGCATAATTTTGACGCACGATCGCATTAGCTTCTATTACATAGTGATCAGCCCGACATCCTTCCAATAACATAAACAACAGCGCGCCCTGAACTTACTTTTAAAATATTTCGAAAATATCAAATCTAAAAAATTATAGTCTCACCAAATTCAGAGAAGGAAGGCCTTTCCAATGATGTCTTATCTTCCCTGTTGCGCAATTACCAATGCTAAGGGTTTGGCTTTAGTACTAGGTATGCCATACAAAAATTAAAAAGGACGTATATAGGTACTTAATAATTACAAACATTTAAAAGAAAAAATCTTCAATATCGACCTGTTCCTAAAACATTTCAAGATTTTTAAAAGCTTTACTGTTTTGATTATTAACAATCTCTTAAAAAATTGCCAGAATTTTTCCATGTATCTCTTCAAACTATAAAATAAATAAGAGTAAGAAAATCAAAAAGAAACTTCTTTTAAGTTCATTCACTACCATAGTTGTAGCAAAGATAACGCAAAAAAATAAGCAGTTAGTGTAATTTTACTCAGTCACCAATAATCAACATATAGCCATATGTGGACAAAGAAACGTAAAACTGGTTCTAAGAAAACTGGAAACTTACCCTTTCTGAACACCACCACAACACTACCACCAGAAATAAAATTTTTTAAAATTAAAAAAAAGTATACACAAAATCAAAACCCGTGCTCAGATAAATTTTAAAATACCACTCTGTCAAACGTTCAAGAATGAAGATACTATACAGGTGTTAAAGTTCTAATTAGTTGTGGTCATACGTACTTAAACCTGATTTTTCGGAACTAATTACTTTTACCTTGTAATGAACCCTATTCATCTTCCAGAAATAATAGAAAGGATGTCATTACGATATTTCTCTTATTGTTTCTTTATGAAGTGCAATTTGTGTTATCGGGGTCTTTTCAAATTTACCTTTAATTATAATATTATCTTAATTACTTATCCAAATTAGTGCCATCTATGAAATGCATTGTTCTATTGTCATTTATACATACTCGTTTTGTCTAAAATAAATTTAATTCATTTTCTTTGTCACCCTTTTCAACTAAAGAAATAAAGAACAATTTTTTATGTCTTCATTAAGAAATCTGTATGTATTTGAGCGTTAAAATTACTTCCTTTTTCTATTTTCAGCTTGATTTTATAATGTAAATATTTTTAACTTTAGACTTATCACTTTGTTTGTGTACGGTATTATATGTTGATTCTGTTTTAATATTAAGAGCGTCTCAAAAGTAGCGAATATTACACATAATTTTGTAGATATACTATAACTAGGTATAACTATTTGGTATTTAATTACTCCACAAAAGACGTTTCAGTTACCTATTCTTATTTTCTCAAAACGAAAGCGCAGTAGATAAAAATTATGTGTTCTTAAATTGCAGGATTTAACTAATATCAGACTCTTCATACAACTTAAAACAAAACCAGCGTGATTATATTTAAGAAATGGAAATACTTAAGAATCGCGATGTGTTGAAAATGAAAGACCAAATAACTATTATTTGAAACATTTTTCCATGAAGTAGATGTTTACCAAGATGTGCACTACTACATACATTCTGTAAAGGCAATCGTCTAGTAGCCTCTTAAAAATATTTAATTTTAATATACCAAAGATTTACAGAATTATCCGGGTGTGAATTATTAGGGAGCGATTTTTTCGAGTGCGAATTGTCCGGGTGCGAATTATCCAGGAGCGAAATGTCCAAGGTGTGAAATGTCCGAGTGTGAATTATCCAGTTGCTAATTATCCGGGAGTGAAATGTCCAGGGAGCGAAATATCCTGGGAGCGAAATGTCCGGGTGCGAATTATTCCGGTTCCAATTATCCGAGTGCGAATTGTCCGGCCGCGAATTGTCCGCACACGACCTAAATTCGTCATTTTCAGTCTAATTTTCTATACACTTTTGATATCTTTTCACCTTTCGCATATTGCTGGGTAGACATTCAATTTGCAAAAAGACGAGTATTGTAAATTTCACTACTTACGTCATTGATTAGCCTAAATCATTGTGGTAAGCTGTAGGGGATATTTTGTCGTACACCTTAAAATGGCGGAAACTGAAAAATATGTAAGCTGTACCTAACTACATTATGAATATGAGTCAATCGTGTTTAAATTTAGGAGACGTAAAGCTCAAGTTTTACTACAAATAATAGCAAATTCTCGAGCAAATTTTGCTATAGAATTACCTTTTGCTTTCTCTAGGTACCTACATTCTAATAATATTAGCAACCGCGCAGTACGTTGAATTTGTTGTACTCAATTCGCCGTTTCAATTCTAACTTGAATAGGTGCGATCAAACCCTATTTATCTAAATTGAAATTTTGAAGCGTCACGGAAAACTATTTTGAGGTTTCCAAGTGACAGTTTAATTTTAATTTACCTTACATTTAAAGGCAATATAAAGCACGTACTTAATAAATTTGGAAATATTTCGTAAAGAATCTCGAGTAGTGAGGAAGTTATGTTTCATCAATTTAAAATAAATGGGATAGTAAATAAGCGCCTGGAATGTTCGCAAAGCATTTCCTTTTATGTTCGCATTTAGTCTCCCAGTTGGTAACAAATCACCAACAGTTGTGTAGACCTATTCAGGAAAAATAGCAACGAGAAGGGTAACCGGTCGGGAATAAAAAAGAAAAGCAGCTAGTTAAAGATTGTGGCATTACGTCAGTTTATTGTTTCTAAACAGAATTTCCGTAACTGGAACGACCTACATTTAAGGATCTTAAATGCCTTCTTTTTTTTCCGTCTCAGTACTACCCGAGGTACTACCTATATGTGGGGCATGTCAAAGCTACCTTCTCTGAAATCAAGCGTTTATTTAAATTTTCCGTCTTTTTAATCAAAGAAATGGGGAATTATTCGATCCATTAGAGACAGAATGTGGAGAATTCCAAATGAAAAACCGTCAGACAGTTGAATGACGTTTGAACTCGAACGTTTGGGATTGTTGATTGATCGATGGTTTATGGTTTACAACCGGAGCAGAAGGGTGCACGTCATATTGATACTAAAATTGATAAGCTAGTAAGAGATAAGTGCGTAAACAATAGTAGGAGATATTAATTACGGTGGCGTACAAAGAGGGTCGCTTTCGACAAGGTAATGGAAAAACTGTAGAAATACGTTTTCTAATCACGTTTTCTTAACGTGTACGCAAAGTACAGAATACCACAGTGAGCATTACAAAAAGGAAGTGCATTTTTAGTTTGATACTTCCAGGATAATTTGTGTAAATTTCGGGTTTTTGGAGGTTTAATTATAACTCACATTGTGGCCTTTATCTATGCAACCGAAAGGCATGTTTATTTCTCGCACACAAAATAAGAAGTCGCACCGGATGCAACTTTAACTGAAAGTCGGGATGGGGTTAGAATTAATGCTACCCATTTGTAAGACAAGCGATCTTCCTAAAATGTGATATGGGGTATCAAAAATCAACGTAAATCAGGGACGTTATCTTCCAAGCGGGATCTCCTCCTCAAAGATTCGCGCATTTTATGATTTTATCATATTATTTTAAATCTATTAACGGCACTTTAAAACCAATGAAACAAGTGGAGAAACCGCCATATGGCAAGTATGAAGTGGACAGCTAAAGCGTATTTTCTTTTACAAAAGAAAATAAATCTTTAACATACAATTTATGTTTTTAAACTTAACTTGAAACCGTTTGAAAATTAACAAAGTAAAGTATACGTAAAGAAATTTAATCTTTGCAAAAAAATTTGTTTCTCCACACATGCACGGAATCCATGCACGAGGGTGTATTTTTCCTTGCACACATTTTCGCACCCTAGAAAACACAGTTTCCAGTGTATTAGTGTTCAGCCTGTAGAAGCGAGTCTGATGAGCGCTGACAGAGTATTATCCAAAAAGACAACTCCGAAGTATTTGGATTTAAGAGAAAAATAGTACTCAGCCTCCCAACTCGCCAGTCAACAATATGTCACTTAGGACTTCAAAGGTCAAGAGGTCTAATAGAAGATTTTTTAGGGGTGGGTAACCCCAAACGATTGTTAAAATTGTTTACCTACGTAAAAATCATAAATTTTGCTGCCCATAAACGAATTATCGACTACTCTTTACTCATACAAAAACCTTGGGTTTACAGGGGACGTGTAAGTGGTCTAGGCCATATAAACGAGTCTCTTTACTATAAGAGGAACGGCCAACTGAAGAAGACTTCAGCTGAATGATGGAAGAGGACGAAGCATACACTTGGTGGTCTGCTCAGCCTATTCCCCGTACGACTCAGAAGATGCTCCACCAACCAGGGAGCTGGCCGAATTGACAGAGTACTGTCGAAATGGTGGGCTCCCTCGTGGGGCTGGGTGTGAAGCAAACGCTCACCATGTTGCGTGGGGCAGGAACAGGACACGAACTCGAGGGGCAACCACCTTCTGGAGATATTGGATGTTTTAAATCAGAGAACAGCCCCCACATTCGTGGCAGCGCGGAGACAGGAAATTATCGATCTGAGGGCTCCTTTTCACTAGCTTACATGATCACATTATGAGTTGGCGGGTGCCTGATGGGCCGTGGTTTTCGGATCACAGGCACATTCTTTTACAACTACATCTGGCAACCTACTTCTGTGTTTTGGGAAGGGAAGCTGAAGCCACCCTTGGTGCGCGAGCCTCCGGGGTAAGTTCGTCTTACGTTATTTGTAAAAAGGGTTTGTTTTCCTTGTTTTGTTTTCCCGTAGCGTTAGTCAATTCGTCATTTCGTTGCTACCGTCCCATGTGCCGGACTTCTGTTATAGATTTTCGCCACTGACCGCCGCCATTTTCTCGCAAGATCCCTGGCCTTTTCCGCTTCTCCGTTTGAGTATCAGTTATTTCTGAGGCCGTTCTGCAAACTGTTCCTTGATCAGGATCAGGGGTTTTATCTACCTGGTGGCGCCGGAGAGAACCGCCAACGAGAGTACCGCATCGTCTTGCCGACTGCCCAAGTTTGGCCAGCTAAAATAATAATTTTAGACGTAAAATCGATGTTGTGAAGAACTGAGACTATACCCTTGCCTTTAAGGTCGAACGCATAGAAGCTTTCTCGAGAAAAGACTTTTTATTTCATTTTGGATTTGAAGTCTAAGACCGACTACACAATAAAATTGCCTTCTAAAGTCGAGAGGAAGAGGAAAAGTTCAAAACAAAAAGTGCAAGACATATAATAACTATTCAATGCGATGGAACAACCATAAAGTATTCCTAAATTTATGCCCTTGCCCTCAAATAAAAGACTAAACAAGTCCATTGAATCTTCACAAATTCACAAAAACCTTTTGGGCTCTCCCGATGGAAGCCATATTGCGGAGATCCGTGCTCTATGAAAGCGTGTGCGGACAATTCGCGCCCGGACAATTCGCACTGGGACATTTCGCTCCCAGGATATTTCGCACCCGGACCATTCGCACTTGAAAAATTCGCTCCCGGATAATTCGCATCCGGACACTTCGCTCCCGGATAATTCGCACCTGGATAATTCGCACTCGAAAAATTCGCTGCCGAATAATTCACACCCGGATAATTCTGTAAATCTTTGGTTTATAAATATTTTTAAGAGGCTACTAAACGATTGCCTTTACAGAATGTATGTAGTAGTGGACATCTTGGTAAACATTTACTTCATGGGAAAATGTTTCAAATAATAGTTATTTGGTCTTTCATTTTCAACACATCGCGATTCTTTAAGTATTTCCATTTCTTAAATATAATCACGCTGGTTTTTTTTTAAGTTGTATGAAGAGTCTGATATAGTTAAATCCTGTAATTTAAGAACACATAATTTTTATCTACTGCGCTTTCGTTTTGAGAAAATAAGAATAGGTAACTGAAACGTCTTTTGTGGAGTAATTAAATACCAAATAGTTATACCTAGTTATAGTATATCTACAATATTATTATGTGTAATATTCGCTACTTTTGAGACGCTCTTAATATTAAAACAGAATCAACATATAATACCGTACACAAACAAAGTGATAAGTCTAAAGTGAAAAATATTTACATTATAAGATCAAGATGAAAATAGAAAAAGGCAGTAATTTTAACGCTCCCTTACATAAAGATTTCTTAATGAAGACACATAAAAAATTGTTTTTTATTTCTTTAGTTGAAAAGGGTGACAAAGGAAATGAATTAAATTTATTTTAGACAAAACGAGTATGTATAAATGACAATAGAACAATTTCATAGATGGCACTAAATTTGGATAAGTAATTAAGATAATATTATAATTAAAGGTAAATTTGAAAAAACCCCGATAACACAAATTGCACTTCATAAAAAGAGAAATATCGTAATGACATCTTTTCTATTATTTCTGGAAGATGAATAGGGGTTATTACAAGGTAAACGTAATTAGGTCCGAAAAATCAGGTTTAAGTACGTATGACCACAACTAATTAGAACTTTAACGCCTGTATAGTATCTTCATTCTTGAACGTTTGACAGAGTGGTATTTTAAAATTTATCTGAACACGGGTTTTGATTTTGTGTATACTTATTTTTTAATTTTAAAAAATTTTATTTCTGGTGGTAGTGTCTTGGTGGTGTTCAGAAAAGGTAAGTTTCCAGTTTTCTTAGAACCAGAGTTACGTTTCTTTGATCACATATGGCTATATGTTGATTATTGGTGACTGAGTAAAACTGCTTATTTCTTTGCATTATCTTTGCTACAACTATGGTAGTGAATGAACTTAAAAGTTTCTTTTTGATTTTCTTACTCTTATTTATTTTATAGTTTGAAGAGATACCTACATGGAAAAATTCTGGCAATTTTTTAAGAGATTGTTAATAATCAAAACAGTAAAGCCTTTAAAAATCTTGAAACGTTTTAGGAACAGGTCGATATTGATGATTTTTTCTTTTAAATGTTTGTAATTATTAAGTACCTATATACTTCCTTTTTAATTTTTGTATGCAAGGAAGATAGGACATCATTGGAAAGGCTTTCCTTCTCTGAATTTGGTGAGACTATAATTTTTTAGATTTGATATTTTCGAAATATTTTAAAAGTAAGTTGAGGGCGCGCTGTTGTTTATGTCATTGGAAGGATGTCGGGCCGATCACTATGTAATAGAAGCTAATGCGATCGTGCGTTAAAATTATGCAATTGCAAGTGGTATAAAAAACAGAAAACTGGTACCTGCATCGTCGAATGCGCTGCAAATGAAACAACTAAACCAAAAAATTACATATCCGAATTCAGAGATGGGCGACCTTACCAACGATGCATCATTTAAGATTGTAAGGGTTGCACTGTCAGCGATGCGAGACAAAGAGATTAGTGAGCAAGTTTTATTTTAGACACTGTTTGCTTCCATGATCAATTTGACGTGTCAAAGCGATTTTTGAAAATTATTTTAATTTACAGAAATAGCTATGTATGGTTTCTAATGCACCACCGTATATTATTTAGCTTCGGAGAAATAACACCAAAATCTCCCCATTAAAATTGTTATAATAATAAATGGGTAGATTTTGGTGGTATTTCTCCGAAGCTTCTTAAGCACCCCATTGAGAGTCATGGATCTTCACAATTTCAGTATATTATTTAAATAATAGCCATATAATTTATCGCAAGATCAATTTTTTTCACGATATTTATCAACATTTTTTGCTATTTTCGTTACTTTACAGTTCTTATCTCTTTAATTTTACGGAAACTCTCAAGAATCTATTTGCTTTACATTAAAATATGATTATAATTTACTTGAGATTCTTTTAAGACAATACCGACATCGAAGGTTAGAGAACTATGAAACTTAACTTGCAGCTATTAACAAATAATAATTGTTAAAATTTTATTTAGCCTTTTATATTCCTATTGCAATATTATTTGTACGTGATAAAAGGTTTCCAAATGAAAAAAACCTTGATTGTGAATTGGTACAATAAAACTGGGTAAATAGGTTTAAGAAATGTCACGTGACAGTTTTGCTGATAGACCGATACCAGCGTTTAGCAGCATCCATCTACTTGTGAACATGAGTGCATGGACAGTTTACATCACGGATGAGTGTCTTTTTACCTTTTTTTTTTTTTAAATTTTCATTCATGGTACCTTTAGCAAGTGTTCTCATGTTTAATACGAGATTACAATAAAATAAGTACTAAATTCCAGATTTTGAGTGATATGGATGCTATTAAAGTGACCTAATATCTCTACTGCTTTGATATGGTCCATTCCATTTAAAAAGGTACATAGGATTGTACGTATGAATTCTTGCCTCATAAATACTATTAAAAAAATTATTCCTCTACAAATTGTATAGCTATTGTTTAACCAACATAAATATTTAAGTGCCACATTAAAATGCCAAAATCAAGGAAAATATCATCAAAAATGAACTTGTCCCTGAGGCTAAAAGTTGAAATTTGATTTATTACAAAAAGTTGATAATGGATATGAGATTTAGGCGGTGCAAACTATACGGGGCGCGTAACAATGGAGTGCGGTACAACGAAAAGGGGAAAGAGATACATAATCTATAAAGGATACATGTACTTCTTTGCTAAGAACCTTAAACTCCAAAACTGCTCATCATGGCTGTGTCGAGCGAGAAGAGCAAAGAAAGATTCATCGGCTCCTACTTTAACATGCAATGCCAGGATCTGGGTCAACGATGACAAGGTAAGATTAGCTAAACCGAGCACTGATTTTGGAAGTGCAGATGATTTCCAGTTTCAAAGCCCTTAATTGGGTATTTTATTAGTTAGGATATCGTCTTTTGACCTTTTGATTTTTTTATACGTAAGTTTCATCGTTGCTTATACCGTCGTCTAATGTTAGTTTTTAGGTTCGGCCCTCATGCAAAAAATTTAGTTTATCAACCTCTTCAAATTTCAATTTTACTCTGGAACCAACCACGGATATGGTCGTTGGCCTTTCCAGTTTTACCTTTTGGGCTTTTAATTGTTTTCCATCTATTGTAAGTTTTATAGCTATAGTCTCTCCTCAATGATCTCTACCATCTTGTAGATAACCTGAAGATGACCGTTGGTCGAAACATGTAGTGTATCACTTCGTTTTATTAAATTATATGGGAACGGTTTAGAGAACTTTTATTCAATATTAATAAATTATCCCATTTAGAGTTTGAACACAAAATGGACGTCACGATTCCAAATTATACCTTAAATATTGATCCAAATTTTAAATGTAGGTATACGTCTATTACATGCACAAAGTAATAAAACGTGATATTGGTGAGTAATATTGGAGATTTCAAGCTCTGAGTTAATTTAATACTTCACAGCCGACTTTCTATGTTAAAAGTCAACCAGTGGCGTATACAAGGGAGGGGTTTGGGGGTTCAAACCCCCTCCCTTGGGTGATGCGCTCTCGCCTCGGCACTTGCATATTGCGGGGCACCCACAAAAACAGCAATGATGCTACGCGACAAGTCGGGGATATCTTGGATATCGATGGGGAAGCAGCAGTTGGTGAAATGAAAGTTTGGTGGCAATATATTTCTTCCTCGCACAGTTCTCCAAAAAATGCTCTGGACGCACTGAAAATGTGCCATCCAGAAATATTCCCAACAGTGAATATCTTACTAAGAATATTAGTTACCTTATATATTACCTGTGGCAACTGCCACCAGTGAGAGATAATTTTCTACCCTGAGACAGCTCAAAATTTATTTGAGAAATACCATCAGCGAAAATCGCCTCAATGGTCTAGCTTTGTTGAATATTCACAGGCATATTGCTGTAAACATTGAGAAAGTGTTGGATGAACTTGCTCTCAAAAAAATGAAACTTCCACTCCGCCTGTCTATCTTCATATTTACTTCTTTATATATTTATTACTTCATATCTAATATGATACGAAAATATGTTTTGTTTGAGTTTGATATTATATTTATAATTATTATCTATTCAAAATAAATTCTTTGATAATACTTATGAAAATAATCTTCACAAACTGAAGATATCCTTTCGTTCTAAACTAAGTTCCTATGCATATTCCTCCTTCCAGATTAGTTTAGAACCTGAAATCGTAAGTATACTTACAAATGAAGCAAATTCGAGAAGCACTAAAATATATCCTAAACCCCCCCCCCCTCGACGACATTCTGGATACGCTAATGAAGTCAACCATACACAAAATACCCTCTCAGGGGAGCGAAATTCTGGTGCGAATTGTCCGGGTGCGAATTGTCCTGGTGCGAAATGTCCGGGTGCGAATTATTCGGGTGCCAATTGTCCTACAACCCTATGAAAGATGTTCAAACATTTCTCATTCAAAGGAACCAAGTTCATTCATGGAACGCACGGATTTAACATGGTTTGCGTCACCTACAGTTGACTATTGGATTGTAGGATGATTCGCCCCCGAAAATTCGCCCCGGTAAATTCGCCCCTGAAAATTCGCCCCCGGAATATTCGCCCCCAAGAAAACTCGCCCCCAAGTAAATTCGCCCCCGGACTATTCGCCCCAGAAAGATTCGCCCCGAAAAATTCGCCCCCAAGAAAACTCGCCCCCAAGTAAATTCGCCTCCGGACTATTCGCCTCCGTAAGATTCGCCCCGGAAAATTCGCCCCCGGTGATTCCGTTCCCGTAGGATTCGCCCCATAAGATTTATTAATCCTTGGAGGTAATAAGGCCAGCAGTTCATAAAATGAATGTTGTTTAATTTTAATTTTTTTTTGTAATAACTGTGTATATAAAGGGGGTAGAATAATAGCACTCAAATAGCTGTTAACTAAAATATGAATAGGTAATTAAGATAAGGTTGAATAAAGTAAATACAAAAATCTGAAAATCAAACTGACAACAGCAAAAATGGAACTCTTATAGCATCAGTAATCCGTATTGTCATTTTTATACTTACATAATAATAGTAGGACAAAGTATTTACTAAATTTTTGGTAAATGGTCAACGTTCAACATTTTTTGATCTCTAGTGGATACTTTGGACACTTTAAAACTTTTATGGCATTTGCACATTTTTTACCAAAATTCTCAAATTTAAAGCTGATCCGACGGGCTGAATTTGGAACGAGTACAAGAGTACCGTATAGCAGACTAATTACTACTTCACTAATAAATATTTAAGCAAACTTTTTTTTATATTTTAAAGAAATGGGATGTTTCGAGTTAGATTTTTTTAGATTATTTTAATTATGATTTGATACTTCAGCAAACTTCATCAATGTTGGTGTTTTTCAACACAAATTTACATCAAATCTGGGCCAATTTTCAAATGTAAGTCTAAAGAAAGAATCATCCTTTGTTTATACATTGATGCCAAAAACATTTCAATACATCCATAAATGGCTGAGTAATTAGACTCCTTTGTAAACGCAATTTGTTGTAAAATGTATTGTAAACACACGGTTGACGTTGAACCGTTGAATCAGCCTTTTACAGGTGAAAGACGATTGAATATGAACAATTTCGAGTTGTCAGTCTCGCCGTATTGAGTTCCAAATATCGTAATTTTTGCAAATATTTATTTAATTAATTTAAACCAACCTATTACTTCCGAGGGTTAATAAATGTTATGGGGCGAATGCTACGGGGGCGAATTTGTCGGGGCGAATATTCCGGGGGCGAATTTGTCGGGGCGAATATTCCGGGGGCGAATTTGTTGGGGGCGAATTTACTTGGGGCGAATATTCCGGGGGCGAATTTACTTGGGGGCGAATATTCCGGGGGCGAATTTTCGGGGGCGAATTTACCGGGGCGAGTCTTCCGGGGCGAATTTACCGCACACCGACTATTGACTTGAAGGTTTAGGTTTATTTGAAACGAATGATGGACATTATAAAAATATTCATTTTACTCATATTAATATGAATATAGCCCTCTACTGAATATTTTGATATTCTACGCCACAAGAAAGTGTGCACAAAGCTTAGAACTGTGGATCTGCTAATTCGATCGATCACGCTTTCCTTAAAATGTCTCTGTTAAATTTTTTATCACACAATCAACCCACTGTGATCCGAGACCATAAATAAACGACATCGAATTATCATTAATAATAAACGCGGTGACGTTGATATAACCCAAATCCGGCTATAATTTTACAAACCGTCAGCAACGTATCAATCAAACATTCGGCTTCGTATTATAAAAAAATAAGCTTTACGCGGGGTGATTACATTCGTTTTGTTTTACATTATTCCACCTGTTAACCTAATTCCATAATCTAGAAATGCTTTGTTGGCGGTTCTCCTTCGCAAAATACACTCGCCGAGCGGTGTTAATGCAAATAAGTTTGTGTGTTACTTATCCTATTATGTTGTACATTAAGCGAGTTATTAAAAATATTACACTAGCTTCTGAAGTGATTATGTGTATGTAGCATTAAATTCCCGTGCAGTGGTCGCCTTGGTAAAGTTTCCTCGCGTTAAAGCTTCTAAACCATTAGCGAATACTGTTGCCGTTTACCGAACCTGAATGCAGTTTACCGTCAGTACGTTCTTTTTCATTTAGACTGTTCGAAAGTGTCATTTCGAACGACTCTTGTACAGCGAATATGGAGATGTACCTATCTCGGTTACGCTGATGCGTTGTTAGTCAATTAATTCCTACTTTATGCTGTAAGTCCGCGGCGATGAGGATTATCAAAGTTAACCCTAAACTTATAGGCGATGTTCCCATGATACCACTGAAGGGAAATGCCAGAAAGCTTATATAAAATTAAACCCTCGTAGGTTATGACTAAATAGCTAAGACGAAATATTTGCATCAAACCGAGTGAAAACTAGGGAAAATTATCCTATACGCTATCTATACCTACAACATGCTCAAAATTAACGTATAACGCTACAACTAATTTGATTTTCTGTTTGCCGTTATACAAACTAAACTGTATAAGTAAATTGCTTTGACATGGCTCCAATTCTTATTCATGAATGACGCTTAATGTATAATACATTACCCAAAGGTGTTGCGGATATGGACGTAATTTCTTGAGATTATGTGGGATATTTTATGTTCTTCGGCCTACGTCTGAATTCAGGTTTTAGCGAAAATGTTCATTCATGCTATAGATTTTCTATTATTTTTACATTACCTAAGGAAATCTCATTACTCTTCGACGAAGATAAATTCATAACGTAAAATTGACTGTCTGAGATCAATAGGGCTTCCAATACATGAGACGCCGCAGCAGTGCATTGCGGGATTAGTATGCAATAATTACGATCAGCGATAATGCAGTTGTCTGCCTGCGACGTTCATTTTAAGCGCTGTACATATATTAATTTCAGAATAACCTAGGTATCTACAATTTATGTGTTTAAATTGATAATAATCTACGATTAATCCCTTAGTTTCTTTTGAGGAGAAATCCTTTTTCGACAAATTCATGGGTTCATTAATGATCAACTTTATTTTATAAAATATGCATAAGAAATTTTAGGTTTGTATCTACTTTATACGTGTATTTGTCAAATTTGAGAATTTAAATTATTTCTAATTGATAAGGAAATTTCCATTTGAATTTAGATTCCCTTAAAAGTTTTAGCAGAAATATACCTATTTGTCCGTGCTATTTGTAAGAAATGTACAATCAAAATGCATTTGGAATTCATTTTGAAGTTTTGAATTTCTTTTCAAGATATAGTTTGGCGTTCAATGTTTATTTTATTGCCAAGCAACAATAATCAAGGAATTTTGTAGTCACGTTTCAGATCGCAGGAGAGGTTTGCATTAAGAATTCACTAAAAAAAGTAAAATTTTGGAAAGGTTTGAGCCGGTAGATGATGGAAAAAAGTCATCCATTCTATTTTGTACAGTTTCAGTTCAAAATTTCAAAGCTTTTTTAAACAAAGGGAAGTTTCAAACCTCTTTTAAGAAATAGAAAAGTTCTATTTCAAGTAGTGAGGTTTGCTAGCAACATTAAAATGAATTTAAAAAGTAACATCCATATAAAATTTTGTGACTTAGGATATAATGTCTGTAAATAATAGAACATACAATAATAAAAATTAAAATAAGAATTAATTCTAAGACAGGGTGCCATTTTTGGCGACTTTTTTTAAAAACACTTACTGCTTGCTCTCACAATACCACACCCAATTTTTTTCGCAGCCAATTCATGATTGTACTATATGAAGATTTGGAGTTCCATTTCTCAAATAAACGTTCACTCAGAGAGTTCTAAAGTTAGAAGTTACCAATGGAATGAAGGAAGTATGGCGTCACTGACAAGTCTCAATTCCCACGACATCCTAGATCAGCACGTAAAGCAGGCATCTTGAATTAAGGGTTCTCGTAAACAGTTCCACCAAACTAACTCCTTTCGATAGAATCTCTAAATTCATTTTCACCACATCCAGCACATACTGCAGGAATATTAACAGGGGTTCTACGATAGCGAATGGAAAGATACTTTATCTGAATTCTAGTGGTAACAATTCCAGATTGAGACGCTTGAGTGGAATGTACTATCAGTAGCTCTTGAGATGATACGTTAACGTGTAGTCGGTAGATTTTCTAGTATTTTCATTTCAGAAGTAACAATCTTTAATTTTATTTCACCGCTAATTTTTCCAGAATGATGTAATGTAGCTTCATGGGTGTTTAAATTAAAACCAGAACGTGTAGATAATTATTCTAAAAGTATCCTGCATCCGGACAAGGAAGTTTCATAAGCAAGCTCATCCATTACAGGATTAGCTCTACCAAGTTCTTTACTTTTTATCGGCAGAAGAAAAAGATTAGCTTCATCCTCACTCACTTCACCTCCAAGAAAGAATGGAAAAAAGATTGTGCGGATTGCCAAATTTAAGGGGTTCAATAGAATATAAGTTTCAAGTATTATTTTTCCAGATGAAGTACCAATATACGCTCCTAAGATTCTATCTAATGTTCACGAATTACCTACCGCCATGAAAGCGAGGGATCCTTTTTGAGATACTTGCAAGTTATTTGTGAAATTTATGAAAAACATAAAATGACTTCATTTTTAATCTTTACCGCAAGATATTTTTGAGGAAAAACAGTATTGCTCGCGTCCCAAATTACATGACTTAAAAAAAATACAGTCCCATGCAATAAAAAAAGTTATACAATTTTTTAAAAAAGTTGCAATTTAAAACAGTTGCGTAGATCGAAGATGGACACCAAGTATGTACTTGGAAAAACATATCGTGGGATGCAACCTGCAAAGTTTCCTTATTGATCCAGTATTCAATTTTCCACGTGTAATAATAGCATGGTGCTTTAGAGGAATATTTTAAGTAATTTATCCAAATATCCAGGAATGTAATTATAATTCATTACTGTTGACTTTCAGAAAGTTTATGAAGTAGCAATTTTCTTAAAACGTTGCCCACTTCCATGTTTGTAACGGACATGCTGTAATAAGAACATCAACCGTTTATGGAATGATTCAATTTGTAAAGCAGATTATATTAATTTTCGTAACCATGAAACATATTTCTAATATTATTAAAATGTTGGGTTTTCCTTTTTGATTAATTAATATAAATCCTAAACGTCTAACGCTTTGTAATCTGAGAGGGTTGCGCAAAGCCTGAAATTTGATTATAATTATCTTACATTAAATATTTGTTTATGTGATACGAAACTGTTATTGGATTTGAGAGGTTTCCATGACTACCTTCTACGTCTTTAACGGTAAATTAGACATGGATACGGTAATGCACTAACGTAAACACCGGCTGTACCTTAAAATATGTATCCTCTCGTTGCGTTAATTACGTTACGCAGTAGAACCAAATGCAAATTACATCACACTGTGTAAGTAATTTGAGATTTGTTTCAGTTTAAAGTTTAATACTGCAGTAAATCTCTATTTCCAGGAAATCTCTCAGTTGCTTGATTGGGCATCCACAAAAAGATTTTCGGGATGTCTAACAAATTAGTTTTCTCGCGGTCTTGGTAACATAAACTTCTAGCATAGCTCCTGTTTTAAATCAACATTCCTCATGCGATTGCACTTTTTAAGATAATTGGAGCGAGGAGAACATAACCGAAGGGTTCATTTCTTATCGGGTTTAAAAATAAAAAGGAAAGGCTTAACGTTGATTGCTGCCATAAAAACTGAATCTAATTTTGAACACAATCGAGTTGGGAATCTGCACCAATTTTTAAACAGATAGAATTGAAATTGAATTAGATTCATTTCAAAGCAACGAATGTAGTACAATAAATACGGAAGCTTCAATTGTAGTTTTAATTATACCGTCTTACATGTCTAGATGCGGGTTTTGTTACAGACATAGAGTTAATAATACCGAAACCGTTCACAAAGTGTCCGAAAAGACCCGATACTTCAGACTTTAAAAGGAATGGTGCACTGTTGAGGCCCGAGTAATTAATTAACACTTATGCAAATAAACAGAATTGTTGTTGTTCCTAAACTATTACTGTGCTTGTAGTTTAGCTAATTATAAGCTCTATGTAAGTTGGCTTTACTTTGAAGTAATTCTGCATGAATTATCAAAGTACAAACCTGTTAGTCTAATGGTTTTGAATAATAACAATCAACTTTTGTCATGTAATAATTCGAAAATTGCTTAAGCGTCACTCCCTACGCAAAATTACTGTTGTAAGCAGTTAAGTACCGAGAAACCAACGCAAATAAATTTTTACATGTTAACTAATTGACATAACGTTTGGAACTGTGCAGCTTAATACACAAATAGCATGTGTCAGAAGAGCCATCGCTATCTAACACTACTGTGAAAATAACATCCGTTAGGACGTTGTATTTGAAATTGAGACAATACCGGGGAGCACCATAGACCAAAAGATCGCAGTGCAGGAACCAACTGGGAACACCCCTAGTACAATAATTAAAAAAAGGCCTATGTTATAAACAAATCCTGAAAATATTTGGTCTATCTTATTATAAAAAGCACTTTATTTTGTGAAGAAGCATTCCATATTGTCCTAAAGTTTAAAAGCCTCAATTGTGTGTCAGTTTCCACAGAAAACTTAAAATATGAAACGCCGTTATAGGGAGATCCGGAATAGTCCTGTATAGTTCACAATGCATTTAAAACTATAGTTCCCCCTCAGTCCTCACACATATTCAATTCCTGTAAATAGAGAAAGGTATGTTTCAGGGAATTAATTTGTTTTGTACAAAGTACATAGATCATGTAAAATGCACAAGGTTTTACAATAAACCCTTATAGCAAAATTAAATTTGAATTAAACAAGGGTTGGCGAACAACGTACACAACAACGCTTTCCATTGCGTTAATAAGTTATTGTGCAAATGCTTTTTTTTGCAAGATGCACCAGTTGGCAAATCGAAAACCATAACGGAAAACATGCGGTTGTTATCATTTATTAAATTTTCTAACGCATTTCCAGTTGTGACTACATCTATCCGCATTTAATATAAATTATAAATTGAAAACAGAATTACTGTTTTAAAGCTACAAACGGAAAAATACTCGCCATGTTTAAATCCACTCGATAAACAGGCGGAATTGGCGTAGACATAGAATATTCATGCAAATCCATTGCCTTCTGAACTGGAATAATATTTGAATTTATTTGTTACCGTTTACAAAGCATGCGTTCGAAATAGAAATAAAATATCAGAAAGCAGTTTTCATCAGACACGACACTTTTGTGCCTCTTATTGTTTGCCTTAAGAGCGAGCCCATTAAAATCAAGGGTGAAGGACACACGAGAATTTGTATAATGTTTTTCTCATAATTTTTCGTAAGAAATGCGTGCTCCTAATGGATCAGCGAAGAGATACGGTAAAATAATGGAGAATAATATTATAAATACTGGCGCAAAAGGCTTTCCTACTATTTTCAACTGTTAAAAAAAACAATCATCTGCCCGTACTAGTAGAACCATAGTCAACCACTTATTATTCTTTGGCGTAACAGTACTTTAAACTGTATTACATCACCCTCTATGAAGTACTCTTTAAAACTACCATAACAATTGCTCCTTTGGCATCACGAAGGTGTTCTCCAAGTCATTGATTTTCCATTTCTTAGTATGTCAGAAGGAAATAAATTTAGATTCCCAAAATGAGAGCATTGCCGCAGTTTTTAAGTTGCACTGAGATTTTATAAATTTTTTTGTGTTCCTTTACTGAAACTTTTACAAAACGCTCATTTCTTGGTTTACCCAACCGGTTTCACGTTGCAATTTCAAACAGATGTATGGCGTTTGTATAAGTTTACTACAAAGAACTGGTGTTTTTGGTTTGTTTGTAACTTCGTTAGGGTACTGATGAAGTACCTATATGCAGCTGCATCTTAGGATTTGGATTAGAAACCTCTCCTACTTCAGTTTGCCTTTAACACACTATTGAAACATGCATTTTTTGATTTTACAATAAACTTCTAGAGACCATTTTTAAATTTATAGTTTGGGATGCGCCTACCCAAATTCTATGGTACCAAAATCTTATCATCTAGGTCCATTTTAAAACAATATCGCTATTGCTTTACACGTTTTAATCTTACAGTACAAACATTATGTTATTATTCATAAGTAAATAAACAAGCGGGTAAAATTTACAAGCGGATTCCTAAATAACGAATGTGTTTATACGTATACATACCACAAACATTCCGTATTTTCATATTTTGCAGCGATGATTATTCTGAAATGAGAGAACAACATTAATAAAGTAATTATTATCTGCATAGATTTACTTATTGCTTGTATTTTACATACTGCAATGAAATTACTCAATTTTATTGGAATGCGGGAAATAGTTCATGGGTCACTCATCGGCTGACTGACTAATTCCACAAAAAACATTTTCTTTATTACGCAGATATTCTATTTGACCATTAAAGAACAGATTCCTTACTAAACTATTAGCTTAATTACTACGTTTGCTCATTTATAGTACCTACGATGCAATCTCGTTTACTATAAACCACGTATACTTGGGTATGAACTAGGTATGACGGGTATGACTTATTTTCAGAATCGAGTGAGTTAATATTGAGGCAACGTCAGATGTCTCCACTGTAATCTGTCAAATTAATTCAGTATTTTTTGTCTCAATAATTTCACGGCACGAGTAATTTTTACTAAAATGCTAATTTACAGTATCTTCATAATTGTAAAGCTCTTGTAGAAAAAAGATTATAATAAATCGTCGTTCGAAAGTGGAAATTCGAGTCTGAACTCGTTATTAGTGTCGTTGAAATCAACAATAAAGCAAAATTAAAGAAGTGTAGTTTTTGAAGTAATATTACGTAGTGTATTGTGTTCGTATGTCTGTTTAAAAAGAATCGCAATTGACCAGATGTTAAGGATTATTAACTTTAAGGTTGGGTTCGAAATTTGATCCCTTTTTAACATTCCCATAAATTGAATATCTGCCCAAAAGACCACAATTTGAAAATACGACGCGTTAAAGAAAAATCGGCATAGCTACAGACAGCTTGTCAGAAAATGACCCAGTTCACGGCTTCCAACAATAGAAAATTTGAATGGAGCGTGGTAAGGCCAGGGAAGGGTACTCCACGTATTTAATAACGAAATCTTCCATACCAATTTTTTTTAAATTCCTTTTCTTCCTCCTTCATTTTTTGCTGCTTAGATCACACTTACATCCTTATTTCCTTAAGCCTGCGCATATTTGCTACTATGGGATCTTTTTAAACTTAATTACAAATAGGGAATGCAATCCCGCAGTAAAATCTCAATCCCGGTATTTGCGGGATTGTTAGATGTTAATCCCGCGGGATCCCGGTATTTGCGGGATCCAGCAAAACTTTAAATAAATTGGCAAATAAGCAATTCTGTGCGGTTAATTTCTGTATTAAAATAAATCGCTAATTATCACAATATTTAACAAAAAAGTACCTTCGGCCTAACTTAGAACTCAAAAAAACCTTACCTTTAAAGCACAAAAAGTCTTCTACAGTGCCTCAGAAATCATAGTACATTTTTAACGAAAAAAGTTTAACAATTATTTAAAAAATAATTCGCCGTTATCAGTTTCATTAACAAAGTAAACAGAGTCGTCCCCTTGGTCGACAAATTCCTCAGTCCCGCAAATCCCTCGATTTATGTGCGGGATTAATCTCGCAAAAATGCTGCGGGATCCCGGTATTTCGAGATCCCGTAATCCCGGTATTGCATTCCCTAGTTTCTAGTCTATAACTTTTGATTGAGAAGTCTGATCGAAAAAGTACGAATTGTTTTGGATTCTACGCACCAAAATTAATAAGAAAAGTGTTTTCCCGAGAAATTTTGGTGCAGTCGATTTTTGGTAAAAAAGGAAGGTTATACACTGCCTTTTTTTGAGCCCCGAAAAAAAAATTGTCTCAGATCGACCCGGGAAAAAAATTTTCTTATAGAATGTGGCCCGTAGAATCCATAATTTCAAACAGTTCCAAGATTGGGCTACTAGTTCAAAAGTTACAGCCCTTTGAATTTTCTTTCGAAATTGTTTTCTAGTCTATAACTTTTGATTGAGAAGTCTGATCGAAAAAGTACGAATTGTTTTGGATTCTACGCACCAAAAGTAATAAGAAAAAGTGTTTTCCCGAGAAATTTTGGTGTAGTCGATTTTTGGTAAAAAAGGAAGGTTATACACTGCCTTTTTTTGAGGCCCGAAAAAAAAATGTCTCAGATCGACCCGGAAAAAAAATTTTCTTATAGAATGTGGCCTGTAGAATCCATAATTTCAAACAGTTCCAAGATTGGGCTACTAGTTCAAAAGTTACAGCCCTTTGAATTTGCTTTCGAAATTGGTTTCTAGTAGGGAATGCAATCCCGCAGCAAAATATCAATCCCGGTATTTGCGGGATTGTTAGATGTTAATCCCGCGGGATCCCGAAATTTGCGAGATCTCGCAAAACTTTAAATAAATTGGCTAATAAGCAATTCTGTGCGGTTAACTTCTGTATTAAAATAAATGGCTAATTCTCACAATATTTAACAAAAAAGTACCTTCGGACTAACTTAGAACTCAAAAAAACCTTACCTGTAAAGCACAAAAAGTCTTCTAAAGTGCCTCAAAAATCATAGTACATTTTTAACGAAAAAAGTTTAACAATTATTTAAAAAATAACTTCTCCGTTATGCGTTTCATTAACAAAGAAAACAGAGTCGTCCCCTTGGTCAACATATTCCTCAGTCCCGCAAATCCCGCGTGATCCCGCTCCATTTATGTGCGGGATTAATCCCGCAAAAATGCTGCGGGATGGGTTCCCCGTATATTTCGGGATCCCTCGATCCCGTTATTGCATTCCCTAATTACAAACGTTCTCGTCTGAAACTTCTTCGCTAAATTTTAAACATTTTATTTGGCCAGTTTCCTTTTTTATTCTATGTTAAGTTTATTTTTCACCTAATTTCCTTTGTAAACACTCTTTTGCGTGAAAGTCATTGTCTTATAATGATATATGTATTTTTTATTCCATGGTTTGATAACAACTTTCATCTTTATCTTCCCTTCTTGGTAAAGGTATAACGAAGCACCAGCTTTCCTCCTTGAAATTACCAGTTTTGGTGATCACTCTGTGTAGATAAAAGACCTTTTTTACGAAGATTGTCGCTCCGAAAGTATGAGGAGTTGAAGATAGAAGAGTAATAATTGATTTAGTTTCTAGAGTGGTGTTTTAGCCGCCGCTACCACGCTGCATATTAATCCGACGTTTCAAACCGTTCCCGTAAGAATATTTACATTCAATTTACAAATGCTGGAAGCTCTCTTGCCAAAAAAGAAGAAAGGGAATCAATCTTATTCAGTTTTAGGTCCGTTAAATACCCATTAATTGATTTTAGTTTTCTAATGATATTCGAAATCCAGCATTAAAACCGGCAAGGTCGTGCAGGTTACGAAAATATCAATGTGATAGGAGACCCCGCCGTTTGACGTCACACTCAAAAGGCATTGCTGAACTGCCGAGATTTTATTCCAACTATTTGGATAAGTATAATTAACCGTAGGTAACTAGGTGAATGGATTACAGTAAAGCCTCCGATTATGTCGAGATTTTATCCGTTAGGTGTCCCCTTAAAAAACTTGAGATTTGACACCGATCTTGCATTTGGTGGCTTACCGAAACGTAAGTTTAACCGAAACGTAAAAACTTTTGTATTTGGTGGTTTACTTAAACGTAAATTTAACCGAATAGTAAGTTTATTTGTTACCTTTGAGCGTTTTACCGAAATTTAAATTTAACCCAAACGGAAACTCTTTTAACTATTGCATCTTTTTTGCCTTGAATGTTTAACCATATTTAAATCCTTTGCGCTCTGCCTTTTGTTTTGTAACTACCATCATTTTGAACTTTTCCGTACATTTATTTAGGTTTTACTTTTTCCCGCACAGTAACCCCTCCTTTAATTGCACGATAAGCTTTTTGCTACTTTCCATTTCATTAATTATAAGGGGTGAATATTGTCTCGGTTCCTTTATTTGCTTTTCCGTAGAAACCGGTACCGAATCTGATTATTTACTGTTCCCGTTTATGAAAATTGTTGTGCATTCACCAGAATCCGCCCACTGCTTGCCTGTTAGAATTCATGGGATTACCGTTCCTCATTCGAGCTACTTGGAACTTACCATCGCCAACCGCTTCTTGTCCAGAAGCAAGAGAGACCGAAAACTTCTGGTGGCGCCCGAAGCACTCCCATTCCGCCGTTTCCTGTCGCCGCCGTCGTCACCGTCTACAGATTTTGACTTGTAGATTACCTCTGGATTTCCAAAGACTCTTTTTTCCCAAAATGTTATTTCATTTATGCTACTATGAGTACTTGTCAAATGATTAGGGTTTGGGCATTTACGAACGTACCCTTTGATTACTTGATTTCCAATTTGTGTTACACCTTGTAGTCTACAATGCAGTTCCCAATTTAAGGATTATCAAATGAAGTTTAATTTTTTGTTATAACATTACGATGTTGTTTCTCTGCTTGTAAACATTTCTCCATTTATATTTTTTTTTAGTTATCCAAATCGTTTGTCGGACTCTATTTAATTAACGAAGGACTTTCTCTTCCGGTTCAATTTCCTCGGCAAGCTTTATAGTATTTTGCAAATCCTTATTGGTTTATATGCTTCGCATATGCTTCATTCTTTAGTTTTACTTTATGATCCATTTTTATGTTCTTCTTCCGCTTGCCCTTCTTCAAATAACTTCAATAGTACGATTACATAAGAAAGAGCATTTTGAGTCAAGATTTTTCTACCTACCTTCAATTTCTGTTTCTATAACTTAACCTTCAGTAGCTTCTCAAATATTGAACAAAAATGTTTGAGCACAAGAAATCAAAAATAATACTATCAGTATCCTATCTGAGAAACTAATCTTTGAAAAGTAATGTGAGATTTTGCAATAAAAAAACTTATTGTATGCTCCATGACTAGGTGATAAGATAGAATTATAGCAGTTTCGTAGTTTTACATACTCCTATATCGACAACCATCTTGACATCATCAATTTTGCATATTAATGGAGGTACAAATCTCAGAAATCAACGTCTGAAATATATAAAAATGCATACTCATACAACTCATACATCAAGAATTGCACTATCGAGTATAGACTCTTTATGTCTGAAAAGCTTCAGGTATCAGGCGCGATTTTCATTTTCAATGCAAAGGCTGTATCTAAACGTGTTAAGTAGTACAATACAAACCGCTAAGAACTCTCGAAACAGTTTCGGCAAATTAATTATTGTGTTGAAACCAGAGACCGACTCAAAAACGGTGTCGGCCACTCTGAGATTAACCCTTTCAGCGTATTATGAGGGTTGGTGTATAAAAGCCGTAGCTAATCAAACATTTAGGTAAATACTTTCCGCATGCGTTGACATGTTAGCCATTTCAGGTCAAACTTTTTATGTGCAGTTGGTAAATACACTCCGGAGAAATCCTGAGGGGAAATCGTAAACATTGAAAATTTTAACAGGCGAAAAAACTTACTTTCCAAGAAAAGCTCGCGGATATTTTGTATTTTCGTGGTTTAAATGGATCAATCTTAAAATGCGTTTTTAATTGGGAAGTGGTATATCCACCACCCTTTGTCAACTTTTCCAACTTGGAACATTGGCCTGTTCGATCCCGGATTCGAACCAGAAAATCTAATTAGTTGTAGCGCCATCTTTTAGGTCGATTGGTACCGAATAAAGGATGAAGCTGCATAGCAATTATTTTGCTCGTGTGGCACAATACAAGTTAGAATGGTCTACGGACGTTACCATTTAAGAACGTAGAATTACATGCAATAACAATTTCATTCCAGTCGAAATACGTAAAGCTCAAGATACAAAAATTTAAATCGAGGGTTATAATGCTTCCATGCGGCAGTTAAAAGTGCACAATCGTGTTTTTTATTAACTAAGCTGGAATTTCAAGCTATGCAAAAGACACATTTCTTAATGTGCCTCGCCGGAGACATTTAAAACAACCAAGTGAAATTGTAAAAAGTTAAATAAGTTTCTTGCTTCAAGTGTAAAGTTTAAATATTAGATTTCTTTTTGTAATATTTTCCAGAAGAAAATATTTTCGTTTGCCGCCATTCCAGTTTTATTAAATTAAACCGATGGACCATGACAAAGAGGCGCAAATTTCCCCCTTTTGTCCTGTTAAAATTAAAATTTTTCGGTTTCTTGTTGCCGCTTTCTCGAGTATTGGGTTAAATACGGCGAGTTTTTAAATTATTGATCCGTTCACGTTTTAATATCGGAAAATTGCTTCGCAATTATCATATTGAATTTAGCTCGAAGGGTTTATATAAATTTTAAATCTCCCCTCGGTAAATATTTCATACACCGAAACTAGGCATCTGTACTGACTTGGGACGTCTCATTATAATTTAATGCGACCGGTACGAAAGAAAAAAAAGGCAAAAGAAAATCCTTACGGAATCCAGGTGGGCATAATGAAAGTGAGGTTTTGCTTTTACTTTAAGTGACTGAAGATTTATGAAAGTGAATGTTTCAACTCTAACCTAACCCCATTTCTCGTACTTGCGGGGCACTCTCAAACGCCGCAACAGAGGCAAATTTGTTCTTCAATAGTCTAAATGAATTTCGTGGTTTACTTTTACGTCGGGGTAATTTATAAGGATTGTCGCTTTAAAACACACACCTTTGACTTCACAAAATGTGACAGGTGTTATTCCTCTATACCTTTTCACAGAATTAGCGCCAAGAGCTACATGTTTTAGTAAATAAACATAAAATGTCAAATTGGATAACACGGGCACTTATTAAATATACAAAACAGTCTACCTCTGAGCTTCACATGGGGTTCAAATTAGCAGACAATCTTAAATGATCTGTTTTATATTCAAGAGGCTCGAAATCCTTTCCAATCGAATTTCCAAAGTATGCTACTTCAGAAAGCTTTAGGTTTAGGGTGTGGGTATTATTTAAAGTTAGTGGTAAAGTTACTGTCAAGAACATGGATGAAATGAATGTGAGAGGCATAATGATTCAAAAACAATCACAGCCTGAAGTGAAAATCGTGTATCACTCAATTTAATTTATTATTGTAAATGAAAGTAGAATTAAAGATGACACTTCTGAATTTAGCACGAACCCTAGGGCGTATAAATTTAATTTTTAGTGAAATGGTGAATATGAACGTCTGTCAAACAGATGACTTCATTATTATTTGGGTTGCTCCTCCAAGAGCCTTATTTTGTAGGGATAATGTATGTTCGCGGTTCCGAATGGCTGGTGTAATAGCTGATTTTCGAGTATTACTGTGGTGGGTTTTAATATTTCGTCAGGTAAAATTAATGCAGTAAGCATTATTTTATTTAATACAATGAGTTTAAAGTAAAGAAGTAAAGTATCGCTGACTTTGTTTTTTTTTTCTTAGGGGGGGGGGGATATGCATTTACGCACTGAGGGTGGGGCTCCCCCACTAAAACCCCTCCTTAGGCGTCAGCTGCTGAGGCTATTGGCCTTTATTACATATCACAAGGTAAGTTCAAAGTTTTTTAGATTTTATTAAGGAGTCCTATTTCTTTAAAAAATATTAACGTATTTCTACACTTTTCCATTGTTACTCTTTCAGCTGCGAAGTGGTAAAATTAAGACAATTATTGCCTTTGCAGATAACATCCCTTAAATATTGATACATAAATCCTCAGTTTTTGTGAAAATAATTATACAACGTAGTTATTCGGCGTAAAGGATTGCAGCTACATTTCAGGAGTGGTCTGGTCACGTGGTATGTATCCATCTACACGCTTTCCATAGCAGTTTTAATCGATTCTAGAATGGTATTGTCAAACGCCCCTTATACATCTAAAAACGCCCCTAGAGCCACCTCCTTACCGAAGATCGCCCTGTCGCTGAATAAGTTTCTCCATTAGTTATAGGAGAAACCACGTTAGACTGATGGGTCTAAACAACTTGGCTTGGGCGTATGAGTCTCGCCCCGGTTGCGGTAGGAATACGACTTGCTAGCAGGCCGAGGCCATGTTGCAGTAGAACAGGAAATATTCCATCCATCGCTCGGGATTTATACGGTGGAAAGTCTTCACTTTGGCTAAGTTCACTATCTGCCGAACCAAAACCCCCTGAGAAGTGGTTCCGGAGTAATTTATTCACCGCCCTCATTTTCAGTGAAGGTTTTTGATGCCGGAAAGTGTGATTGAAGCAAAAGCTCCAAGGTTCCTGTATAATCCCCCTCAATTTTCTTCAAGGAATCAATTCTGCTCTCTGTTTTTTAAGGCTCTTTGGAGTCTGGCACCTTCTGAAATTTCATCGCTGTACCTCCTCCACGAGTTTCATGCGTTTCTTATGGCCTTGTTGTATTGGGTGAGTGTAATTCGGTATGATCCTGTTTTTGCTTTATTAAAAAGCTTCCTAGTCTGTGCCCGCAATCTAGAGAGTCCCTCGGGCCACCAGGGCACTGTACTTGAGGTTCTCCTTTCTGGCTATGCGAATAGTATTTAGTCTACACATATCATGCTTTCAATATCAGTTAATAAAATCAACGTGGTCGTTTTTTAAGTATTCTTAAGCCTAAGTTGTTTGGCAATATCAATTTACGAAATTGATTGACCCTTAATCTACACATATCATCCCTTAGATAGTCAATAAAATTAATACCTTCCGCCTCACTTTTTGCCAAAGTAATTTCTCAACGTAGTTGTGTAAACTACGTCACGTAGACGTTATTTCGAA
Organism: Photinus pyralis; assembly: GCF_008802855.1. Classification (NCBI taxonomy): domain Eukaryota; kingdom Metazoa; phylum Arthropoda; class Insecta; order Coleoptera; family Lampyridae; genus Photinus; species Photinus pyralis. Next base: position 34,282,425 of record NW_022170249.1, read on the forward strand.
CTTACACCAAAAATAATAACAGGAAATTCTGTATATGAGAATATATAAATTTATTAAGCAAAGCAGGAGGGTCATTTACCAATAAACACAAAGTTGGCTTATTTTACTTGAATTTATATTTCGGTGCTTGCTTTTCCTTTTAGAAATGTTGTGAGTTGTGTTGTTTTCGTTTTAATTCTATCGCTTTGTAATTGCTCAATTTAGATAGTGTTAGAAGTGAGACATAGGTGGTCAGTTGGCCTACTTTATGAAAGGTTTTTATTTATTCGTTTTCGATAAGGAGTGTTTAAACAGGCAAAAGTTAATTAATTTCAAAATTCAGATGTTTCGCATTTCACGTTGGAGAAGTGGGAACGTTCCGCCGTGATTGGTTGATTTATTTAAAAATTCTTAAAAAATGAGGTTATTTTATGGTGGGAGTGGTGTTTCCTTAAATATAAATATAAGAGCGTGGGCATATGTGCACGTAATTTTTTTTACTGGCAGTCAGCATGTTTATGTTAGAACCTAATTGGTCGGTATCGAAATATAGTGTGCTGAAGCGAGTTAACCAAAGTGATGTAGAAAGTTTAACGCGTGTTTTCAAATTACGGAAAAAAGTTTTGAAAAAGCAAGCAGTTATAGTGCACAGCCAGTACACATCAGCGGAGTACCTTTAAACGTTGCAAGTGCTTTAAAGGCCAATTAGGCGTATGTGTTTCTTATAGTATCTGTTATTATACCTGAAATATAATTTAAAAATAAGGGAAAAAAATAACGTTCCATGATTGCCATGGGCAAATGTCGTTTGCTTATAAAACTCGCCGTCATTGTAAATAAAATGACTTCGGTTGAAGAAGGTATAATATCGTCCATTCAGTGGCTGGTTGCAGTAGTAGAAAAAAAGTTGGTAGGTGCAAAATCCAAATCCAGTAAAGCCTATTGTGAAGTATATGAAAAGTTGTTTTTGTGGATGAATAGGAAGCATCTTGCGCATAAAACCTTAAATGCATCGATAATGCTGGCATATATGAAGGAAAGTCGAAGGTATTTAAAGCTTCTATCCATTTGAGCATTTTTCAAAACTTCAAACAATGCTGAGATTAAGAATTCGAACATATTTGGCAGCATAATCTAAATTACAAACAAAGGGATAGGTACAAGCCAAAGAAATATTTTACATTTACAGAGAGCGACCTCAGAGGATTTTTTATTTCAGCCCCAGATGACAGTTTCATAAGTCATATTTGAAGTAAGCAACCTTTAAAGAACTTGTGTGTCAGTGAAATCCGGGCCATTCAACACCTTTAAAGAATTTCAATCGTTACCACACAACCGGCCAAGCATGAGACACTTTCGCGTCACTTAAATGTTCGTATTCACTCATACATATTAATAAAAAATCTGCTTAACAACTTAAATCATCAGAAACCGAATAATTCAATGCGTACATGATGTGCTCGAATCACCAGAACAATCCAAACCTTGTGAATCAATTGATTGGTCCGAAAACAATGACATTCATCTTCGTTTAAATCTACGGAATCACCCAAATCGCCTGCATGACTTCTCTCGGCTTCCTCCAGTGTCTGGATTCAAACCTTCAATCTTGAAGGTGCAAACATCAAGGTTCAATTCTAAATATTCAAGCTTTAAAACGTACTCGTCACAATTTCAAGGTTTAGTGACTACCAGTGTTAGTACTAAAATTAAACGCTGAATTATTAAACATTAAAGGTTCCAAATGACTGTTTCAGACGCAAAATTTTTAAGGTTCATGTTTCAAGGGCAAGTGTTCAAGGTTTAATCCTAAGAATCCATGGCTCAGACTTCAGCATTTAAATTTCAAGCTCCAGATTCGCAATATATGAGCTGAAAACCACAAGCAACAAGATTGAATTTTTAAGCTTAGAGGCTCAAGTTTTCAGGTATAAAATTGGAGTCCCATGTCTCATTCTAAAAGTAAGGATTAAAGAATAAAAATTAAAGTTTCAAGATTAAAGCTTCAAGAATGCAATTTCAAATCATAAAGCGTCAAAAGTTGATGTACAGGGTTCAACATCGAAGCTTCGTAGCTTCAAAATGCATCCTTCCAAATCTATTATAATTTTAGGGATTGGTTGCAACCCCCGAAAGATACATCTTATTTACACAAGTCTACTTCAAGCAGGTTTTTCTAAATTAAAACTATAGAATTAAGCTCCTTTAGCGGCTGCTTCTTCCAATAAACCACATTCTTCGAATATGAAACGAAACATGCAGCCATCAGATTTATAGGACAATAAGTATCTCACGATCAACACGAACTGATAATGGAAAAGGAAGTTAAATCAACTGCAATTGCAGCTCCCGGAAACGCAGAAAATGTGACAGAAGTACGTTTGAACGTTTCTTTTTTGTAAATTGTTATACTTTTAAACTCGAAAAATATTTAACTCAGTAGCGCATGTTATTTTAGAGCACTTGAATTATGTCAGAGGCACCGCAATAAAAACGTCATCAGCAAAGGGGCTCAACTACCTTTGTAGGTGAAATGTGTTATTCCAATGTTACTTCTACTAATGAAGGTGCTCAGTCTTCGCGTAATTTCTTTTTATTTTGCCGAAAGAACGAACCCCTCGGGAAAGAGGTAAATTACTTTGAAAAACATTCGCACTAAAAACGGTAAATTATCCATTAACAAAATTCGGTAGGAAAATGGAAATAATTTAACCCAAAACACGCGTTTCATGCAGTTAACTCATGTTCTTATGCATAAAAGATGAAGAAAACTAACTTTCGCTAACATTTTTCGTGTACTTTAATTTATTTTCGGTACTAAAACGAAGTGTCGTATAAATGTTTTTCTCTTGTATAATTTAAGTAGCGTGTTAAAACTGTATTTATTGGAGTAGTTGAGTTGGTTGTTGATTAAGTGTTATTAAAAGGCAATATGTAGTAAGTGCTCTGGGATGATAGTAATAAATCTACTTCGGGTTAACAAGCGAACTTTAAAGCTAGATTATATTAATTTAAACCTATTTGAATATGAAGTAAACTGGGAAATTATTATGGAGATTATTATTATTGTTAACTAAACTCTAAATACGCCTGCACCTTAACTTACCTATCCCATTCGGTTGCAGCGTTTTAATAAATATTAATGAGCAAAGTGAGCACGGACGCTTTGAGCATATCAATTTATTTCGTTCGCGCATTAAGCCGGTCTTTCTTTGAAACGGATTTTGTGGGGTTAGCTACTTGTGGTTGAACGCAAAGGCCTAAGGACGAGAGGAGAAAACGCATGACTGCACCCTAGCGATTATATTCCCTGTCACATTCTTCTACAGTCCAAAAGAAAACCCGGTTCGATTAACATACAGGTCAACGATAGAATAAATCTTATTACGTCCGATAGGGTTAATGCCGTTTTTGTTCTTTATAAGAATGCATTATATCTTTTGATAGAAAAGTGGCGGGGCCTTATAATAGGGCTACCACATTTAATAGAAAACTTTAAGATACTGCCAAAGCCTGATCCATTATAATAAATTTGATGAGGTCTTTTTGTTTTTCCTGTCATACTACGAGTACAATTTATCTTGTATATTACTCATTTAACATACTTTTACCCATGAATTACGGTATAATACCTGTATCTATAAAACATATACACCGTAGAATATTGAGCTGTCCCTATATTGATGGATGTACAACTTGTGCAAGTAATTTAGTCCAGTCAAATAAGAAAAAATAAAAACATTAATCGGTAGAGATCTGAATTTTGGTACACATATTCATTAGTGTTCCCCATTGGACATACTAAAAGTCCCCGTCAAAATCTGTTGCGCTCGAGGCACCATCTTGGAAAAAAAGAGCACGTGTTCAGTTTCTTGCCTATATATCGGCAACAATTATTGATACGGAAAAATTTGAATTTTCTTTCGAAATTGGTTTCTAGTCTATAACTTTTGTTAGAGAAGTCTAATCGAAAAAGTACGAATTGTTTTTAATTCTACTCCCCAAAATTAATAAGAAAAAGTATTTTCCCGAGAAATTTTGGTGTAGTCGATTTTTGGTAAAAAAAGGAAGGTTATACACTACCTTTTTTGAGCCCCGAAAAAAAAATTGTCTCAGATCGCCCTGTAGAATCCATAATTTCAAACAGTTCGAAGATTGGGCTACTAGTTCAAAAGTTACAGCCCTTTGAATTTTCTTTCGAAATTTGTTTGTAGTCTATAATTTTTGATTGAGAAGTCTAATCGAAAAAGTATGAATTGTTTAGGATTGTACTCTCCAAAATTAATAAGAAAAAGTGTTTTCCCGAGAAATTTTGGTGTAGTCGATTTTTGGTAAGAAGGGACGGTTATACACTGCCTTTTTTTGAGCCCCGAAAAAAAAATTGTCTCAGATCGACCGGGAAAAAAAATTTTCTTATAGAATGTGGCCTGTAGAATCCATAATTTCAAAAAAGTTCCAAGATTGGTCTACTAGATCAAAAGTTACAGCCTTCTGAATTTTTTTTTCGAAATTGGTTTCTAGTCTATAACATTTGATTGAGAAGTCTAATCGAAAAAGTACGAATTGTTTTGGATTCTACTCCTCAAAATTAATAAGAAAAAGTCCCGAGAAATTTTGGTGTAGTCGATTTTTGGTAAAAAAGGAAGGTTATACACTGCCTTTTTTTGAGCCCTGAAAAAAAAATTGCATCAAATCGACCGGGAAAAAAATTTTCTTATAGAATGTGCCCTGTAGAATCCATAATTTCAAACAGTTCGAAGATTGGGTTACTAGTTCAAAAGTTACAGCCCTTTGAATTTTCTTTCGAAATTTGTTTGTAGTCTATAACGTTTGATTGAGAAGTCTAATCGAAAAAGTACGAATTGTTTTGGATTCTACACCCCAAAATTAATAAGAAATAGTGTTTTCCCGAGAAATTTTGGTGTAGTCGATTTTTGGTAGAAAAAGGAAGGTTATACACTGCCTTTTTTTTGGTGCTTTTATAGCTTTCGGTGTAGTCATAAAAAAGACGAACTCATTCCTATAACTGCGATACGGGGCCTAAACGCGTTCTGACGCATTCAACGTGAGATTACAGCTAAAGTATTGGAGATACAAAAAAATGTAAATACTCTTTTTTATAGGGAATTTAGTAAACTATATTGTTCATGTAAACTATTTCTTCGTATCAGTAATAGTTGCCGAGACATGGGCAAAAAACTGGAAAAGTGTACCGTTTTGCAAGATGGCGTCTCGAGCGCAACAGATTTTGACAGGGACTTTTAGTATGTTCAATAGAAAGTCCCAATAAATGTGTATACCAAAATTCAAATCTTTACCGATTAATGTTTTTATTTGTCCAAAATTGCGCTAATTTGACTGGACTAATTGTGTATGTAGCGTCCCACCAAATAATTGAATTTTGTACATGAAAGCTAGAAATGAAGAGACGATCAATGGAAAAATGTTCACGCGTACTATAAACAATGTTTTTACGAGTTATCTACGGATTCGTTTATACCACTTGAGATATTGATGGCTCTACTGTTATTAAGGCAGTCGCATATTGAAAATTAATTCAATTTGTAACTTAAGTAGATTTGTTTTCAATACCCAATAGATTTTGGAATTTTACAGCGAAATCACCGTAAAAACATAAAATGTATAAAACAAATGAGTGTGTGTGTGGAGAAGGGTGAGGGATTTCGTCAAATTCATATATTTCTGAATTTCAAATCAAATATTTCTTATTTCTTTAAAAATAAATTTCTTTCTTGTTTTAAACAGTAATTTTCTATAAAACACAAATATTTTGCTTTTCGGTGTTCGGGTTTCCAACAATAAGCTTCTAAACTCGTATTGTAACCTAGAAGTTAATAATTTCGAATTTTCCATGTGGAGTGAGTTTGAGTTGCCCGTTGTGAATTTTTCAAAATACAACGGTTAAATAATAAAAACCAAAAGACCGTATTTTAGCCGCTTTGCGTACCGAATTTCTTGCCTGTGTGGCAGATTTTTAAAATGTAATTTTTAATCCAGATGGCTGGTTTATAATTCGAGTACAGTTATACTACTAATGAGTGTAGTTCGGTACAAATAATTTTGCAGATGAATATAAATATGAATACCTCCTTAACCTTTGCACGACAGGTTTCAGTATCTAAACGGTATGATCGACACAGGAACACTATTAAATTATGTTTGAGATTGGAAGATTAAACCCTTGCGTGTACAGTAGTTAACCGGCAGAAGTTAAATCGTTCCCAGATTTATTACTAAGTGACTACGTTAGATTGGCAATTCTGATACACCAAATTTAAACTCGTATTATGTAATGGAATTGTCGAAGAAATTCCAATTATTGGCGAGATTTATGGTTTCCTGGTTTCCAAAGAAACTAAATGCTTCCATTATTACTATTTAGGATATTTCCACCTTAGGACTTTGAAAAACTCATAGCACGTTCATTTCGAGCATTGCGTCTAAATGTCCCGCAGTTTACGTTTTACATTAAAATGTGTAACAGACAATTAGTGCCATGAAAGCATTTTTCAAAAATTGTGAACACTTTAAAAGAGCGAAGCGTTATGAATAATAAAAAAGTTTCGAAACAATTCCTTTCGATTTCTCCTCATTTATCCCTCTAACGATCACACTTTTACAACAATGGACGGCTATTAGAACACAATCGATCGGAAAAGGTTTGACAATTATAGATTTTCACTACATTGCCTTTACTACTTCCTCCGACGCTGAATTAACCTGTATATTTTCACGATATTTTACAACCTCTTAAACTTATGATAGATAAATGTCAGTAAAATTTAGGAAACGGGAACATGGCCGTCCATATCCTACTTGTAACATTAATATAAATTTGCTCTTTCTCTATCCTCCATTTTTTCCGATAGCAATGAATCCCTCGGGTGCCGTAATATTTTAACGACGTGGAAAATTTATTTTTATCCATCGAAATAGTAGGTGTTTAAGGTTGAAAAATTGTAAACTTCGTGCGGAATTATAGAAAGTCGTAAATTATAAGTACGGTCAGCGTGTAACAAAAATGACTTATGGACAATTAATTTTCTTTCGTGATGTTGTTTTCTCAATCTTACGGTTTTTAAAGAGATATCAATTTTAAAATTGAGTGGGGTGGTGTAGTTCAATTATTCAAAACAGACGCTATTGCATTTCTCTCATCAGTTTAAATAAATAGGTAAATAAATAAAATGTATTTTTTTCACTACTAGCGTCTGATGACATGATTATTAACCTTTTTTCCACTTGTAAAGTAGGCTTTCTCTGCATTTGTTCAAAGTGGTTAATAATTTTTTATTATTAACTAGTAGTCAATAATGAGAACTGTCACGCTGTCACTTTTAGGAAACACAACCCGAAATTTCGCTCAATGAACGTTTAGACAAGTTCTCTAAAACGAATAATTGCCACCATTCGCAATTTCCAGAGAAATTACATACCTAAAATTATCACATGTTGAAAAAATTCGAACGAAATTACTCTTTGAAAAATCTCAATGACAGAACAAAATACGGCCTGTTTGACTTGTACTTCCACGTACTTGATTGACATGTTAAATTAAGAAACAAACAATTCTGTCCAACCGTTAACTCTCTTATCATTATAATATGTTAATTTAGAGGATTTCAAGTGCTAGTAGTGAAAAAAATAGTATATATACCACGGTAGAGAAGTCTATTATTGCCTTCGCACCTTACACCCTTCGGCGCAAGCGCCTCGAGATGTAATCTTGGTGCTCAGGCAATAATAGTGGACTTCTCTACCTTGATATATAATGTACTATTCTTACCTCTTCTATAGCACTATCAGTGTCTAACCGCGACCGGTCATGTTGTACGAATTACACAAACTAAAAATGAATAACTGTTGTTTAAAATCAATCTCAACTAGTGGGATATTGGTTTCTTTTATATCGACATGTAACACATGTGACATTATCGGTGCATTCTAATATGCCCTCGCTGATATTAAAATCGCTGAAAGGCAAACCTTTTTGATGAGCGCCAGTGTGCGCTTAATTATGTAGAAGTTCAAGCTCAAATTAGAAATGTAATTTTCGTTCCATTATATTCTTTGTACTGGACAGCATCAAAAGGCAATTGTACTGTTGCATTTCCGATATTTACTGACACTCTGGATACACCCACCCCGTAGAGTATTTGGGAGCCATCGCAAGCGATTAAGGGTTTATGGACACTTTTCGCGTTAGGAGACGTGCATTGAAGAACAGATTTTAAGTTCATAACAGTTTTCATGAATTTTTATGGGATTTTAGGCAACGGGCTTCCAAACACCTCGCGGAAACTCATTGGGTGTAATTAGTACACATGGTGTCTCCATTATTATAAGGGTTGATCATTCCAAAATTAGTAAATCTTAATTTTATAAAGGTTTGAAAGTTCATAATAGTACAATTGTCATTAGGTTCTATGTAAGTCTTGACCGGTAAATGAGTTTCGGGAGTCTGAGCGACAACCTGTCGGCGATAACAAGAGATTAAATATCTTAATTATGTGTACCTACGTGATCAAAGCTGCCGATGTTTAATTACGTTTAATTTTATTGGACTCTTACTCTAGTGTTAACGTTAAAGTTCCTTTGAAATCTTAGAATTTAGCTTGCCCGTTAAAAAAAGGGATCAGAATTGAGTCATTTTTCGGTACCGAGGTGAGGATCTGTGCCGGGAAAAGAGCATATAACCCTTTTTGGCTTGAGATCGGTGTTCACAGCATTTAATTTTGCGCCATATAACGTGAGTCAATTCAGGGAAACGCAAATGTAGGTCAAAACTTTCGAGGTTAAATTTAGATTAGGGAGGTTATTATTGTCGTAAGGGTAAAATTAATCTAAGAATCTAATAAAAATTAAGAAGAGGTGAATTTTTGGGACACGTATGATAAGGAAATGAAAGAATTGAGAGAGGAAAGGAAGAAGGCTCCACGAGGAGTGGAATGTGAAAAAAAAGCGTTGAGGTGGAGAAGGGACGCACTTGAGAGGTTGAATAGGAAATGGTATCCGCAGGCTGAGATATTGAATGTAGAGGAAGAAAAAAGGGCCAAGCTAAAGCAGCAAAGCCACGAGAAACGAAGAATTTGAATGGAAACATGTAGAAGGCAGAATTAGAGGAGAAGAAAGCACAGTTCTTGAAAAGAAAGAAAAATGTGAGACATTAAACAATTTTTTGTAATTGAGGAACTGTTTGAAATTATGGATTCTAAAAAAAAATTTAATTTAAATTTCTCGGGAAAACACTTTTTCTTATTATTTTGGTGCGTAGAATCCAAAACAATTCGTACTTTTTCGATCAGACTTCTCAATCAAAAGTTATAGACCAGAAACCAATTTCGAAAGAAAATTCAAAGGGCTGTAACTTTTGAACTAGTAGCCCAATCTTGGAACTGTTTGAAATTATGGGTTCTACAGGCCACATTCTATAAGAAATTTTTTTTTCCGGGTCGATCGGACAATTTTTTTTTCGGGCCTCAAAAAAAGGCAGTGTATAAACTTCCTTTTTTACCAAAAATCGACTACACCAAAATTTTTCGGGAAAACACTTTTTCTTATTAATTTTGGTGCGTAGAATCCAAAACAATTCGTACTTTTTCGATTAGACTTCTCAATCAAAAGTTATAAACTAGAAACCAATTTCGAAAGAAAATTCAAAGGGCTGTAACTTTTGAACTAGTAGCTCAATCTTGGAACTGTTTGAAATTATGGATTCTACGGGCCACATTCTATAAGAAAATGTTTTTTCCCGGTCGATCTCAGACAATTTTTTTTCCGGCCTCAAAAAAAGGCAGTACTTTTAAGTTATTCAAATATTTGAGAACAATTTAGAAATGTTTAGGGAAAGTTTCTATTGTCACAAAATCAAATATAAAAATCCGATACATCTGAATACCGAACTCGATAGTCTACGTAACTTAAAAACAATAGGGACCTTTCTCATATCCTTAAGACCATGTGTACCAATTTTCAAAGCGATCGCACGTTTCTAAACAAGTTATCATGCACACGGACAAACGGATGGTCAAAAATGGATCTGTTCCAAAATTGCTACGATTAATTTCAGAAAGGCGTACGTATCATGTGCACGACGTACGATCGCTTTGAAAACTGGTACACGTATTCTTAAGGATATAACTGGTATTAGAAAGGCGCTAGTGGGTACCTCCTATATAATAATATAATAATAATACTACGCTTTTACTCCCCTTAAATTTGTATATAACAATAGAAATATAAAAAAAGCTAACCCCATACAAAGTACAACTTGATTTTTTAAGTAGTATTAAGCCTTTTATCTAGTATATTATTTTAAATTTTTAATGTATTTGAGTGACAAGTATTTGAATACTTTTTACTGTATTAGAATACTTTTGAAAGTATTCGAATACTTTTTATAGTATTCGAATACCTTTGAAAGTATTCGAATACATTCTAAAGTATTTGAATACTTTTCAATGTATCTGTATCTAGTATTCGCTTGTGCTGGACGTAAAAGTATTTAGTATTCAAATATCTTTGATTTGTGTAAAGTATTTACTATTTAGTATTCAAATACTTTTTTGAAGTATTCTGCCCAGCTCTGCTGTCCGTCCGTCCGTGTACCTACATGATAACTCGCGAACGGTTTCGAATTTTCCAATTCTGTCTTCAGTTACAGGTAGACAACGGGACTAACTGATTAAATTTTGGTCGATACTCGTCAAACGAAGCGCGATTAAGCATCATAGGAACCGAAGTGGGGTAGCTGACCAACCCCGACTGTTATAACCTTAGTTAGTTTACGTAATTTACCGCCAATTTCCTTAAAATGCCATATATTTCACGAGGATTACCTGGAAGGACAATGCTACTAAAATCATGGAAGAAAAGTTTAAGCGACAAAATTACGGACTATGTTTTTCTTTTATCATAGTCCATGGCTACTTAGACTAAAAACTCGTGAATCTTTATAATTAATTTTTTCGCGTACAAGAAGAGGTAGAATAATCGTTTCACATGATTTAGATGCAGAATTTATATTTCTATAACTTTTATTTGAAGTATTTTTGCGTAAAATAATTAGGAAACGTTTGCGCAAAGAAAAAGTAATTTCCCATGTTAAACGCCTATGTTCCATTTTTTGATTTACACCCTGTACATAATATATGAATAATAATAATAATTATTACAATTAATAGTTACAAATGATACAACATATACTATAATCAGAGATTCACCTCTGAAGCAAACCACATTATCACGAAATAGAAATTATAGTTTTACACCCAACTATAATGCATGATGATGGGCGTGAGAGGTACTCGTTTTAGGAATTATTAACGTCCTTTGGTTGCTTCTTGTATGTTGATTATGGGCAAGAACTTTATATGTATACCATATATTTGCGCACGAAAGTAAAAGTAGCAATCTTTTCCAGATGCCATTGTTGAATTGTATTAATCCCGATTCAACAAACAGAAGATTGGTAGGTAGCGATAGTCTTTACCCATAAATATTTGTAAACGAATATTTATCTACTTTGACGAAGAAAACTATTTGTAAAACATAAAAATTTTGTATACACCACGGGTATAAACTGTTGTTTATACTCTCGGGAGACTAAAAAGCTCTCGGACCATAGGCCCTCGAGCTTTTTAACTCGTCGCCCTTAATACATAAATAACTATATATTATAATCCTTTTTTATACAATATCGAATTGATGCAAATAACAATCTGCTATCTACTGGAACAATATGTAAGTTATGGCAAGACAACAGTGCAAAAAGCGTAAAAAAATTAAACCCTAGGGTGGCAGGTAGCATACTGGTATTGATGAGAACAATATCATCTTATAACTATTTAAGATATGTGGTTTTACATGCCGGAAACATGCATTGTTTTATTACTGGAGCACCTTTAGCTTTTGCTGCAGAAACAAATGATTACTATATGGGGAAATAAACAAGGACAGTTTTCTTAAGTGGTTCGGAGATCATTTTCTACCAAATTTAGGATAACCATCGCTGATTATTATGGACAATGTAACAGTATCTTACAGGAAAACTTGCCAAACTCTTCTTGGAGTAAAGCACAACGATAACTATAACACAAAAATGTTAAGTTTCAAAATGATGATGATACATTAAAAGTGGAAATTCTGGAGAGTGTTGCAAGGTTTGTAGGTACCCTAAAATGCCATGCTGCATGGTTAATTCGTAGTAATACTTTTAGGTTCGAGACTAAAAATTAGTTGTTTCAGAATCAAACCTTCAAAACAGTATGCTGCTAATGAGATGGTATTAGGAAATAGATATGCGGTAGTAGGTACGGTTGCCTCCATACCATTGCGTGTTCAATTCCGTCGAAAGTATATGGCGAATTTGCAAACAACATTATAACCATAACCAACACATTGGCGAGAAAGGCTCTGGCAGAGAACTTTGTTTAGATATGTGGCAACAAAGTTACTGATGCACGTTACACCCGATATGTGGTAACGCACTGTAGAGCATAGTGATTTTAGATTGGTGGCACAGAGAAGTGAAATTTGAACGAGAAGATGATTCAGATGAAAATTAAATTTGAAAATTACTGTTTGCGCATGCTGTATGTTGTATTTATGAAGGTATTCAATGAAATTTCTAATGTAGACAATGCGCAATTTACGAAAGTATTTAAAAAGAGTTTCATATGATGTAGACACGTCGAATAAAAGTAAGACTAATGCCCATTTCAAAATTTGTTTGAATTTGTATACGCTCCACTAGACTTCGACGATAGGCGGTTCATTTGAAAAAGAATGGGGTAAGGATCTCGTGCCTATAGAGGATCCTAGCATTAATATTATTAGGAGGAAAATACGCTCTCGTCATTTATGTTTGCATAATGACTTTTTTAACTTGTTTTTTCTATATTCCTGTTTTTCAAATAAATTACCTACGTATTTTTTGTATAGGTATGTGCTCATCTTACGAAAATAGCTCAACCCATTTTAAACGACAACTCTAATTAAAAAATATTGCAAATTTTGGATCAGCGTTCATCAAACTTTTTGTGGAGAGGTATTGTCTCAATAGAGACGTCGCCATTATGAAGAACATTTTGAATACGTAACTGAGCCACTTAATTAACCTGGTTATCCATGGTTCATTTATAAGTTGCCATTAAGGTATACTTTAAAACTTTTAAAGTATACCTTAGTTGCCATGACCAAAACAGATTTACTTTACAGATATGTATTTGGTGGTTGCCAAACTGACAATTAAATGCTGCTTGTTTAGTAGAGCAGAATGGCTACATATACAACTACTTTTAACATTAAACCATATCCAAGAACATATATCTAAATAGTAATATGCTTCGCCACCACAGGGTTTTCAAAGCGAATCTTTGCAGTATATTCAAGAAGCTCATTCGACGCTACTTTAATATAGCATAGAGAAATGTAATTGTATGTTCTAAGTCAGTGTCAATCAATAGAAATTGGATCAGAAGTATTCCCTGGTTATTGTTACTTCGAACAAATGAGATACTTGCTTTAGAGCTTTGATTGTTTAGTCTATATTCAAAGCTTCACGGAAACCAACGCAAATCACAAAGAAAGTAACGCAAATCCGTATACAAGGCAATGGGTTACGAATTACTTCTCGAATTAGTGAATAAAATAATTACAAAGCATCCCATTCTATTGTTTTGAATACTTATTACACGAAATTTCGAAATATGTATGGGATTCGAATACCTAAAGTATGGAACATGTTATTTACGCTCCAAAAAACCAATAAGTATAGCTACATATACCAATGGAAAATTTGGAACTTCCCTCAGGAGTGCTGTCATTTATTACTAAAATTTGCTTCTAATGAGTTCCTCCAAATATCAAAGCTTTGAATATTAGTATAGGTACCTACTTTATAATAAAAGCACTAAACAAAATTGTCTAACTATTTTAATATGCTTTTCTCTACTGCCAGAGCTGTAAAAGTTTAAGTTCTCGGTTGTAAAACGCTTGTAATATATTCCTGTTGAAAAAAGAATGATCACTTAACGAAATGCTGAAAAACGATTTTACTGCACATGAAAATGTGGCAAACGTATTTGGAAATGGGTGCAATTACATTGTTACGGTACTATACCTACTTGCACACGTGTCTAACATACAACCTAATGTTATAACCCTTTATATGTCTATAAATTAAATTAAATTCCTTGCAAGTTTCACCTGAAGAGTGAATAGAACGTTAACAATAGCGTTATTAAGCATAATTACGTTTCGACCGCATTTACGCGTTGAAGCGTACACACCTGTTAATACTACTCGTAATACTCGTATATAAATTAATTATTGATGAGGGTAAGCTCGATGACATTCGGTTATTGCCAGATCTACTAATTAAGTAGGTACCTTATCAAATTGGACAACAAAAAAACAACTCACCAACTTAATTCAAAAACACGCATGGCACACGCATCTCAATTACTCTTGTTCTGTTTATTAAAACGGACTTTATCAACACAGTACTCAGTTCTTGCTACAACTAAAAATTCAGTGGATCGTTATCGTACAACCGGTGGTTGGTCGAACGTACGGGGACGTCCTGGTGGCGGAGAGACGCTTGAAGGCGTCTAGGCGACAGGCGTCTGTCCCGACCATCGCATGCGCAACTAAACGAAACGGAAAATCGGAAGATCATAAAAAGGTTCACGACCAGATGTAAATTTGAATAACTTTCCATTACATTATTTCCGCGGGTCGCGTGATTGGATATGATCTAGTTATGATTTATTAGACAAAATGACCCGTTTCGAATAATTTTCGGTTGTTAAAATGGGTAATAGGTATCGTTCTCTAGTTTTTTTATTGACTTATAAATTAGTATCAAAGATGCAAATATGTTATAGAGTGTCTTGTAAGTTTTTTTTTGAAATTGCGCTTATAAGCAGTCTATGCGACTACTACCGCCATCTGTGACTTGTTAACGCTATTTCAAAAGCGTACCATTCAAGACCACTAACAGATAGCAAATTTTAATTTTTAGTCGAAATGTGCTAGACTGTAAAATATAAATTCAATTAGGCTCGAAGAACCAATTTTTGAATAATGTCTGTGATGGAGATGGACGATGGTTCAGATAAATACGTTAACGAAAGATATATATACTTACTGAACTGAAAGGCTGGTAGCTACCCATCTTATAACGACTCAAAACGGGGTGATATTGACTAAGTGGATTGATAAAGACCCTAAACGTTCCCCATACTTCTTTTAATTATTTCAGGTATTAAAATAAAGGCATTAGGTGACAGCGACTATAGTTTAGACCCGAAGGTCATTATCAAGCTTAAGTTTAAGAGAACATGTAAAGGTGGTTGAAAATTACACTTTAAAATGGTACCTACATTTTGGTTATCAATATGAGGAAAGATTACTAATTTAGAACATGGGAAACAATAACAATATTAACAATTTAAAAAACTTTTTGATAATAAAATGAACCATGCATGGAAAAGGAAAAATCTTACCTTTATAAGGCTGTCCTTCTTGAATCTGAAACAAAACACCAATTTAAGTAAAAAAAAAAAAAAGGATGAAATACGTGGAGTTTTAAATTGATTACCAAAATTTTAGTAAAATGGATCCACAATAACAAAGCCAATTTCCTAGAAGATAAGGAAAGATAAATGGACAAACCAAATATGTACCCCCAGCATTATTTTTCATCTAATACAAACGTTGAATTCAAAAAAAATCTATGCAGTATATTTATTAAGAAGTAGACATTAGCTATTTGTACAACTAGTTTTGAAAGTGATACTTTTTTTCATGAATTTGCAGTTTGAGTAATGAGGGCGAAGTTGTGCTTTTCATATTACCTACCTGTTCTGTGAAATCAAGAAAATGAATAGGTACTTTCTGAATGTTTTACAAGAAATCAAAAATGAGGGATTAAAATTACCTAATAATGCACAAAAATTAGGGATTAGATTCAATAAAAAAGTGTCGGCATTGGAAAAAGGAATTTACATGTATTGTTTTTCCCTATCTACTTTTAAAAGGCACGGCGCCTAATTTTATGCAACCAAAATAACTCCTATTTTCATTTTCCTTCGTGTGCGATGTATTCTAAAGAAAAGTTAGTATAATGCCGGTGACAGTTTAAGGAGCTTAAGAAGTGAACTTGCATAAAATTAGGGCCACCCATCAGAAAAGATTTTGTCTTTTAAAACTACGCATAGGGAAAGATAATACCTAGATGTAAATCCCTACATTTACTTCTGTAGCTAGTTCAGTTCCCCGCCATTGGCGTTATTTCCCAAATATATTGAAGTATATGTAGATCACTTTATATTAAATAAGGCATTTACAAATTCTGGATTTTTCAGTAAAAGCCAAGGGGCGATGTGAGGAGTTAAATAGGAAGTGATATTATCTGCTATCTGCTACTCGCTTCTAACAGGAACCTTTTACACTCGCCTTTTCAGCATTTTAAATTAATAGCGCTATGGTTGGTAGAAATTAATTCCTTTCGTTGAGACCTTTATTTAGAGTACGCATGCAAGGATAAACTAGTTTCAGCCCCCTCCCTCCCTCTCCACCCGTACTTCTGATAAGAGGACAGAAAGAACAGGAAGTACGTTGTACAAAACGCAAAAAAGAGTCGACGGGAAAGTTAAATTTGTACAGAACCAATTTATTTCGAGAGACCTTTCATTAGATACCATGAAGGGTAGAACATGCCCCCCCCCCCCCATTTCTAAAGTTTAACTTAGCACCATTAAAAAGCATGCGTATCGCGTATGCAAAATCTGAGATCAATTCGTTGTCGTATGTAAAAGCTATGCACGTTTTACTTTCAAAAACAGCATCTCAGGAAATATTTCGTGGGGAGGGCCCCCTATTAGACAGCTAAATTTGATGACCGTCTGGCAGACCTTCAAGTTATAGGCTACCTACTGCAAAAAATTCCTGGATTCTAGGACCATTACCATAGAAGTAGTTCAAAACGGTAGAAGTGGGACCGGGCGGACGGACGAACGAACGGACGGACAAAACGCAAACAATTAGCACATTTTTCTTCTTAATTCTTAAAAAATGCGCTAAAAAAGTACATTTCTTATGCTGCAGAGACCTGTGGGAGACCTGTATCCTGTATCTATCAAATAAGTTCTCCATCCAGTGTCGAGATCTCGTCCTTCTCACGTACGGACGGAAAACCCTGTAATAGTGCAGTTTTCAAGAGATAAAGTGCGCTATTACGGAGATTTCCGTCCGTACGTGAGAAGGACGAAATCTCGACACTGGATGGAGAATCATATAGAAATTATTTTAATAGCAATAACCTTCATGTAAAGGGTTGATGCAAAAAGACATGTTATCGCTTTCTACCCTTCACAAAAGGGAATTCTTTTACAAAAATTAAATCAATTTCTTCCTAGTGAAAAGTTACCTGAAGACATGAGGGACGTCGTACGGAGTGATATTTTGCTTTCCCCCTTCAGATACCTAGGAAACTTTTGTACAAAAATCATCGTTTCAAGAACAGTCTTGTTTTTTGTTCTCCGCACATTACAAAAGAAGCCTTCCAAAACTTAACTTTTTAGTCATTGGTTAAATGAAGAGAAAAACGATTGGGTACTGTTTGAAAAAAGTTCCTTTTTCTCCAAAATTTCAAAGAAATTGCACTTTCCAGAGAAAGGGTAGCCGAAAGAATGGTCCGATGAAGGAGAAGACGGAGTTCACTTCTTGCACGGTAGGTAATCATTTTGAAAAGGAATCTTTTTGCCGAATTTTAGATTAATAGCACCACAAAATTAGCTGAAGCACAGACGGCGACGTGGACGGACGGAGATCTTTCTCGGACGCTACTCTAAACGGGAAACGGAAACCCATCTGGCGTGTTTAGGCACTTGTCCAATCATTACCGTAAAAAATAAAAGTTTCCACAAATGGTTGCGGTTGACGCTGTATTAGAATCATGGGATATAATAATAATACCTATAGGCATTGTTTAAATAAAGTATTCAAACAATGTTAATTGTTATAGGTACCTACCTACCTATCACCATGATTGAAAATTGGGATTGAAAGAGGCTACAAAAGAGAGTATACATAACTCAAAAATTTAAAGTTCCTAAAGTAGGTACGAGTACATAATCCAATTTATTTAGTGTTATCATTTTTCATTAATAAAATATGCGGTCATTTTGAATGTGCATCGGCCGCACACCTGGTGATGACGTGGCGCGCGTTATCTTTGAACACGTGTGGCAAGTTACAGTTCCTAATTTTGTAATTATAATATTTTGAAGAAAGTATAATAACGCAAATCAATATGAAAGGCATTTGCTTATTTATATTTATCAAAAATTATTTTTTTTATTTCTACATCTCGTGTGTGCCCAAAATTTAGTTCGGGACGCATAAGGTGCTATTTTCGGAGTATTAGGCACCATTAAAAAACTAAATTGGCTCAGAAATGATTTGCAAACACATTTTGGAATTTTCGGTTACTGAGGATAAAAAAACTCACCCTTTTAGCCTTAATATTGATTCAGTTTCCCTTTGAAGAACCATTAGGTACCGATCACCACTAAAAGAAGACGACGCGCACTTTCACTGCACTAACATAACAGGTGACGCAAAGAATCAGTGCCTTACTGGAATTCTTTGCCAGTCCCGCGCCGACGCGACGCGACGCTCTTATCGCTATTTGTCAATGTAAAGTGAAATTTATTCCCACAACTAGAAAACACCTGTTTTGAATTAAGTTACTTATCTCTAGATGTGTACAAATATTCAAATTGGATTTTTGGCCTCACCTAGCTGTTTTGTAATGTTTTTGAAATTATGGTGGTCCTTCTTGGTGAAGAATCGGATTAGTTCAACGATATTTTCAATTACAGTCTCGAAGATAGCGTTTGGTTTAAAAATACTCGAAACAGAGAAAGTTGATGAAAGCATGGAAGATAAAATGCTGGAGCACCCTCTACCTTTAGTAGCAGAATGTTTCGTTTCCTTGAAGGACCGCACGCAGGGTTTATTCGGAGTTGCAAGTAAATTTGGAAATTGATCAGATTGATTTTCAAATGATCCTTTCGCATTTAGTAGAGTTTGAATGGGGTAAATAATATTGGGAATTGGGATTGAAAATTGTTTAATCCCGATTACGTGTTACTTTTGTATAAAAGGCAAAAATTCGAATCTTTTACGAACCTCAAATTGGCCCATCCGCGTATAGCGAATGATATAAGGTGTAGGTCAGTTACATACAGCCCTTTGAATTTTCTTTCCAAATTGGTTTCTAGTCTATAACTTTTGATTGAGAAGTCTGATCGAAAAAGTACGAATCGTTTTGGATTCTACGCACCAAAATTAATAAGATAAAGTGTTTTCCCGATAAATTTTGGTGCAGTCGATTTTTGGTAAAAAAGGAAGGTTATACACTGCCTTCTTTGAGGCCCGATAAAAAAATTGTCTCAGATCGACCCGGAAAAAAAATTTTCTTATAGAATGTGGCCTGTAGAATCCATAATTTCAAACAGTTCCAAGATTGGGCTACTAGTTCCAAAGTTACAGGCTAGGTGCAAAGAGAAAGTTGAAAATTGCAACTGATGAAAAAAGATGCCTATTTTATTATTGTATATTCTTACGTATTCGCCACAGTTTTTGAATCAAAAAATAGGTAATAGTCATCCGCGTAGGTACATAACAATTGCATGTAGGTATATGTACAAAAGAGAGTATACATAACTCAAAAATTTAAAGTTCCTAAAGTAGGTACGAGTACATAATCCAATTTATTTAGTGTTATCATTTTTCATTAATAAAATATGCGCTCATTTTGAATGTGCATCGGCCGCACACCTGTTGATGACGTGGCGCGCGTTATCTTTGAACACGTGGGGCAAGTTACAGTTCCTAATTTTGTAATTGTAATATTCTGAAGAAAGTATAATAACGCGCAAATCAATATGAAAGGCATTTGCTTATTTATAATTATCAAAAATTCTTTTTTTATTTCTACATCTTGTGTGTGCCCAAAATCTAGTTCAGGACGCATTACCGGCGAATAAGGTGCTATTTTAGGCACCATTAAAAAACTAAATTGGCTCAGAAATGATTTAGCAATTTTCGGTTACTGAGGATAAAAAACTTACCCTTATAGCCTTAATATTGATTCAGTTTCCCTTTGAAGAACCATTAGGTACCGATCTCCACTAAAAGAAGACGACGCGCACTTTCACTGCACTAACATAACAGGTGACGCAAAGAATCAGTGCCTTACTGGAATTCTTTGACCAGTTCCGCGCCGACGCGACGCGACGCTCTTATCGCTATTCGTCAATGTAAAGTTAAATTTATTCCCACAACTAGAAAACACCTGTTTTGAATTTAGTTACTTATCTCTAGATGTGTACAAATATTCAATTTGGATTTTTGGCCTCACCTAGCTGTTTTGTAATGTTTTTAAAATTATGGTGGTCCTTCTTGGTGAAGAATCGAGTTAGTTCAACGATATTTTCAATTACAGTCTCGAAGATAGCGTTTGGTTTAAAAATACTCGAAACAGAGAAAGTTGATGAAAGCATGGAAGATAAAATGCTGGAGCACCCTCTACCTTTACAGTCATTTAAGTAGCAGAATATTTCCTTCCCTTGAAGGACCGCACGCAGGTTTATTCGGAGTTGCAAGCAAATTTGGAAATCGATCAGATTGATTTTCAATTGATCTTCCTTTCGCATTTAGTAGAGTTTGAATGGGGTATAATAATAATATTGGAAATTGGGATTGAAAGAGGCTTGTTTAATCCCGATTAGGTACGTGTTACTTTTGTATAAAAGGCAAAAAAGAAGGAAACTTAAAATTTCGAATCTTTTACAAACCTCAAATTGGCCCATCCGCGTATAGCGAATGATGTATATAGGTATATAAGGTGTAGGTCAGTTACATACAGCCCTTTGAATTTTCTTTCAAAATTGGTTTCTAGTCTATAACTTTTTATTGAGAAGTCTGATAAAAAGTACAAATTGTTTTGGATTCTACGCACCAAAATTAATAAGAAAAAGTGTTTCCCTAGAAATTTTGGTGCAGTCGATTTTTGGTAAAAAAGGAAGGTTACACACTGCCTTTATTTGAATCCCGAAAAAAAAATTGTCTCAGATCGACCCGGAAAAAAATTTTCTTATAGAATGTGGCCTGTAGAATCCATAATTTCAAACCGTTCCAAGATTGGGCTACTAGTTCCAAAGTTACAGGCTAGGTGCAAAGAGAAAGTTGAAAATTGCAACTGATGAAAAAAGATGCCTATTTTATGATTGTATATTCTTGCGTATTCGCCACAGTTTTTGAATCAAAAAATAGGTAATAGTCATCCGCGTAGGTACATAACAAATGCATGTAGGTATACAGGGTGATTCCTATAGTACCTGCCACCGTTTGGGAGCGTGTACATAACAAATGCATGTAGGTATTAATACAGGGTGATTCCTATAGTACCTGCCACCGTTTGGGAGCGTGTAGGTGGTGCGTAGGGGAGTATTTTGATATAGGACACTTGGGGTCGGAAATCTAAAATAAGGGTGCCAGAGCCAAATTACCTTCTGGAATTTCGCGCCTGTAGGTAGGGCAACCCAACCGGCCGGCGNCCAAAGTTACAGGCTAACTGATGAAAAAAGATGCCTATTTTATGATTGTATATTCTTGCGTATTCGCCACAGTTTTTGAATCAAAAAATAGGTAATAGTCATCCGCGTAGGTACATAACAAATGCATGTAGGTATACATATGTACAAAAGAGAGTGCGTACATAACTCAAAAATTTAAAGTTCCTAAAGTAGGTACGAGTACATAATCCAATTTATTTAGTGTTATCATTTTTCATTAATAAAATATGCGGTCATTTTGAATGTGCATCGGCCGCACACCTGTTGATGACGTGGCGCGTTATCTTTGAACACGTGTGGCAAGTTACAGTTCCTAATTTTGTAAATGTAATATTCTGAAGAAAGTATAATAACGCAAATCAATATGAAAGGCATTTGCTTATTTATATTTATCAAAAATTCTTTTTTTATTTCTACAACATCTTGTGTGTGCCCAAAATCTAGTTCGGGACGCATTACCGGCGAATAAGGTGCTATTTTAGGCACCATTAAAAAACTAAATTGGCTCAAAAATGATTTGTAAACACATTTTGGAATTTTCGGTTGCTGAGAATAAAAAAAACTCACCCTTTTAGCTTTGATATTGATTCAGTTTCCCTTTGACGAACCATTAGTACCGATCTCCACTAAAAGAAGACGACGCGCACTTTCACTGCACTAACATAACAGGTGACGAAAAGAATCAGTGCCTTACTGGAATTCTTTGACCAGTTCCGCGCCGACGCGACGCGACGCTCTTATCGCTATTCGTCAATGTAAAGTGAAATTTATGCCCACAACTAAAAACACCTGTTAAATACGCATTTTTGAATTTAGATTTAGATGTGAACAAATATTCAATTTGGATTTTTGGCCTCACCTAGCTGTTTTGTACTGTTTTTAAAATTATTTCCTTTTCGGATTTGTCTTACAATTTGAAAATTCAGAAACTTTGAAACATATATGGTACCTATACCTACTCTTGCTTTTTTAAGCAAAATTTGCCATTATGTACCTATAAGTACCTATACCTTGTCTTAGAAAATTCAAAGATCTGCTAAATTTGAATTACCCAACCTTCTAGTTGAATCTGATTTGATATTCATCTGGCACGTTTTCAACAAATAAAAAGTACAAAAACGAAATTACTTCCTGCCTATTAAAAGGGATAGAAAATTGTAAAACCCCATTTGCAATACTTACGTTTTAGGAAAGTGCTTGAAAAATTCTTTCATGGAAATCATTTTTTATGGAAATAGGTACAAATCTT
Organism: Photinus pyralis; assembly: GCF_008802855.1. NCBI lineage: Eukaryota > Metazoa > Arthropoda > Insecta > Coleoptera > Lampyridae > Photinus > Photinus pyralis. Next base: position 34,305,324 of record NW_022170249.1, read on the forward strand.
GATGATGTCGATCGATCTGTCTGGCTGTCTGTCCGTACTTTCATTTCCGGTTAAACAGCTGAACAGATTTAAAGCAAATTTCATACACATTAGACATAAAAGGAATAGCTGGGGAGAATCGCGCTTGCGCAAGTGTATGAAACTCTCATTACCGGCTAAATGGCTGAACATAAAAGATCAGAATCGCCCATGCGCAGGTGTGAGGATGCTATCTGTCCTATAGCCACAGCAAATATTTTTCTTTTTCTGGATTTCACATGTTCATATAATCTGTTGTTTTAGGAATCTACAAGGTTTCTGGAGATAAATTCTTTTACAATATTTCGGCAGGTCCCTCAAACTCTGATCATACTCAAGATTTTTGAAATTCATTTGCACTGCAAATTTTCCTGTTTAGTTCACACCCCCACAGGCTTATAGCTCTGACACGGCAAAAAAAAAACGCGTTGGGCAGTGTGAAAATCAAACCCGCTCCTGTGCGGAGACGGCAATACTAACTTTCTTATTTATTGAAGCAACAAGTTTTAGCACTTTTAGTAAAAGTAAACATATTGCATATACTGAAAATCAAATGTGCGGCCTGCACAATTTCAAATTTTCTTACTTATCATTTTTTAGCGCATTTTCCAATAACCAAATGCTTCAATTCCTCTATGTCCGGGGCATTAAATGCTCCCGTTTTGAAAGAGCTTTAATTGAATCTTTTAAATCTTCTCACTTGAGATTCTTTCAATCCTACTCATTTTCTCGATATATCCTTCCTATTTTTTCTTTAGATAGCAGAGGTGCAAGGTTAAAAAAAAAACTTCCACATTACCTATACTAGTTTATGTATTTAACTTAACTGAAAACAGTTTTAACAAAAACTTGGCTTGCACATACGAATAAATCGGCAAAACAATAAACTTCATTTACACAAATAAATTACTTATGGAGACAACACATACATTGGTATTTTTCTTGCAAATACATTTAAAACGAACCTTTTGTTGAAGAATAAACAAATTTAACGGAGCGTAGACTAGGCCAAGCTTTTTTTTGCCAAACGAGATAAATAAAAAAATAAAGGCACAAGTATGCTGAAAGTTCCATTACAGTTTTGTAACATATTTGAGTACACTAGAGAACAGAAAATCCACTTCCAATGGAACTCTCAGCATCGATCTCATCTAATTAAATTCTTTTAATCAAATTAACTATTTACACAAGCAGTCTAACTCCTTTTTTAAAAGTTACGGCAACACAATTATTTAACGTACCATGTAAAATTATCTTACCCTTATCGTAATTGGTTTAAAAAATAAAAAACTAAAGGTGGTAAATAATGTGTTGCGAAAATATCACTTTCATTATCGTTATATAAAAATATCTACAGTTTCCAATCAACAAAATAGATTACTCGCAGGAACATAAGGAGTGAGCCTACTTTATTTGACACAGACAAAATTATTCGGCAACAATAATAAACATATCGCACCTTCGGTAGAAAATAAGTGCATTATTATTTGATACATTTGTCTGTGTTTTATCATATAATGAATATGTGCGGGGCCTGACCCATGAGAATATCACAGAAAGTATAGCCAATATGGCAATCATATAAATATTATATTTCAATATTTATACATCGAAGTATTTTTTCAATGATTTTCATTAAACCACAAGAGACGAATTATTCATCTTTAAATATCAGTAAAAAATTCTAAATTCTATGGATCAGACCATGTAATAAACCTACACTATAATACACGTACAATGTAGGAATATATAATTATTACTTAACAGTTGTTCTCGTTCAAGCTTAAGACCCAACTGTGAACATCGTACAATACGCATGACAATTTTCTTTTAATAATAAATTCTAAAACGTTTCAACATTATATTACAAGTACCGAAAGGGCTCAACGCGCATTTCGGATATTCACAGCCAATCCAAAACTTTCGTAGTTAAAGTATACCAGGTCTGAAAAGCATCATTCAGTGTTACACAACTTGATTTTTAACGTCTCATTGAATGCATATATTTTTTTTACAAAATATACCTTAAAATTAAGGCTAACTGTCACAGGACATTAATTGCTATAATATATTTACATGCGACGGCGCGTTCGCAATAACACTATCGAGGATTTCGTCTTACTGCTTTTAGTCTCCTTCGCTGCGTTACCGGCGAATTTTCGGGCGTCGCGCTGAAATACGAAACGTAAGTTGTTGCACGACGAGGCGCGTGAGGTACTTACGAAAATCCAGTCACCATATTTCCAGCGGTGAAGTTGAAGTTTGGTTTGATGTTCGCGTTAAATGACGGGGGCGCTTGTGCCGGTGCTGTCTGACCGAAATTGAAGCCGCTTGCCGTCGCCGCCTGGAATAGTCTATTATTAATAAATGGGCGATTATAATAATGACTTTATTAGACAGGGATAGCATCCGTGTCTGCTCTTCCACTCAACCCAATTCGAACAAGTGATAATAGTTACTAAAAACAAATGATTCTATAAACTAATTATTTGTCACTGATTATCAAACAATCAATTATTATATGCCCAAACAAACCTTTTTCCAATTCGGACCAATCTCAATGGACATCTTTATTTTACTGCTTTCAAACGAAGATCAATAAATATGTGGCCTAAGAAGAGTGATAGTTTGCACTGCTCAGCAGGCGGAAACACAAGATCACTTGTGATTTGCACAAAAAATTAATTTTATACCAGATTGAAATTTTCTATGACAAATCAAAGGAGTGAAATTATGACACAATGTATAGCTAGGGCTAGAGCGTCATTTTAGAATTGAAGGCCACATCGAGACATGGCATTATTGACAATAATAAAGAAATTGCCATCTGCGGCGAACAGTTACCACTTTTAGACATAAACTCTCAAAACATTTTCTTTAATGACAAGCTTGAAGCCCAAGAAACTCATACAACACCGTAAGATGATGACAGTATCCCCTTTCTAAAGTAACATTCTGTAAAATAAAAACAAAAAACTGAAGGGTCTATGACCTACTTACCGACTACCAGTCATACTAGTCGCTTGGCATCTTTGATAGTAATAACTTGCAGCTTTCAACCGTTCAACATATGTTGCGGAAGTAATCGCTAAAAGTGTACCGCCTCTAATGTTCTACTGCAGAACAAGTAGCATTCGCCTTGTTTCTGTGGCTCCATTGTGAAAAAAGAAAATTTAGTAAACGTCCAAAAATCAACTTCAAGATTTGTAGGATTTCAATGTGCAGAAAAGTGGTTTCCTTCCTGATATCTCCCTGTGTGACGGAAAAACGAAGATGGTAAGAGAAGTCTATTAATCTGAATTAAATTGACACATAACCTCACAGAAGTGTTTTAACTAGTTTTGTCAAAAATGTTCTTAGAAAAGGTCAAAACTCGAAAATATGTACACAATTATAGGCAAAAATTCAGTCTACTATGGCCAGCCAGCTGGCGATATGGAAGATATGTCGGAATTGTGTATGAAGTTTGTGAAATATCTGATTGCTAAAATTCCTTTAATGTTCTAATTGTGGAAAATTTGAACATTACCCTGAAACATGTAAATATTGCAAAAAATCTGGAAATGTTTTAAAATTAAAATGTAAGTTGGTACACAGTATGCAGACAGGAGCACCATTGGATTAGAGATGTGCACATGCGAAGAAGAACATCCTCTTAATGGGAAAATCCTGTGGTTTTGTACGAGGTTTTAGTGCAGTAAAATCCAAAATATGCATATGTTAAAATAAACACTTTTCAGAATACAATGTAAAAAGAATCATTTTTGTTCCAATTTGGCCCAGGTCATGGCGATGATTCATTTTGCTTTTCATAGTATTAATTAACAATTAAGCTATCAGCGAAATGGCGAAAATAAAGCGAAATTAAAAGAACATCAAAAATCACAGTTAATTCAAAAAATTAGAACGGGCTCTGCACATCACACTATAGTCAGTAAAATGAGTAAGTTCGCACATCGGATTAGCGCTTATATTCACAGCGCGCATGAGGTTATACATCTTTCCTTATTTAAAACATGACATTTGAGGTAGAGGGCAAGTGCGTATCTAGTTTTACGAACCGCGGGCGGTGAACTAAGAATTACACTGGACGTTACAGACGTTTAAAATGGAGGTTGTTGCAGCAAAAAGAGAAAGCAATAGTTAAGGTATGTTAGTCTCGGAATGGGAAACACCCACTTAAAAGCGTCAAGCCAGTGACGCTAATCCGATATGCGAACTTACTCATTTTACTGACTACTCCCCATTCTCAATATTAATTATTCTGATTCTTTTAGAGGAAGACAATTCATCGAGTAATGGCGTGAGAAAACGTCCGATAGGCTCCCCAAACATGTACACTTTTGCAAAAAAGTATAAGTTAGCCCCTTCTAACCCTCCCAGTCCTACGCCATCGCATGTATCTGTGGTTAGCGATAGAATTTTACACATGCAATCCCTGGATTCGATAATAGAAACAGGGAAAGTGAAGAAGTTATCTGTTAAAGTTTACGAACTTAGGAAAAAATTAAAGGCAAAACAACTTCAATTGAAGAAAAAAGCATCAGTCTCGTTTCGTTTGATAGAAAAGCTGTTAAAAAACAAAAGTATGCTGTTAAGACTTTTACAAAAATGCAAATATTTCACCACCAGCGAAGGCCCTGGACCAAAGCAGAGAAAGATCTAGCATTACCGTTTTATTACAAATCGCCATCTCTATATAAGTTTATGCTTAAGAATTTACGATTTACTTTTCCTTCCTATCGAACTATACAAAAATGGAATAGTGTTTTTAAATTAAAAATTGGGTAAGAACTTAAAGATTGAGTAAAGGAACTTAATTACTTCATTGCCTCAATTGGTTTGTTCAATAGTTTATCGGTTTTACAAAATAAAATATTATTTTGTATTTTATTGGTAACTCTACGAGTTATGTCTATTTTGTTTATTGCACGCGCTCACTTACTGCCAACACGCATTGAGTAATTAATAGTATATTTCATTAGGAGTCCGGAAAGCAGGCTTTTTCCGTGCGCGCGTGGCAAATTCCCGTGTGAGGCGTAGGCGAAGTCATGCAAGCACGGAAAAAGCATTTCTGGACGTGTAATGAACAATATTTTTTATTATACTTCTTTTAAATCGATAACATAAAAAACAACAAACTCGCTAACATTTTTATTTTGTAACAGTTATAGAACATGCGTTTTCATCGAGGTTTTCATGGTTACTCTCAAATCATTTCAAAGGCGATTTGTTTAATTAGTTTATTTCAGATAAGGTTGACGAAACGTCAAAAAATGTCACAAATTCTCAAAGAAGTTTATCTAAATATTCAAACATCTACGAATTAAAACGCAAAATACTTACATATGAAACATTACAACGCATATAGATTTTTTGAAAATTAGTTTACTTCCCTGTAAATTTGTATTTTAAAGCAATATTTTGGGTATTTATATTCAGCACACGGAAAGAATCAAAGGGATCGGGAAAAGTTTTTATTTGTTACTCAGTTGTAAACGTTGATTAACAAGACAAAACGCAAACGGGTAAACGTCATGTTTAAACGCTACTGACTTGTAAAACTGACAGCAGACCTGTAAAACTGACAGCAGACCTGTAAAAATTTTACAAGTTAGTAATCTAGTAATTTCATTGGCCAGAATTAATGCGAAGTCTCTGTTACATGGATCACATGATATTTTAGACATTTCTTCAAGATCAATTTAAGAACTAATTATTTACGTTTACTATTGTTTACAAATGAGTAACAAATAAAATATTGTACATTATACGCCAGGTAATAGTTTTTACTGGCTCTAGGAGATGACAGGCTCGCCAGTCAATTTCTCCTATCGCCAGTAAAAACTCACTTACCTGGCTAATAATGTAAAATACTATTATTTGTTACTCAGTTGTAAACGTTGATTAACAAGACAAAACGCAAACGGGTAAACGCCATGTTTAAAGGCTACTGACTTGTAAAACTGACAGCTGACCTGTAAAAATTTTACAAGTTAGTAATCTAGTAATTTCATTGGCCAGAATTAATGTGAAGTCTCTGTTACATGGATAACATGATATTTTAGACATTTGTTCGAGATCAATTTAAGAACTAATTATTTACGTTTACTATTGTTTACAAATGAGTAACAAATAAAATATTGTACATTATACGCCAGGTAATAGTTTTTACTGGCTCTAGGAGATGACAGGTAAAAACTCACTTACCTGGCTAATAATGTAAAATACTATTCCGTGCGCTAGCCTGGAAAAGGCCAGATACCATTATTTCTGATACAGGTGTAAATAAGCTGATTTCAATGAAGTATAATAAAAATATTATTCCCGCACTCTATGCGGTATTTGTACATTTCCATTTAGCATTTTTTTTAATAGGATGAAGAATGAACTAATTAAGAAATTAAAATTAAGGGCCAATATAATGACTGAACGAGAAAAAGTGTGTGTGGTGGCATTTGACGAAATATCTTTAAAACAACATTTGGATTTTGACGAAGGTTATGATGTAATTGAGGGATATGAAGACTTGGGGTGTTTGGGAAGAAATTCAAAAATAGCAAATACTGCGCTTGTATTTTTAATTCGTGGACTTTTGCACAATTGGACAATTCCGCTTGGATACTTCATTTCAGCTGGATCCGTTAAAGGCATAGAATTAAAGAGCATAATTGAAAATGTAGTGAAGACGTTGAGGCAAATCTCTTTAAAGCCTGTATTATTAGTTTGTGACCAGGGCGCTAATAATCGATCAGCATTCAATTTACTTGGGGCCTCTGCGGAATCTCCAGAAATAATTATTGATGATGAGACTCTATTAAAATTGATTCAAAAAGTAAAACGACTCGAACTATGTACAAAAATAAGCAAGAACACCTCAACCCCAACAGCTTTCAGAAAATGCGAGTGAAATTTGCTGTGCAAATTTTTCCTCACACTGTAGCTGCAGCTATAAAATCGGCACAAGAAATAGGTCAACTGAGAAGTACGACATCTTTCGCTACAGCAACATTTATCGAAAATATAAACAACATTTTCGATGCATTAAATAGCCGCGTCTTAAGAGACACAAATCCTTATAAACGCCCCTAGTCCATTTATAATTCTAAAACTGAAGATGTTCTTGAAGCCGGTTTAGTGTTATTTTGAAAACATAGAAGTGTATGAAAATAATCGACAAAGAAAAAACATTTACTGTCTGAAAGGTTTTTTCAATGGACAATAAAAGCCATTCTGCTACTGTGGAATAAATTGAAAAAGGAGCAAGTGAAGTATTTACTAACCAACTTCACTAATCAAGACCCTCTTGAAACTTTTTTTCCGTCGTGAGGAATCACTCTGGCTACAATCCAAATCCCACAATCCGTCAATTTAGAATAAGTATGGAAAGGAATATTTCAATAAGATTGTAATCAAATTTGGGTAATTCCAATAAGTGAAATTGATGATTCGGAACACTTGGACTTAGATGTAGATATACCAGGGGCAAATAACGAATCAAATAGTGAGATGTCTGGAAATATCAGCTTTTTAAGGAAAGTTTCTGAGTTGAATAAAAATTCAAACATTGAAAATAGCGAGAAAGTAATACAAAACAAGGAAAATATTGAACCCATTCCCGAAAAGCCAACCTTTGAATTGTCCTCTAACATTTATGTAACGGGATATTTAGCCCATACGCTTTTAAAACATCATGATTGTGAAATTTGTAAACCAATTAATTTAAAATCAGACAGTGCTATTATTAATAAAAGTGAAATATTTTTGCTTCAAAAGGACTACAGTGGTGACAAATCTATTCATTTCTTAAAAAGACCTACAGACGAATTTACGAAGCTAATTCAAGATATTTTGCATTATTTTCCACAGCCTTTGAAAAACAAAAACGTTTATTTGGTGTGCGAAAATATATAAAAACTTATTGTGAGGAAGGTTTAAGACACAGATTGGGCATGTGCGCGAATCATTTTGAGTACGTGTTGAATAATGCCATCAAAATGCTTATTCACCACAATATCCGTAAAGAAACGGCTGGTTACAAATCTTCCCACCAAAAAAGAAGAAAAGTGTCAATTTTAACGAACAAATGAATTTACCTTATTAGTGATTTAAATAAAAAATTTAGCTTTCGGCTAATTGTTACATGTGTGAATTTAAATTTTATTTTTTCTCTAATGTTTCTATTCTTAAAATTAAATTTAGCTTCTGGTCAGTAAACAATTTATAATTTTGACTTATTCGTATCAGCGCGAATACTATCTAAAATCGTTGCTAAAATTAAATCCGCACTCCCAAATATTAATTACTTGATGTGCAGCCTGCACAGTTATAATGGACAAAGACATTTAAAAGCATCAAATATCAGTCAACTCTATTGCTCTGCCCCATTATATCTGCCTTTGATTTGAATTTAAAGATTTAAACGTTAATTGAGGAAGTTCCCAAAAAATGGACAAAAGAAATTGATTTTCAATTATCAAGTCCTAGGTAAATACGCATTCTCTTGCGGTGTCACATACATGCAATATTATTACGGTAAGTTCGGTAGGTTGATATAAACAGGAATTAAATGAATGAAGTCTCTAAAATGCTAAGGAAGTGCACAATGAACACACAATATCTATTTTTAATTTTATCAGATACAAAATAATGTGTAGTTACGGACGGCGTATTGCGTGGCAGCACTCACTCATTCCGTTTATACGGTTGCGCCTCTTCCCTAATCTTTCACTCAACGATAATACTGAAAATAGAATTGAAAAATTCGAAACTGTTCACAAGTTTTCATGTACACAGACGGATGGAGAAACAATCCAAAATCATGAACTCGCTTAGGAGCTCGTTAAGAAGCTTACAAAAGAATTACCAAGCAAATATGGTTGGTGAAAAATACCAATTTTGTTGAGAAAAGTGACAATCATACTTACAGGATTTGCATTTGTGTTGTTTGTCATTCCCCAAAATCCCGTGGTGGCGCTAGGCGCAGCGTTCGGTGCAGGTGCGGCGGCGGGTGTGAACTGATTAGTGGCGCCAAAATTGAAGCCGGTTTTATTGCCCGTGCTGGCGTTAGCGGGCGTTCCGAAATTAAAGCCGCCGTTCTGTAGCGGTTGCGCCTGCTGCTGCTGCGGCTGCACGGGCGCGGCGTTGAAGATATTGCCGGCGCTCGGTGCGCTTTGGAATGGTAGCGCGTTCTCAATTTTGGGAGCGCTAAAGTTGAAGGTCGTCGGCGTGACGGTCGAGTTAAAGTTAAAACCGCCGGCGGCCGGCGTCGAAGCTGGCGTCGCGGCGCCGAAAAACGACTTGTTCGGCTCGGGCGGCTTGGCGCCGAACGCAAATTGTGACTTCGCCGCAGTGTCGTTGGAAGGCGGACCGAACGTGAAGGGTTTATTATCGGCGGCTCCGAAGGTTGCGGGTTTCTGATCGGTTCCGAATATCGACGGCGGCTTCTGATCGCTGCCGGTTCCAAAAATGGGCGCCTTCTGTTCGGTTCCTGATCCAAACGGTGTCGATTTCGGGTCGGCGCCGAAAAGGGGTGCGGATGGTTCGGTTCCAAATGTAGATGGCGCTTTCGGCTCGGTCGCCCCAAAAAGAGACGGTTTGGGCTCCATTCCGAATAGAGATTGCGATTTTGGCGAATCAGCGAATGATGTCATCAAAGGTTTCGGCTCAGATCCGAAGACCGTCGACGCCACTGACCCGAATGGTTGCGTCGATGGCGGTACGTCGAAGGCCGATTTTGCGGAGCCAAACAGAGAATTCGACGATGGTGACCCGAACATTGGCAAGGCCGGTTGTTTTTCTGTGGTCCCGCCGAAAGTGGGCTGAGTCGGCGCCGGCTTTTCCGAATGCGAAAAATTGAAAACTGGAGACTGTGTGGTGGTGACCGTATTTCCAAATAGCGAAGAAGCCGTCGTTTTCGTCGGGCCAAAGGTGAACAAGTTTGTTGATGCCGTAGTGGTGGGATGAGATTGTGTGGGTGTTGGTGTAAACATGAAGCTGGATGAGGTTGTTGTGGGCTGAGAAACTGCAGGTTTCGGGGTAATGGGGGAATTAATTGCGGGAGGTTGGAAGGTGATTGCGGATGATGGTTTTTTGTTTTCAACTGCGGCTGAATCGGAATCAGCGGCACTGCGTTTTAATGATGGAGTGATTGCGGTGGAACTTTTACCAAATGTAAATGCCGAAGGTGACGTGGATAACACTGTTGGTTTGGTAGCTTCTGATTGAATCAGATCTGATACTGTTGCGCTTACTTTTGGAGGAACGCTAAATACGAATATACCGCTTGAAACTGGAGCCTTTGAAGCGTCGTTGACAGGTTTTGATGCCATAGTGCTGGGTTCACTCACTTTAGCTATGGGCAACAATGGTTCAATGACTTTCTTGCTCTCAGTCACGGGCGTTGCTGGAACTACAGGCGTTGGTGGAATTACGGACGTTGCTGGAATTCCAAATGTAAATGTGGGAATGGTCGAAGTTGATGTAACTACACTTGTACTTGGTAACGAAAAGCTGGGAGTCTGTACGGTTTCAGTTCCCGTTGTCTTTGTAAGGGATGCAGTCGTAGGAAAAATTCCAAAATTGAAAGTGGCAACGTTAACAGTCTTTGCCGGTTTCTCATCGACTTTCGTGCCAGGTTTTGGAGTTTCGCAAGCTTGACAAACCGTCTTGTCCTCATTGTTCCGTATCATACACACCGAACACTCCCACTCGTTTCCCTTCTTTTTAAAGGCATCCCCAAACCCAAAGCCCGAGGGAGCTGCGCTTTTCGATCCCGGTTTGACAGTCTCACAAGCGACACACTTTTCAACCTCGTCCTTATTTCTGATTAAACAAGTGGGACACTCCCACGTCGAGCTGGGTGGTTTAAATTGGTCTCCAAAAGATGGCGCGGTTTTCGCAGCACCATCACTCTTAACTGCCTCGGTCCCTGGTTTCGCGGCCTCGCACGCGGCGCACTTCAGCTTGTCGGGCGTATTTCGGATTAAACACACGTTACACTCCCACAAAGCAGCTGCCGGTTTAAATTTGTCCAACGATTCCGCTACGGGTGTATTAAACACGTCCTCGACACTTCCTTTAGATAACTTGGGGATAACAGGGGGAACACCTTGATTTTTTCTTTTCAAAGTGAAATTCTCAGACGTAGACACTTTGAAATTTACACCAACGTCCTGAGCACTTTTGTCTCTTTGTTTAAATACGGGATCACTGAATTTAAAATCGTTAATCGCGATTATCGACTTTAAATTGTCGGCGAGTATCAGAGGATTGGAAAACTCAAATTGGGCAACTTGGTCTTTTACATCAACTGCATCAGCTTTCTTTTTAATAACGGATGAGCTTGTCGGAGTAGTACTTTTCGGGGGTTCATTACATGCAACCGTCACAAGAGGTTGCTTTGCACTAGATGGAGGTGGCGGAAGTGAAAAGTCAAACTTCGGCAGAGTAGTTATCGGTAAAGTGACCGCCGGTAGCTTAACCTCCTCAATTTGTTGATTATCATTCTTCTGGCGTGTTGCTGTGAGCTTGTTCTTCATCTTGTTACTATGTTTCGGCACGTCATCTTCTTTGCTACGTATTTTGTAATCATCTCTATTAAGTACAGATTTTGAAGTCGTCGCGATTTGCCGTACAGCCACCGTACTGTCCTGGAGTCGTTCCTTCAATTTCATTTTGAGCAAATCTGGCACAGTCGGTACATGCAGCTCCTTGTTCAAAGCGAAGGGAATCTTACGCTCCCGAGTCACATAAGGATTTGCACCTGCGTACTTCGATAAAATACCTTCGGGCCGCACTCTCTGCTTGGGATACGGTATTTTCTTCGCATCCGTAACGGGATTAAACTCCTCCAACGCGTTCAATATCCTTCTAGCCGTTTTGCTTAGGCTCACGTCGTTACCGACCGAATTATTTACGGGTTTCACTTGTATTTGACTTTTCGGCCGGTCGGGCGCGCTCTTTTGACGAGCGCTGTACGCCGACGCGCCCCCATAAACCGTGCGTCCACTGTAAAACGGCGAGCTTAAAATTTGTTTGGTCGACAACGTCCTATCGACGAAGTTCGGCGAACCGAAAGTAGAGGCGTTAAACGAAGGGCGTTTTGAGCTTAGAGACGTGTTTAACTGCGAATTGTAGGGCCGATCGGTGAACAGTGAGCGACTGTGTGTACTTGGCGCTGCAAATAAAAAAATAAGAAATGCATTTAGGAGGTATAACAGTACAGTTGTGCCACGATGTTCATAATTACAAGTTATTTTTATCTATACAGGGTGTCCCAGATAAAAGTAACTACATGGGACTTTCGGGAACAGTAAGCAAGAACCAAACTTCTCAAGCAATAACTTGTCCTAAAGATTAACCGCGCACTAAGCTGCTGGATTTTGAAGAATTTAGTATTTTTTCATAATAAAAGTTTTCCCAATTTTTGTTAAACAAAGAAAACTAATCTCTAAGAAATATTTTTAAAAAAAAGTTGTATGATGTCCCAGCGCTAAAAACTCAAATAAAAAAAAAAGTTTTTGACTTTATGGTTAATGCACAGGTGATTCAAATTCGTGGCTCACCATTGGGAGCTCCGCAACGATGAGAGATACCTCGAGAGATACAGTGTAGGTTAAATGGGGGCAAAGTTGTCCCTTTTTGTGACTAAGAAAACGTTTTTGAAATTTTTGAAAAATCATTGAATAACTGAGATTACTGAAAAGCTGAAAATGTCAAATGTCGTTTTCATTTTCGCTAGCTTAAACAGACGAAAATGAGGTTCCCGTTAGCACCTGCTATGAACATGTCTTTCCGACAATCTGAATGTGTTATCAGAATTTCCATAACATGCTAGATGTAGAAGCTACAGACTACTACATGCATATTTCTTATGGACGCCATATTGAATTTATACGTTATGAGACAGAGGACCAACAAAGAAATTCATTTCAATGCATCACCATCATAGCCGCATGTTGATATCCTCAATCTCATTCCATAAAAATCCAAGCTGGCGCCCATTAAAAAAATAAGATAGTAGTAGTCTGTAGCTCATAACAGGTTCAGATTCTCTGAAAAAATGCCCATAGAAGGTGTTAAGGGAAACCGAATTTGGACCACCCTATCCATTTTAACGAAATCAAAATAACCATTTGGGCGACAAAAATATTTTAGTTTTTTAGCTTTAAAAATTTTTTCTGTTTTTTTTGTAATACAGGTTGTATACAGAAAAATAAGGTTTTTAGAATAATTTAAGTTATTTTTTGAAAAAGAGACATTTTTACATAGAATCCAGTGACATAGTCAAAAAATTGTTTTTGGACCACCACTTCTGAGATTCGACCCAAAGTTGGTATATGTAAAGGGAACACCTTGCATCTCTTACTCTCGCTCTTACATTAATAAAATTTGATTGTATTGACGTCTGCTGGACAATTAAATGACGATAACGAATTTTTTCCACACCTTGTACATATCGAAAATAGGAATGAAAAGGAAAAAAAGAAAAATAATGACGTGCCACGTGTCATTATATTTTTACAATAAATTTACAAGAAAAACTTCAAAATCAAATACACAGTTAATAAACTCTCCCACGCGTGGTAATCGTTGTTTAGATCATGTATATCTTAGGTCTAGGGATAATTTTGTTGCAAACGCATATGTTGTATTATCTGGTCGGAGTGATCATGATGATAGTGTATCGGTTGCCTTTAACTTGTTTTTATGCATACTAAACGATGCTGTTAATAATTCGAAATTTCTACAAAATAAAATAAGCAAACTTAGATTGATTAAACCATGGATGACTTTTGCTTTATGTAGAAGGCAGCAGCATAGAAATATCTTATATAAAAAGGTTAAAAAAAAAATCCCAGTAATTTGAAATTAAAACGTTATTTTGATTCCTTTTCCTTGCGACTCAAGAGCGCCATTATAGAACAAAAGAATACATATTATAAAAAATTGTTCAATAGAAACCAGAATAATCCTAAAAAACAGTGGGCTACTATAAACAACATCTTGGGTGGGAATAGTAAAATAAAAAACATTGACAGTATAAGGAGTGTCGCTCAGCCTGATGTTACAATAAGGGATTCTCTTGGTATAGCCAATGAGTTTAATTCATATTTTACTTCAGTTGTTGAGAAGCTAATGGGCACTTTAGACTCGGCTGATGGTTGTAGCGGTAACGATTACAGAGACATTTTTCCAAACACATATACCACGAATTCCTTCTTCTTTATGCCTACTTGTAATGAAGAAGTGCATAATATCATAGGGAAGCTAAACCCAATAAGTCGCCAGGTTACGATGGCATCTCTGCTCATGTCATTAAAAAATTAGTGTTTCTATTAGTCCTGTCTTAGCCTACATAATTAATTTGAGTTTTGAAACTGGTGAATTTCCTGACTATTTAAAAAAAGCTGTAGTAGTTCCTCTGTTTAAGAAAGGGAATGTGACCAACCTTATCGACTAAAGACCAATATCCTTCCTTTCGGTTTTCTCTAAAATAATAGAAAAAAATTGTAAAAATTAGAGTAGTGAAGTTTTTAAACATAAATAATTTCTTAAGTAAAAAGCAGTACCTATGGTTTTGTCGAAAACAGATCTGCAGAGGACGCACTATTGTCCTTTTGCTCTGAAATTTTTAATGGCATTAATTCTAATTTGACGGTAGCCGGACTTTTTATAGATATAAACGAAAGCCTTTGACTCTGTTAATCACAGTTTACTTCTGTCACGTTTGCAGGAAGCGGGATTCAGGGGCATTGCATTAAGTTGGTTTGGTAGTTATTTGTCGGGTAGAAGTCAGTGTGTTCGGATCAAGCAATCCTATAGTTCCTTGTTGCCAATAACGTGTGGTGTACCCCAAGGTTCTGTTTTAGGACCAATTCTGTTTATTATTTTTATCAATAAATTATGTTCGGGTAACTTCAATGGTGATCTTACTTGCTTTGCTTGCTTTACACTGCCTTATGTTATAAAATGAGTGATGAAAAACTACTTAATAATTTAATTCAATTCTTTTCCCCATTTTCAGTCTCTTGGAATTCTCCCCATCAGACATCTCTACATATTTAGTGTTACGTATATTTTATCTGAGGGGTAGTCAAAAAGTAGGTAATTCTCTAGTCTACTCATCTAGGCTAAAATCTTTGAATAGAGTAGCCTTACCAAGACCCTCGTGTGAGGCTTTTAAGCGGTTTTATGTATACAATTGTGTAAAATTCTACAATAAACTTCCATATTCTATCACTAGTTTAAATAGAGTGACAATTTTTTAAAAGGGTTAAAAACGTGGCTGTTTACTTTTAGCCACAAAACTGTTGAATGTTTTTTCTAGTATTATGTTTATTATAGTTTCCTTATATTATATAAATATTTTTTTTTAAGTTTGAGCATATCTAATAATGCTTGTAAAATTAGCACTAGTATAATGTAGGTATAGTGCGATGAAGCAGTCTTACATTCTGCCATTTAACTAATGAATTAATCATTAATTATTCCAGTATTAATTTTTATTTAAATTTTGTATATAGTATGTTGGTATTGCTGCTGGGGAGCAGCCACCTTGGTCATTTTCTTATTTTCAATAATGAAGGCAACCTCAACACAGCTAATGCTCATGAGGTGCCTAGCTGTAACCAATAAAATTAGTGTCTATTGACTGTAAATTTGGTTGTGAAATTTTCTTGTTTACAGTAATAAATTATTTCTATTTCTATTTCAAATGTTTTATATTCAACAAGACATCTACAACTTTCTGAATCAACACGGCTTTGGCCCATTTGCCAGCCTCATCACAATCATATATCAAATTTAAAAGTATGAAATGTCATTATTTTTCTTTTTTTTTCCTCTCATTCCGTAACAATTCAATATGGCGTCCATAAGAAGTCCATACCTACATCTAGTGTGTTATGGAAATTCGGATTACCCGAAAAAAAAAAAAAAAGGTGGCCATAGAAGGTCCTAACGGCAGTGATATCTCAGTTATTTTCAAAGATTTTTCAACTTTGCCCCCATTTAACCGACAGTGTATCTCTCTCCGTTACAGAGATCCCAATGGTGAGTCACAAATTGGAACCACCCTCTACGTACATTTAGAGGAAAAAATTTTATTCTTAAAATGATCTAAAACGTCAACATTTGATGAAATGTTGACATGTCTAGAAACCTGTGATCGCAATAGCCATATCTCAAGCTAGGTAGGTAATAGTTTAACTTAGCTGGCTGTGAAACAAATGCCATAATCGTGTTTGCTTTTGTGGTGTAATTATTCTCATTGATTTTTCAGCAAAGATAACGGTGCACTTTCATTTCGGGAATGACACAATATGACCACCAGAAAAAAATGACATTTGGGAAAGTTGTAATGCTTATTAGAAAGGTTCATTTGACAACAACATTCTAAAATGTTATTACATTTAAATAGTACTTAGTTGAACACTAACCGAGACACTAACACATCAGATTTGTAGCAAATGTTCTAGAAATTCAGAGAGTTCACGAGGGGTGCCACCAGTCGCCATCAAATCCACGGGCGATAAAAAATGAAGGCGAATGTGACGCGTTTGTTCCAGAAAATGTGGTTTATTCAAGAATTCTCGAAAATATCGATAATCGATTTTTCTAGAAACTTTCCATTTGCTATATAAGGAAATTGAAGCGTGTTTAATAGAGTTCCAACATCAATTTCAAAATTCACACTTGTATGTGATAAATTTACATATTATAAATTGTGTACAAGTGATTAATAATAATTAATTAAGTGTAAATAAATAAATCATGTACGTTACAAAATCAATCCAATCAAATATGTCGAACAGTCGCTGTCTTATCAAGCCTCAAAGATTTTGAGCTTCCAGTAATTTGTTTTCAATCCCTGGAGAGAGCCCTTTTAAGGAGTACAGCCATTGTTGAAAAAATCTATCCAGTGTTTGGAAGTGGATCATCCTCATGGTTTTGTAGTAACATAACTCAGAAGATCTAGCCTATAGTACCGTTTGACCGATAAAGTAACTGGTGCTCATTATCAGTTTTATTTCAATTATTTCAAAAATGACAATAGAAAATTATTTACTATTTACCATTTCTTCTGTTCTGCTGCTACTTTTTACCGACTACATACAAGAACAGTATAACGTATACAAAAGAACTAAAGAGTGTTTTGATCACAAAATTGAGTATTATATACAGCTATATAAATGACAAGTACAAATCACAGAAAAAGAATTTTTTAAATTATATAATCAAGATGAAGGCACCTTGCTTACCATTAGTAAAGATATAGGTAATTAAATGTCAGCTTCAATTTTAGATTTTCATAAAAGACGACTGTGCAGACATGACCATTCCAAAAAACGCTGAAGAAATTAGAGGAAGTAAAAGATCAAATGTGCTCAGACATGAAATGCAACATACTAAGTAATCTTGTAAATTTGAAACTCTTCGTGGTGTTATTATCGCTACGAATACTGAGCAATCAACGTTAAATTGCCATGATTTTTTGCACTGGGTAGAAAACCGTACTGCAACTTCAACTAGTGCAAATTCTTGGTAGACTGCTACTACTAAAATATATACCCCCATATAAAGGACAACAATAATATGCATTCCGCGGCACTACTGTAAACTTTTCAGCACATTGGCACAGCTACTTACGTGTGTGAAAATTAATCCTAGTTTCTGTTGTATTTCTTAATCTCGATACCGAAGACGCATCTGACTCGCCACTCTCGGACTCTTTATCCCCATTAAATAACCTAATCGTTGCAGATCTATCTTTCTGCTGTAATCCCGACGGTCCGGCGACACTGTCAAAGATATTTCCACGAGTTTGTGTTTCAATGCGACTCGAAATTGGACTAAAATTGTTAAACTCGCTACTTAACGAATTTGTGTAAGGTTTCGACTCCGGAGTGGGTATTTTGACTCTCTTCGAGGGAGGTTGAATTTCGTAGTTGTCGTCGTCCTCATCGTACACTCTATGCCGTATATTAGTATCGCCGCTGAACCATTTCCCAAATGAAGTCGACAGTAATTCCGACACATGGGATTTGACTTTCTTCACGAAGGACTACAAAAGAAATGTGTTAAAAATGAAGAGCACAAACAATTATTAAGGAAATTGAGGCACAAAATTCGGTAAAAACACGGCTTGGAGTGGGTTTTCTATTTTTGGACATTGCTAACGCGCGAATTGTTACATACACGCGTAGTTACCTTATTCGAGTTAGTTTCTTCCTGTAGAGACGTATTGTTGTCCAAGTTATTATTTTGACCATCCATAACTGCACGTGGAATTTATATAAATAAAAACGTACGATTTTCACGTGAACATTTCAATCTCTTAATAAATTTATTGCATGAGGAACGAAAATATGGCGGATAAGTAAAGGTTAGTTCATAAAACGGTGACATTTAAAGATCCCTAGATTTTTCATTGTTACCAACATAAATGAACTTTTTACTATACAAGGTGTTACATCAAGCTGTGGAGCACACAGAATTGAATTGCATCGTCTTCAGGTAGATTCGCGCTCAACGAAAAGTCGTTCCTGCTGGGATACTTGCTCCAAAGAGCAAAGGAAAATTCAAGTTGAGGAAGTAGGTACGCCAAAGGGGAATGTCCCTAATCCGCTTTTATTTATGACACAATTTTCATTCAAAATTCTTATTACGCCCCCCTACCCCCCAATAATGTCTTGGTTTAAGGAGCCTATAGAGGACGTTCTTTCGCAGAACTTCCAAGCACACGGGCGGGGATGATGGTCTCGTGCGTTTCTTACGAAAACAAATACTCTGGCCGAAACAGGGGAACCCAGTGTCGTTTGCGCCGAAGGGAGCTCAATCTCTTTATCGACCTCGATGAGGCGTCGGGATTACTATCGGCGCCCTTGCAGAGATCAAGAAAGATGGGCAAGAATTGATTGCACCGGCGAATTTTTTAACTTGCTTTTCTAGGGAGTGAGCATTTTGGTGGAAGGGCCAAATTTACTACACAGCCTAAGCAATTTAAACAGATAAGAGACAGTATGCTTTATATGAAAGTTACATTGTTCGCTCTTATTATTACCTTGTCATAAGGTGCAACTTCAATCAAATCTAATTAAGTGAAGGATGTGTCACCGTTGTTACCACAGGCGATGTTACAGGAAGGAGGTACACCACAAACTGAATTCTAGATTAGTCATCCGACTATTCCGGAATGTATTTAATTCCTTGCATGGAATTTTCTAACAACCACTGAAAGGTATTGGGTAAACACACCATTAGATAGCAAGCAAATTATAACTTCTTAATCTTTAATTTATTTACTCCATTACAATATAGAAAAAGCAAGTTAATTTAAAAAGTTTTAATGTTAATTGTTGGAACATTTGAAATATATAACAGTGACACGCACGCAAAATACATGAAAGACAACTATAAAAAAATTACTTCAGCCAGTTATTTTGTGCTTATGCATAAAAGATAACTGTACGTTTGTTCAATCTTTCCATAAAAGGAACTCAAATTAGCAAGACGATTGCAGAAATCAAGGGATAGGGTATAACAACAATTAAAATCAGAATTTAACAAAATTGTACCTTTAACACATTAGATAAATAAAAATAATTATACCACAAAATATAAACAACACTGAATAGAATACGGGTTATATTACCAAACTACCTTTGTTTGCGGTACTCCTCGAGGTTGGCATTCGTTAATAATTGTTTTAAATAAAATTAGAAGAGACATGCAAAAAAAAGATAGTTTGGTTTAACAAAAAAAAAAAGGTTTAGACAAGAACCACCAACTATGGCCGACCAGTGTGCCTTTCAAACAACAATTGCTCCATGCCCACATGTACATTGCCGTTTGACGAATTAGAAAATTACAAAAAAATAAATAAACATGTATTTGCTAGTATTGGGAAATGCATAAAATGAGGTAGGCCATTAGCGTAGCTTAGGGATAAGTAGTGGTAGAACCGTCCTGTTCGGTTAATAAAAAAAAGTACAAAAAGAAGTTAATGATCGTTTATAAATATTAAACAACTACAATAAGCAGAAGTAAATTTAAAACAAGTTCTACAAATACTTATGTACATCAAATGAAAAAAAACTACTTAAAAAATACAGTAATAAAATAAAACCTTCACATTTTATTTAAATATTCAGCAGACGAAAATGTACATCTAGGTGTTTACGAAAAGGACTACGCTAAGTATATTATTTCTCTAAAGCTAAAAGATAAAACCATTATAATACAAATAGAAACTCACATATTCAGTAATTTACCTATAGTCTTTAATTCTTCTAAATTATTAAATAAAAGTGCCAGATGAACCTTCGCAGGCCCTCGAACCGACAGAAACATAGTAGAAAACTAATAAATATACACCGGTTTTTAATTTAATAAAAGTAACGTTATGCATACTTTTCACTTAAATAAAACTGTTTAGCATTAACACTAATCTGCTGACGTACTTGACCACTACGATTCATCTGACATGAACGAATTTTGCGATTTCATCTCCTCCAGTGTTTTGATTTGGTGACGTAAAAATAATATTCTTAAACAGAGAGACGCAAACTGTTAATCGCACATCGTGCGCCGACTATACTAAGCTCACCTTTGCTCCTGCAGTGTCGCTTGAATTTCGGTTAAACGAACTATCGATCTAGCGGATTTTAATTCGGCCGATACCTTCGCACATTGTATGCTTCCCATTATGTGTGCTTCTTGAGCTAGTTTTTCTGCCTAAAATTCGGTGGCAGTGTTAGACGCGATTTTTTTTAAGTGTCGTTACCTGTTTCTCTAAAATATCGGCAGGCCAACCTCTAACGTGATTTACTAGATCATCCCTATAATGATTCGCTAGTGATGGCGTGATTGACGGACCTTGAGGTCTAAGTGCTTGCAGCGAACTGGACACTCCTTGCAAGGATGAAAGGGTGCCACTTCCCGGCGGACTTCCGACTGGTACTGTTACTTTAAGCAAATAAAAATAAGATGAGCACTTATTGAAAAACATAACAACCCTGAACAGTGTGGGCCAAAGCAGCCCCCTTTGGATTGAAACAATGTTTCTAGTTCCTATAAAGACGGAACAATATTGATCATTTCTCTGACCTTATGAGTTTTGGACACTAGAGCATTTCTGGGTTGCTTTGACAAAGTGTACCTTTGTTTTAATATTAAATATTCACATTCATTGAGTTTACTTAACTATGTTATAAGAGGAACACATTATGTTGGCATCTATTCATGCTAATCTCAAAGCGAAAGACATATTTGACGGTGGCAAAGCATCCCGAGAAGCTTCCTTATATGAATTGCTGCAAGAAATCAGTTTTTAATTCGGTGGGAGATGCAGAAATTGCTTTGGGTATAAATATTAAGTTGCACCATACAATCCTAAAAAACTACCATTACCATTTTCTTTCCATAATGTGCATTGGATGCAACCAGAGGACCTCCCAAGACGAATTGAGTTTTGCGAATGCCTAATGTTAAGGGACCTTGATGATAATTTTTTGGAGAACATTATTGGGCAGACGTCCCAACAATGGTGCACTTTCAAGGTGCTGGATATGTTGTGTTGGTTAAAAAATACAAGATTTTGTGTTTCCATGTGTATCAAGAAAGTTTGGATGCAGAAAGTTATACCGAAATTTTACATAATAATGTTGTTCTTGCAACAGAAGATCTGCCTCTGCAGGAATATGTTGCCAACAAGATAGTGCCAGACAGGCAGGCAGGCCATATATTTGGCCTGCTTGTTCCCTGGACCTTACAAAGCTTCATGTTTATATGAACCCTTTAAAAACTGCCTGAGCAAGTTAGAACAATACTAAAAAAACAATAGATCATGTATGTCACTGTGGTAAAACCGAGGGTATAACAGTGTCATGGACGATCAAGATGTAATGACCTAGAAGTGATCCTCACATTAAGGACAAAATTACAAATGATAACATTTAAATTCTTCTCAAAACTACCACAGCTCCTGCTAGAACTTCAAATAGGACCTCCGCTCCCCTCAAATTCTGCACACTTTAGAAAGACGGATTCCGATCGGCGCAAAATTCAGATAAATATTACCAACCCATCTGCATTCTATACCTACACAAATATAAAACTGAAGCTAAAATTAGTTTAAGGCCTTGATCAGTAGATGTTGCGCTATCCTAACGAAATACAAAATAATAATAATAAATAAACAGTCGTTTTCTGTTCAATGCAGCACAATACTTTAATAGTTTAGCGAGTATCCCAGACATCAGGGCGCCATCAACTCGATAAAAGATTAGCCACCAGCGAATCTGCTGATAGGGAATTAAAGGGGACTTCTTGAAATATAAATTTACCTGCTATAAATTTATGTACAAGAGTCTTTTTTTTATCCCGTTACGACATAAAAATGTATAGGACAAATACCACTACACACCTAAATAAAAAACGTAATTCAATTTACGAAACAATAGATTGACCAGTGGACAATTATTATTCAACGTCGTGTCGGAACATAGGTTTATAGAAACACTTTGTTTCATGTTTTTAAAAAATGGTCGAACGATCAATTAAAAGTACTTTTAC
Source organism: Photinus pyralis (assembly GCF_008802855.1). NCBI lineage: Eukaryota > Metazoa > Arthropoda > Insecta > Coleoptera > Lampyridae > Photinus > Photinus pyralis. The sequence goes on from NW_022170249.1 coordinate 34,327,920, forward strand.
TAACCTTCCGAGTTATTTAACAAGAAATCCAAAATCTTTTGCATGGCAACTATAAATTCTATTTTACATGCAAATATGTGAATAATTTCACGCTATTGAGCTCATCAACAAAAAATTATATTTTAGAATCATAATTAAGTAAACAAATATAAGGGGTATTCAATGAATGCTCGGGTAATAGTGGCTGTAGTTTTTTCCTAGCATGAATGTAGGGCCAGTTCGATGTTTGCTGTCAACTGTCAATAAATGTTCAAAAACAAAAAACATTTGAAAAACAGATACTCAATAGTATGCATCAAATTAAAAAGTAGTAGATGTCATGTAATAATATTGGGCAATTACCTTTAGCACAGTCGGGAGTTTCCGAGTGAGTGGGCGTAGGTGGTCCTTCTCCCATTGGCCCATTGTGATTGGTATCAACCGTAAGGGGATGTATATGCGCACTTTCACCTGACGTCTGTCGCGTCATCACAAGCACGTTATGTACAGTTTGTAGCGTCTTGACTTCGTTAGCGTCGGGGGTGGTAGGTACTTGAGATAAATTTCGAGGCAACGTCGTCAAGGAGACGGGCGGGCCGGGTGCATTCGACGTAGTCACACTGGAAGGCGGCGGTACCATGACCGGTGTTGAAACGCTCGCTAACGGCGACGCTTCGGGCCTACTAGTCTGCGTCGGCGTCGATGGAACTTGCAACGGATGTGAAACTAAACGAGGCAAAGCGTTCGCCAGCAGTACAGGCCCCACGGATCCCTGTTCCAAATTCAAGGGCTGACTGGAGAGATTTTGGTGGGCGTAAGAGACTTCAGACGTCGGCGTGCTGTCGCCCGGCGAAATATCCATATCCTGCATACACTGCATGTTATCGTCCGAGTACTTGCGGGACGAACGAGAGTCTCTGTTCGTAACATCGCCGTCCTCTCTACTGCTACCGCTACTCCAGTGGCGACTACCTGTAGCGCTTTCTCTAGCTCCATCTTTACTGATACTGACACTTCGTGAATTGGAATGTTTTTCGTGCCCTGTAAACGGATACCCTCATTAGTACCAAATGTGTACAAAATTTGGTTTAGTTTGGTGTTTTTTGAAGTTGAAGGCAGTTGATTCTGAACTGAGAACATGTGTACGCAATGTCCCAGTGACATGTTGAAAAGAAAATGCCAGGGGTAGTAGCCATAGTAGACACTATACTTCATTCATTATAAGAAGGTAGCAGATGGCGCTGGGGTTGAAGATAAGCACACACAGGAAAAATATAAAACGGCACCAAATTACTGTAAAGTAGAAATATCTAGCACTGCAAACACAAATCAATCTTTGACATTAACAGTTAATGACACTTCAATAGTTTATAGTTTAGATGCCAACAGAAACTACCAGCTTGCAAAATTCGCCACTCGTTTTATGTTTCAGCGTAATACTGACTTGTGTTTTAACCAATCACACTGAAGGTCAAATTTTCCCTGTTTTTTACCGCTACCTTCTTAAAATGAATACAGTATATGTAACTTATATCTTAACCATTCGCAGGAAGGTGGCTTTGGAATGCAAATACGATTTTGTTATTGGCTTGTACGATGGGTACGGGAGTTTTTGATTGTTTTATGTGGGGGCGTAACATCTTTGTTGAATTTGTTTGCAATGGTATTTTACCGCTATCTTATTTTGCACAAATGCCATATGATACTTTTTCATAACTCCTGAATATTTTTAATGTTTGGATATTGTTATGTAATAGGTTTCCTATTTTGTATGCGAATATTATATCCCTACAATTTGTATAATGGTCTTTGATCGCATATGTTCTAAGAAGCCAACAAGGACGCAGTGTTTTGTTTCGATCGCTAGCGTACAATCCAGGATTTATGGTAACTTGATGTGTGTCTGCATTGATTTCATTTCGTACTGCTCGTCTTTTGTTATCGATCAAAGATCCACTATACAAACTGTAATGAGACAGGTTATGCCGTAGCCAAAGGGGGACACCTGAACCCAAACCACAAACATACCCCTATATTGTTATGGTGAGACAGATCATGTCCTACTACAGGCGCCTGAGCTCTTAACCATGAATAAAAATGATATATTATGTTTATTCTTCGTACCGTGAGCCCTTGATGTGAATGTCAGGCTCCATCACATAAGTCTTGGTAACTACATTCATTTCCACAAAAGATGGCGGCACAATATTTTAAATATTTGTCTAAAGTCAGGATTATGGGCGACATAAATTTTCCAGACGTTGTAGTACAGGTTGAAAACTGATTTTTATTTGTTTTTAAATTTATTTTGAACTTTATTTTTAAGTGGGCGAGGTTTCAGCAAAGGCTGTTCTACCAACCCAACCTACTATACATTTACAAAAATATTCATGCCCGAACCCGGATTCGAACCAGGGACCCTTACTACCGCAGTCGAGATTCAACTCAACTGCGCCACACAGGCACTATTATGATGAAATTGTAAAATACCAACTACCGCCCTTCTTTCTGACCCCTTATCAAAAGAGGGGGCTGGGGGCGTGGCACTGGTTTTATCCTCCATGGTACTATAATGAAAGGTCTCAACAAAAGGAATTAATTTCTACCAACCACAGTCCTCCTCCTCGACCCCATATCGTGATTGGATATAATTCCCTATATCTAAGCACAGATTGTCCAGACGCAACATATCTATTGGTGAAATCGAAGCGAATATTTTGGAAATGAGGTATCAGAAGAGAGTACTCCTGGGCAAGTGGAACGTCATGATGAGGGTACTTTCAAAGGGCGGAAAGATCTTCTACACGAGGCACATCTACTGGGATACAAAAGCTTAATTGTAAATATCTCGAAAATGTTGAAGGAAGGTTCCTACAAAGGGAAAATGTAATATTTCGGGTAATTTCTCTAAGGGCTTGATTCTTCTTGCATTATATAGCGTAGATTTTTAATGTATGCCAGGCGGTCTTTAAATGTTTATGCGTAAAGAGCCCCCTCAATCATCTACCAAGAGTAAACATCGATAAATATAGCATTCTACCACCTTCTAACACAAAAACAGTTGGCACTAAATGAATGTTTGACATTTCTAAGGTACCTTGATGAACTACCTACACAATATCGTTTTGAGCATTTTAATTTAACAATTAATTTGCTAATAATTTAAAATTTAGGGAAGAATTGAAATATCGAATATTATAGAGGGTGTTCCATTAAAAAGATGCAATTTTTGTGTGCCCCAGCTTTATGACCAACCCTGTGTAATTAAAATTATTGCTGTCTAGTAGACATTGAAGAACCACAAAACTTATTCGACACCTTGTATGTTTCCCGCGATAATCGATGTTTCTAGACTGATCAGTGACCCTGTATAAGAGCAAACATTGAACATTTTGAGGTGCACACAACTGTCAGATCCGTAATAAAGCAAGCCTAAACCTCCCTTTTGCAAGGCTGGACAGGACTACATTTTCTTGCAATTATTATTACTACAACGTACTCTCTTCTCAAATTAAACGTCTGGAGTTATTCCAATTTAAAAAAAGCCTTAAACACTACTTCAATGCAAAAGCCTTTACAGCATCAAGGAATGTCTATTAAACGATTTTTCTGACATTGGTAACACAGTACACAATGATGTATACTAGGTTGAGTGGTAGAGCAACAGTTGAACGTCTACGTAAGGTCAACATGTTGAACTCTTATTATTTTTCCTTTACTTTTAAACAATGTGTCTAAATAGAGACATTCGGCCCTATGCTGTATCACTATCGTTAAGAATAACGATATCGTTATGCGGCGTTACCATAATTTTTTAAAAATCGGTATGCTGTATCACTCATAAAAAGAGTGGGATAACGACTATCGTAATTCTCTATCGTTATTTTGCAAACATAACCAGAGAAACTTAACGGCAGGGTGCATGCTATCCGTTTGGCGCGTAACGGTCCTGTCATCGATTCGTTCGGAGTTTAAGGGGATGTTAAAGAGAAAGAAAATGAATAATTGCAAGGATTTTTGCAAGTAGCTTTGTTCGGGCAATTGGAAAATGTAATAGGGAGGTAAGTTCTGTGCCTTTTAATACTCGTAGATTATGTTTTTATTGAGACATGAGGAAAACATCCAACGAAGAATTTTACGAGACAACAGTGATCAGTTTCAGCTGGGTGAAATTGATTTTCAAAAAGATTTTCGTTTATCAAGAAAATCTGTTTGAATGTGCAAATGGTAAGGACTAACAGCAGCATGTTTCAATGAAAATTTGTTTAACATGCAGATTTGTGATGCGAACATAAAAATCCTGAATTGTAATGCACGGTTTCCAGGATCTACTCACGACTCTGCAATATGGGATATGAGTGCGGTGAAAAGGCACCTGGAAGAAAAGTATTTAACCAATGAGTTACATTCATCTTGGTTAATTGGTGAGTGTGGCTGTTGTGACCTAACAATTTTGCCCTTTTACAAACTTGTATAGGTGATTCAGGATATGCACTGCAGCCATGGTTGTTAACGCCAATAGAAAATGCAGAGGCAGACCCACTTTCACCACAGGGAAGATACACTACACAACACATTTTAGCCAAGAATGTAATAGAACGCTGTTTTGGAGTGTTGAAGCAAAGGTTTAGATGCCTCTTGAAGTACAGAGTTCTTCATTACTCCCCTGACAGATTTGCGAAAATTGTGTGGTGCTGTGCATTGTGCAATACTCCATAATATTGCGATACAGGAGAACTTACCACCACTCGAGGATAATGAAGGTGATGTAGATATACCTCCACAGAATATGAGAGAAAATGAAGGTATTTGTACCTAATCCTCTAAAAAAAAACAAACTGTTGTATGGCCTCTTATTATTCTCTTCGACATTCGCCATGTCGTGAAAAACCAACTAGGTAGGTACATTTACAATTAATAATAATAATTTTAAAGAAACGTCTGCATTTCCAAATCTGGCGGGTATTTGTTTTAAGATTAAGCGCCCTCTTATATTTGATCGCTGTGATATTTCACTCTTACACGCACTGCCGTTGCGCAGCGTTCCTTGTTTTCTAGAATGCGACACTTTTTTCCGAAATAGCCACTGCGAGATACCGGACAACGTAACGATACCGTTAAAATATTGATACAGCATATCGCGTTTATCGATAGTCGTTGTGGTCATCATAACCTTTGATCGTTAAACTGCGATAACGATTGATCGTATAGAATAACGAGAGTGATACAGCATAGGGTTGATTATTTAGTTTTTTCTCGCTTTAAGCGGTTATGGATGCCATTTCCAGAAGGACACTTTTTGTATCTTTGAGTATAGGCATGGGCGAATGTCGAGTTTATTATTAGTATTATTATTATATTAGGTAGTTGTAAACTGTGTGTATGCTTTATATATTTTTTGCGCGATCGGTCATTTCTGACTATTTACCAGAGACTTGCTATAACTAGACGGCGCTTAACGTATCTAAGGTGTTTTCGACACAGTATGCAACACACAATGCACCGCGGGGCAAAAATCGCTGAGATGATATGCAATATAATGAAATAAGCTGTTATTTTAGATGTTCCGTTCATTAATCATTCTCGTGATTAGCTCGAATTAGTGAACAGATAAATTTCTGTTGAGAATAAACCAATAAACTTAGGTTAACTTGTGCCTATCAACATGTACTCTGTCAATAAATTTTTAAATAATATGCTGATTTTCAACGGATAAAAGTTTAAAGGGCCAATGGATCAGAGCCATTCGAAGAGAAAAATTTACTCCCACCATAGTGCATTTTCGGGGAATGAAGCCGATTTTAGAAAGGTACCTACGAAGGTGTTAAACTATAATGCAATACCGAGCGTTTTCGACTTTCCCATTCACTTAAAATAACGTAGAACTATTATTCGACATCCTTTACCAGCAAGACAACGACAAAAAATCGTGGAGGATTGTTGCACGTATCAAGCGATGCATTAAAAATTTGCCAAATTGCTGAAAATGTGTTCAGGTTATTCATTCAATCCACACCACACCGCGTTGTAAACAAAATGGTTATCAGCAGTCTAAGAAAAATAAATAACAGTTACAGCCCATTTGGGTTTCTGGATAGGCATATTGAATCAAAATCCGCTAAATAATCATATCTTACTACTTACATCTTTAGTTTTAAGAGTATATTTTCCCATACGTGTTCACCACCAAAATACACATATAAATCAAATCAGGACTAGAGTAAGGCAGTTATATACCAATTTAGTTCAAATAAAATACCAATAAATTCGATTAAAACAGTTAACAGTTATATGTTATCTTTTTTTGCTACTAAAATTTAGAATAAACATGGCTAAAGCAAGCTGCAGAACGTACGTCTGCCCCGCGATGAACAGTTGGTTGCCTATCCTATCTTGACAACAGGCGTTTATAGTAAAATCTACGTTACGCGCGGTCTAGTTATAACAAGTCTCTGCTATTTACCATGTGTGTTTCCATGACAGTAAGTGGAATTTACCAGTTGCTATGATTACGACGACGCCAAAATTACTTACCGATCTGAAAACAGAACAGCAAAAATACTTACCGACGCCTTTTTAAAAACAATCAGTTCAATATGTTAACAGTCTTACATTACATTTAATCTTTAATTTAATCTTCGACATACCATTCGGCCACCGGCAAATACCTGGTTCATAAAGTCATAAAGGAAGTGCAAAGCTAGCAAACTACATCAGACACATGCACAATTTTATGAAATTATTAATTTCAATTTTGACAAATAAACTGGTTACCTAGTGATGTACACCATACCACTTCGATCATTTCGATTTATTCTGCTCGTTAATTTCTTAGTGCATATTTATATTGGTTGAATAATTTTAATTTCGATCGCGCAAAAAATGTTATAAGCACGTCGAACGTTAAGGGTTACCGTTCTCAGACAATAATTGGAGTCGTCGCTCCGCTCCTCCTCCAAACAATTGTCTTCGAACGGTAAAAATCTTTTTTGCTGTTAGCGAGTGTTATTATTAACGCTTGAAAATCATGCAAATATAAAAAACAATAAAATGGCATAACAGAAATCAAGGTTCTTTTATTTACTTAATAAAATGGTTGTTTCCATTAAAAGAAGGGTGTATTTTTATTTTGAAAGTGTACAAAAACTTTAATCTGTCTATAACTCAAAAACAAAGTTGACCAATAAAACTTTGATTATGGTATCATAGTTTTACAAAAAGATTTGCAAAAAATTGTCTTTACCTTTGATAATAAATCTGAAACTGAGTTTCCATGGAAATTTGAACACCCTGTGTAATTAAACAGCGCATAAACGATAAGATACGAAAACGGGTTAGGCAAAAGTAAGGAAACATATCTTTTTAATATGTGTAATTACAAAAATGGGACAACAAACATTGTTTTAATGGCGCTGCATATTTTTCTTTAAAATTTTGAATCCAGCATGTTTTCCCACATTCCTGTGATTATTTATTACATTTTTTCTATTGTGTACCTGACATTTTTGACAGTAACACGACTCGCGCATGCGCAGAATAATCTTTTTAGTGAATTTTCCAGGGAAAATACAACTTAAACCTGTGTGAATTCCATCCGTCCGTCTGAGGGATTGAGATCTCATCACTCAGACCTCGTACAAGGCTGCGTTTTTTTAAAAATTTAATAGGTTTCAACACATAGGGTGGGCAAAAAGAAAAAGGTATATTGAATAAGTTTCCATTCCATTCCAACTACGGATACTTCTCATTAAAATGAATCTAATGTCTGGTGTAATGAGGATGTTTCCTTGTTTGATTTTACCTCCAAGTCGTCCTTTAAATGCGCAGAGGGAGCAAGACCATGTCCTAAGTAGGGGTGAACCCCGCCTGGCCGCTGAGGGGAAAAAAAAGCCAGTAAAAAATAAGAGGTGAAGAAGCCAACTAAAATGCATGATGAATATGTGTTGGTCGTGCTAGTCTGTACAGCAAAAAGAAGAAAGTATTGCCAGAAACAAAAATAAAGATCACACCTCGTATTTGAAAAATGCCCTCCCACCTTCCTTTTAATCAAAATTGTGTTTTAACAAATCTGTTTGCTTGTGTACCCGTACTTACTTGCACTCGAACGACTGGAGCTACTATAATTACGATCAGCGTCCCGATCTCGCTCCCTATTCCTAAAACGGTCCCTCTCGCGTTCCCGTTCGATCCATTCACGCGGCTTCTCCCACTGCGACACCTCCGTTTTACAATTATAATAATACTTCTTACCGGACGAGCTGATATGCTCCGACCAATCGCCGACTCGAGTTATCCTCTCGCGTTCTTCCCTCTATAACACAATCGTTTATAATTTAATCATACTCTACAAATGACAAACGTTAGCACCTTATCGACACAATTATTGTGTATCGGCTTACGGTCGCGCAACGTGGAATTTTGCGTCTTTACGCCCGACTCGCTCCTGTCGTGATTCGTTCTATACTCCAAATCCCTACGTTTCTCCTTCGGCGATCTGGCACAATCTGGAACGGGCGACGAGTTAATGAACTTGTTTCGCGCGAAGAGTTGTATACCTGAATATTTATCTCTCGTAGGCTTGTAGTCTCTGTTTTCTCTCTCCTTTTCACGTATTTTCTGTATATAGGAGCCTTTAGATTGGTAGATTCTGTCCCGGTCACGCGGAGATTGTGAGTCCGGACTATCCGATCGGTAAGTTCCATTGGGTGAGTCTCTAATACGTTCGTACCTATCACCGCTCGAGCTGTAGCTCTTTGAGTTATACTTTGAATTCTACATTGAGAAAAACATGACAAAGGTTAGATTAATTCTTTGACAGGTAGCCATATTTATTAATTATCTTTATTTTTGCTACAATTTTGCAAGTAAAGGGGGTAGAACGAGAATGATATAATAATTTGAGTGATGGTGGTCGAGAATTTGGGATAAATTGAGAAAATTCAGTATAATCGGACCATAAGACCGTCGATTTGGGGTTTGTTTATACATTACCTGGTAGGGATGGGTCTGATGCTTTTCGAAGTACCTGTGAACAGAAAATGGAAGGTTACATTGTATAATCAAGATTAAAGCATTGGGTTTATCCCGAAAAATCGGAATTGTAATAAAATGCTTCCGCGAATCCCTACCCATCGTTCATCCGTTGCGTTTTCCTTGCATGCATTACCATCAATGCAAGTGTCTAGAAATGATTTCTGGCTTCTACAAAAAGCCGCTTCGTCATATATGCATATAAACAGTAATAACGGTTTTGCCCGCTTAACGTCTAACTTTCCTCTCGGACGCCATGTCACATAAAAGGGGAACAAATTCACAGCTGAAGGTAAATGCTCTCAATTTCTTCCGATGGCTCATTGGTTGACGTAGGGACATTCGCGTACTGCCAACCTCGCGCAAACAAAACACACCAGAACCATTCCTGTTTTACGCCCAAATAAATAATACTAACCGAAACGGCCTTTACTTCTTGCCTTCGATGATAAAAAACCGCCACCCGCACCGCCACCAATTACAATTACACCCAAGAACTCCCTCGGGAATTTTCCCGCATTACCACATATCACCAACGACAGTTGCCAACCTGAAATTGCCCCTAAAGAAAACCCAGGATGCTCCAACATGTACTAATACATAAAATAATACACATTTATTTATCGTGACTGCAGTAATTTTTTTAAAAAAGTGCGAAATTCGTTCTTCTAATTATAGTGCCGACACGCGATCTATTTAAATGCAGTGCAGCTAGCAATGTAAGTATTTTAATTGCCCACGACCCTTTTAACTTTAAAAGGAAAAATGGGGGCTAAACCTCTGCCCTCAAACACAACCCATATCCTTTCGAATTGGTAAAAGAGAATGTCCACCTTTTAAATCCTTTTTACAGTTAGATGCGTGACCTTTTTGTGCATAGGCGGTGTGCTCGATTATTTGGAGGAAAAATCCTAATGACTCACTTGATTGCATTTTCGCGTTTTAATTACTGGTGTAATTGCAAATAGATTGGAATTTTCGGTGTAATTAGCATTACATAATGTAGTGGTGCACAGTTTTTTGCTTTTCGAGGAAACCTTATTTGGAAAGGTAAGTGGTAGTGGTGAGATTAGCAATTGGGGGGATCATTTTTTCTGCAGCACCCAAAGGTAAATACAAACTTAACCTAACTTTTTCTGCAACTCTAAAGGGCGATGTAAACAATTGAATTTGCCAACCCTTCAGCTATTGACAACATTGTAGACAGACCGACTTCGTTTGTCGTTCATGCTTGAGTAACAAATGACGTGTAATTTGTTGGCATAGCTTACTAAAACATTTATGTTTGATTTACGGATTCATTGTAAATGTGCTCGATTGGCAGCACAGAGAAGTGCCCATTTTTCTCTATGAATGAGCTTTCTCTTATTCACGGAGGCATATCGTAAACGTCTCGTAGGACTTCTTTTTAGTTTATGAAGTCACTTTTTATTACAATAACTTTTGTACTAGACCTAAAAAATGCAGTTTTGTAATAACAATAAACAGGGGCGGCTTGTCTAGTAGTATTTTGTTAAATAATTTCTTTCTGGGTATGATAAATAATTTCTAGAAAGTCATCTTCCAACTGCAGCTGAGAGTAGCTCCGTAACATAATGAAATCAAACACAAAGTAAATCGGGCATAGCCGAAGTGAACGTGAAGATGAGCCGCAACTTGAAGTAGGACTTCAGTTGTTTTCTATCAATGGTATTCTATGAAGGTTCAATTTTCCATCTGAACTAACTTTTATTTATTTTAGTTGATGTTGGCACTATTACCGTGTATATCAATTTATAAAGTGTATTTTTTTTCACATCAAATCAAGTAACTGAGAATAAAGTGCGAATATTTAATTAAACTTATTTGACAGGCCCAGATTTATTCATCTGCTATTTAACTGCATTACTTACTGCTAGCAGCACATGAGAAGGCTATGTGCAGATTCTGCAGGAAGAGCCAACTGGATCCGTGGCGTACCAGTAGGTGCAATTAATAGAAAATGAATAGTAGGGATGCGTCATCTTATGCCTTCTTACGTGCCGGTACCATTACCTATTTCTACTGATTATTACAATAAAGTAATGAATTGATTTTTTAAGTGAATATACAGAGGAAGTGTTCAATTTTAAGAAGCACTCACTGGTTTTTATCGGGTTAATCTTGGGGGTTAATATTATCATATTAAACTGGTGGTGGTTCGAGCACACCACCCAACTTGAAATGTCACGAGCCGCCAATGATTACATGATTACTTAAACCTCGAATTAAACTAATAAAATAATGACATTATAATAGGTGAGTGAGTACAATATGTAAACAATTAAAGAGATATGTTTACTTTTGGATAAATAATTATTTATTTACTTTTTTTAATTTTTATTTTTGAGTGGACTGTTCTATCTCGTGCTCTACCAACCCAACCCACTATACATTTACAAATATCCAAGTACCTAATGTGTTCGGAATAGCAATGATTTCATTAATGTTGTCTTGTATGTTATACCACGATCGAGGCCACCACTTATCTGGAGGTTTTAGCTACTTCCAATGTGTTTTAGTAGGACTTATTGCCCAAAGTTGGTTTATTCTATTTGAATTTGTTTTCTCAGTATCTATTTCTCCTTTTAGAATTGTGTCAAATACGTGTTAGTCGCTTCTGTCTGTTTGACTGATACTGACTGCTCCTTTGTTGGGGGGGAAGGGGAAGAAGAAGAATCAAAAACCAACAAATATTTTGCCACTTTTTCCCACAGAAAACAGTTACTCCACTGTAGTAATCTTCTTGGAAATCAAATCCTCTGGAATCTTCTCCTTTGAAATCATGCCAGGAATTATTTCTGGAAGTTTCTTAAAATCCCGTGCTCGTAAAACTTCTTTGATCTTACAAATTTTTTTTTCATTTACACTAATGTTCGAGAGTCTTTTATACACAAAGAGTGTTCTACGAACTGAGTCTTTTATAAGAGGCTTCAGTATCATGAATCTCAAAAAGTCTCTTAAGAGCTTTTGAGAGTCTTTCAGAGTCTTGTAGATTGTTTTTGAGCCTTTAAAGTCTTTATTGGTCCCTAAAAGCTGTGCCTTTAATAATAATAATAGTAATTTATTGTGAAAAACAAAGATAAATGTTCACAAATGGATCAGAGTTGGCGATCTTCCACTCTTCTAGTAAAAACTGTTTCATAATATACACAAATCAGCAGTCTCTTTTCCTCGCGGGTATTTTCCTGGTTTCCCGCTGTCCAGTCTGGAATGTGAAACTGAATTTTAGAAAACTTTAAAAAAATGTTGTTAAGAGGTCTTCCTAGAAATCTTCTTGTATAACTTAAGAATTTTCCTAGGGACTAGACAGAGCGGTTTTGCCCAGCTTTGTAAAATATACTTCACATTAACAGGAATTATACAGGATGATCATCGTGAAGTACCTACTCTGTTGAGTGTTTCTCTGCATTTCAATCATTTTTTAAATTCGTGGATTATTTCTACTGACAAATGTGTAATAATAATATTTTATCTGAATCTGAATGTTGTATTCTTGCTTTCAGTACAATGGCGCATCGCCAAGACTATAGCGGGACGTTTCCAGGGAACTCCTACAATGACTTGTGCAATTCGTTTGACAAAGTACAACTGCGAAATGCATCGAAAGGTGAGTTCCATTTAGCTTTCGTAGTCACCTGATCGTTTCAATTTCAGATTGCCTACTCACGGATTATTGCGACATTCGAAGTCGGCTGCTTTTGTTGCAAAACGATGAAATGGATCTTTCGGTTCCATCAAAACTGGGTGACATAGTACAATTATTACGAAGGTAACATATTTGACAATCATTACGTTTCATTGTGCTTTGCAATATGGCGAATTAATATCACGCGATTTATTTACAGGAACCAGTATCTTTGAAAGCAATTTTATTCAATCAATCTTTTATTATTTTTCAATAATTCAGATTAATAACAACTACTTTTAATTATTTTTTTGATATTGATGATTCATTCAGATTTTCTTTCTCAATTTATCACTAATTTCATTCAGTAATGAGATCAGCAATCGAAGAAAGAAGAAGGAATCTGCGAAGAATGCAACAGACGAAGAAAGATTTATTTTAAAATTTGCACGGTACTCTTTGAACAATTCACTTCACTCAAGTTTATTTCAATAGATAATTAATTTGAATTTTTTGAATTTTTTTGAAATGATTTAGAGAGCCATAAATTACAGGTTTATCCAGGAGGCCCCTCGACATGTACGGAAGAACAAGGAACACCTGGAAGATGTTTACAAAATGCTAATTTTTCTACACAACTATATTTCTAGGCACATTAAGGTATTGACATTAATTCTCACTCAAAAAGTTTATTACAATATTTTGGATTTTTGAAAACGTTTGCATGCAGTCTGAAATTTATGAAAACTACATTTTATAACCAATGCCAGTTCAAGGGTTTGTATACATATATCATTATCCCTGGTTGTTGAGTTTGCACCTCCAAAAAAGACAGAACTTTTATCTTAATTATACTATCTTTGTGATTGATACGAAACTTTTTCACTCGTCTATAATTCATGGAGGAAAAAGCAGTTTATCTGTATATATGGTTTATTTATTTCATCGCAAATAATCTCGTCTGACAATAATTTTTCATCTTCAGTATCGCTTGTTTTCTGTACTTTATGTTTTGTCTTATATTTTGTGATCAATAAATAGTTACTATAATGCCATCTTTCGTGCTTAGTTGTTGTGTTCTTATTTTTGTGTGTAACTAACCAATGCTATCTATTTTTATATTTTGCTTCTATTGCTTGCCATCACTGCACTTGCATGCTGTTTCACGTATCGCTTACCTGCATTTGTATTAAGTTCCTTACTTTGGATATTAAAATTTTTTTTTAAAATCAGACCATGGGTTAAAATGTGTCATTTGATTCGTTTTATGACTCAAAAATTTGCGTTTTTTTAAATTACCTACTTTATCTAGGTGTTTCAGTAACCCCTTTCAGATTCTGGATAAAAGTTCGCTGCCACAAAATGGTGCAGTAATAAATTTGGGAGGGGGGCCACAAAAATTATCACAATTTCTTGAAATTTGCCGGGTATATTTTTTTCCAAATTATCAGTTGTGCACGCAAGACATTTTCCAACCTGAGAAAAAAATGCGAAAGAAAAAACGCAAAATTTGGGAGTTTTGGGAACTTGATACGCCAGAGCCAACCTTAGGTATAGCAGTTGTAGATCTTTTTAAGACTAATATTTGTCTAGTTGACTAATTATTGAGTTTGGAAAACATTTTTGCTTGCAGTATTTGATGGAACTTTTTTTCTTCTTTTTTTTTGACATTGAAATGTTCTATGGTGATTTCTTTCGCGGTTAGAACAGTTGAATTATTGTATATCCCCATTGCTATCATTCTGTTGCTATATACAGGCTGTTTCACCCAAACGGTTACTTAAATGTATTTAGGATAGTTTTTCATGATCTACGAAAACATTATCATGATTACTTCATTTCAAAATGTGGGTAACAACTTTCTTATTTTGAATAGAACACGCTATATTTATCGGATTTTCGAAATCTACATGAAAATCGACGTTGTTTGATACCACATTTCCCTATATCCCCACATAAGGTATAACAATAGTATAATAACTAAGGTACTGAAAAAAAATCGTTACTTCACTAATTAGCTCTTAGATTTCTGAATTGGTTTTTTGATGCTTATCTTTAATAGTTTAATAGTAATTGTGCTATCGATTGCAATTAAAGCGCGTTTCTTTTAAAAACTTATTGAGAGGGCAATGACAAAGAATTAATGTATTCTAAAATGGATTCCGAAGGTATTACAATTTCTATTGTATACTGATTGCATATATATTTAATCATTAGCTTTTAATTTGATTTTTGGGCTCGTGTAATTATAGTTATTTATTATCGTTTTATCGTCATGAATAATACAACAGTTTTTTTAATAGCAGTTGCCATAAATCATTCTTCTGACAATTCTGACTTTAGTTTAGACGTCAACAAGACTAACATTATGTTCTGCCGTCGCGGTCGTTCCAATAGAAACAGCATTGTAATATGTTCTGAATTTCATTTTATTTCGAGCTCCGCGTCCCATTTGAAATAAGAATGACAGATGTCATTTGAATGCATAATCATCTGTTTGTCTTTATCTACGCTTGCGGTTAAAGTGATCACTTCATCTATTTTGTTTTTATAGCATTTGAACAGGCACAAAACAAATTTAAAAAAAGACTCTCATTTCCACTTTTAATACAAGGTTTCGTTTCAGAGAAATCATCAACTGTTGGTTTCATATACTTTTTGCATTAATTTATTACACATTTTGGGTCATGGGTCATTCACTACATCTTACTAGGCTTTCTGATAGTTGCTGTACCTATTTAGAACATTTACCCTGTGCCGAAGAAGGCTTATATTGTTTTGCATTTTGTTCATGTATTCTTTGTATTCTGTATCCTCTCGTTGTTGGATCTGTCAATCTGTATATTCCGTAATGAATATTTTTTAAGGGGACTAACATATCACTCTTTCTTCTATTGTATTATTTAGCAAATTTTATTGTAATTTTCATTCCTTCCAGTGCTTATTCTCTTGTCTTTTTATTTGTTAGAGTTCTAGATTTTTCTAAATATACTTTTTTTCCTTGAAAGTTTTAACCTTTTATAGTATCTGATGCCTATTGTGCTATGTCATACTAGACTACCTTGGGGTACCTACCTACTTTGAGTACATCTGCCTTGTTTAGAGACTCGTATCGGTTTAGGGGATCCAAGGGTAAACTCGTTGATACGGTTAGAAGTCAAATTCCAAGCTGGAACGGGCCCCCAGTGCTAGTATACAGTACGTTCGAGATAAGAGGGTTATTTCAACATCCTTTATTTGGCGAGATACAACAAATTTTATATGTGACACTATGATCTATCTAATCTAAATTGTAGGTATCGCGCATTCAATTTTGTAGGTCTCACTTCTGGACAGAAGTGTTGATCTATGAATAGTTCCTCACGCCTCCGTCTTTGTTCCTTTGCTAATTTCGCATTTCCACAGGAAGTTTTCACTTAGTGAATGGTATAGTATGGTAGCACTCCATTGTCCCTTTTTTAATTTAATTATCAGTTTTAAAGTATCGTCCATAATTATGTTAAGTAATTGTAGAATTAGCACCAGTGGCGTACGTAGAAATTTATTCTGGGGGGGATTAAACAAGTTCGTGGCACATACAGTCACCCAGTGCGTACTAGAAGGGGGGGGGGGGGAAGAAATAGAAATTGGGTTGCACAGGCGAAAAAGATTAGATTAGAACGGTATTTTATTTCTTACTGCTGACAGGCCCCTTTATTGCTTTTGCTTTAATTAGTCAACGAAAACTTTGAATAATAGGTATATTTATGGGCAAAAAACCAATTTCGACAAAAAATTCAAAGGGCTGTAACTTTTGATCTAGTAGTCCGATCTTGGAACTGTTTGAAATTATGGATTCTACAGGCCACATTCTATAAGAAAATATTTTTTTCCGGTCGATCTGAGACAATTTTTTTTTCTGGGCAAAAAAAAGGCAGTTATTACCTTCCTTTTTTACCAAAAATCGACTGCACCAAAATTTCTCGGGAAAAAACTTTTTCTTATTAATTTGGGTGCGTAGAATCCAAAACGATTCGTACTTTTTCGATTAGACGTCTCCATCAAAAGTTATGGGCAAAAAAATTCCTGTTTTTAAAATTTAAAATTCTTATTTTCGTCATTTCGTGAAAGGCAGGACGCAGGTATCTCACCTCAGTAGCAGTACTAAGTACCTGATACCTATTTGTTATTTTGGGCATCAATGTAGCGAATTGCCGATCGTTGCCGAATAGCCAAATCGTTGACTGCCAACACTGATCACTCACTGAATAGTGAATACTACAGAATATTTAGATTTTAGTGACTTTAGACTTTAACCAAAACCAAAATTGCTCTCTATATATACCTATATATTATTGCCTTTATTTTAAAGTGGGCGGAGCGGATAGCGGAGTATTACTTAAATACCTAATAGCTATGATGCTATGATGATTTGAAGGGACAATTAGCTTTAAATGGAAAGTGAAAATTATACGCTTTTTTTTTTAAATATTTAGTGGCAGTTTGTAACCTTTCCGGTTATACCGGAAGTAGTCACCAACTTCTTTATTTTAAATGGCAACTCCTCTTTTTTATTCCACATTTAGATTTACTTTGAATATTAAGGTCAGTTTATTAAACAATATCTGTGACCCACATTGACTGTTTTGGAGATATTTGTATTTTAAATATTAAAAAATTCTGGTTATTTGAATAGGTAATCATAATTTTTCATATTAATCTATGGAGTCTTCACAAGTTAGAACAAAATTTTGTTTCAATTTTTTCAAACAAATTCGGATTGGCATTGTCTTATACCTACAATAGCTTTCAAATTATTTACAGTTTTTTTAGCGCTTAGTTTAGTCAAGTTGAGGTTGCACCATTTCTTTCAGCTTTCTTTTTAGGTCTGATTCATATATCTGAAAAAATGCTTGAAAAAGGATATATCTCTGTAGTCAGAACAGTGTGGTCTCCCCCTGTTTCTGGATTGCCTTATTCCAAGCTTTAGTGAGGCTTTTAGTTAACATTTCTATTTCTTCTGCTTCTAAATTTTTTGCTCTCTCCTGCGTTATTCTATCGCGCTTTGCTGATATTACATTCTTTTCTCTGTATCTTTTTTATTGGATCTACTTTAAGTATTCTTTCTTCGCAAGCTACTTAAATTTATTCAAATTATTCATTTGACGTACTTTATTCCTGAGGTTCTTCAGTACCTACGTTGTTTTGATTACTGGGCCTATTTAATTGTAGTCTAATTTCAAATTCCTTCCATGCCTTTTGTTTTGCTTGCATTATCACTATCATATCATTTTTCTGTCTTTTTCTTTAACTTCTCTTTTAATATTGTGGTTTCACCATCTAGTTTGATTTTATATATATATATATATATTTCAACTGCTGTCGATAATACTATTTCTTTAAATTTTTTGTCACATTTGTTCAATATTCATTTTCTTCCATTTTTGCATAGATAGTAGCATCCCTTATCTTAATTCTATTTTTTACAAGTATACATTTGCTGTTTCCTTATGTATTTGTTAGCCTATATAATTTTATTGTTTCATTTGTCCTTTGTTTGTCTTTAGTTTTTGTTTCTCTGCATTTTTTGTTTCTATTTAGTAGGATGTAATCTATATATAGATTTTTCTTTTGTACTTTTTACTTCCCTTGTATATTTATAAATGTATATATTTTTTTGAATGTGTTAGTTAATAGTTAACTTATATGCTCTTCATACATGTGGACCGATGAGGTCTGGAATCCCCACGTTCCATTTTCGCATGGTTAGCTCCGGTGTATTATTAAATTGTTTATTTTTTATCCAAAACACATGAACAAATATTATAATACGCTTTAAGGCCGCGTCATGGTACACCCTTATGAAAACAATTGAAATTTGTTGACGACTGCTTGACTATATGGCACTGAGGATACTTTGTTCAAATGGTGATAGTGGCGCCTACAATCTTTTACTATTGTTGAGGGTACTAAAGTCTTGTGTATAGTTTTCTTTGGTGCTTAGTCCTCATTCTGCTTTTATTTATCCATGCTTTTCGGCATATGTTGGTTTTATTTTTGATAATGCAATGTAATAGCAAACAAGGATAAAAATGGTAATTAACACAATTCGGCATAGTTAAAAACCTGACAGTACAGATACAGTTTTGAAGAGGTGGAGCAAGCTCGTGACTGGGGATGATGATATGTGTTCACGTTATGGTATTACTAAAATATCACTGTTACAGGTTTATAAAAAATTTCCGTTAACTCAAGAACTTCTATCCGTACTTATTAGTTATGTTGAATTGGAGTACGAGGTTTTATATTGTCCGAAAAACTACAGCTCTCAATATCAGGATCAAGTGGAGAGCCGAATTTTAACGTTCCTTTTAACAATATTACACGACCCGTCGACTGTCAAACGAGAATGCTTTGTAAAACCGAGTCCTGTTGACTACTGTGCAATTAAGGCTTTATACGTTGTAAAAAGTGTAAAATCTGAATATAAGCGAAATCGTAGTTTAATAGAGAATTTAATGAGGTAATAATAATCGCGTGCGCGCGCAGGTTTTGTCTTCAATTGGGTTTGTTACAGTAAGCTGTTGCAAAAGTTGAATGTCTGGGATAAGATGAACGAGATTAGAGAGCAGACCGATGCGTTTAATTTAGGGAATTTGATGCGGGTGCCGAAATTGCAGCAAATTTCGCGGTATCTACAGAAATGCAATGTTCTCAAGGACGACGCGGCGACGTCCGAAGAGGAAGAGGTTGTAGAGGTAGGTAGACAACTTCTAAATGCGATTCATTAATCAACTCGTTTCCCAGATCACTTCACCGCTTAGAGGTGCATATGAAGACATAGTTGCAATTGATCTCGTAGATAAAGCTAGGCTTTCGAGAAAGTCTCTTATACCTGAACAAATAAATGTACAAAGTAGGCGAAATAGTAACAGTAGACTTAATCTTCATTCAACTACCTCACGAAGGGAACGAGTCATTTGTGTTAGTGACGATGACAGCGATGTTGAATTTGTGCCGGATGTGGCTTCTGGTACAGTAATTAATGTGGATGACTATGATCCTTTAGTGCCGAATGAAAGGATCAAATCGGACTGTGCCATTGAAGCTTGTGAGTCAACCTTTGCTGAAAGAGAAGAAGCTGTAAAGTGCCTTGAGCCTCCTATCGATACCACCAACTCTCAGGCCAATGTCACCAATTTGTTAGACAAGGAAGAAAACGCTCAAGGAGTATCTCAGATCCTCACAAGATGTGAACCTTCTGCCGTGGATGATGGGACCATCACCACAACTGAAGATGTCACCACTCATGCGACGACTGAAGCTAACCAACACACAATGTTTGATGAAAATTTGGAACATAATGAAAATGAAGAACAGAGTTCAATTCCCAAAGAAAATACAAGGGACAATGATCTTCAAATTGTGAATAACAGTGCTCTTAATACAGTATACAAAGAGCACGATGATCCTCAAATCAATCTACCAGAAGAGAGTTCACAGACTGAAATAATGATATGCGACAGTCCTGAAAACGAGCACAAAGTTCCTGAAAGTGAGCCTCTCTTGCCTGATCTCTGTGACATTGATCTTATTTCAACTGATTCATCTTTATCAACTGTGTCGGCTACAGTTAGTGACCCCATTCCGACTTGTGATTATCGTATCGAGTACACTTTGAAAAATAACGAAATTACAAACAATATTATTGCCGAGTTAGACAGAGCGATTGATGAACATAGCTCGAGTACGGCTTCTGAAGTTAGCAGCGACATTGTCGCAGATCAACAGCCCTCAAGTGTCCCGTTTGAGGTCGACAAAGAACACGACCTTATATTGCCCAATGTTAATGAGGTGGAAGATTTACGAATGGACGTTTCGCCTGATACAGAAGAAGCTTCGAATTTGGAGAATCAATGTCCGAGTCGTGCCGAAGAGAGCGCAAGTGTCGAAATGCCGCACGTAATAATTGAAAGTCAAGAAGATTCTTTAGATCAAGACTGTAGTCACACCGCATCCCCTGATGGGGTTAAAGACACGGAAGAAAGCAACTATTGTAGTAATGTGGAAGAACATGTCAGTGAAATAACTGATGAAAGTATTGAGGAAGAAGAAAAAGTTGAAGGCAGCTGCAGTACTGACACCAATGAAGAAGATCGCACTACGAATGGTATCCAGGAAAATGAAAATGGAGGTGATCTTCAAATTGTGGATAATACTGCCCTTGGTCCAGTGATCAAAGAGCATGTGTCAGATGATCTACCAAAAGAGAGTTCACAGACTGAAAATGTGCTTGAAGCTAATGATAGTGACAGTCTGCCAGAGAGCCAAGAAGAAAGCAGTGAGAATTGCGACGCCAAGAAAGACAATATTGAACACAATGAAAAAGAGCCCAAGGAAAATGATACTGCAGATTGTAATACTCTGGAAGATATTGGCGATAATCTTGTTAGTGAACCATGCGATTTTACTAAGTTTGACGATTGCAAAGTCTTGGACAATGAAGAATGTGCCACAACTGTAATCGATGACTATGAGCCAAGGCCGAAAGACGCAGAAGACACTGTTCTCCAACTAGTCGAAGGCAAGGTGGAACCAGAAGATTTAAGCAGCAATGACATTGTGGACCGTTCATTTGCAGTTCATCACGAGTGCAGCGATTCCGAATCTGTTGATGTGACGGTTCGAGAAGAAAATTTGAGCATTGACTCGAGCCTGCTAATATCTCATGAGCCCCATTTGACAATAGTTGACAATTGCAATTCGAGTCATATTGAAGCGCCTGCCGCCTGTGATCAACCAGATATAGAGCTTGAAAATAATTCCAGCCAAAGACCTAATGATCCACAATTAATGGTGGATGATGAAAGTGTTAATGTGACCAAAGAGCCTCATTTGGATAATTGCAAAAGTTCCCAATCGAGCGGTGTGTCAGATCTGGTTGAGGAAAATGTAGAGGATGATAATTCCAATCAAAGATCTAATGAATCACAATTAATGGTGGATGATGTAACTGAAGACAATTACAAAAGTTCCCAATCAAGTGATGTACCAGATGCGGTTGAACAAAATGTGTCACATGTAGACAATTGCGATAGTTCTGTATCAGTCCATGAGTCGGATGTGGCCGAGTTAAAGAATGATGATGTGCAAGATGATAATCAATGTTCTGTTCGTGATTTGAGTAAAAGTTCTGAATTAGATCTACACCAACAAAGTGTTTTGGTAACAGATGACAAACGAGATGATCTGTTAGTACCAGAGGTGCCACATTCATCCAAGGAGGATGATCAGAATCTACACATTGATGAACCACATTTGGCACTAGCTCATGAAAGTGAGAAGTTGTGTATGGAGAGTGAGACAACCGATAGTCAACACTTGGAGGTGGAGAGTGCACATAATGACCAACATTTAGTGATGGAAGATGAGAATGACGAAGGAAATTTGGTAATAGCAGATGATCCCGTTGAGTCCATTGTTGAAAGTAAATCTGACGATTATCACAATCATTTGAATGCGTCACTTGATGATATTACCCTAAGCCATGTCGTGGTTGAAACTTCAACAGATTCAGAGCGTGAAGAAAAAGGGAACTGTGATGAAGACTCTAAGGAAAATATCAGTGAGAAAGTGTCAGACGAAGAAATTCGAACAGAAGATTTCCACACTAAAGATCTGTTGGAGCATGCGAATGAAGCAAAAGTCAATGAAGGCGAAGTTGCTACGTGCTTTGAGAGGGATTTGAAGAAAACTCCAGAAGAAGCACTCGTTCATCATGAGTTGGTCGTGGAATACACCAGTGAACTGCCACTAGATTACGTTCATGAAGAAACCGTGATAACGGAGACATGCGAGGTGGTGGTGAATGATCTGGATGTGCTCGCATCGGTCGCCGCAACCAAGGAGAAGATCGAATCAGTCAATGTAAAAATTGTGAAATCGAAGCGTGGAAGGAAGCGGAAAAGTGGGAAAAAAAAGTCGGAGGAACTTCCGAGGCGAGTCACGCGGAATAGCGCCTTGGCGAAGCTTAACATTAATCCCCAGGATAATTCCAAGTGCATACCGTCGACCTTCATGAATCTTGAAAGCCTGGTTACTCCCCCACCTGTTTGCGTCTACAACATGATTCCCACCCCCAATACTGATACCGAGGAAAGCATGGACGAGCGTTTTAGTTGCGTGCAAAGTCTGCAAAACATTCTGGTTGACAATATAGCGTTTGACGAAGATACTTTAGATGATGGCATCGTGTTTGTGACTCACAAGAAGGTGTCCGAGGAAATTTTGATAAGCATTCCCGAGTCGGAGGATCACCCCGCCATCGACTATGATATTCTGAAGCAAGCAGAAGAGTTTGAAAAAACAAATCTATCACTAAGTACCAGTGAGGAACTGTGCAAAGAATTAAAGTTAACCATGACCAAGAACGTGGAGATTAACATCAATATCACCACGGAACTAGACAGTCATTTGAACGAGACCGTTATTGAGATTTCGGAGGAATCACAGAAGCAAGTTTCTGTAATGCCGTTTAAGAAAAGGAAAAATTATGGAAGAAAGAACTTGGTTGTACCGGACGAAGTGCAGGTGTCCATCACTGAAGTGGCAGATGTACCAGAAATGTCATTGACTGTGGCAGATGAGAATCAAGCGACACCCTCATTAGTGGAAAATAGTGAGACATTGGAAAATAAACCTGAGAGCAAAAGGGTGCTAACTAAGGCCGCATTGAAGTGCTTCCAGGTTCCTTGCATACCATATGTCCACCTTTTGAAGTTGCCTTTAAGTGATGCACCAAAGGTGGAGACCGACAAGGAAAACAAAAGATCTAAAAGTCAAGATGGTGGCCGAAGGCATAGAGCAGGTAGACTATCAAAAACAAAGTCCATTGACTCACTGCAAATTAAAAGTGACTGTGCTACAGAGAAGGTGGAAACTGTTGAGCCGGTAGCCACAGAGCCCAACAAGATCACAAAGAGAAGAATGTCGTCTCGTTTGGTATCCGAGGTAGTTGAGCAATCAACGAAATCACCTGCTAAACGACCGAGAACTAGATCAAATTACGAGAAAACACAAATGGAGTCAAGTAAAACTAAAATGCGTACGAGAAGCGCTTCAGTTTTTGATGATTCAAGTTCTGTAAAGAAAGTGTCGAACAGTGAACAAAATAAAGCAGATTTAGATAAATCCTCACTGAAAGATGTAGCTATAGTCAAAGAACCTGAAACTTTGGACTTGGCTAGTTCTTCAGACCAATCAGAGGACAATGTAAAGGGTAATCTCACAGTAGAAACTTGTATTTCGAAGCAAGAAGATGAGCGTCATCAAAATGAAGAAGTCCGTAAAGAGAGTGGTCATTTGATTGAAGAGAATGGTAAGTCTGCTGAATTGATTAAAAAGGAAACAATTGGTGCACAAGCTGTTGAAGTTGTGGAGGAATTGCTTCCATTGACGAGTGATGCAGAGATTGTTGAACAGTCTAAAGTGCAACCGGAGGTCGGTACCCTAACCGAAGTAACTGAATTGAGTAAAGATGAGTCATTGGAAAAGCTACCCAAACATAGGAAAAGTAGAACTGAACGTGAAATCGAGGGAACCTCAATTAAAACAGTCAAAAGTAAAACGGATGAAAAGAAAAGGCGCCGAGTTAAGGGCGAGAGTGATCTGCCCAAAACTTCTACCAAGGAAGAACTAAAATCGAACAAGGACAGGAAATGCAAATCAAAGGACAAGAAAGCGCACGAGATTGTCACTGTAAAAGAGAGTAAATCAAAAAACGAAGACCAAGAAATCCCACCAACTGAAGAAGTGAAATCGCTGAGAAGTAAGTCGAGATCGAAAGCGAAAACTGCGGATAATCAAGACCGTACTCACAAAAAATCGGGACAATCGTCAAAAAGGCATAGGAGTAAGTCGGATAATGAACGAAAACAAAAGACTCCCGACTTGGATACCAAAACTTCGTTGGTGGGAGAAAGATTGAAAGCGAAAGATCCAAGTGATAAGTCCGCGAGAAAAGATGATACGCAGAAAACTAAAGAGAAGCCCGCAGAATTGGAAGGGGAGAGGAAGAAACGGAAGGAACGAAAAACTCATAGTACTAGGAAATCGTTGCGAGACAAGCCTAAGCTGAGACACAATAAAGAGAATGAACCCAAACAGGATGTCGATCAGATCCCACATGATCAAGAATCTGATAAAGCTGCACCAGTTCAGCAGGTGACAGATAATCAAGGTGCGATGTCCACTGTTGAGGAAGTACCTCCTGTAGTTGAGCAGAGCTCAGCGGGACAGAAAACTGTAAATATTCAAGTTGCCATATCATCATCATTGTGCACCTGTCTTCAGCCAGTAGAGCAAATATTGGCTGACGATGTGCAAGATACAAATTTGGCAGAGACACAAAAAAATGAAGCCATGGAAGAAACTCCGATTGAGAAGTCTATCCCGAAAAAAGAACTACAAGCGTCCATTGAGAAGGTTGCCCCGAAGGAGGAATTACAGATATCCTGTTTAAAAAATAAGATCAAGGAGAAACTCAAAAATGCGAGCGTGGAGAAGGTGCCGCTAGAAAAATCGAAATATTCAAGATCAAAAAGCGGGGTTAAGCAAGATTCTAGAAGAAAGAGGCGATCATATTCGTCTGGGAAGAAAGGAAGTTCTGCTAAGTTGCCAGAAGTAACCGTTGTAAAAGAGGAGGTGTCCTTGCCTGATGTAGTGGAATTACCAAAACGTGCGGGCTCTCCAAAGAGTGACACGGAGACGCCAGCGAAAGAGGCATCTATAGATGACACAAAGCATGACGATTCTGCCAAGATTATAGTAACATCTGGTAGTAACCTCCAACCACTTCTTTGTGGTGTTACTCCCTTGGACTCCCAAGAATCGATTCCTCAAGTCCGTGATGAGACAATCGTTGAAGAAGTGGACCCTGAAGAATCGATTCCAGAAATTCGCAATGACTCAATCCTTGAAGAGGTGCGTTCCGAAGAATCAATTCCACAAATCCCAGAGGAGGCGATCGTCCCAGAAACGAGACCCTTGGTTTTGGAAGAATCAATTGCGGAAATCCGGGAAGAGACCATCGTCCCAGAAGCGAGACCCTTGGGTTCCGAAGAATCAATTTCACAAATCCCAGAGGAGGCGATCGTCCCAGAAACGAGACCCTTGGTTTTGGAAGAATCAATTGCGGAAATCCGGGAAGAGACCATCGTCCCAGAAGCGAGACCCTTGGGTTCCGAAGAATCAATTTCACAAATCCCAGAGGAGGCGATCGTCCCAGAAACGAGACCCTTGGTTTTGGAAGAATCAATTGCGGAAATCCGGGAAGAGACCATCGTCCCAGAAACGAGACCCTTGGGTTCCGAAGAATCAATTCCACAAATACCAGAGGAGGAGATCGTCCCAGAAACGAGACCCTTGGTTTTGGAAGAATCAATTCCGGAAATCCGGGAAGAGACCATCGTCCCAGAAGCGAGACCCTTGGGTTCCGAAGAATCAATTCCACAAATCCCAGAGGAGGCGGTCGTCCCAGAAACGAGACCCTTAGGTTTGGAAGAATCAATTCCGGAAATCCGCGAAGAGACAATCGTCACAGAAACGAGACCCTTGAGTTCCGAAGAATCAACTCCACAAATCCCAGAGGAAGTAATCGTCCCAGAAACGAGACCCTTGGGTGCCGAAGAATCAATTCCACAAATCCCAGATGAGACAATCGTCCTAGAAACGAGACCCTTGACTTTGCAAGAATCAACTCCAGAAATCCGCGACGAGACAATCGTCCAAGAAATGAAACCCATGGGTTCGGAAGAATCAATTCCTGAAATTCGTGATGAGACAATCGTTCATGAACAGAAACGAGCAGAAGATCATTCTGAAGTAGAGCAGCTACCATCCGCTGATTATTCTATAGATAATGAACAGAAAGACAACAAATTGTCCGCCAAGGTTGATGAACAAGATTTAGAGATTAAAGAGGACGAAAGTCTGCTTCCGTCTAAAGTTATATCTCCCACGGTTGCGACTGAAAATTGCGCTAGCGTGGAAGATGCAGTCAGTAAGGCCGAAGAAATAATTAACACTGATCAGATGAAAGTAAACAAAGAAGCACGTTCAGACAAAAATAACGACTTGGAGAGAGTTGATGATGTTAAGACGATTGAAGAAGAAGAAGAGGTTCAGAAGTCAAAGGAAGACTTCAATGATCAAAGGGAAAAATCGCCACCACCAGATAATAACGATAGAGACTTGCAGCTTGAAAAAGAACCGCCAGTATCTGCTGATGAGGTGGCAACTGAGGAGTGTGGGTTGCAAAAGTTTGCAGATGACAGTGAAATTGACTTGGTTGAGAAGGAAGTGAGTGAGGAGGTGTCGAATATTATAAGGGATTGGGATAATTGCGAAGACAGTTCCGATGATCATCTATTGGAAGGTGTCAGACCTGATCAATTGATAACGGAGATCGTGGACGATACTGACTTAGTCATCGGACATGAAGAGTCCATAATTGATCACAGTAATACGTCGCATGAAGAAACATGTGTAACGGAAGGGACTGAGTTCGAAGAGATTGTTGATCCTGAAGGAACAGAGCCGAGTCTGGCTGCCGATGCGGATAAGTTGTCTTCATTTACGGAAGAAGGCGAGAAAACTAATGAAACTGACGATGATGATTTAGTATTCGTGCAAATGGAAACATTACCTGCCGTAACCGATAACTATGATAGTGAACCAGATGTAGACAGAGTGTTTGAAAAATATTCAACTAAGCAACCGAAGTATTCCCAAGAGGATGTAAGGCCAGGTAGGAAAAAAGTTTCGCCAAAGCATAAGCGTGTAAGATTTAGTCTTGAATGTAATACCACTAGGACCATAGATGAAAATGGGGAGTCACCAAGCAAAAAACGGAAATTAGAAGACAAACGGTTCGTGACTCATGATTACGAGCAAAGTTATAAGAAGTTCTTAACTGAGAGTAAGCAAGCGACTCCCAACTCCAATGAACAATGCGCAGATCAACAGAGGGATTCAATTGCAAACATGGTCATTGAAAAGAAAAAAACATCTGAAGTAACGCCAGTGAAGAAGAGTGAACCGAAAAGTATTGATCGCATCATTCAAAATCTTAAAAATAAAATACCTCTGCCAGAGCCTCCCACTGGTGAGCCAGAAAAAGTTGAAACTTTGGAAACGGTTGAAGAATCTGCAGCTCCATCAGTAGACAATCTGGAAGATGCTCAGGCCATTGCTGATACCTCCATCAGTCAAACGGGTGATGAAAAGTTAAGCCTAGAGCCTCAGTGCCAGGAAAACATCTTCCCTTACATTCAGGACGGTACAAAGTTTCAGATTATTCCTCGCGAGAGCGAAATTGGAACTCCCGTCCAATTGTTAGAAGTCACGGATAAGCAAACTACTACAACTTGCGAAATTACGGATAACTTAATTGCCGTAATGTTCTCAGAACAGAATCGGTCCAGTAAAACGGGCTTTATATTTTTCAAGGGGTCGGATCACAATTATCACAGTATAGGCGATCCGCTCTTAGGGGGCGAATGCGACACGAACGAAAGCGATCACTCTTCAGAAAATAAGGAAATCGTCTCGTCAGAGCTGGAAAATGTCCTGATTAGTGATACTATGCTACCATACTTAACCGATAATCATCTCAATCAAGAATCATCCGAAGACAGCAGTGCGGATTTCCAGCTTCTTGAGTTAATCGGAAACACGTTGGGTAGAGAGTCGAGCCCTCCTTTGGCTCAACCCTGTGACTATCAAACGAATTTAAAACAAGTCGAGTTAGGGTACGACGAGCCATCTGCAAGTAACAACATCGAGTTTTCCAAAGTAAACAATGAAGTCTTCGTGAATCATTTCCAGCAGCAGACGATGAGCGTCGAAAATATGAGCGAATTGATGAACGTCGTCTTGACCAGCATTCAAAATTTGAATAACATGACGAAAGCCCCCACCCTTCAGCAGGAGGCCGAGTGTAAAGATATTTTCTCAACCAATGACTTAGATTTTAACGTCGAGTCTCAGCCGCAGAGTCTAGATCTAATTTGCGATTTTTCTCAATCCCAAGAGGTTGCCACTGAGACTACTATTTCTAACCATTGCGATTATTCTAGTCTGCACTATCTTCCAATTACATTCGAAACAAATGACAGCTTCATGAATAAAAAGGTTATACTAGAACGAGTCCCTCAAGGGAACGTCAAGCCGATTGAAGAGACTGCTGAATGTGCAGAGATTGTGGAAGGGTCTGAAGTACAACGAGAGCCAACCGAAATACCGGAATCGAGTCAACGGGAAATGTTGGCAAAACTTACTAAATCTAGGAAAGGTAGCACTGAGTGTAATATAGAAGGAACTTTAACTAAAAAAGTCAAAAGTAAAGCCGATGAAAAGAAAAGTCGCCAGGTTAGGGATGAGGTTGATGGGGAGAGAGTGACGCAACCCCCCGCCCTTCAAAAAGAGACGGAGTGTAAAGATATTTTCTCTACTACTGGCTTAGATTTTACTGTTGAGTCTCAGCCACAGGGTCTGGATCTTATTTGCGATTTTTCCCAACCCCAAGATGTTGCCACTGAGACTACCATTTCGAATCTTGGCGATTATTCGGGTCTGCACTATCTTCCAATTACATTCGAAAATATCTCTACAAACGATAGCTTCATGAATAAAAAGGTTATAGTAGAACAGATCCCCCAACTTGTCCACGAAACCGTCAAGGAAATGCCCCACTTAGAGCCGATGGTCGAAAAACCTCTGTACGTTAAACTAAGTCCCTCGGCGAAAGCAAAGCTGCACATGATAAACTGCCCTAAGCAAAAACCTCAGCCCAAAAAACAGCTGAACAATCTCGGTTTCGTACGTAATAGTAGCAAAACAAAGCCGTCTGCTCCGAAACCGAAGAAATCCAGCGAGTTGAAAAGTACGGAAAGTGAGTCGCCGAAAGTGAGCTCGTCACCTCAGACTCCTACAGTGAAGCCAACCACTTCGAGTATCTCATCTGCTATTTCAAAAGAGCGAAGTCTACTGATTATTGACGATTTTAATTTGGCCGAAAGTTCAAAGAAACGTATACCAAAGGTTAGTGAAAGCCCCGCTTTAATTCAACCAGCGCCGGTGGCCGTGAAAACTGTTGCGGACAAGGTTGAGTTACCCAAAACTGTACCAAAAAGCCCCAGAACGCCGAAACAGACCGAAAGTGAACTAAAACCTCAGCCCAAAAAACACTCGAACAATCTCGATTTGGTCAGTAACAGTAACAAAACAAAACCGTCTGCTCCGAAGCCGAAGAAATCAACCGAGTTGAAAAGTAAAGAGAGTGAGTCGCCAAAAGTGAGCTCGTCAGCTCCTACAGTGAAGTCAGTCATTCCAAAAGAGCGTATTATTGACGATTTTAACTTGGGTGGAAGTTCAAAGAAACGCACACCGAAGCCTAGTGAAATTCCCGCTCCGGATGAATCGGCCGTGAAAACAGCGGCTAAGAGTGACTCCCCCAAAACTGGAGGTGAGAATATTAAACAGTCTCCTGTACCCAAAAGCCCAAGGACGCCGAAACAAACTGAATGTGAACTATTCAACATTCCAGTGCAGTGCGACATGATCGATAACGTTAAGAGAAGAAAAAGGAAACCTGTAGATTATTCTTCGATTGAAAAATTGCTCGAGGCCGAGGATTACGAGTATCGCAAGGTGCAAAAGAGTAAAAGCAAAAAGGACGAGAAGATGAAAGTGAAGCAGGAGGAGAGTAAATCGAAAACGAAAATTAAAACCCCGGTGCATGAGTCATCGACATTGCAACAACCGGCTAGTAAATCGAAGAGCACGGTGTTTGAGGATTCGGACGACGACATACCCAAAAAGAAGAAGGCCAAAGCCGACCCTCCATTGCAACCAGACGCGATGAACGCGCTGTTCGACGAGCTGGTTAAGGAAGGCAACGTTAATAGTACTCTTACCAAATCGGGTGCCACAGCCAGGGTAGCGCCAACGAAACCCTCCACCATTTTTCCTTTAGATCCAAATTTGCAAAAGAAATCCGAAACGACGCCAGTTAAACAAATTGGAGTGGTCAATCCGATTCCTCGGCAAAGTAACAACGTACGAAAGGAACCTCCTAGCAGAAGTAGTTATAGCGGAGAAGACGCCCGGACGTCGAGTCAATATTATCCGTACTACGAGCGTAGTCGACGATCGTATCCATATTCCAATAGAGAACCGAGCAGGTCGAGTCATCAGGGGGGTAGTAGACGAGCCGAGTATCCCACACATTCGAGTGATCAGCGGTATTTGGCGACGAGGTCCGGTTCTTCAAGGAGCAGTTGGAGCAGTAGGCATCATTCAAATTCTAGACCAAATACGGAGCAGCGTGATTATTGGTATGTATTGTTTGTGTGTTACTGGTGTGTGGGTGGCGGTGTAGGTAAAAGGTACAGTGGGGGATCGATGTTAGAAATTTGTGTGACAGATGATCATCGGGACCCCACTATAATAGACTATTAACCCGGATTGAATTCATTGTAAATCTTTGATTTTTTTTCTGAACTGTTTATTGAAAAAGTTGCCCTTTTTTACGTCCCTCACAAATAAATTATTACTGGTCTTGATGACAAGTTTCATTGAATCTGTAAAATAAATGTTCTGGTACCAGGTCCGATTAAATAGGTAACCGGAACTGATACCATTATTATTAGTGCTAAAGAACCCATATTTTTGTCCTCTCTGTCTTTCCCTCTTTCTCTCGAAAGCATTTCCATTTATGCCCTACATTGATCCGTAGGAAAACGGCTTATTTGTGTATAATCTCAATAATAAACCTTGTTTAGTTACGTTGAACATACTTCCACATACAATTTTATGATAGTCAGTTTTAATCGATTCTAGAGTGGTATGGTCAAACGCCTTCTCTATATCTAAAACGCCCCTATAGCCACCTCTTTACAGAAAATCGACCTTTCAGCTAGACTACTCTGTAGTTCAGTTTTTGGAGAAACGACGTTAGACTGGGAGGTTTAAACGACTTGGCTTGGGCGTATGTCTAACTCACAAAAATGTATACCGCTCTGCTTGAAATTCTAGTTTTATTAATACCACAACACCCGGAAGTACTTTGATGTTGGGCTATTAACTTTATTAAAACCTTTTTGAAACCAATTGTATCTTTGATTCCACTAACTTTTGCCATTTCTCAAGCGAATGATGCTCATTTCCGCCACTAACCGCGCAAGCAAGCCGCATAATCTTAGCAGACGACCTACACGATATGACAACCGATGCACGTCTACCACACTTATTACTTTTGCTTGCGTTATTTAAAAACCGTTACAGTACCAACGCAAACGGACGGTTAGTCTCCGTCTCTGTAGCCCCGTAGAAAAACCGAAACGGAACCAATGCTTTGCGGGCTCCCGTTACATTATTTGCAAGAAAATGCTGCTGTTGGACTATGATAATTGTATCTTCTTTTAAATGAATGTCAATAAAGTGGTTGGCTATCCTGTCACTTCTCCTTTGCTCGTTTTGTACTGTAGAGATCACTGTAACCGCGGTTTTAGTACATATGATATATAAAATGAGAGTAAATTGTAGAAACTTTGGTGCTAATATTTAATTTCACTCAGTAAAGGTAAAGCCGCCATCAATAACATTTGTGCTTTTTGGTAAACCATAACTGGGCAGATCTTCCTCTGGGAATGCTCTCAAACCTCTCGTTCGTTAAAGAGAGCCGGAAAGAGCCAATATCTTTGTCACTCTTTTTTGAAATGGCTATCTTTTATGCCACCATGTCATGACAGTTCGCTATCCTTCAACTGTTTCCATACTATATCTAAGTTTGCACATTTGACTTATACAAAGTATTATGTCTTCTATACAGGGTGTATGTATAATAAAATAACCTTTTTCAATAAACAGAATAAGTAAAATAATTAATATTAAAGCCTATACGTTTAATTGAGTTGAATTTAGTCTGTGCGGTTATTGACAGTTTCTAGGCATTTGTTTTTTCTACAACTGCCCCAAATTTGAGTATACAGAAGATTTCCCTAGTAATCTTGAGACAATAAGCCATCTCTGAATTTTTGTTTTTTTAACAGTTGTAGCAGAAGAGATGTCCTGGGGTGTTATTAGTTTGACATATTAAATATGTTTGTAAGGAAAAGCAGGCAACAATCGCAGATAATAAACAACTGTTTTTATTTCTATGAAGTTTTCCATTTTTTCAGATTCTGGGATAGAAAATTGACATAGTGTGGAATTTATGAAACATTTTTTTTTATAAATTACCGTTGAACAATAAAGTGAACAAATCTATTTTTCAGGCAAAACCGTTTCTTCTCTCAAAATTCAGAATCTGCTCTTTCCTGTTATATTTGCGACTTAGTTAATTACGTTTATGCAAGAAGAGATCAAATTAGAAATTTTTCCGAAAACTCCAATGGTCGTGTGGAGCCGGTCCCGTGTGTTTTTATTTATTCATTTTTTATGGCGCTTAAATACTGTTTCTATTAGTAAAGATTATACAGTTCATTCTAGTTAAAATGAGCACAAGTTGCAACACAAGCTTTTTTTTAGTTTTAAGGGGACATTGATGATTAGGGGGTGACTAAAGTGATGGTCACTTCCTTCAATCTGAATCTTATGTTCATTTTAACTTACAATGTATTGTAACTATTCTATATGCTTTCTTTTATACGTACACACATCCTTTTCTATCAATCTGCCAAATTTACGATCGAAAATTGTGATTATGTTTTTGTGGCTAACATTTTAAGGTACTGCAACTAACTGTGTTTTACGGCGGGCACTCATGGGCGTCTATGTCTTAAAGCTTCAAAGCTCAACTAAACAATTGTACTTGCTTCACACTTACAGGGTGTTTCGAAACTAGCAGCTTATTATTCAAAATTAAGGGCCTTCTTTTGCACAGCTTTATTTAGGAAATGTTTTTTTGCACGGGCCAAAACACCTTGTATAATTTGCGAACCCACTTGCAGTCTTCTTGCTGACAATAAATAATTCTGAGGCGTACTATTCCGAAACAGTTGAGCATAGAAGCTATATATGGACGATTTTCCATTTATAAACACATTGAGACATATGTAATGTGTACCCTCTGAGTGGTCGCCTTTTGGGTATAACAATTCTGTGAATTTATCTCGAATAAATTCGCAGCCTGTATGATAATCCATTAATTTGATTTCAATTACAGGTACGGATCAAACACTGATCTTGCTTGGCGCGAAGATATAAAAAAGAAATTCCCCCATATGTTTACAGACACAAAAGAAGTTTTTTTCTAACAAATTGTCAGGTGCGTATTTGTTAAGAAGGTACGCAGTTGCTCAATGTTCTTCTTTAGGAATACCATATCTGCACTACTTATTGTAAATAGTTTTATTTTGTAAATTAAGTATTTTTATCACGTAAGCTAGGAGGAAGTGTAATTGATGTCATTTTACTTTTGTTTGTACAGCATGCGTGGAATTCATTGCTCCAACATCGATTTTTGTAACTAATTGATTCGTAAACATATTACTCTTTTTTGTGTTTATTTTAGTGGTAAAATTAACATAAAAAAGTAACCGTCTTATAGTATCGATTAATTTCAAAGACACTCAAAGCATGGAATTCTTAGCAAACGATTTTACTTTATATTGTGATAATTTTTTTAATATCATCTCATTATCATTTTTATTGCATGTTATTTTTTGTTTGATACATTTTTATTTTAAGAAATCATTGTTGAGACGATTCATATTGAAAGTACCTTAACTATTACATTTTATTTTATTATGATAGACAATAGAGAAAAGAATACGCGATTAATTTATTTGTTACTATAAAAAATTGTACATCTGGTAAAAGTAAAGGTTTACTAGTATTGTTGATTTTATTGTCGGTTTTGCAATATGCAGCGTAAAATTTTAAAAGCTGAAGGGACCATACCTTTTGGTCTATTAGAGAAATCAAAAATACCCAAAAAATTTTTGTGGAATGCTGGAGGGGGAACCAATTTAAACGTGTAAGTTAAGTGGATTGTTATCTGCTTGTCCCCTTTAAACTCGATAGGTCTTTTTTCCCACCTTCCTCTCTCCTCAACGTCACATTTCTTTGTCTTGCATATTTTTTCCTTGCTCCATTTTCATGTGCTGATCTCTAGTTACACATCTGCTATTTATGTCATGTGCTAGAATGGACAAACTTAATAATATTAACAATTATTTGACTATACCAGGGCCATAGCCAGAGAGGTGCCAGAGGGTGCCTGGCACTCTCTGGATATTAAGTGGCACCCTCTGATCGATCACGATCAGAATTGTAAAATAAAAATGTACAATAGTGCTATTTTTATACATTGTAAATTAATTATCACAAATATACAATATAATTATTACAATAAAATTGAATAAAAATGATTATTCTTGATAATTATAATACCTACATACTACATTTTGTAGTATTAGTACAATAATGGTTATTAGAATTATGCAATTTAATTCAAAAGTAACCAGTTTAATAACTCAGATTCAGACATATATGAAGTTATGGACAGCACTAGGCTTGTTTCTTGCTTGGCAAGTTGGCAACATCGCTGAATATATAATATATATTGGATAAAATTATTTTTTTTAAATATATTTTTTGCTTTTTTGACTAACAAGTCTCTCGAGACTTCACTTTTGTAAACAATAAGTGCACCACCCTCCAACATTTCGTTTGCACCCTTACAATTTTCGTTCTAGCTACGGCCCTGGACGCACCGTTCTCGAAATATTACGGTTTGAAATTTCGACCAAAAATTCTGACAAACTGTAATATCTTGAGAACGGTGCGTCGTACATATGCCTTCCGACCCCTCGTTGGAAAGGTCTCGGCCAGCGCAATCCATTGGCGCTGTCAAAATTTTTGGTCGAAACTTCAAGTCGGCGCTGTCAGAATTTTTTTTTTGCCCCAAATAAAATTGGCTCAGATCGACCGGAAAAAAATATTTGCTTATAGAATGTGAAATCCATAATTTCAAACAGTTCCAAGATCGGGCTACTAGATCAAAAGCTACAGCCTTTTGAATTTTTTGCCGAAATTGGTTTTTTTGCCCATAACTTTTGATTGAGACGTCTAATCGAAAAAGTACGAATCGGTTTGGATTCTACGCACCAAAATTAATAAGAAAAAGTTTTTCCCGAGAAATTTTGGTGCAGTCGATTTTTGGTAAAAAAGGAAAGGTATAACACTGCTTTTTTTTTGGCCCGAAAAAAAAATTGTCTCAGATCGACCGGAAAAAAATATTTTCTTATAGAATGTGGCCTGTAGAATCCATAATTTCAAACAGTTCCAAGATCGAGCTACTAGATCAAAAGTTACAGCCTTTTAAATTTTTTGCCCATAACTTGATTGAGACGTCTAATCGCAAAAGTACGAATCGGTTTTTTTTTCCCGAGAAATTTTGGTGCAGTCGATTTTTGGTAAAAAAGGAAGGTATAACACTGCTTTTTTTTTGGCCCGAAAAAAAAAATTGTCTCAGATCGACCGAAAAAAAATATTTTCTTATAGAATGTGCCTGTAGAATCCATAATTTCAAACAGTTCCAAGATCGAGCTACTAGATCAAAAGTTACAGCCCTTTGAATTTTTTGTCGAAATTCTGACAGCGCTGGTCGAGACCTTTCCAACTATCTATGACGCACCGTTCTCGAGATATTACGGTTTGAAATTTCGACCAAAAATTCTGACAAACCGTAATATCTCGAGAACGGTGCGTCGTAGATATGCCTTCCGACCCCTCGTTGGAAAGGTGTCGGCCAGGGCCGTAGCCAGGGAGGTGCCAGAGGGTGCCTGGCACCCTCTGGACATTAAGTGGCACCCTCTGATCGATCACGATCAGAATCGTAAAATAAAAATGTACAAATAGTGCTATTTTTGTACATTGTAAATTGATTATCACAAATATACAATATAATTATTACAATAAAATTGAATAAAAACGATTATTCTTGATAATGATAATATTACCTACATACTAAATTTTGTAGTATGAGTACAATAATGGTTATTAGAATTATGCAATTTGATTCAAAAGTAACCACTTTAATAACTCAGATTCAGACATATCTGAAATCTGAAGTTATGGACAGCTCTAGGCTCGTTTCTTGCTTGGCAAGTTCGCAACATCGCTGAATATATAATATATATTGGATAAAATTATTTTTTTAAATATATTTTTTGCTTTTTTGACTAACAAGTATCTCGAGCGAGACTTCATTTTTGTAAACGATAAGTGCACCACTCTCCCAACATTTCGTTTGCATCCTTACAATTTTCGTTCTAGCTACGGCCCTGGACTATACTATACAATGGTAGATACAATGATGATAGTTTCTGGTGCCTACTGGACTGTCAAATTTATGTATATAGTTTATTTCTGTTCGTAGTGTTGGATATTTCTGCTTCACACTAATTTGGTGCCGTTTAATTTTTTCCTGTGTTCCTTCAAACGCAGCGCCATCTACTACCTTCTTATATAATGAATGCAGTAGGTATAATCATTGATTATATACTTATATAGTGCGTATAATCGATGGTATAATGTATACTTACCCACATCCCTGCGCGCATTTTTCTTTCACAGTTTAATTGCGTCTTTTACGCGCGTCATTAGCTTTTGTTATGCCCACTCTACACCTCTATTTACGAGTTCTTTATGTAGTAGCATAGTAATACGTCGTTGAAGTTAGCATCAGCTTCAGAAATGAGAAACGAATTTTTACAGTGGACCATATAAATACTTCGAAATTATAATTTATTACTAAAAAAAATAGGGTTAAAGGGTTAGTACTCAATTGTCAAAGATATAACTTTGCAAATATTTAAAATATAAGGGTATAATCTACCCTACACTAAAAACAAAACATTAAAAAATTCTTAGAGGGTAGAAAAAAATTTGTAACAAGTTTATACTTAAATTAACATTAGATACTAATATAAGAAGTGCTATGAACGTATAGCTTTGCAAATATTTAGAGTTTAAGGGGTTAATCCACCCTACACTAGTAAAAACATAAAAAAATTCGTAGAGGGCGGAAAAAAATTTGTAACAAGTTCATACTTAAATTAATATTAGATACTAATATAAGAAGTGGTATGAACGTATAGCTTTGCAAATATTTAGAGTTTAAGGGGTTAATCCACCCTACACTAGTAAAAACATTAAAAAATTCGTAGAGGGTGGAAAAAAATTTGTAACAAGTTCATACTTAAATTAACATTAGATACTAATATAAGAAGTGCTATGAACGTATAGCTTTGCAAATATTTAGAGTTTAAGGGGTTAATCTACCCTACACTAGTAAAAACATAAAAAAATTCGTAGAGGGTGGAAAAAAATTTGTAACAAGTTCATACTTAAATTAATATTAGATACTAATAAAAGAAGTGGTATGAACGTATAGCTTTGCAAATATTTAGAGTTTAAGGGATTAATCCACCCTACATTAGTAAAAACATTAAAAAATTCGTAGAGGGCGGAAAAAAATTTGTAACAAGTTCATACTTAAATTAATATTAGATACTAATATATGTATAAAGTGGTATGAACGTATAGCTTTGCAAATATTTAGAGTTTAAGGGGTTAATCTACCCTACACTAGTAAAAACATTAAAAAATTCGTAGAGGGCGGAAAAAAATTAAATATTTGCAAAGCTATATGTTCATACCACTTCTTATATTAGTATCTAATATTAATTTAAGTATGAACTTGTTACAAATTTTTTTCCACCCTCTACGAATTTTTTTATGTTTTTACTAGTGTAGGGTAGATTAACCCCTTAAACTCTAAATATTTGCAAAGCTATACGTTCATAGCACTTCTTATATTAGTATCTAATATTAATTTAAGTATGAACTTGTTACAAATTTTTTTCCACCCTCTACGAATTTTTTTATGTTTTTACTAGTGTAGGGTAGATTAACCCCTTAAACTCTAAATATTTGCAAAGCTATACGTTCATACCACTTCTTTTATTAGTATCTAATATTAATTTAAGTATGAACTTGTTACAAATTTTTTTCCGCCCTCTACGAATTTTTTATGTTTTTACTAGTGTAGGGTAGATTAACCCCTTAAACTCTAAATATTTGCAAAGCTATACGTTCATAGCACTTCTTATATTAGTATCTAATATTAATTTAAGTATGAACTTGTTACAAATTTTTTTCCGCCCTCTACGAATTTTTTAATGTTTTTACTAGTGTAGGGTAGATTAACCCCTTAAACTCTAAATATTTGCAAAGCTATACGTTCATACCACTTCTTATATTAGTATCTAATATTAATTTAAGTATGAACTTGTTACAATTTTTTTTCCACCCTCTACGAATTTTTTAATGTTTTTACTAGTGTAGGGTAGATTAACCCCTTAAACTCTAAATATTTGCAAAGCTATACGTTCATAGCACTTCTTATATTAGTATCTAATATTAATTTAAGTATGAACTTGTTACAAATTTTTTTCCGCCCTCTACGAATTTTTTAATGTTTTTACTAATGTAGGGTGGATTAACCCCTTAAACTCTAAATATTTGCAAAGCTATACGTTCATAGCACTTCTTATATTAGTATCTAATATTAAGTTAAGTATGAATTTGTTACAATTTTTTTCCACCCTCTACGAATTTTTTTATGTTTTTACTAGTGTAGGGTAGATTAACCCCTTAAACTCTAAATATTTGCAAAGCTATACGTTCATAGCACTTCTTATATTAGTATCTAATATTAATTTAAGTATGAACTTGTTACAAATTTTTTTCCACCCTCTACGAATTTTTTAATGTTTTTACTAATGTAGGGTGGATTAACCCCTTAAACTCTAAATATTTGCAAAGCTATACGTTCATACCACTTCTTTTATTAGTATCTAATATTAATTTAAGTATGAACTTGTTACAAATTTTTTTCCACCCTCTACGAATTTTTTAATGTTTTTACTAATGTAGGGTGGATTAACCCCTTAAACTCTAAATATTTGCAAAGCTATACGTTCATAGCACTTCTTATATTAGTATCTAATATTAATTTAAGTATGAACTTGTTACAAATTTTTTTCCACCCTCTACGAATTTTTTTATGTTTTTACTAGTGTAGGGTAGATTAACCCCTTAAACTCTAAATATTTGCAAAGCTATACGTTCATAGCACTTCTTATATTAGTATCTAATGTTAATTTAAGTATGAACTTGTTACAAATTTTTTTCCACCCTCTACGAATTTTTTATGTTTTTACTAGTGTAGGGTGGATTAACCCCTTAAACTCTAAATATTTGCAAAGCTATACGTTCATACCACTTCTTATATTAGTATCTAATATTAATTTAAGTATGAACTTGTTACAAATTTTTTTCCACCCTCTACGAATTTTTTAATGTTTTTACTAGTGTAGGGTAGATTAACCCCTTAAACTCTAAATATTTGCAAAGCTATACGTTCATAGCACTTCTTATATTAGTATCTAATGTTAATTTAAGTATGAACTTGTTACAAATTTTTTTCCGCCCTCTACGAATTTTTTAATGTTTTTACTAATGTAGGGTGGATTAACCCCTTAAACTCTAAATATTTGCAAAGCTATACGTTCATACCACTTCTTTTATTAGTATCTAATATTAATTTAAGTATGAACTTGTTACAAATTTTTTTCCACCCTCTACGAATTTTTTTATGTTTTTACTAGTGTAGGGTAGATTAACCCCTTAAACTCTAAATATTTGCAAAGCTATACGTTCATAGCACTTCTTATATTAGTATCTAATGTTAATTTAAGTATAAACTTGTTACCAATTTTTTTCTACCCTCTAAGAATTTTTTAATGTTTTGTTTTTAGTGTAGGGTAGATTATACCCTTATATTTTAAATATTTGCAAAGTTATATCTTTGACAATTGGGTACTAACCCTTTAACCCTATTTTTTTTAGTAATAAATTATTATTTCGAAGTATTTATATGGTCCACTGTAAAAATTCGTTTCTCATTTCTGAAGCTGATGCTAACTTCAACGACGTATTTTATGTCCTGATCTCCAGAAGAGTGATACAACATCAGAAAGTGGAAAGTGCAGTGAAGGTGATAAGGATTTAGAAAATTTGTCTACGAGTATGGCGAGTCGTGTATGCAGTGGGGATGTAATTCTACAAACACTTCGTGTGAAAGTCCTTGGAAAAAATAAATCTAAGGAAGTGCGTGCATTTATCGACCCTGGGGCGCAATTTTCATATATTCTGAAAAGTTTGGCGTTAGAATTAGGGTACAGTAAAATTGCAGAATTAACGTTTTCCCATAATTTGTTTGGAGGTGCATCTACAGTTTCTAAAACGCACAAAAAGTATAAACTTTACTTGGAAAGTTTGTCTTCCAAATTCAAATGTCATTTTTACGTCTACGATGAAGACAACATTTGTGGTGGGATTCCTAAACTATTAAAAGCCAATTGGACACAAGAGCTACATGAACGTGGTATTGTAGTGAACGACGTCGGTAGCGGAAGTCATAAAATCGAAGTTCTGATTGGAGGTGATATTTATGGGAAGTTGCTGACTGGAAAGTTGCATCAATTAGAAAGCGGGTTAACTGCAATTGAGACACTATTAGGGTGGACTGTTTTGGGAAAAGTAAAAACTTGTGGTGAATGGTCTTCTACTAGTATGATAGTTACGTCAATGCTCAATTCGTCATCCACAATTACAAATTTGTGGGATTTAGAAAAAATTGGTATTGACGATCCTTGTGAAAAGCTAACAAAGGCCGAAGTCGATGACCAAGTGCGGGAACATTTTCGGCAGACCGTATCAAGGGATAGTGACGGTAGATATCAAATTTCTCTTCCTTGGTTAGATGATCATGCACATGCACGGTTACCTACAAACAAATTTGTAGCTCAGAGAAGGTTAGAAAATGCGACACAAAAGTTGAAAGCAGACGGAAAGTACATGGACTACGAACAGGTATTTAAACAATGGTTAAACCTTGATGTAATAGAAGAAGTAAAAGGTGAATGTGTAAGTTGTCATTATTTACCACACCGACCTGTGTACAAACCAGACAGTAGCACTACAAAGGTGCGACCGGTATTTGACGCATCATGTTGTAGTGCAGGTGGCGCGTCAAGTCTTAATCAATGTTTAGCTAAGGGGCCCAATCTGCTCGAACTTATTCCTGACCTCCTCTTACGCTTTAGAGAAAAGTCAGTCGCTGCAACAGCTGATATTGAAAAAGCATTTTTGATGATTGGAGTTAAGGAAGATGATCGAAACTTCCTACGGTTTCTCTGGTGGGAGGATTCTACATGTTCAGATATGAAAATTTATCGACATAAGCGTG
Source organism: Photinus pyralis (assembly GCF_008802855.1). Lineage (NCBI taxonomy): Eukaryota > Metazoa > Arthropoda > Insecta > Coleoptera > Lampyridae > Photinus > Photinus pyralis. The sequence continues at coordinate 34,369,937 of NW_022170249.1, forward strand.
TCGTTTTTGGTGTTAACTGTAGTCCATTCCTTTTATCTGCAGTTATTGAATACCATTTGCGAAGAGTTGATCAGCATCTTAGGTCAACAGCGGATAAGTTATTAACAACGTTATATGTTGATAATGTAGTTGCATGTTTTGATAACGTCGAAGAATACATGAAATTCAAGAACGAGTCAACGCGTATAATGGCAGAAGCGAAATTTTGTCTTCGAATGTGGGAAAGTAACGTTGATGATTTTCTTGAACAGCTAGTAGTTACTAACGTATTGGGAATGAAGTGGAATCGAAGGTCTGACACCTTGTCATGTTTTCTAAACGTTAAAGGAGTTGAAAAAGCTACCACTAAACGAATTATTTTGGCCGAAGTAGCTAAAATATTTGATCCGCTTGGAATATTAGCTCCTGTGACGTTAGTACCAAAGTTACTACTTCAGGAAACCTGGAATTCAAAACTTGGTTGGGATGAATCTGTGTCATCCGAAGTGTCGAGAAAATTCCTTAAATGGAAACATGATATTGCGTTACTCAATTTATTAGAAATTCCTCGTTGGGCTTGCAGAGGCAACAAACAAAGTTGGACTCTTCATACATTTTGTGACGCAAGTAAAAGTGGATATGCTGCCACAGTTTTTCTTCGAAGTGAAATCAACGGTACAGGAATGGTACAGCTATTGATGGCCAAATCCAGAGTTGCTCCTTTAAAGGATATAACCATTAATAGGTTGGAATTGATTTCTTGCGAAATTGGTAGTAGACTGTGTCAGACTGTAGAAAATTCATTAAAGTTGGATGATGTTAATCGTTACTTCTGGACAGATTCTACTACGGCATTGTCTTGGATAAAACGTAACGATAACTGGGGAACCTTCGTAGGAAATAGGGTGAAAAAGATCCTTTCAAACACTGAACCAGAGGAATGGCGACATGTTCCTGGGTCCTTGAATCCTGCGGATTTGCCTTCTCGTGGGTGTGATGCTCGTTCATTATTGGAGTCAAAGTGGTGGGAGGGACCAGCTTGGCTTAAAGATGTTGAACAATGGCCCATCAATAAATATGTCGAAAATGAAGATGAAGTTCAACAAGAGAGGAAGAGGATGGTTACGGCGTTTAATGCGGTGATGAAGGATGAGATTCCTTGGTATTTTCCTACGAAGTGTAAGTTTTCCAAGTATAATAAACTTGTAATAGTTATGGGTTATGTGATGCGGTTTATATGTCGTTGCCGTACGCATAATAATTTTTATTCAATAGTTCTCACAGTTGAAGAACTTAGAGTTGCAGAGCAGAAATTATTGTTTATGGTTCAGAAAGAAGTGTTTACAGATAAAAATAAGTCATTTCCGTTTAATGTGGAGAAAGATACTAGTGGTCTATTAAGAGTTAAAACCCGGATAACAATGAGGAAGGATTCTGATTATTTTGTTCGACCTATTCTGCTTCCTTCAAGACATCCTGTTGTTGATGCGCTTATTCATGAGGATAAGTGTCATGCAGGAGCTCAATACATCGTGTCCCACTTAAGAGAGAAGGTTTGGATCTTGAAAGGTAGAAAAGCAATACAACATGTGGTTCGCAATTGCGTGAAGTATAGACGTTTTCGAGGAAAACCGCCAGATCAATCATGTAATGTTTTTAAAAATTACCTCTTAGTAATTTTGGTGGGAGTATGAAGAAAGATGCATTTTAGTAATCAAGTATGTATAGAACAGATTTGAAATAAATAGAAGTTTGTCAATACAATAAAATTGATCGATTATAGAATATTCTCTTTTTCGTGAATTATCTTTTTACACACGCGGTTAAACTATCAACGGGTAGTTGTAGTCCCTAGCCGCATCAACTAGAACAGCGAGTTTATGATTTTGGACTGTCTGTCCGTCCGTCTGTGTACATGGTAACTCACGAACGTTTTCGAATTTTCCAGTTCTGTTTTCAGTAATAGGTAGACAATGGTCAAGGGACTAAGTGATTCAATTTTGGTCAATACTCGTCAACCGGAAGTGACCCTTTCGCTCGTTGTCATATTAGTGCAGTTTATTTTATGCACTGAAGTTTCACGTGAATGTTTTGTAGGCTTACGACAAATGCAATGAGCTGTTCTTTTCCTAATATCAAACAATTGCTAGGAATTTATGCGATGACATGACTCCAGTCAACGCCTGAGCGAACATTTTCATTCTTAAAACAAATGAAGAGCTACCTGACTAACCGAACCGGACATCAAAGACTCACGAGTTCAGCTTTAATGATCGTCCACAGAGACATCGTCGTTTCCCCGTCAGAAATAATAAATAAACTTGTTTCACGTCGAAATTGGCTAAACAAATTTTGGAAAAGTACCTACATTTAAAGACTCTTCAAATACGATTTTCAACTTTAAAGTTTACAAGATTCAAGAATTTCACGACTATTTTGATCAGTAAAAAATTCAATTGTTTCAATCAACGATATGCATTTAATACGCTAAATACTTTAGGCTAAATATCTATTTCGCTCTGATAGTAATTCTTTGCTAAAAGTAAGGAAGGGTAAGAAAATCGGTTGCCCTCATACCAAAAAGCCGTGAAATGGGCTTTAAATCGACGCTTCATGCACAAACAGTGGGTCTCGCGAAGTATTTGGTCAATGAAAATGCGACAAGGAGTCTTTCTTCATTACGATGTAAAAGACAACCGATGCGATCCAGGCCATGCAACCTTCTTTATATAGAGATCTAAAAGGCGTTCAAGTTAAAACTGTCTGGGTTGCCAAAGGAGATTTCATGAGATAAACTGAATACCCACATGGTAGTGTTGTTTATTGTATGTAGGGTAATCTGTGGTAGAAGTAACAAAAACATTGTGTAGCTCCCAAATGAATCATTTTGGACTTCCCGTTTAATTACTTATTTCCTTAAGAAAACCAAGTAGCGATATATGAACAATACTTGCTAAAAAAATTAAAAGGGACATCAATGAAAAGCACTTTACACGAATAATCACAGCCTAAAATCTCATTCCACAGGTAAAATGTTTCATCGTCGCAACCTTACCGATTTATCCACGTTCTGTGTTATGGGGTTTACGCCTTTTAAGATGTAATTGAGGTCATTAATCTATAGTAAAAATCGAAATCTCTTTACGCAATATGCCTTTACGTGTATATGTGTTGCCTAACTACGTTCGCAACACTTTTAATACGCATAGTAGGATTAAACGCGCGGTCCAGTAGTAACAAGTCTGTAAGAAGCACGTTCACCCTTGCGTAAAGTTAATAGCAGACGAACGGAACAAAACACGGCATGAATTTGTGTGCCCAAAACATGCCGCAACTGCATGTATTTAAGCAATGGTTTGATCGTTTTGCCAATGAAAATGGAACACTTGTAAAGATTTTGAACAAAACGGTAATCGCAACTCGCAAGTAAAGGTTATTAACGTTGCATTGGCCAAAATCGCTTCTCAAAAAGTAAGTAATTCGTGGGAGATGAGGGGTACTCTTATATATTACATAAAAATGTTAAGACTAGTGGAAATTTTTTTAATTGCGATTTTTTGTAACATTTGTGGAGTAATAAAATAAATCTGTAAACATAAACACTGGAATAGGCCATGTGTTAATTTGATACCAAACATTATGGGTTTCAATAGCAAAAAAAGCGCTTCGGAGAACTAACAAGTATAAATTGTGCACAAAGTGTTTTTAAACCCAAATAGCTTTAAATAGTTAGGTTATAAGGTAGTAACTTGCTTACTAGAAGATTAAAGGGGAGGGGACGCATAAACATTTAAAGGCCGCTTGGCATAAATTCAAAATCTACGCTATATAATGCAAGAAGAATCAAGTCCTTCCTCCAACACGTGACAAACTGTGAAAGACAACGAGAATTACATGCCAGTACATGTACATGGTTTAGGTTACAATGCCAATGTGCCGCTCCTCGATATTTGCCAGTGAAGTGGTTATGATCTCTAACTTTAGGATCTTATACAGTGAAGCGATAAACCATTGAATTCATAAAGTTATGAAGCTGACTAGGGCTTTAGGGCTTAAAGTTTCCCTTGGAATTATGTTTGCAATGAATCCATTAGCCCAATAGGCACTGCTATGAAGTTCTTTATTGAACCAGGAAATGCAAGCGTTGGGCCGCTATAGGATCACTTTAAATAACATGCGAGGCTGAAAGGTGCATGTTTCAACTGAAGTACAGTGTTGTGATTTTCGAGGTTAGTTAAATTTGAACAACTTTCTAAATCCGCATAAATTGTGAATGCTACTCGGTAGTTTTTAAACTATAAACGGATTGCCGTTGCACTTTAACAGCGCTGCTGGGAATAAGTAGAAGAGAATCTGTGGAAAAATAGTTCAAGCATCTGTTACAAATGAAATCTTTATTCGATACCTGCTTAGAGAAAACAAAACAGTGGACAGAATTATTTTTTAGATTGATAGCATTGGCAACATTTGTTTGAGAATTAGTGGGACGTAAAAGATTTTCAGGATACTTCTTTATCTTCTTTATCTTATCTTTATCGCTCATTTGATTGGCACTTAGCTTTAACGCAAAACAAATTGATTACTTACAAGATTATGTATTTAGTTTTTCAAATTTAATTACATCATCCGTAAAGGGTAACTGATTTCAACTTATTCTAAATCCACTTATATAGCTGACCCTCAAGGATAAATACCTAGAAGTTAAATACTCCTCCAGTAAACGTGAAGGGTTCAAGGTGAAAAAGGTAAAAGTACATAATCTTTTACGGTCATTATTTGAAGGGCCAATATGAAAGGATTAACGATCTTTCGTACAAATTGATTTTATCTAAAGCCCCATTCAGATAGGTGGTAGTGCAGTGCTGTTGCGGTGCGGTGCCTTTGTATAAAAGTTTGAAATACGCATACCCATATGACAATTCACAATGACATGTGCAGCAGCCGCGTGCCGAAAGTATGTAAACTTTAAACTTTCTGCACTACAGTTAGCAAACACCAATACAAGCGCAACATATTTGTTGCTGTTGTCGTTGATTGGTCATACTTGTGTAGGCGGGCCAATTTTGTGGTGATTGTGAAAGCAATAGTATATTATATACAGCGGAACTGAAGTAGCACTTTTAATCCCGACAAACCCTATGCTATGGCACAGCCGTCTATAATTACAAGCCGTGCTGAGAATTATGACAACACTGCATGGTAGGCCGATTTCCTAATTCAACTTGACAGATTTCAGGTGTATTTTATGTGTGTTTTGGGTGTAATATTCCTTTTTACCTGTTTTAACAGAGCGAGATTGCGACAATTTGTGTTACTCCGTACGGAATGAACAGAAATTATTATTCAGGTAAGTTGCTAAACGAAATATATCGATTTGTTGTCATAACCTCTAAAGCAGGCTACTCCTTAGTGGGCCCTTTACAAGCACTTGTATTTGTTCAAAGTACCTGTACAAGCTCAAATATGACCTACACACTACGTGGTACGTAAGTACGGTAAGTGTTTATCGTGAAAGAATACAATAATTATTTTATTAGTTGGTATTTCAGATATTCTAGCACAGACATGTCAAGTCGATTTTCTGAAGGAACCTTCCGACTTATTCCCAGGAGTACACGGTACGGGAATTTGAAGTCTACGGGGCTCCCCTCTTTAAAAGCTTCGTACATAGACCCACTGGAGTAGCGACTGGCTTAAAATCTGCCATTCCGAATCACACCTGGTCGTTGATATAACTTCGCTGATGCACAGCGATAGCGATTTACTGTCCTTTTGCCGAAATTAAGTGCCTAAGCGTGTGCTTCACCTCGACCTCTTTCGACAGAAGTTCACCAATTTCGGAGATCTCAATGGAAAACACATTATGGAGCAGTTACCAATTTACAGCGTTCCGAATTTTAACGTCAAATAAAAATGTTATTATCTACTTTTGTAAATAAATAAAATATATGTACAATTGTAAGCTGCTTAAGTATCTTTCTTCTGTATTAAATTAAAACCACCAAGGCGAAGCACAGGAGAGAGGAAAAATGCAATTTTTCAAGAGCAACAAGACGCCATTAAAATTATATCGGCCCACCGATTGACTTTCGGACAACGTTGCCAAACTTCTCAGCATGGCTTGTAATTATAGACGGCTATGGCTATGGTAACAAAAATATTTTGGAAACTGTCATTGCTAGTGTCATAATTTTGGTCGTGGGTGACAAAAGGTGTATTTCATTTTGATAAAAAGCAGCCAAAGTAGGTAAAGAATTGATACCACCGAAATCCAAAAAACTATATGAGCAGCACTACGATGCGTTTAAGAAGTAGTCCCGCGGGTCGCATACAAATTGTGGAACAACCTATTGAAATTGCCTTGTTAGATCCTTCCGGGATTTTCGTCCAAATTTAATCCCGGCGGGACAAAAAGTGACACTTCAGTACTTGTCATAATGGAATGAAGTTGTCACTTTAGTCTCGGAAGTACGAAAATGTCAATATGACAAATATACAAAGGGTAAAGTCTAATTTATATTTGGCAAGTTTATTAGCGGAAAGTACTTTCTGCCAGTAAACTTGCTACCCTATTTCTATTTAACTGGTACTTTCCGCGCATTTACACGTGGCAAGTTTACTGGCCGACAGTACTTTCCGCCAGTAAACTTGCCAAATGTAAATTAGGCTTACAGTACAAAATATGTAAATAGGTACATAAATAATCTCAGCAAGAACGTGAATTGAATTTTGCAACAAGCGCTCCAAGTTACGGCATTTTGCCGAAATTTTCCTCAAGGTTCATTGACCCCCAAAATTTGTAATTTGACACCCGAATATCGCCAAACATTGTGATATGACACCCGAAAATTGGCAAAATTTATAATTTGAAACCCAAAAATTGGCAAAATTTACAATTTGGCATCCGAAAATTGCCAAAATTTGTAATTTGACAACCCAAAATTGCCAAAGTTTGTAATATGACACCCGAAAATTGCCAACATTTGTAATGATACCCAAAAAATTATCAGGATTAGTAATTTAATACCCAAAAATTGCCAAAAGTGTTAATATGATGCCCCAGAAAATTTTCAAAATTTGACGATACCCTAAAAATTCCCTATTATAATAGCTCAAACAGTATCGAAAACAATGAAGTTAGGCACCAAAAGTTATGAAAAAAACCACAGATTTTGCAATCTATGCAAACATCGGAAACATTGGAAATAATAACCGCATAAGCTATAAATCCATATGTAAAACACAAATAACCCTTATTCACACGAAATCACTTACTGCACTCGCTCGTGTCGCAATGCTTGTAATGCTATCACGGGCGATGTGCGAGAATTTTAAATTCGAATTAACAAAATCCTTGCGCATTGGTAAGTAAGTACCGTATCGACAATATCCGCGATTTTTCCTGAATCTACCGATTGCAGTCGAGTATGGTACAATCATCACTTAATGCGACACCACTGTATTCTTTTCTGCTTGACGAAACTGGTAACTTCATACCCATACAAAACATAAGCATTTCCAATTCTAATACGAATACTTTAACCTATACTTATGCGCTATTTAATCAGAAGAAATTGTTGAGGTTATTGAGCTTTCACCTTGGATGAGGGTACGAATGTATCGGATGTTCTCAGAGGAAACGAAAAGACTCTGTGCCTGCTATTCATGTCAGTTCATTAACTTTGCTTACGTGAACTTTGGACATTCTCACGTGTTCGTTTCTTAATCTCGTGATTTACGTCAGTTCTACTAAGGTCTGCAAAAGTTTATTCATATAAACCTAAAATTACGTTTAAAGAATCAGTTGGTTCGCGTCATTCTACGAGTACATAAAATGTCTGCAAATCAACGTGCCAAGTTATCACTGAAAAAGACCGCAAAACCCAGTACTGTGTTGGAGCAGCTGCTAGCGAAACCGAAAAATAATGTGCAACCGGCGGGCACGTCTGTTTCAGCGACGCAGCAGCAGGAATCCCAAATACAGCAGCAGCCTCCTGCTCAATCTCCTGTAGTATTGATAGCCGATAAAGACGTGGAAGACGAGTTTAATCGTCTGTTTGAAAAGTAAGTTTTCATTAATTTGTATATCTTTTAATTTAGCGAATGCGTTGTGAAATATACTATTTTCTTATTTTTTTTAGCGTTACGCTCGCCACGTTACCGGCGACTTCGCCGCTCCAGCCGCCTCCGCCGTCGCAGCCAGGTGACAAAAACTTGGCTCTCATTAGGAGAGAAGAAAAGCGCAGCAGCACCATCAACATCAATACCTGCAACGAACTTGGACGAATTTCGCAATTGCGGTGTGGAGTGGTTGCTTGTGTTGTTGGGAAGATACATACAAAGTACTGGGATGCAAGAAAGGCGAATTGCCCAATTGCAAAGGTACAATATAAAAAGTGTTCAAAAATTAGGAGGCAAAAAACGTCGATTCTGGAGAAAGAGCAAACCTTGAAAAAGCATTAACCGATGGCATTTAAATTTTTTCTTCAGTAATGATTAATTTGTATATAGTGCCTTACGAAAATATGGTGTTAGCAATTCATCGTTAATAAAAGGCAATATACTTACAACTCCTATATTATTATTTATTAATTGATCGTGTTCAAACTCGCTTCTCCAATCAACACATACTTGCTGAACGCTAAGAGTCGGTCTCACTCTTTCATTTAAAACGACGACTGCAAGATCCGCCTCAAGAAAATGTGTGAATCCTTTATATCTTTCAGGAAGAAAAATGTTGGCAATCTGAAAACGTTGCGACATGTTCTAATATTCAACTTTTAACCTACATACAGTAAACTCCTGGATCTCCTGATCATTATCATGGTAAAAATCACTATAGTACTTTCCTGCCACAATTATGTAATTGTTAGCATCAAGTTTAAGGCGGCCATTGTTAATTTCAGTAAAGCAATGGGCAGCTGTAACACAATTCGTTAATTTAATGTACAACTCGTTTTACACACACACATACCTGACAGCACCAGTCGCGAGCTAATGATTGAACCTCCACAGAGATAACCGCGGGTGGTGTTGTATATGCCGACATGCCAAGGATAGTCCAGAGCTCTTGCAATTCCTGCCCCAATCGCGTTTGGAGTACCTTTCGCACGTTTTTCTCCACACACTAAAATGACAACGTGTAACAAGGGTTATACCTATTGAAGAAAACGAGTTATAGTTAATATAATTCAACGTTAAACTTTAATGAAAATGATATTATTGATTACAAGATTGAGCGTTATTACATGTGACAGTTACGGTAAAAATTCTAATCTTTCTAAACTATGAAATACGCCGCCTATTATTCTTTATCTAACACTAACTTTAACTGACTTTAACACTTTCCCTTGTTTGATAAAAATTAATAATTATACAAGTCCCATCTTTACACAAAGGATATGTAATCTTGTTTGAGCGAGAGGCTTGGTCATAATGTCAGCTACCTGATGTTCAGATGAAACCTTTTCTACAACCAAAGTGCCTTCACTAACATGCTCACGAATAAAGAAGTGTTTCCTTTGAATGTGCTTGGTTCTGCGATGATTTTCGGGATTCTCAGAAAGTCTAACGGCTGCTGCGTTGTCAATCTGGATAACTGGAATTTCCTTTAAAAATGTAATTTCTTGCAAAAGTTGAGTAAGCCAAATAACTTCCTTTGCGGCTTCACTTGCAGCTACGATTTCTGCTTCAGCTGTAGATTCTGTTACGGAACCTTGTCGCTGACTAATCCAAGAAACAGCTCCATTGGCATATTTGACCAGTACTCCTGATGTTGAACGACCTGTTTTAGGTTTTACTACAACCACCGAAATCAGCATCACTGTAGCATTCGAACGCTCCCTTCTTAGCGTTACTTTGATATACTATACCAAGATCAATAGTCCCAGCTATATACCTAAGGACTCTTTTAGCTCTCGCTACATCATCAATAGTAGGGTTTTCTAATGACCTGGATAAAAATCCCACACTGTAGGCTAAATCTGGTCTCGAGCCTAACATAAGGTACATGATCGCACCAACGACCTGTCGATATGGAAATATGACTTCTTTTTCTGATGCTTTCCCTGAATTCGAACTTCCTGAACTTGAAAGCATTGGTGTAGAAACTGACTTGCATTCAACAAAATTAAAACGCTCAAGTAGTTTCTGAGCATACGATTTCTGGCTAATCTTGATATTTCCATTCTGCGATTTTTCAATTTCAAGACCCAAGAAATATGTTGCTTCATTTGAGGTAATCTTGAACTCTGTTCTAAGTTGGTGGATAAATTCTTCAAGATCTTCTTTATGAGTAGCAGCAATAAGACCATCATCTACATATAATGCTAAAACTATCTTAGCACCATTTTTCTCTTTAACAAACATACATGGTTCTTCTTTACTGGCTCTAAACTGTAATTTTTGTAAATATTTTCCAATACGATGATTCCAACATCTAGGCGACTGCTTTAGTCCATATAAACTCCTTTTGAGTAGGCAGACTCTACCAGACTCATCATCGTATCCATCTGGCTGTTTCATAAAGATCTTTTCCTCCAGCTCTCCATATAAAAATGCAGTTGAGACATCAAATTGGGCCAAATGCATTTTCTCTGTTGCAGCAATACCAAGTATCAAACGAATAGTTTGCAACTTTGCAACTGGACTGAAAGTATTATTGTAATCAATACCTTTCTTTTGATTATATCCTTTTGCGACCAATCTTGCCTAATGTTATAATTATGCCCTTATTAAGCACTCAAATAAAGCAATGTTAAGGATCTCGTTATATTTTGACAAAATTTCAAAATAATATTAGAACATCTGTTTTTTTTATAAACAATATGCCAACTAAATTACTATATAAATGGAGTGTCGTTTGGTTTGCAATTTAACATGTCGAACTTGTGTAAGAGTTCTTGTATATAACCGCTCTGAGAAAGTTGAATGTGATTCGCTTTCTGCTGGATTTCAATCCCCAGGCAGTACTTTGCAAGTCCCAGATCTTTGATCTTGAATTCTTGAGATAAAGCTGTTTTTATATCATTTACTCTTTTCGAGTTATTCGACGCGATGATGATGTCATCAACGTAAATCATAAGGAAGGTATGCTTTCCGCCTACATCATCAACAAATACGCAGGGATCGGACTTAGTAGGAGTAAATTGAAGTTGTAGTAGAACCTCTTTCAGCCTCTTGTATCACTGGCGTCCTGCCTGCTTTAAACCGTAAATTGCCCGGTTTAATTTACAAACAATATCCTTGCCCTTTTTGATTCGCAGTAACATCTCGTTAGCTTTCGCAGCAAGTTTAGATCCATGTTCTTCGACTGTCATTCGTTGCAACATTTCTTTAAGAAAAACTGGTTTTTCCATGAATATTTCTGTGTCGATTTCGCCATTCAGGTAAGCTGTAGTAACATCCAGCTGATGCATCTTCAAATGAAGTTTAGCGGATAGAGCGGCTAATAGTCTAAAACTCTAAACGATTCCATTCTAGCCACGAGAGCGAATGTGTCGTGAAAATCCACTCCAGGACGTTGAGCGAATCCTTTTGCGACTAATCTAGCCTTCCTGCGTTCGATTGCGCCGTTTGCATCGAGCTTGTTGCGTAACACCATTCTGGAACCAATTATTCTTGCATTTTCTGGCTTGTTAATTATTTTCCAGGTATCATGTTCGATGAGGGATTTTATTTCGTGGTAAATGGCGTCGAACCACTCGTTGCGATTTTCGCTAGAAAGTGCCCGTGTTAATGATATCTCGTTAGAGCACATACCTGAGTATTCGTTGAATTCTTCTACATCGCCATCACTACAATCGATACTGTCATCTATGGTATCTTCTATGATCCTTTCCTCATCAGAAGATGTTCGGTCAATTTCAACCATGTTGTATTCCTTCTTCGGACGGCCAGGCTGTCCTGAACGAATGATTCTTGGTCTCCCAGGACCTCTTCTAGTTTGATGAACAGTGTCGAATTTTTCTTCATCGTTTTCTTCCGTTTCACCAATTTCTTCCATAGGTTTAATATCGTCCATAGGTTTGATACCGTCGGAATTAGGTGTAATTGTCACTATGTTTTCTTCATATGTTTCTGGAACCTCTTCCAAAAATTGAACGTCTCTGCTGATATGGACTTTACGATCTTCTGGAATCCAAACACGATATGCTTTTGATTCGGAAGAATATCCTACAAAAATTCCCTGTTTCGCTCTGGGCTGAAATTTATCTTTGTTTGGAGAAGTGTCGACAATAAAAGCTTTGCATCCAAATGATCGAAGATGTCCAACATTTGGTTTTTTACCATTATATTTTTCAAAAGGTGTACCTTCTGCTAAACTCTTCGTTATGCTTCTATTTCGAACATAGTTCGCCGTGTTAATGGCTTCTGCCCAAAATGAGTTACTTAGACCGGCTTGCATCAACATGCACCTGGCAGAATTAACTAGAGTTCGGTTGCGGCGTTCTGCGACTCCGTTTTGTTGCGGTGTATGTGGAGTTGTAAGCCTTCGTTGAATTCCTTTCTTTGAAAAATACGAATTTAATTTCTGGTTGCAGAATTCAGTTCCGTTATCGGATTGTACGAATTTCACTTTCATGCCCGTTTGCCTTTCCGCCTTATCGATGAATTCAATGAGTCTAATTGAGGTTTGATCCTTGCTTTTTAGGAAGTACACTTCGCCGTAACGACTATAATCATCGACAATCGATAAAAAATATCTTGCGCCACCGTTTGATGTGGTCCGCATAGACCCGCACAGATCAGTGTGAATGATATTAAGGCATTCTGTTGATCTGTTAGCAGTTTTTGGAAATGGCAAACGTGGTAACTTTGCAGCTATACAAATTTCGCAACTATGAGGAACGTTGGAATCGCTAAAATTCATTTCGATAACGCTTTCCTTTTTAAAATAACTTCGTGATCTTTGTCAACAATTTTCGTTACAGATAACAAGTTAGTTCTTAAATCAGGAATAAATAATGTATTTTCGAGATTTATGTTTTTGTAACTACCGTTGGATTTGATTTTCAGATTGACACGACCTTTCGCAAGAACATCTGCGGTTGCTGAACTAGCTAGTCGTATTTTGCTGTCAATGCTTTCAAGGTTTTGAAATGAATCTTTGTTGTTACAGAGATGTGATGTGCAACCACTATCCAAACACCAAAGTTCGTTCTTATCGCAATTTACTGGACTGTTTGTAAAGAAACTTTCTCCTACGTAATTTTCATTTTGTTTATCTTTACCTGGATTGCTGACATTTTTCTTTTTCCAACATTCGGATTCCTTGTGACCTCTCTTCTTGCAGTAACCACAATTGTAGTTCGGCTTTTTATTATTGTATTTACCTGACAGTGGTTTTTCTGTACGAGTGCTCGCAAATTTTTGTTGATGTTTTGCGTACATTGCACTTGACTCAGTATTCTCCGTTCTTCTTGTTCTGGCATCGCTTTCTTCAATTATTTTAATTTTCAACGATTCAGCGTCTGGCAGTATGTCACGCGTCTCGATGACACATCTAAAATTATCAAAATTATCCGGCAAACTATATAATAGAATAATTGTGAGAAGATCGCCATTTATTTCTACATTCATAGCGTTAAGTTTATCAACCGTATCAAAGAAACGCGATAAATGTTCCCTCACATCATTTCCATCGGATAGTTTTTGAGTAATTAATTGCTTAAGTAAATTTGCTTTTCGAGCTGGTCCTTTTGATGCGTAAATACTTTGTAATTTCATCCATACATCGTTCGAAGTTTCGCATCCACGTATTTGCTTCAGCTCGGATGGTGAAATTGATAGTATGAGCTCTGACTTCGCTTTACGATCTTGTATAATCCATGCGTTTTGTAACTGCTGTTGATTAACGGTGTTCTGCGTATCTGGTTCAACTTCTGGCTTCAGACGGATACCGGATACATATTCCCACAAATCTGCTTTCACAAGTAACGCTTCGACTTGAATGTTCCATGTATCATAATTACTTCTGTTGAGTAATTCGATTCGGGTAGCATTAAGGATGTTAGCGCCAGCCATTTATTGATTTCTAATCGAATAACCACGAGACTAGGAGACTAAAACAGATCGACAGTTCGAGAGTAAGTACGTCACCTTACGTTTTTTGACAGTTATTCTATTTTTAATGATCTTCAATCTCGTAAGACTTCCAACAACTAATTTATCGTTCGTCTGTGGCCCATAACCTATTAGAGTTAGTGTGTTTATAAATAAGTGTTGTTAATATATTTAATTATAATTGACGTGCTATATTTGCTACGATATATTTCATCTAAATATTTGTTCTGCTGAGACTTCCAGTACTTTATTTATAACTCCACTAACTCTAATAAGTGGATGAACCAGTTAGACAAGAGTTTGTTAATTGGAAAGAGCAGTTACAGTCGTTAAAAGAATTGGAAATACCGCGCCGATTAATTACTAATTCAGTGACAGAAGATGGATTGAGCATACACACGTTTTGTGATGCTAGCGGCAAAGCCTATGCTGCAGCCGTTTATTTGAGAGCAGCATCGTCTCAAGGAGTTACAGTTCAATTGATTACAGCCAAGGTAAGAGTAGCGCCTACGAAGTCAACCACGATTCCTAGATTAGAGTTGTTAGCGGCCACTATTGGCGCCAGGTTGACTAATTTTGTAATTCAAGAGTTACAATACCAGAATGTTCAAGTGTACATATGGACAGATTCCACAACTGTACTATCGTGGATTCTACGAGACGGAAACTGGAATGTATTTGTGAAAAATCGAGTTACAGAGATACGACAGTTGGTGGAGTGGAGTTGCTGGAGATTTGTACCAGGTGAATTAAATCCGGCCTTACTATAGCGCGTTCGCACCTCCAGATTCAGTATGGGTTCTGATGGACTAATTGCCTCTCTTACTAGTTTGCGTCATTCTTCGATAATACTATCCTTGTTTCTAACCGCATTGATGTCAAATTGACATATAATTAAATTGAAGTATTAAAACAAAACATTATCTCCTTGTGCTGTCTTGTCACGTTTGGCAAGCATGTACTGTATGTCCATAAGCACCATACTGAATTTGGAGGTGCGAACGCGCTTAACATTCATTGTTTATTTCAAGGCCTCCTATGAAAAGTATGCATATAAGTAACGCTCACAATTTTAGAAAATCTTAAATAAAATAAAATGGAAACAATAACAGATAGATATAGGCATAGAAGAAATTGTATTTAGTGTATAGGGAATGTAATAATTGATCGATGTAGAATTTTTTTCCACATTTGAAAGTGGAAAAATATAAAGCAGTCAAACGTTGTATATCATTGAAAAGAGGAACTTTCAAAAGTTTTTTTAAACTTAGGTATACCACAGATTTAAACACTCCTTATACTCACTTATAAGTCAGATGTCTACTTTAAAAGTCAAACGATCACATCTAAAAAGAAGAAATAAAAACAACGTACTAGTCCCATATTCCATAAATACAAAAATTGCACCGGAAACGCATTAAACCGCTGTTCCACATAAAAAATATACAGGGTGTTACATATAAGTAGAAAAAAAATTGGGGTAAATGTCGCACATAACAAAAAAGTATAAATTGTGCAGACAACGCGCATTTTTTTAAACCGAAATAATTTAGTATAAATGGTTGGGCTATCGATGTTTAGTTTTTTGGTAGATGATTAATGGGGAGGAGGCTCTTTACACATAAACATTTAAAGGCCGCCTGGTATATATTCACAATCCTCCGACACTCCATTCTGCAGATATTTGCACTGAAACTTTGACATCGCCAATAGATACGTATGTCTCGTCCTGATGTTCCACTTGCCTCTTCCGACACTTCGTTGTCAAGGTATTTGCTTCGACTTTACCAATAC
The DNA here is from genome assembly GCF_008802855.1 of Photinus pyralis. Classification (NCBI taxonomy): domain Eukaryota; kingdom Metazoa; phylum Arthropoda; class Insecta; order Coleoptera; family Lampyridae; genus Photinus; species Photinus pyralis. Next base: position 34,385,774 of record NW_022170249.1, read on the forward strand.
ATATGTCACCTCCAGTCGATTCATTTTGCATTTGAGAGTAGTTTCCTCCGACCAACCATTTTCGAGATATTCGCTCTTAAAGTCGTCCTGGAGATATAAGGGAATACATCCGATCACGATAAGAGGTCGAGGAGGAGGACTATGGTTGGTACAAATGAATTCCTTTCGTTGAGACCTTTTGTTAGAGTAAAATGAAAGGATATAACCAGTTCCACCCCCCCCCCCACGGGCCCCGTCACCTACTGATCTCGAAAAAGAGGTGCGCGGGAAAGTTATAATTTGTACAAACCAATTCGATCAAACTTTTCATTAGAATACCATAAAGGATAGAACGTGTGTTTATCCCCCCCCCCCCCGGTTACAAAATTTCGTTCGTCGAAATCAGAATTTCGATTCATGGTAGGAATTTTGAAACAATTTTTATACAATCGGAAAGGGCATACCCGAAAACCTATTGAAAGACGTGCCACCAGTCTTTGTAACTCTTATTGATGTTGAGAAAAATGTCACCACTTTTTTGACGGTGGCTACCAAACGAAACACGTTAGATCCTCGGTTTATTTGGAAAAAAATGCTTGTTTTGATCCTCTGTACCATCCAATTTTTCAGTCAGTTCCTACATCGATACGTTTTTGTGTTGTTATAAATTGCGAGTGGTAAATTGTAATTGCTGTTATAAATTAATCCATTTTAAGCCTGTTATAAATTTATTGTTAGTTAATTAAATAAATAAAACTAAATAACTAAATTTACGTTACAATATCAACGCACTAAGCAAGAATCAGCAAAAGATTATAAGAAATTCGGAATGATAAACGAAAATAATTATACCTGCAATAGGCATCAACATTCAATAAGATGGAGAAGAAGATTACACATCAATTAGGGAGATTTTGATACACTCTTAACCAAGGGATAAAAGCAAAACCCATATACAAAAATGGCACAGTACCATTGATGAAAACAAAATAGCTGTACATACAGCGTTCTGGCACAGACAACGAGGAGTAGACTAGTATAGTTGGTTGAAAGCATAGGCGGCCGCTTTCTATCATAAATGTATTGAAAAGTTGGTACCACACTATGACAAATGTATAGATCGAACTGGCAACTAAGTTGAGAAATATCTGCAATGTCAAAGAAATGTTACAAATAAAAAAATTAGATTTGACTTTTGTTTTAGTGACCTTGAAAAAAATATAAATCTAGTACCATGCATGTAGCTACTAACCTGGATGACACTGCCGAATAAAGTCATCCCATGTCCCATCTTTGCAAACAATCTCCGGATTACGAGAGGTTGTTACCATTTCATGAAACGATGCACATTCAAAAATAGCAACAGTATTGTCGACAGGATTATTGCAATTTTCCAATATATCTTTTCCATGTTTACATGTAATTTTGGTTGTTGATGTAGATGATAGTGATTGGCAGGCTCCTATAGTATGTTTATAAGTTATGAGTGGGGTTTATTAGTGTACCATACGTGCACATGTAGCCGGTTTTGGCGTCCATTCGCCGTCGAGGCAGTTAGACACTGCTTTATTTGTAGCAGACGGAGGGGAAGGTTTATATACAGGTCCATTGCATTTCAAAACCAAAGGATTACCCTCAGATGCAGCATACGTTCTGGGTGTTGCCGGTTCACGACCAAGGTGATACTGTCCATGATTGGGATGATCCGGAATTAAACAACCGCTTCTGTAAAAATGTATAAGCGGCCCTCCGTGAATATGCGGATATCCGTACTTATCTGTTGGTACACATTCGGACGGATTTGGTACCCATGTGCCATCGAAGCAAAAACTATGTTCTGCAATAGGCTTGTATTCAGGTTCTTTGCACTTCAAGATCAAAGCCTCAAGCGATGGTATATATTCTCCAGGAATTGCTTTTTTAGAGCCATGCCAGTACTCTCCATTACTTGGATGAATAGGAATTGAACAACCGCCTCTGGAATATTGACTAAGTATTAGTTAAAACTTTCAGAATTCATTATTATTCATTTTAGTATACGGGATATCAACTTAACATTTTCAGCATAGCAAACGCTGTGGTAAACATTTTCATTGTCCATGCTCTTAACTTATTATTATGGGAGCAAAAGTATCACTTTCTGTTGAGGGTTAAAAACTACATCTAATAAGGGATCTTTGAATTGTATTTACGGTGTATTTTACAAAACAAAATCAAAAAGCGTTTTATTACGACTACAGATCTTTTAAACATACCTACTTAATAATAATCAAGTCCCTTTATTAAGCAAAAATAAAACATAAGAAAAAGAAATAAAAGAAAAATTGCTTAAAAGGTGGGATATCGGCCAAAGATCGTTTTTCACTCCTACCATCGTGAATTCATAATCCATAAAGAAAACAAAAATAATGCTTATGCACAACAATAAGACAGAAGTAAGATAAAGAAAATTAAAAACAAAGAAAACAAAAGATTAAATGGTCCTATTGACATTTGTTTCTCTGGAGACTTAGAAGTTCTTTACGTAACATGCTCTTGAAATTATTAACATTTTTGCAATTGGTATAATAATTAAATAATTGTTTAAAATCTTGCATGACAAATATGAAAAGCAATTTTCAAATTTGGAGACTTAGATGCCAAGTTACCGGCATTATTGCTCAATGGTAGAGCGTTGAGTTATAAATCCGGAGGTCGGGTGTTCGAACCTGGGTTGAGGTGAATTTTTCATCTGTGGCAGAGATGGAAATTACCTTAGACCAGTTTCGAGCTTTCTGCTAGGTTTCTGTTAGGTTTTCCTGCAGTTTTCCTAATTCGTAAGGTAAATACCGGAGTAGTATAGAACAACTTCAGACCTTCTGCAGAGGCACCTCTAAAAAGCATTATGCGGGTCACTTTGTAATTGGGCGCAAGCCTGTTGAGGGCCCAGAACAAGAGAGGGATAATAAATAAATAAATTAAATTAAAACCTTTTTCGCACTTCCATTTAGCTGTACGCTATATCTTGTGTCAAAAAATTTAGCAAATTATTTTCAAAATGAGAAATGGCAGGATCAAGAACCTAGGAAAATCCATTAATTCTGTTCTCCTATTTATGTGTTGTAGTACCACCGGGGTGTCAATTTTAAAACTTGCAGTCGGCAATATTTTCCAAACTAAAGAAGATATTGAAAATCACGCAAAACCATTTCGAGGGTATCGAGGGGTAACCAGAATGACGTTATTCGTGACAACCCCCCAACTCTCCTTAACTCCCCAACCCCCCTCTTCAAAAATCCTAAATGGCAACCCCATACTTGTGACACATCGTTGGAAAGCTACTGAAAAATGGTTTCCAGTGGTACTAATAAAGTCAATATTGATTAGACAATTTAACAAAAATTTAATAATAAACAAAAAAACTAAATGTTGACATTGAGGGATTTATGGCAAATTGGCCAAGAACTTCAACCTGATCTGCTTCACTAAGCAATCTTGGTTGCTTTCTTTTTTTATTGATAACAGATCACGTTTCTTCGAATTTAGCAATCAAATATTGACTGCAAGTTTTAAAATTGACACCCCGTATAATATAAGCGCAGAATGCCCGTTTGATCTTCGGAATCTATACTTATCGTATTAATAAAATTATAGTCAAACGTGATAATCATAGGTATAAGTCTGTTAGTTTATTAGCTAGGTATCGCTTATTAAACGTGATTTTTTATTCTAAACAGAAAATGTTTGCTCCACTCATAAAACTGATAGACGAGCGGATACAACCAAATCTATATTCTATTGGAAATTATAATAAATACTTAACGGTTCTGTTGGTTTTGGTGTTAGCTTCTCCGGAATTGGCGATGGCGTTGTTTCTGGGGTCGGAGGTGGAATCGGAGGCCTTGTTGTGGGACAATTTCTTTCGTCAGATCCATCTACACAATCGCTGACCCCATTGCATTTTGCATCTTTGTTTACACAGGCTCCATAGTCGCAACGGAAAGTTATATACTCATTGCAAGGTAAGCCTGCACATACTTTTGTCGTTTCATCAGAAGCATCTGGACAGTCAGCTTTCCCATCACACAATGCATCTTCACTTACACAGTCACCTGAGTCACACTGAAATTCGCCGATCCTAAAAGTTGGAAGAAGCAAGATTAAGTCTTTTTAACATGATAACAAACTCCATTTACCTACAACCTGGTACTGGAATACCCTTGCATAAAGGGGACGTTTCGTCAGAATTGTCCATACAGTCCTTTTTACCATTACAGACATCATTTTGATTTATACAAGCGCCATAAGCACATTGAAAGAAATTGGGTCCACAGCTGTCACAAATTAATTATTTTTAGTTCAGTATGTATGCAGAGAGAAAATGCATACGCCCACTTCGCCTATGTATATACTCTTATATGGACAACATCACAATGGAGAGTTTGGACCACTTCAATAACATCTATTAACAAATGGCATTCAAAATGTTATTTAGTGTTTGACATTTCTAATGCAATTATTATATATGTATATACCGTACTTTCATTTCAAAATGAACCACTGATTTTAATTTGTGTTGATAAAAAATCAAAAAAAGCCCGTCCATTTAGATAGCAACGGGGAAGTTTAATAGAATATTACATTATAGTCGCACTCCCAAAAAACTCCACTTTAAAATTATAATATGCACCCTCATCAAGTGAATATTTTTTGACCGGGCCCCTATAATTGAAACTTAACTAGAAACTAGACATGTTCAATCTTGACTACCTAGATTTGAAACGAGAACATTTGAATAATTTTCATACAGACACAGTAATTTTCATAATTTATTATGAATTGTTAGAATTCAAATAACCAAATTACAATTTGACTCTGCGGATTTTCTTATTAGCAAAAGTGAATATCACTCGCTCAAAATTAATTTCTCTAGCAAGTTGAGCTTCAAGAGCTAATGTACCGAGATTGATCTAACGATCTTGCTTGACCCATAGTCTATCTCAAACGGTTTTTTACCTAGCGAGCCTTCTGCCACTGTGCCGTAATTAGGAAATTTTGCTCAATGGTATGGTTTTTTAAATCTTCTGCTGTGCATTTTTTTTATACTCTACTCTCTCATATTCAGATTTCTGTTAAAAAGTACAATTAAAAAAGTCTAAGTGGAAATTATAAAAGCACTAAACCTTCCCCATACTTCATTTAATTGTTTCAGATTTTAAATTCAGACATTATGTGACAGCACAGCGACTATAGTTTCGACCCTGAGGTCATTATCAAGCTTCAGTTTGAAGGAACATATAAAAGTAGTTGAAAATTACATATTAATTGGTAACATTTGGTTGATAATATGGGGAAAAATTACTTATTCGAACATGGAAACAATTACAATTACAATATTAACAAATTTAGGGCTTTTTTGCCCTCACATATTATAAACAATTGTTAAATTAAAAATCAGGTTTCAAAATCTCTTTTGGCCGGGCCCCCAGAATATGACCGAGCCCCGGGGCAAATGCCCTGGCTGACCCCCCTTATCGGCGGCCCTGGTTGTGAACATGGGTGCAATAAGGTACGCAGTGGGTAAATGTATAAAATAGGTATCAAATTCATAACTTTGAGTAACATTTGTTAATAGGTGCTGTTTTAAAACCCGAGCTAAAATCTCTAATGCTTTTTCGAATGGTCCATTTAAAAAAATAAATACTTAGGCAATTGTACTATTCTCTTAGAAGAGTCTCTAAACATTAGTAAGATACAACTTACGGAAACCCTGCGCAATTGCTTTCATCATCTTGATCTTGGCAGTCTGGTTTTCCATCACATTCTTTGTCCTCCGATATGCATCTTCCAGATCTGCATTGCATTTCATCTAATCTAGAAATTTTAACTGTTTATAAGTGTAACTACATATACAGGGTGCTTCATACGTTCCGGAACGATAGGATATATTCGGTTGTGAACAAATAGATTTTTTCTAATTAAGTAGAGTGAAAATTTAGTGTAACCATAATTTGGTTATACCTATTATGCTTTCTTTAGAGTAACAAGCAAAGAATTCACTGGCCATAATGACAATATCTTTCCACTTCCGGAAATAACCCCAAAACGTCACTCTGTTTGTTTTTTAATTTTTGAATACACAATCAAAACCACGTTCAATAATACTAGCAAGAATAACTCTTAATGTTATATTATAAGGAGTTAATATAGTAGATTATATCACGAGTCAATAATGATAGCTATTATTCTCGAGGAATAAATTCCGAAATTTTCAACTTAGTCTAGGCGATAGAGATTGTAAAATTGGCAAACTGGACATTTTGAGGTGGATAAGAAAAACACGAAAATTGATGATTTTCGCCTCCTTTTATGAATTTCTTAGGCTAAGAGGTACATCTAGGCTAACTTCTGAGTATCTACCTTGTAAGAAATTTCACGAGGAACATTTTCAGCTAAAAATATTTCATGTAGCCCTAAAGGTCGTGATATAGTTGCAAAAAAACCCAAAAAGCCACGAAAATTGATGATTTTCGCCTCTTTTATGAATTTCCTAGGCTAAGAGGTAGACCTTGGCTAACTTCTGAGTATCTACCTTATGTAACATTTTAGGAGAAATATTTTCAGCTAAAAATATTTCATCTAGACCTCATAGATCGCGAGATATCAGCTAAAAAGAGCGAAAACACGGTTTTTGGGGGGGTGGTGGGGTGGCTGGAGCCTTTAGCACAGGGTCTGGAGGGTGGGATTTTTAATATGTTGTTTCTGACATCTAACTGAACATATTCCACCAATTTTTTTCTTTTCCACCCCAAAATGTTGAGTTAGATGTCTTTATCGCCTAGACTAGGTACATGCGAAATTAGATCACTCACTAGTAGGCGGGGGACACTTTGCAACCCGAAGGCCCAATCTTCAAATGAGTATAACTTTTGTTTGAAAAGTATGGGGCTCTTATGGACTAAATGCCTCTCTTACTAATTCGCATAATTCTTCCATACTGCTATCCTTGTTCCTCACAGCAATGATGCCAAACTGACATGATTGAATTGAAGTATTAAATAATATTAATAAGTTGGGCAAGCATGTAATACCGGTTTACACATAAAAAGGCGCAGCTTTTTGTCCCATGCGTATGCGTAATAATTTTAATTTGAATTTTGTGTGGCTAAATGATATGCATGAAATTTACAGTATTTTGTTAATATTAGGTTTGATATTTACATTATATTTATATTTGATTGATTGGGATGTCTGGTGCGTGTCGTGAATCTGAAAACTGGCGACATCCAAGACTCACTCAAAACAAAGGAAGAATGTTCTACTATAGTTTTTGAAAAACAATACAAAGGTTGAAACACTGCTTTTCCTGTTCGCTTGTTTCGTGTTTGGTCAAGATGGTCAAGATTGGTCAGAAGAACATTTTTCTTTAAAATTTTTTATACCTCTCGGCTTTTCATAAAAAAAGTCAATTTAGGGTTTTCGTCGATATTTAGAAGATCATGGACTATCCAAACGAAACTATAGCATTTTACCATCCAACCCGATCCAACCGCTCTAAAGGATTACCATATTGTAATGCTGTGCACGATAAATAAGTCACTATATTTCGTGATGAATCTTCTAGAACCTCTTCTAGGCGCCATAAAATAGATAACGGATAGTCACTGATAATAACGGATGAAAACGGACGTGACTCATTTTTCTATGAAATATGACACGTCAGATGTTTGAGAATTTTCTAGAAGCTTTCTGTTTGCTATATAAGCAAACTGAATTGTGATTCGTTTAGGTATTAGCATCGATGTTGAAGCAATAAATAATGAAATCCGCACTTGTGTTATAAATGTGGCTGCAAGTTAAGTAAATCAATCTATATAAGGCCCAGTTTATATTTAGTTTAGTTAATAGTGTAATAGTGCAAAACAAAAGACCGATAATAGATATCCATTACGTCTCTAAAGCTAAACGAATACATAAGCTATTAAGACCTCAATCACTGAACTGGGTTGAAGGGGATGATGCCATTACTTTTGACCTTGAATAAGAAGAATATTTAACAGTGGAAGATTATATGAAGTTCAAAGGAAGAGTGTTCTATATTTTGAAGAAATCGGAAAGTAATTTCGAATATATCTGTCTTTTGCTACTGACACTACCAAATATGATTGTACTCTGAAAATACGTACCTGCATTTTGAAGATTGACGAGTATACCTTGCGAGAGTATGTGATATAGCTTCGTGGTAACTGCTCGAGTTTTTGTGCACAAGTCCTCCATCTGTAACTACTCTGGATTAGTCTTAGGTAACAGTATGTACTTAATGTTGCAAGCCAAACAAATGCATAAGAATCCAAACATTTATCTATATTACAAAGTAATTTGAATAGTACGTAATTCAGAACCAGATGTGCATAGAAATCTTAGAAACTTGTGCCCGAGAAAAAATAGGTTTTCTATCACGCTTTTTTATGCACCCTGCATACCTATACATTTTGTGTCAAAATATGTGCAATCCAAAAACATAATTGACGAGTCCATTTCATTTTTATTGAATTTAGTCTACCTATTGTCTTTAGCCGTATGTGCTTCGGAGAAGAAGATGGTTTTCGACACACTGAAAGATAATATGTGTAAGCAAGTAAGCTCCTTTTCTAAACACTTGCAACCGACTGTTTTAGTATAATATATGATGTTGCTAAAACAATCCAGTATGACTTTTCTCAGAAGTACTTGGTAGCGAAGTGGCTATGTATGTGCTGGACACACGCACAAAAGGGAATACAAATCTCAGGTGGAGAAAGGCAAATTCAACGTTCAAGCTACGGATAATGTGGAAATTAGGAAATCGCAACTCATATCCCAAAACCAAAGAGTCGTTACCACTCCTGGGACAGGTAACTTGTACCTCTTGTGGAAAATGTAAGTCTACTGTTGAGATGCGAGATCAATCACAATCTTAGCATAACTATGTTTGGTTACGGTATTCCGATCCCTGGGAGGGTCTCTTCACGGGGCGAAACTAGAACTGTTTCCATTAGGTAACTCGTTTTCTCGTAGTAGCAGAAAAAATCAGTTGGTCCAAAGAAGACAGTACATTTTCACAATCTCGTGCGATAACGATAACGAAAGATTGGACGAATTTGTATCAAGCGATGAGCGTCTCTTGTTCTTACATTATATATAAAGTGCCAGGTAAGAAAACAACTGAACATGATGAGTGCAGAGTGTAAAAAGAACAGATATAATTCTCCTGAATAGGTACTTCAAAATGTCGGATCTCGGTTACAGTGCTAGATACAGTCGTTGAACAAATTTAGTATATTATATACCGCGGGACTGAAGTAGTACTTTTAATCCCGAAGGTAAAGTTTATGGCCCGACCGAAGGGAGGGCCATAATTTACCTGAGGGATTAAGACCACTACTTCAGTCGCAAGGTATATACGATATTTTTCGTACTTCCGAAACTGAAACACTTAATATGTATGGAATTAGAGAACGTGTTCTTTTAAAAAATCGCTGCTTAACAAGTTACCATAGGAACGTTGCGTTGGTACGACAAACCCTATGCTATGGTAACAAAAATAATTTGGAAACTGTCATTGCTAGTGTCATAATTTTGGTAGTGGGTGACAAAGGTGTATTTGATATTGATAAAAGAGCAGCCAAAGTAGGTAAAGAATTGATACCACCGAAATCCAAAAAACTATATGAGCAGCAGTACGATGCGTTTAAGAAGTAGTGCCGCATACAAATTGTGGAACAACCTACTGAAATTGCCTTGATAGTAATTTCATCCTTCCGGGATTTTCGTCCAAATTTAATCCCGGCGGGACAAAAAGTGACACTTCAGTACTTGTCATAATGGAGTGAAGTTGTCACTTTAGTCTCGGAAGTACGAAAAGGTTATTATTTTATTCAATGATGCAGTATAAGTTAATGGGGGGCAAAATTGGCCCTGTTTGTGACTAAAAAAAAAGCATTTGAAAGACTGAAAATGTTAAATTTAGTTTTCATTTTCGGTCGGAAATGGACGGTTCCCGTTGGCACCTACTACGGGCACTTTTTTTCGGAGAATCTGCGTCTGTTGTCAGAATTTCTTTTGGGTGCCATATTGATTTTTATGGAATGAGGTATAAAAAGAAATTAATTTCAATTCATCGCAATCATAGCGCATGTTGATTCAGCACGATCTAATTAGCCATGGATGTTTTATTGAGAAATGAATGGAAAGTATTTGATTTTGAAATTTTTCTTGTAGGTAATAAATTTATGTAAAAGTATAGAATGTGACATTTTTCTTTTTTTTTGTCTTCTATCTCATTCCGCAAACATTATTTAAGAAAGAAAAAAGTAGCCTTTGTAGTTTCTACATCTAGTGTGTTGTAGAAATTATGATAACAGATTCAGATTCTCCAAAAAAAATTCCTATAGAAGATGGTAACGGGAACGTTCCATTTGAAAACGTTTAAGCTAGGGAAAATAAAAACGAAATTTGACATTTTTCGGTCATGTCTCAGCTATTTTCAAAGATGTTTCAAACATTTCAAATATGTTAGTCACAAAAAGAGGCCGAATCATAGTATCGTTCTGTGAGAATGAATCACGTGAATAAAAGGAATACGAAAGGGTTTCTCTCCCACTGTTTATGACATGTTCCACGAAATAGAGTACTCCAACAAGAGATAACCGACGTGGAAAAAATGTAGCATTTGAAGACAAATCTAAGAGGTGAGGTCAGCAAACTACTACAGCATCTGTCGGTATGTGAAGCCCGCTACACGGACGCGTGAAATTTAACGAACCGCTACCAGAATAAGCGTCTACTCCAAATAACTAAGCAACATCTTCAACATACCAGAAATGATTCCAATCTCTCCAGAGGGACTTAAAACGATCCATGACAATTGACACTATTGCCGATAGCCTCCGGGCAATTAAAAACATGGGTGTGCAAACCGAGTCGTAGAGACTCATGGTGGTGCACATGGTATGCGAAAAGGTGGATGAAGCAACACTGACCGCCTTCTAAGACACCCTGCAAGCAGGGGTACCGCCAAACTTAATTAATAGGATGTCAAATTTGCAAGGAAGATCACCTTCTGCTAGCTTGCAAGACGTTTGGTGAACTGTCCACAAGCACGACAAAAAGACAAGGTCCCTAGCAGAAGTTGCAGAGGGCAATGTTAGGTAAGTATAAATAATGTGAGTACAAGTATTCATCAATAATTAATTTTGTATAAATAAATCACATACTTTACTATACCTTCATGATTCGACTTTTATGATTCAATACAAACTTCTTTCAAAGAGAATTGGGACGATTCACCTTATCAAATGTATCATATAAAAGTAGAGATAGGTATATTGACTCGCAAAAAGAAAGGCAAAAGATTTTAATGGGAGGCCATCCGGTTCTAGTTCCGTTCTTATGTTTTTTTACGAAAACGATTAACCTATGAAATTTGCAGATGTATCCAGATGACGTTGTTAACATTTGGAAGCAACTGTATCCCTGTTTGTTATCCAGTTTGCATCCACTTGCTTATATCTACCCTGATCTCTCTGTTATCCCCTCAAGTGCAACGTTATCTTTGACCCTTAAAATTTCCAACGTTATCACGATGATGCCTGCGGTCTTTCGGATTATAATGGAAAGTTGGCCCCATCATTTAGAAATATCGAATGGTTCGTGTTATAGAATAGGCACAGACAGTAACATGTAAGCTATTATGCACCTTTGAAAGAACGTTTTTATATACGATGTTTCTCAATGATGATGTTACCACAAGCGTCTAGTGGTATTTTTTAAAAGGTAAAAGGTCAAAAGCTAAAGACTTTGTGTTCCTAGAATAAAAATATTATTGACTATCGCATTAACCTCTGATCCACAAAAATCATTTACCACATTATGTAATGGGTTCTATGTATTAAGTACTTACTTATAGTTACAACGCAAATAAGGATCAAGTACACTTCAATATTTTCATTCATATTGTTTTAATTTTTAGTCAGCGTAACGATCCTTGCTTTTGCTGCCAATTAGACACAACTTTTGAACACATACAACTGCTGTATTATTTTATTGTCACGCACTCATCAACATATTCACATTTGCACCAGACGAGTATGACTAAAAATGTAAGTACCTATCGTATATTAACTAAGACAACTGTTTTTAAAAAATAATCATGTACCAAAAAAATAAACGTATTTCCCTGCTCTTTATTATCATCAATTCAGTTTCATTATAGTTGTTTACAATTTGTTGCTATAGAATGGGTAAATCAAAAATTCAAATATCGGAAAGAAGATAAGCATCCATTTATGAAAAAAAAGTGTAATATCAAAGTTTCGGACTTCGATAGGAAAAATTCAAAAATGTCAAAATGAAATTTAATAAGGCTGTTATTGATATATGAATAACAACTTCCTTTTATTAAACAGGTTTTCCAGAAGCGTAGCTAGGGTGGGGCCAAGTATTAAATTTAAAAATCAAAATAAACCACAATAAACGACGAGTAAGGGGTACATTGTACAATCAACAAGCAAGCGTCTCACAGCTTTTTTAAATAAATAGTACGATATGATCGTTTTAATGTTTGAGGGTAAAACATTGAATAAAGTAGAGTTATAGACCTTTATACAGAATAGGTACATTTCTAGTATAAAGCACTACTATGATTTGGAACCTCGTAGAAGATACTCATGATTTGTGACTTCCCTATTTGTGAAATAATCTCGGAAATAAAATAACATCGATTGCAGTACACAAATCGTATGGACATACATAAATACCAAACAAGGTTAGCATTCCTTGCTCTTTGAAAATTGGTTTGCAACTGTCTCGGTACATTACATTGGATATAATTCCAATACTCTTTTCTGTAATAAAAATATTCTAGACAACCGATTGGTTCCACTGCCTTCCTGAAATTTTATTCCATATTTAAGAGTGTAGTAGGTACACAGTTTTTAATATGTCTGTGCTACAATGTAATGAACCCACTTTGAGTGCAAAACATAATTTAGACAGCTTAGAGCAAAGGAAGTCGATTTGCGTGGACCAATTCAAAAATTGATCAAAGTACAACAAATTAAACTATTTATATTGTACTCGTATAATGATCAAGGACTAATTATCTAAACAAGATGTAATCAATATTTGAATGAAGATGCACAAATACCTACCTGTTCACTTTCACTGCATCCTTCTAAATATAATGACTCTTCTTTTGCAAATTACCTCTGCTTCTAATATACCTACGTATTTGGTGGACAAGATTAGCAATGTTTTCCAATATTTTCCAGTACATTTAATTTTTAATTATATCTTAAGTTCATGTTATTTGTTGTAAACAATTTTACCGATCAAATGATTTTAGTCTTTTCAAAAAATAATTGTATAATTTAGGGTAGCGTATTCCGGAAGGAATTTGTTTCAGAACAGACAAAACTGTTACTTGTGCAATTTGTACGTAACAAACCAACACATGTCTATATTTGCCATTGCAACCTATCTTCCTGTGCAGAAAATAAAAACATATTCGGCACAAAAAATGCATGAGATATCACACGGGAATCGAGCCATCGAGTAAGCATTATTGAAATAAAAACCTACTACTTTTGTTCTGTATAAGTATCGATTTTGGCATCTTATGTGCGGAATCATAATTTCCCTTTTTTTTCTAAATTACTATTATTTTTTGACAAGCAGTTGATATCAGTTCAGGTGGAAAAAATAAGCAATATAAAACTACGGTTGACTTTTAACATAGAAATTCTGCTTTGAAATATAAAATTAATTCAGCGATGAGATGGATGTATAACTTATAAGATACACTACAATTAACAGATCCAGATTATATGGAAGAACTTCATAGAGCGAAAAGTGCAGGTGCAGATGAAGCGTTTTCCGTTACAAAACAACATCTGAAATGTTAGCAAAATTTCTTTGAAGGATTTGCTCGCTCATGAGAAGATACAAATCCAAGCCTACAGAGTTTATATCTAGTCACATACTGGAATAGGGGAGAGCAATAGCAAGAACTATTTAGTTACTTGGCGGGATCATTAAGCTACGTCGTCAAATGGAACAGATGCGTCAAGCCTTCGGACCACTCCTTGACACATACAAATAGCAATATATATGAACAAATGGCGAACGTTTTACAAATGTGTGCAGCTGTATAAAAATCCACTGTGAAGTAAACAGTAGTTGCTTGACAAATTAAAAAATTCATTTTGCTATAAACAATTTTGTTACAGCGTGTTACAGCGCATCAAATGGTACAGATACTGAAACACAAAGAGTGGGGTATTAAATATATTAATTTATACTAATCTACAGTATACATGAAATATGAGTAAATACATATGAAGAAAATAATTTAATACAATGATTGTATATATTATAATTTTTAGCATACAAATATCACAGAATAGTAAGTTTTACAGATTTTTTACAATAAAATAATACTTCAGGTCACAAATTTCATCTTTTGGCACAGAATTAAAATAATAGAAATATTGTAGATCACAGTAGAAGTTCAGAGTGCAACCTATGTACAGAAATGCAAAGACAATAGATACACATGTAAATGTTCCCAAGAATAATGTTCAATTCAGGCCATATACTTAATTTTTACTTATATGTAGATATATAGACTTATAGCTCTTAAAACTTAGTAAATGATGAACACCTTTTCAAATTAGGTTTCCCTTAACTTTTAGAGGTATGCTTATACCTTATTAACACTGCGTGGTTAGTTATATAATATAAATAATTTGATTGGTACAGTACTACAGTTTCATAGACAGTGCTATTATTTTAAGTTAAATATGGATATAAACATTTAGCTATATTATTTACACATATTGATTTTGGTATAGGTGGTTCTGATGAAAAATCAATCGAGTTCAATTGCATTGCGGTACAAATACTTCCATTTGTTAATGCAATAACAATCTGAAACTTAGATTTCTTCTTTGTTTAATTACTTATTAATTACAATTACTTCAGGGAATTGAAGTGATCATCCTTCAAGATTAGCATGTATAACGTGTAAAAATATTTTTGGATATAATAAAATTTAATTAGAATCACACTGACAATTTATTTTTAATAAAACTCCCATAAAATGCAACATGTAAGCATATGTAAATTACTGCTTTTATTTACTTTTATACGATTTAAAAAAATAAATCTAAATTTTGCTTTTTTAGGCTTCATTTTCTAAAAATACCTTTCTTAGGCAATCGTATGCCAATTAGGTAAGATCTGTGCTAATCGAACAGTAGATCGTTGACTAATGTTATAAAAAATTGTCTCACCTCCGGCTAAAATAGCACCCCACACTCCAAATGTACCGTAGTCAATTATAGAATGATTACAAGAACTCAAAATGGCTAAATCTAAAGATGGAGAATTAATAAATTTTTTACCTGTGATGTAAATGTTTTGTTTTTGTCTAAACGTTTGAATGCACCATGCGGGATCATCACTCACAATGATAAAGATGACGTTAAAATACTTTGCTTCAAAATATCGCATAGCAGAGTAGTAAAAGTTGGGACTTGCAGGAGGTATCGAATACTTTCTCCACAAATAAGAAACATAATCTGTTCGCCGAACGTGCACTCCTACGAAAGTGCACCGGGTGTGATTCTTAGAAACTAATCGCAACATATTTTGACTTTTATGGATAAATTTTTTTTTCAAACTAAATTCTTGTATGATATCTTGGACCCATGTTAACACTACTTCTGGTTGAACTGAATAACGTGGTAATACTATACTCTGATACGTATAATTCCATGCATCCAGAGACTTCACGAAGGTGCCCATGTCAATCGGACAATGAGCGATTTCTTCAAACGTTGGCACTGAAAGTGAATCAAATACTTGGTCAAGTTTAATACGAATACATCGTGGAATATAGGGCTCCAACCCTGTACGCCGAGCAACGGCCCAAACAGATGCATATTCCCACATTTGATTACCAAGGCGACCTCCTTGCATTGTAGTAACCACTCCATACTTGGGGCACTGCTGTTTAGTCCAACTTTTTTTCGGTTTTAGAGAACTACTGGAACACAACGATTTTTCAAAGTCTATAAAAAATTTTAAAGAACTAGAACTTGGAGTTACCGTATACAAGGGAAATAAAAACATATGCACAAACAATATTACACAAAACGCTAAAACTGTAGCTGTAAATAATATGTTCTTATTTGCATTTATCATACCGAATTACTGTACAAAGAAAAATTTTCTACTACTACATTCCAAAAGAACACATTATCTAGCCATCTTCACTACATTATTGCGATTATTGATTTTGTAAAGCCGCGCCCCCAACTTGTTAGCTTTTATTACAGGAAACAAGTTGCTCGAATCATGACTCAAATATTTATTTTACGATTAGGTGCTACTTTTCAATAGTAAATGAGATGCAATATGAATGTAAAACGCGGCGAAGAGGAGGAAGTGAGTTACTTATAAATGTTTAAAGGTAGCGCCGCAATTTGCGCTTCGAAAAATCCCGCGCCAGCCAGTGCATTACCAACTTTAATTCGAATTATAATAGGTACCACATCAAGTCCAATGGATCCATAATATCATTTTTCCTAAAAGATAGTCAAATATTGCTGAGAGTTTTTACTTTTCTTGCATATGACTTCATGAAGGTATCCCCCCAAATTCAAAATGTACACATTACACTCTTAATTGTTTTGCAGATTTAAGGATATCGACTTCGATAAATCGCCTGTCTACTTCTATAAACGAAAATATAAAAGAAATTAATTTTAGGACTAACTTCATAATGGCGCCCCAACTTTAAAATAAATAAACCAAGGGGGTTTTATTTGTTTGCGCACTTGGTTTTATAATGCGCTATTGTGGCCACTTTTTTCGTCCGTCCGTCCGTCCGGTCGCTGCTAGTCTTTGTCTTATGGTGTCGAGGCTTGCACCAAGGAAGGAATCTTTCTGTGCCGCTTACGAAAAAAGTTATGGTAAAAAATTAATTAGCTTCCTAGCGTTAGCTAGGTGGCTATTGCGATCACCGTTTTTTGGACATCATAAAATTTCATCAAATGTCGACGTTTTAGATCATTTTAAGCAACTTAATAACGAGCCGAATTTTTGAAAAAAAATTTTGGAGCGCCGCAACGGCATCGAACTTTTTTTTCAAATAGCCACCTAAAATTTTTATTAAGTTATTAAAAAGACCTTATTTTTCTGTGTACAACCTACAAAAATTGTGCCAGGTTTTATTACAAAAAAACTGAGAAAAAAATGTCAAAGTTAAAACAAGAAAAATAGTTATTTGTTTCATTAGTACAAAAAATGTCAGTTTTCGGGACGAGGAAGATAGTTGCTGGACGACGCGTTAGCGGAGTCCAGCAACCTTCCGAGTCCCGAAAACGCATTTTTTGTACGAATAAAACATAAAATTTTTTCTCCAACCCCCTTTACTTCAAATTATATTCCAATTTAGATTCAGTTACAGTTTCACTACTATAGTATAAGAACTTCTGCTTTCTTGTCCTCACGTGTCATGCCACTCTAGTTTTTAGGTTAACTTATAACCTATTCGTTTTTACCTCTTACTTCTCACCTCTCGCGACTTTGTAGGGAGCAAATCTTGAGGTAGCATGTTCTGCCGTTTCTATAATCTCTGACGGAGTGCAATCCATGTCGCTATCAGTTTCAGTCATTTTATTGTATACACAATTAATATTGTTATATTTTGTATTGAAATAAAAAACTTACCATACAGTTTTTTAATTAAAATTAATTGCAATTAACTTTTTCAAATTTTGAATTCAAAATGACAGATAATAGTGCAATGGGTCTGAAGTAGATGGCGTTACGCGCGACGGCGGGTTGTCTACGTATTAAAATTACGTTCACGGAATATGTAAATTACGTTACACATGGTTTAAATAAAAATAGCGAGCGTAAATCATTTTCAATACATGTACATACGTATAGGTAACATCATTATTTGCATTGAAACTGCAAAAATATTTGATTTGTATGTATAGAAATATCTTACAACCTGCAATGTAAAACGATCTCAATGTGACATATCTCCGTGATTGTAATTTTTTAATTGGCCAACTTTCAAGGTCAATTTCTTTTTGGTACTAGGACCAAAAGTATCCACTTTTTGTACAGTTGCCATGGTGAAAGCGATTAATCCGCAAAACGTCAATTTTAGGTACCGAACACTGTCACAAAATAGCGTCTTATTCAGGTGGTTGGAGAAAAAAAAAATTTTCGCCAAAACGGTTATTATGATTTCGTTAAAATTTTGAGAATGTACATTAGGCATTATAAATGATGTACTGTCAAAAATTTTTTTTAATATCTAAGTTTTTAGCGCCGTGACGTCATACAACTTTTTTTTCAATGAGCGATGAGCGATCGCAGAAGTTCATTCGTTGCATTCTTTTTGGTTTTAATCCAAAGAACTATGGTAAAATATCAATACCTATGTTAAAATATCTGTATACATGTATATATACTGCAGTTTTTATAATGATTAATTAATATCACAGATTTAAACACTGAAATCTGAGTTAATATGCCGTAAAGAAAAGTAGAACATGACCGATCTATAATAACATCTGCACCAGACCGCCGACAAAGAAGAAGGTTATTGACAACTTAATGTAGTGCCATGTTAATAAGGGATAAAGTTGTAAAATGTCATTCTTATTGTTACGTGCCGATTGAATTGAATAAGGAGCTTTGTGTTTACTGACTTTAGATAATAAATGAATTATTGGTAATAAGTATAGGGCCAGGCCACCCATGGGGAGCGCAGGAAGTTAAACGTAAATAAACACACAATTTCTGGCCAAATTGGCTTATATTTTATATTTGTGTAGTAGAAGGTAGTACAATTTTATTTGAATAATATACCGACCAAACGCCGCGGCACCTGCTGCAGGCGGTGACTTTTCCATTAAAATTTTTCATCACAACTCGATAATTTTAACACGTTTCGCTATTGTATAGCGTTCCATCGTGACTGTCAACTAAATTGTACTACATTCTACTGCTCAAATATCAAATTTGGTGAAAAAAAATGGAAGCGTTCAATGGGGGTTTACAGTATAGTTGAATTCCGCAGTTCTAATTTAATAAGCGTGTACCTGAAACCATAAAACATTTTTTTGGACAGTAAAAGTTTATTTAAAAATAGAGGCTGATTAGCCAAAAAGTAATGAACATGTGCGGTTTTAAAAGGTTTATTCAAAACGATATGATTGTGGCGGGCTCTGTGACGTAATAAGCCCGACCAATCAGCTCCTAGAACCATTCAGATGACATAACGACTTGGCAATATTGCAGGAGAATAGCATTTATAACTTGCGTCATCTGTCACGGGCACTTGTCACTTTCGTGCTAGATGCAGTTAAACATCCCTCTCAAAACGTCAAATGTGACAAACGTCAAACCCTCGCGTAAGGTTGCCAGCTCACTTCTACGTGATTGGTTGTAGGTTTGTGACGTATTTAGTGTGAAGCGTTTCAAATTCGGACTAAAAACACAGCTTTTCAATAATTTATTTTGGGTTTATTTTACTCACAAATAAAAATTCAGGACACACGGGTCTTTTTATTTTTAATGTACTTTGTGGATCAGAAATAAAAAATGAAGGCGGGATGACCCCATTACAGCAAGCAACAAAAGTAAAAAAAAAGCGTGCCAAGACGTTGCGCTTTTCGGTCTGAGGTGAGCTAGGAAGCTTTTCTGTCAAGAATTTGACTAATTTTTTTTCATGTACCATAATTTGACACTTTTGCCGTTTATTAACGGTCCTCAAGATCGTTTATAAGTTTGTATTGCTGTCTGTCTGTTTCCGTATGTCTGTCCGTCCGTCCGTTGTGCACGATAACTGTTGTATTTGCGCAATTTAATTTTGTATTTGTAAATCTATTTAAATGAAATTTTGTATGTAAGCACCTCGAATAAAGGTAAAACTAATGCCAATCAAATAAATTTATTTCGCGCATGCCCAATCCGATCCGACTAAAAACACGCATGGGCCCAGACCCACATTCGTTATTTGTAAACCAATTCTTCTAAAATTCTACGGTAAGATTCTTTTTATAAACTGAAATTGAAGTCGCACGTCAAAAAACATGTGCAACGCTAACTTTCTAATTTATGGCCGGATTTTTACGAAATTTTAACAAACGTTCTTATCTTACAAATGGAAAATGAATGGAAGTGGAAATGCGTTTTATTTTTGTAAATCGTCAACGATTACTTTTCTAACTTGTTTCACTTACATTCCTTTGTGAAGGAAGATGTAAAAAATAAATTTGATGTTTGGTGGAGGCAATATCTCACGCGTTACATTAAGGGTGCATTATATTCTAAAGATTCCTTAGGCAATGTAAAGCGCATCGATCACCACCAAATGGACATTCTTTTTAGCTACGGGACTGTCGGAGAAACGCTTTGTTCACGACTCCATATTTTACATGGCAAGAGATTGATTTTACTGCCATAAGTATGTTAATAAACTCTATGCAATTGTGGGTTTTATACATTTTTTGAAGAACATTCATTAACCCACACAAAATTTGACCAGTCGCATCGACAAATCTTTCTTGACACATTATAGAATTCATTTAACTGCCTGTAGTAATAATAAACTTATAACATATTCCAGCGTTGGCGATCTCAATCAATAAATTTTGTTTTTGCGATTTATAGAAAGGGTCATATAGGTAATTTTAGCTAAAATCTGCAGACGCTGCATCCTTCAAGCATTTTTCAAAGATGAAAATTACCTACTTTTGGCCTTCCATACATTCGTCCCAATTCCATATTTCGTAAAACGCGTAAGTACATTGCGGAACTTAAACACTCATGAGTCATGTCTGATTTGTATGAACCCGTTTTTCTTCTCAATAACTATACAATGCCGTTCTCACAGGCTATACTGCAGATGTTGATGGGTCCCATAAGTTAGTAACAAACGGCGAGAATGCTACATTGAGCGAGACCACTGTACAGTGTACAGCATCGTATGATCGCAATCGCTCGCACACAAGATGTATTGGCGGAAATTGAATTAGTATATTGCATTATGTTAAGTGTAGAAAGAGTATTTTGCACTTATGTGTGTGTATGTGGTTCGTTTTTTGTGAACAGGATAACTAAAAAATCCCTGAACCGATTTGGTCGAAAATTGGGGGTGCATATAGAGTGGTATGGGGAATCGAAAACGTCCTATATTGGTTTTGATCCGTAACCGTCTTCATGGTTGTTGAGGATGTCTAAAGTTTAAAAGAGCAATAATGGCTTGAACAATTTTTTTTTAATTTTTTTCGCGTACACTGGCCAAAATGGCTTAAAAACTCTATTTCATTACAATTTTTTTTGTGAGTTCCTTTATTTTTGAGAAGTTTTGAATTGAAAAGTTACCTAAACATTTATTTTATTTTTTTTAATTTGCATTTTTCTCTAAAAGTAAGCATCAAAGTGAAAAATGTTAGTTAGGTACACAAAAAAAAGATATGTCTTGATTGATGAGATCTACAAAAAAGGCTTCTACACTTTTTGCATCAGGTTTAAAATAAATATGCTAGAGGGCATTTTTTGAATGTTATACTATTACCAAAGATAATTGCAATGACTCTATTAAAAGTAGTCGGAAAGTCAAGTCAGGAGTTTATCTGACAACTAGTTAATATTGAAATTAAATACTCTGCAGGATGTTTTGAAGAAGGCTTACGATGTTGCATCAATAATACAAAATAATATATAAGGGAACATGGGGTGGAACGGGGTACTTAAGCTTCAAGTCAAAAAAGTGACATGTAGATCACCATATTTTTTTTTAATGTTATGAAAAATTTGTTCACTAATATCTTATTTATAAGACATGTACGACAAGCAAAAATCTTAGATTTTGTTAAAATTTTATGATTATTGTGAAACAGTACATTTACACATATTTTTTGTAATTAAATGGTTAGTTTAGTATGGTGGAATTATATCTTATATACAGAAATACAGAGTGGTGACTTGCGTAACGCATCATAGGGATTTCAATGTAAAATTCTTAACATGCGATTATTGGCTCCCCAAATTATTTTAGAGCAAAAATGTATTAAGGTTTTTTGTACAAAAAATTTTTTTACGTCAATCAACCGTATTAGTTTTCCATGTTTTTCACAATAAAAACGGAAAATTTGAAAAATAAAACCCCCATCTTTTTCAATAATCTGTGATGCCATGGAATTTTATAATACAAAACTACGCCAATATCCGTAATGCCATGGAATGTCTGCTATAAAACAAATCAAATTCTATCAAAAAGTATTATTTAGAACAGCGAATTCAACATAAAGAAAGACCAAATTACTAAAACCGGTTTCCTAATATAACAATTTACAATAAATGTTCGAATAAGTCACCACTAACTGCAAGACAGTAACCAAGTCGATCATAATATCCATTTCGAACTGCTGCTAATTGATAACTGGATATCTTTTTGTTTTAGAAAATTCCATGGCATCGCATATTATTGAAGTACTATAATAAAATGGTACAAAACAAGAGTTAGGAATATTTAGTTGTATCAATAAGTAATACCATAATATAACACAAGTAATACTTAATCCGTCACTCAACGGCTGTATGTTCCATCCTATTTAATTACTCAATGGTTCCATATTATTACTTATCAAAACCTGGAAAAGACGAATTCGCACTTATCGACAATTATAGACGCAATAAGCAAAACTTACCTCGATGAGCTTAAGATTGGCTTACTGAACGTTTTGGCATGAATTTGAAATTGACGACTTTAAATGAATATTTTTTACCTAAAACGATATCAAAATTACAATACAAAAATTCTACATACATAACGTGTACCTACTTGATGTATTTAAGCAATAAATTGAAAAATATACACGCAGTCTTCCTATGAATGCCGCGTATTTGGAATCTATACCTACCTTCATACAACACCCATGACGTCAAAGACCGTATTGGCGTCGGGTATGTTTTCAAATCTAGAAAAATCGAAAATGAATTCATTTACTTATACATTCATGACGTCACTGGCCTAGTTAACATCAGGATTTAGAATTTCGCGCGTATAGGTATTGTCACACATACATTATTAATTTAAAAAAAAACAGAAAATAAAGTGAATAGGAGGGCGAGAAGTATATATTATAACTGAGCATTGTTCTCTTATCGAAAATCTAGATTTTGAATAGGGGAAAAAGTACTCTATGCAGTTTAGACTAAAAGCTGATCAAAAGTAGAACTAATTTTATCGAAAACTAACTGTATAGTTTGAAAGTCACATCCCTTACTATTTTTAACTATCAATCACGCCAATTGTTTTATACTATGCGATCAAAAATGAGTTGTTGTCGAGTCACCTTTAGAATTTTTGTTTACATGGCAAATCGTACTTAACTTGAACTTCCAAAGGCGACTCGACAGCAACTCATTTTTGATCGCCCGTTAGTAAGATTTGTAATACACTGTTGTATTGTATACCTACTCGAACCACGGACTGCCAATACAATATAGAATATACAATCATTTGTCCCAAAGCCCAAAGGGGGGGGGGGCGAGGTTAGGTGATCGGCTTATGGTGCAAAGGAGCAATAGGCGCCTCGGAAAGAGCACATTGCCGAAAATGTGCGTTTGCATTTTTTAAACAAAATTTCCAAACTATTCACATATAGGTACAATCTAAGTGCACTAAAAACAATTACCTACGTGAGTTGAGAATATAGTAAGGAGGTGTTTTTGTTTTATTTTAACTCAGTCCCTAGTGGTAGTGGTAATATTACTTATTAAAAGTGTGATAATTATCTTCAGGATTGTTGTGTAAATTACGGAAGGTCAAGTAAAGTAAAAAATACGAGAAAATGTCCTCAGAGAAAAAGAAAACCAACCCGCTGGGAAAATCAGAAACGGGGGACAGAGAGAGACGAAAAAAAGAAAAAAAATTCATTAAGCCACTTATCAGCAAGAGACGAAGAGTGCACTTTCAAATTTGTTTTTTCGATTTTAATAGTCCTCATGGACATTTCATGCCTTAACGAGAATACAAACATGAAATAATTTTTAATTTCTGATCGAATGACACCAATACCAAGTCTGTAAGTGGTGTAGTTCCGGAGCCTTTGTGACTCAGATAGACAGACCGACAGACATATCAAAAGCGCAAAAGTACACTTTTTATTTTTTGAAAGTGAAGGTGCACTAAAAAGAAGCCAAAAAAATGAATTTGCAAAAATAAACACCCATCGCAACGGATTTGACCGCATCTGCGGAAGGAACATCCGCAAACAGTAGAAATGGACACACAAAACCATGGTCCAGCAATGGACATGATAGTCATCAATGTTCTGGTTGAAGTGCAAGACAATGAAGATGACACTCAAAACTTCAATAAGGAGAAGCTGCCCCCCCCCCCCCAACAGAACATGTTCGCCGAACGGCGCCGCATATGCATGGGCCGGCCCTGGATAGTCGCCATCGCGTGTTTGTAGTGACAGATTTTAATTAACTTTATATTGGCAAAATTAACCTAAAATTAACTAAAGTACAGGTATAGAGTACAGGTAAGATTATTATGACCTTTAAATTTTAGAGGTGATCTCTATTAAGATATTTTGAATTATCAAAGATTCATTGTCGTCGTAATTTGCACCACCTAGAATGGCCGCTTCCAATATTTCTTCCATCACACAAGATCAATTAAACATAATTAAATTAAAATTAAATTACCGCTAAAGAAAGTTGGGTTATGTAATTAAATAACGCCCGAAGTTAAGGCATGGGGAATGTCGAATGTGCCGTAATTGTTTGCAATTATATGAAATAGTGACTGTCAGTAATTAAATAAGGTAAAGCAGTAATACTGCTGGTCAGTATTCAGAAGGTGCTATATTCTCCAATAAACAACAATTTTAGGTGGATAAACTGACTTGAACCGAAAATGCGTAAGTATTTAATGTGCGTGACGGTTACGCGTGTCCAATTGGGTGCGGATTAATACCCAACCCCCTATCCCGATCGTAACATGTTCGTAGTTACGTTAGGGGTCATTTGTTAAATTCTGGATACCCAGCTTTATAGTAAGTGTACTACCTGGGAGTCATATGTTTATGGGTAGCACGCATAAGTACCAGTTTGTTATTCATTTCTATATTTTGAAACATGGGGTATGATATATTATGTTTCATCCTATACATATATTTGTTTTTGTTATACTGTCATAAATTGACCAATCTGTTCCTCGCTAACCCCACCCTTTATTTATATGGTTGAAGGTTGATTACTAATCTGCAAGTCAACAAAACAACTTTCACCAATTTTACATAATTCCTCAGCTGTT
This sequence comes from Photinus pyralis, assembly GCF_008802855.1. Lineage (NCBI taxonomy): Eukaryota > Metazoa > Arthropoda > Insecta > Coleoptera > Lampyridae > Photinus > Photinus pyralis. The sequence goes on from NW_022170249.1 coordinate 34,411,134, forward strand.
GTAACAAATAACGTAATTGAAAAGTTACAACACAATAACTAAAATGCAGTATTCTAAATTTAAAAAGAAGTGGATTAAAATATTGGTTCGCCCACACTATCTTAATTAGTTAAAAACATAGTGAAAAAACTGTTTGGCAATGGCGACTCGACGAACTGTACTATCAACTTCTGCAGATCCTATTTCGAATTCTACTGATCCATTGCGTGAATTGTTTGAGGCATGTAAAACTGGTGATATTGCACGTGTTCGGAAATTAATCACTGCCCAAACGGTCAACGCTCGTGATACGGCAGGAAGAAAATCAACACCTCTACATTTTGCGGCAGGTAATTTCGTTTTATTTCAAAAGATCTGTTTATAAATTGGATTTTCGGAAGGATATGGTAGAAGAGATGTCGTCGAATTTCTCTTATCCACTGGTGCTTCGATTCAAGCCAGAGATGATGGTGGCCTCCATCCACTTCATAATGCCTGCTCGTTCGGTCATGCAGATGTCGTGAGACTGCTGTTGGAAGCTGGTGCAAGTCCGAATACTCGAGACAATTGGAATTATACACCGTTACATGAAGCAGCTATCAAGGGAAAAGTTGACGTGTGCATAGGTTAGTAAAATGGATGTAGGGAGAATTATTGTTTTGCAGATTACTGAGGTACCCAGTTGCAATTGTAATTACTACTAGTTAACACAAAGAGACGATGGTAATATTAACATAAATATTAAAATATCTGGTCTGGTAATGTTGATCTTAACTTTGAGAAATTGTTTATGAAGTTAAAATAAAGTAAGTCAAGGCTATAACAGTAAACATTAGACAAATTAAATATATTCTAAAAAAATTACTAATGTTTACCAAAACAATCATGATTCTTAAAACATGTCACACAGAATGTTTAATAAACAAATAAAAATTAATTTGAAAAAATTATTGATTCAAATAACTGGCCAAGGGATATCTTCATTGTTCCAGTTCTATGGCTATGCAAGGATTTGAAGGTTCAGAAAGTGTTATTCTGAATATTCTGGGTGAGAGTTTGGCAGGTAATTCACAAATTTCTGTTGAAACTCTCACTCCCATTCAATATTGCTGACTTTAATTCAGTTATTCAGATTAGGTCCTGAACAGTTCTGTACAAAGCAAGGTACAAACTACTCGTAATCCTGTTATGTGCATTATGCTTATACTTCAAGTTGAGTAAACATTAAATTATGTTCTAGCTTTGTTGCAACATGGAGCTGACCCCAACATCCGTAACACAGAAGGTAAAACACCATTAGATGTAGCAGATACTTCAACCAGATGTGTTCTTACTGGAGAGTTTCGTAAAGACGAATTATTGGAAGCCGCTCGATCCGGATCAGAAGATAGATTACTGGTTCTACTGAACCCGTTGAACGTAAACTGCCATGCCAGCGATGGTCGGAGGTCGACACCGTTGCATTTAGCTGCCGGTTACAACAGAAGTCGTATAGTGCAGTTGTTACTTCAGCATGGTGCCGATGTGCATGCTAAAGATAAGGGGTAAGATTTTTGTAACCTTCTAATTATGTACTGTAAAGATTGGTACTTGTCAGCGAACTGTTGCATGTAACGTAACTGGTACTATGAACCACAAGTACACACAGATATATTTTTACCAATTTCTTACTGTGATCCAGAGTTTTGAGCGAGTTTGCAATGAAAGTTGCAAAACAAATTTATCTATGTAAAAGTTAGGATAGAAGGATGAAGGGTTCTGTACAAGTGTACACCCGTTACTTATTTCAATTGTTTTTTTCAATTTCAATTTATTTCGTGATATCTACATATCAGTGTCATAAGGTAAGTGAAGGTACAATTTCATTCATTGAAAGACCTATTTAAGAGGTGATAGTGGTATACTGCGTTCTTTAGAAGGTGTCCTCTTAGACCACATGCAGGTTTCTGTTTCTAGGAGGCAGGGCAGATATTGTAGAGCTTAATACCTACATTTCTTGCGTGTGTAGCGAACAGTCTAGGTCGAGGTCTGGTGGTCTGAATGGCAACTATGTTGACAAGTAGCCTAAGAGTGTAGCTTCCAAATGTATATAATAAAAATTGTTTCGTACAGTTTCATAATTTTTTATTTCAAAACGTCTGTTACTTTCTGAATAGCGCTCGTATAATAACATTCATATAATTTACGGTGGTAAAAGCGTCCCGTTCCTGATCGTTAATTAACGTAAGCAATTGTGGAAAATCAAATAGAGCTTATTAAGACCTGGTGTGAAAAAAATGATTGACTCATTAAAATCATCATTAATTGTCAAATAAATTTAAGAGCAGAATTGGAAACTGCCTGTAAAAAGTAACTTTTCCAACTGACGAAGAGAATTTATTATAGTGCTCACAAAGAACAGGCGCACACAATCGATCGCGAAAATGCGCCCATATGCATGGTGCAATATACATTGTACCTTGTATCAAATACGAGTAGGTTACTAGGTACATTCTTTTACATTTTATTTTCAAGTATAGGTACACCCGTTAAAATATAAGAAAAAGTAGTAATTTTTGTATTATTTTTGGATTTTCAAAAATGCAATTAAACTGATTTTTTCGAAGAAGTATTCCATAATACCCCTATCCTACGCCTTTATCATGCCCAGCCTCACCGGCTACATAACTTATGAACCGCCACTGATATCAACTTCCTTATTTTAAATGGACGCTATATTGGATTTTTACTCAGTTTGATATAGTTTGTTTTCTCTTTCCAACCAGTTATCATTCAAATAATAAACATGGGTAAAAGTACAATTTTGATTTTTTTTTTCATAGTTCATACACATTTTTTTGTATTGAACAGTTTTCACTCTGATGCTTCCTTTTCTTTATATGCTTACATTGAAAAATTGAAAATTGTTTTCACAATAACTGCCTTTGGGTCAAATTTTCTGGTGAAATCAAATTCATTCAAATAAACAGGGTGTTTTTAAATATGATGTAAATATGGAAAGATACAATTCTTTCGCTTATTTTACGACCAAAAAAAAGTTCACATAAATATATAAATTATACGTTCATTTTGCCTATTAAAAGTTGATGTTTATTTTTTTTTCTTAAGCCCACTTCGGGCAGGCAGGGTCCATTGGACCCAGAGCACACTTTACGTTAAAAATACGCAATTTTCTTAGCACAACGCGGTTTTGTGACTTCTTCTTAGTTAAAATGTTCTTAAGTATGAATTAACAAAAGTGCCAATAAATTATATGATTTTTAAAATATTTGATATTTAAGAAGAAAATTACGTAACCGGGCAAAGCAGATCCAATGGACCCACTGCTATTTTTTTGGACAACTTTTGCGATTCGTGGGGAAATATTCTTGGAATTTATTAGGAGTATTTTCATTCAATTAGAAAACCATTTTGGTCATTACATGGTTCAGGTAAGCAGTTATCGGACCTAACCTCATTGTTTTAAATGGAACATCCTGTATAATTTAATCTAAAAAGGTACCAAAGTTTTTTTTCAAAAAATAACACAAAAAAGTATAAAAAATCAATATTGAATTTGTATCTTTTTTGAACATCATTCCTGGCGTGTTCCATTTTTGAAAAGAAAATTTAATATGCTTCTTTTTTATGTAAATACACAGGGTGTTCCATTACAAAAATTAAGTTAGGCCTGTAACTTTTTTTCCAGACCCCACATACACTTTTGGAAACGGCAGATTATTCAACAATAGTTACGTATAAACTTTTGTATAAAACATTTTTCTATACATGTTTTAACTAAGAAAATATATAGCCATTCTGAAGTTAACAACAATTTTTTAATTTTCTCCCATATTTCTTAAGCGAGCGAATATTTTCAAGCCTCTGGCTTTAAACCATTCTTTCAGGAACAAAAACTCTTTTTAATCCCTTGTTACTTAATATACTATTTTTGATAGCACTAGAGAGGTTCCATATGAAAGCGTCGAAAATGGGACACACTGTTCTTGTACAGTGCAAGTTGATAATTTCTAATTGTTTAGAAATACATACATAGGGTTTGCAGGTAAAGAAATTCAATCCTATACAAATGTGCCCTTCCTTTAAAAATAAAAATAGTTTCACAATAGGTACTGTATGTAAATGGAAATAACACTTAACATCAGGTATAAATTAAAATCTACTGTACAATGTAATCGTGGTACGAGCACTTATTTGAATTATACAGTATTAACCAAGTGATATGCGAATTTTACACTAAAATTGCAATATTCCAGAGGACTGGTTCCGTTACACAATGCCTGCTCGTATGGACACTTTGAAGTAACCGAAATGCTTATCAAACATGGTGCCAACGTTAATGCCAATGACTTGTGGGCATTTACTCCGCTTCATGAAGCGGCTTCGAAATCTCGCATCGAAGTATGCTCCCTTCTTCTCAGTGAAGGTGCGGACCCGACCTTGCTAAATTGTCACTCAAAGTCCGCAATAGACGTTGCACCGACCAGAGAATTACAAGAGAGGATTGCTTGTTAGTAGTAACGTTGGTTGGCCAACAAAATGATCTCCTTTAATTTTTAGACGAATACAAGGGTCACTGCCTTTTGGAAGCATCTAGACAATCTGACATGACCAAAATAAAAAAATATTTAGCGTCCGATATTGTTAACTTTAAGCACCCATATACGGGAGATACCCCTTTGCATGCGGTGGTCAGTTCTGTTTATCCAAAACGAAAGCAAATAATTGAATCTCTGATTAGGAAAGGCGCGCATTTAAATGAAAAAAATAAAGACTTTCTTACTCCACTTCATATAGCAGCTGATACTTCGCATTATGATATTATGGATATATTGCTACGTCACGGCGCCAAGGTCAACGCCTTGGATGGATTGGGGCAGACTGCGTTGCATAGAAGCGCCAGAGATGATAATATACAGGCTTGCAGGATATTGCTTTCCTACAATGTGGATTCTTCTATAATATCTTTGCAAGGTTACACAGCAGCTCAAGTGGCTTCGGAGAATGTTTTGAAAATTTTACAAGATCCTCTAACAAGGAGCGCTGATATTGAATGTCAGTTACTAGAGGCAGCCAAGTCTGGGGATGCGGAACAAGTGCAAAGGATATTAGGATCTTATCCTCACATTGTTAATTGTCGCGATGTGGATGGAAGACATTCAACACCTTTGCATTTTGCGTCTGGATATAACAGGGTTTCTGTGGTAGAATATTTGCTACAGTTAGGCGCAGACGTTCACGCCAAAGACAAAGGGTAATTAAACACCGATCGCCAACTGCCCTTAATAAAAACTTATTTTCATAGGGGTTTAGTTCCATTGCATAATGCATGTTCATATGGACATTATGAAGTTACCGAGCTCCTAGTCAAGCACGGTGCCAGCGTTAATGTGGCGGACTTGTGGAAGTTTACACCTCTGCACGAAGCCGCCGCTAAAGGCAAATACGAAATTGTGAAATTGCTATTGAAGGTAATGGTAATAGAGGTTTTTACAATTTTATTCACCTTTCCATAGCACGGAGCGGATCCTAGCAAGAAAAATCGAGATGGCGCAACACCTTTAGACCTAGTTAGGGATGGAGATCAGGACGTAGCCGATATGCTTAGAGGTAATGCAGCACTTCTGGATGCTGCTAAAAAGGGCAATCTGTTACGTGTACAAAGGCTGGTTACATCTGAAAATATCAATTGCAGAGATGCTCAAGGTCGTAACTCAACTCCACTGCATTTAGCAGGTATTTTAACGTCTGGTTTTTTTTAGTTTAAGAAACTTATTCAATTATTTTGTCGAGACTCCTATTTTACCACTGTTGCAATCATACTAAAAATCACTGAAGATCAAGTTGCAGGTTCTCATAACTCATAAAGCAATGAGGTGCGTAAGGAAACCAGTGTATGTGAATGTCAGAAAAATCTTATCTTGCTCTCTTTCGGGTTATGTTATTAGGGCAAAAGCGTTGTCATCAATTTCGTTGGGAAAGCGGTAAAACTTGTCTCATTGGACAGCAGGAGAGATCCTAAACACCTTCCATATTTCTTATGATTTCGGTGAAAATATACTGTACAGCATGTTACAATTTCGATGTCCGTGGGAAACTACTATAAACTAGACGATTTGAAGCACACACGAGGTGACAGATAGCAACATAACCTGAAATGCATAGTGCAGAGTTGCGCCAACGTCGCATTTCTGTGCCAACTGTATAATTTCAAATAAACTGTTTTTAACTTATCACAATACATCCCAATTTAAATATTTAGGTTGGTACGTGAAATTATTCCAGCAATGACGTGCAAGGGAAAACTTGTTATTTTACCTATAGTTTCTAGGCCTGGTTTTTCCACCTCTCAATAACTCCCCAAATAAATTTCATGGATACCATTCTTGATACAATCGTTGTCACAGTACTTATCTACCAAATCAATTTATCGAGAGATGGAAACACTGACCATTAGTATAAGTAATGGTTATAGATGTCGAATCTCCACCCACAATAAATGACTGTTTTGTACTTCGAAAGAAATTTCCCAAAGGCAATACAAAGTTCTTCGGGAGTGCTAGTATGAGAATAAATTTGGTTTTTATAGTGGTCAGCCGACACCGCGATATAGCGTATTGTCCATCAATATGTTAACCATACCATAACAATTATAACATTGTGTAACATTTATGTCAAAAAAAGTGAGTGGTAGAGAGGACCAAAACAATCACTTTCCCCCAAATAAACCAAATGCCTAAAATGGTTTGTGTGGAAGCTATGCCTACAAAATGTTAGTGGATATTCTCAGATTTCTTTACTATTTTTTTTTTAAGACCTTTTTAGCAACATTCATCCAAAATATTCCTAACATTCGTGAACAAGTTTTGAGATATCTTGAAAATGTCCATCGAACCCTTCCTAGAAACCATTTCTGAAATCTAAATAATACTTTGGAATCTCTAAAAATCTATTAGGCTCAGGTATCTGACCAGTATTTTGGTTATGCGTTTTTGTGTAAACCTAACTTTGTAGTTATTTCCCCTTGAGGTACACAAGGTCTTCGATCATATAATCCTGGACGGTCACCACTTTGAACAGCTTGCTGTGCAAACATCAGTAGCGCCATCATGGGGTGTAACCAAAAACTAACTTGGCTGCTCTAAATAAAAATGTTACCTTTGGAATGATATGTACTTTCTGTGTTGTTATTGTCCTTTGTTGGTTAAATGATTCTGAAGAAACCATTTTGTACATAAATATATAGTATTGTAACGTTATTTATAAATTCGGGTTCGATTTATATCAATATTTATTAAACAAAACTAAAACACTATAAAATCCGTACAATTTATATCGATTATTTATATCACTCACACTTCGAAATTTATATCAGCTTTTCGCGCTCTATGTTTCGTCCGTACTCGATCTCGTTCGATAGTAGACTAACCCCCCCCGCGATGTTCGGTCCGCAACCATTTATACACGCAAGCAATGTAAGTCCCGAACATTCTAGAATACGCGTAGAAAATTCCAGAGCGCCAGAAGGCGACGTCATGTCTGGAGCATTTCCGTTACACTGCCCCCTTCTTAATTCTGGACGTCTCGTTCAGAAACTGCGTTAATATTACTTTTTAATGCCTCGTGTCGGAATCTGCAATCAGAGCCTGCTCGACAAACACCTTTCTTGAAAAAGTAACAGTCCACAGTTTTGCGGAGGGTCGTCCCCTGTGGGTTGAAGCAGCATACTGTAATTCGAACGCTAGTGTTTCTAAAAATCACTTCGATCATGGTTCGCACTATCTTCCAGTCCAAGCCATCTAAACCACATCCAATCTTCGGGATCGCCAAGCTATTTATGTCATAGTATGCCATGAGTTTCTTTAAGCTTTTTAAAGCAGACCAGAGGTTTTCATAGGTGGGTTTGCCTTCTGACGTTTTCTTCGAAACCAAGTAGAACAAAGAGCGTTGACTATCTTCCAAGCGCAGTACTTTACCCACTCGTGGTCTTTGCTTTATCAACTCGTCTATTCTTCCAAATCTTTTCCGGAATACGGAAGCTATACCTCTACCCATGCGAAGGTCTTCGGCGACACAATGGGCGATGGAAACGTTAACCGGAAGCTCAAAAATATTTTGACAAATTTCCTGAGTAACGCCAAAGCGAGCTTTCTTCCGCTGGGCGTAATTTGACATAAAATCGTTAAAGTTTGGCTCGATCCCAAAGCTGCGTTCCTCTTCTCGAATACCTCTAACTTCTTCGTTGTTGTTGGATCCGGCATATCGTGCGAGTCGATTAATGTGGACAACTTTCGGTTTCCGGTGGTTCATTCTGATACGATATATCACGTCATTTATTTTCTTGATCACCTCATATGGACCTTCCCATTGTCTTTGTAGCTTGGGAGAAAGACCTCTTCGTCTCTGTGGATTGTGCAGCCATACCAGATCTCCAGCTTCAAAAGTTTCATTGGCCGAGCGGAGGTTGTATTGATTTTTCATGCGATCGCTGGCAATCTGAATATGACTTCTAGCCAAGTCGTGAATATCGTTCATCTTCGCCTTTAGTTGGTCAACATAATTTTCACCTGCGACATATTCTTCATGGGGTTTACGCCCAAACTCGAGGTCACATGGAAGGCGTAGTTCACGACCCAACATAAGGCAGGCAGGAGTCTGACCCGTGGTCTCGTTGACGGCTGATCGATATGCCGTAAGGAACAGGTGGAGGTACTGGTCCCAATTTTTCTGATGTTCTGCCACGACTTTTGAAAGATATTTACCCATCGTTCGATTCATTCTCTCAACCATTCCATCTGACTGAGGATGCAAAGGTGTTGTTCTGGTTTTATTGGCTCCTACCAATCGACAAACATCTTGGAACAAAGCCGATTCAAAGTTCCTTCCTTGATCTGAATGGATTTCTATAGGAACACCAAAACGTGAAAAGAACTCCTTTACCAACACTTCGGCAACTGTTGCTGCCTCTTGGTTTGGAATGGCGTAAGCTTCAGTCCACTTTGTGAAATAATCCATAGCGACTAGGATATATTTATTTCCGCCATCTTGTCTCGGGAAACGGTCCTGCGATATCGATAGCAACTCGTTCCATCGGACTACCAACGTTATACTGCCTCATGGGTGCCTTCTTCTTGGAAACTGGTCCGTTTCCAGTAGCACATAACTCACATTTTTGACACCATCGCCGGACATCTTCTTTACGGTTGGCCCAATAGAATCGCTCACGTACCCTTTGCAACGTTTTCGTAATACCAAAGTGTCCTCCGGAAGCGCCGTCATGCAATTTTCGCAATACTTCCGACACTTTGCTTCTAGGTACTACTAATTGCAGCGTCGATTCGGTGCCATCTTCACTTTCAAGGGTCCTATACAACAGGTTGTCTTTCAGAGTCAGGCTATTCCATTGGCCCCAATAACTCTTTACTTCAGGACTTGTGGCACTAATGTCTTGCCAGCCTGGTCTTTGTCCGTGGCGCATCCAATTCAGAACAGTTTTTATACTTGGGTCGTTTTCTTGGGCCGTTTTAATTTCGCTTGGCTTCCATTCCTCACTCTCTACAGTTGTTTGTCGCAGATGGCCAATCTTGTCTTCTATTTTAGAACAATGTGTGCAGTTGTCCTTGCACGGTCTTCTTGACAAAGCGTCTGCATTATTGTGAACTTTTCCAGACGACGTAATGTTTACAGTGCACCGGGGCTTTGTTTCTGCAGGTCGGGGATAGCCCCTTCCTGTCGACCTTTCTTAGTTTTCCGACTGCTGTAATGGTTTTTGGCAGTTGCGGCGAACGTGTCCAATCTCGCCGTGGTTCACGTTTCTTTGCCAGTGACTGTATTGCTTTATTGATCTTTTCTTCCACTTCTTTACTGACCTTTTCTTCAAAACTTTCAGAGCCACCTTCCTCTTCGATGGTTCTTACCCGGCTCTCACTGCGAGGTTCCACCATACGTACTCGCGCACTTCCATGACTAGCTTTCTTGGCGGCTTCGAATTCTAACGCATGGGCCAAAGCTTTCTCAATGTTGTCGTGCCTAGCCAGTCTCAAAGCCTGCTGGGCATCTCCATCACGAACGGCATCGATAAATGTTTGTACAGCCAGTTGATCAAGAAAGCTCTCCGGTGCCGTAGGGTATGCCAATCGAATCAGTCTAGCGATGTCCGCTTCAAGTTCCTGCAAACTTTCTCCAGGTTTCTGCATTCGGTTCTTGACTTGGGCATAGTAAACTTGCTGAAGGTGTTTATCGCCATATCGCATTTCGAGTCGCGCTACTATTTGTTGGAAGTTCTGTTGATCCTCGGGGATGGTCCGCAACACATCCAGAGCATCTCCTCTCAGAGCAAGAATCAGGGCTGTAGTTTTGTCTTGAAGAGTCCATTTATTTGCCGCAGCCGCTGCTTCAAACTGTCGAACGTACGAGGTCCAAGGAATCTTACCATCAAAAGTAGGTGGCTTTACTCGGGCTTGCTGAACGTCGCCTTCTACTCTTGTATTTGTTTCTGGGGCACTACTAGTACGCTCTTTCGTAGTCAGTCGCAAGAATTGCTTGCGCAGCTCTTCATACTTGTGCTCAATCTCAACGAATGTTGCTTTAAATGTTTTGGAAACTTCCGTAATTCTATCTTCAACTTTTTCTTCAATTGATTTAGAGACTTCTTCAATAATCTTTCTAGAATTTTCCTCCATCTTCTCGAATTTCTCTTGAATATTTCTAGAATTTTCTTCCAACTTCTCGAACTTCTCTTGAATATTTCTAGAATTTTCTTCCATTTTCTCGAACTTCTCTTCAAAATTCCTAGAATTTTCTTCCAACTTCTCTTGAATATTTCTAGAATTTTCTTCATTAATCTTTCTAGAATTTTCTTCCAACTTCTCGAACTTCTCTTGAATATTTCTAGAATTTTCTTCATTAATCTTTCTAGAATTTTCTTCCATTTTTTCGAACTTCTCTTCAAAATTTCTAGAATTTTCTTCCAACTTCTCTTGGTTGCTTTTTATTTCTTGTTGCAACACCTGTTGGCCATTTTGGATTTGCTGGAGCAAATTGAGCATCGTTTCTTCCATTTTAGCGGCAGCAGATCTTGTTACAGGCATACACAAGCACAAGCACTTAATTTAAACTTACTTTTAATTAATTTAATTAATCCCACTTCTGACACCAATGTAACGTTATTTATAAATTCGGGTTCGATTTATATCAATATTTACTAAACAAAACTAAAACACTATAAAATCCGTACAATTTATATCGATTATTTATATCACTCACACTTCGAAATTTATATCAGCTTTTCGCGCTCTATGTTTCGTCCGTACTCGATCTCGTTCGATAGTAGACTAACCCCCCCCGCGATGTTCGGTCCGCAACCATTTATACACGCAAGCAATGTAAGTCCCGAACATTCTAGAATACGCGTAGAAAATTCCAGAGCGCCAGAAGGCGACGTCATGTCTGGAGCATTTCCGTTACAGTATGTCCCGAGATGAGGTTCTAACAATACCTATAATTCGACCATTTTTTTCATTTTGCGCGAAAGTCATTCTTTATAAAAAGTCCCGCTTGTTCCAAAACTTTAAAGATGATGGATTTTAGTTCCAAATTGTCAAACCCCCCTGGCCTGTAGATGTTTGCCTCATTATTTCTCACCTGGCAGGCCAGTATTATATGGTCAAAGGTTATCACTGGGAATTTATGCAAATAAACAATTGTAATGTTACATACACTGGTAGAAATGGATAGAGGTGCTCTGTAGAACTTTTCTTTCCCTTTGTTAAGGTTAAAGTTTAACTAAAAACGTCCATTGGAGTTTAACCTTTTTTTTAAATACTTTTTTAGCTGGATATAACAATGTAGAGGTGGCAGAATTTCTCTTGGATCACGGAGCGGACGTGAACGCACAAGATAAAGGGGGCCTCATACCCTTACATAACGCTTCAAGTTACGGCCATTTAGACATAGCTGCCCTTTTGATTAAATTTAATACTGTGGTTAACGCGACCGACAAATGGGGTTTTACTCCGCTCCACGAAGCAGCACAAAAAGGACGCACTCAATTGTGCGCATTACTGGTAATTGTGCCCCCCCCTCCCCCTTTGCCGTTTCTTATCATTACAAATTCTTCCACAGCTGGCTCACGGAGCTGATCCGTTCCTTAAGAATCAAGAAGGGCAAGCTCCTGTTGATCTCTCATCTGCGGATGACGTTCGATGCCTTTTGCAGGATGCCATGGCCTCTCAACAAATAGTTCCGACCACTGCCGCTAGTACCTCATCGGCAAATAATTTGTCACAAACTTCTAGTCCATCAATATTACCAATTAATACTGAAACTGTGATAATGCCATCCGGTGCATCAATGACTCTTTCCGTACCTATCGCAAACAGACTTAATGCGACTATTCCGCCAGAAGGTTGTTGCTCAGATGCTAATAAAACTGAAAACGAAATTCAAGACAATACCAACAGTATTACGAGCATTGCCACTTTCTTGGCCAGCTTAGCATTGGAACATCTCCTAGAATTATTTGAACGGGAACAGATCACTTTAGACATATTATCCGAAATGGGCCACGAAGATTTGAAACAAGTCGGAATTTCTGCGTATGGTTTCAGACATAAATTAATTAAGGGTATAGAGCGATTAATGGCAAGCTGTGGTAGTCAGTGGGCCACTGCTGCCAATCCAGGAACCTTACTTGTGGACTTGCTGGGTGATGACAAAGAATTTGTAGCGGTAGAAGAGGAAATGCAGAATACTATTCGCGAACATAGGGATAATGGTCACGCAGGTGGGGTCTTTAGCAGATATAATATTGTGAGGGTAAGTTTCGCTTAGCAATATTTGAATCGACAATTAACATTGCTGTCTTCTCAGATTCAGAAAGTACAAAATAGGAAATTATGGGAAAGATACACCCACAGGCGGCAAGAAGTTGCAGAAGAAAATAGTAATCAAAGTAACGAGCGTATGCTGTTTCATGGGTCGCCTTTCATTAACGCAATTGTTCAGAAAGGTTTTGACGAACGGCATGCTTATATTGGTGGTATGTTTGGAGCTGGAATATATTTTGCCGAACATTCCTCCAAGAGTAATCAGTATGTTTATGGTATTGGTGGGGGAACTGGTTGTCCAATGCATAAAGACAGATCATGTTATGTTTGCCATAGGTTAATATTTTTACAATTTGGAAGCGTTTATAATTTAATTATTTTAGGCATTTACTTCTATGTCGAGTAACACTTGGTAAGTCATTTTTGCAATTTAGTGCAATGAAGATGGCGCACGCTCCTCCTGGCCATCATTCAGTTATGGGAAGGCCATCTGCAGGCGGTCTCAACTTTCCAGAATATGTTGTTTATCGAGGCGAACAAGCTTATCCAGAATACTTTATAACTTATCAAATACTGAAACCTGAGGATTGCTCAAATGGAGCCGAATCGGACGTTAGATGATTTCATAACGAACATTGGCTTATGTTAAATTCGAGACGCTCGTATAGAGAACATTTATGTAATGTATTTTGTAACGCACTTAGATGCCTTGTTCCTGCTCGGCCGAAATGTGGATGTCAGGGTTGACAAAAATTTTTGTTTTACCCATATTATACATAATAAGGGATTTCTCTTTTAAATATTACGTCGTATATGTGGAAGTGCCTCTGCCTACATATTTTATTTAAACTCTTCCCAAGTGTTCGCTACATGTATTTTTATAATATGTATAATCCCTTATTCTGTTCATTAATCATTGTGATATCTTGTACCCTTTACAGTTGTAAGATAAAGCTCAAGTATTAACTTAATTTAATTATCCTGTAGCGTGGTTTAAGGGTACTTTAACTTATTTTTAATTGTACAAGATTGTTAAATAAGTAAATGTAATATGGAATTAAAATGACGCATTAAAATTTTTACTCAAATTTTATTTTTAACATCAAACCGGAGATGTGATTATTAGATATTGATACCTCAGTTACTTTTAGTTGAAGGTTTAATAAAAGATTCCTTAAAGCGGGTCCACATCAATTGCGTTTTTTTAATTTTGTGTGGTATTTGCTGAATCCACTTATTCACGTTCAGAAGTTCACATTAAAACTTTTTTGCTGCGCAAATCTCTTTGAAGTTGACTGGAAAACCAACAACATAGTGGCACAGACAAAGTATATGTTGTCTGTGATAGTGGATAACATGCATTGTTCGTCACGAAATTATATGTGTACGTTTTCGTACGTCGCATAGTCCACATTGACAAAAATTTCTGCGCAGACGAGCAAATTTGTGCCAAATTCAAGGCACTACGCAAATATTTAGTGTGGACCCGCCTTTACAAAATATTTTTGCTCACATGTGCATGTCTGCATCTGTGTGCATGATTTTCTTGAGCATGCTCCGACTTGAAAAAATTTTATGCCAGATTTGCATAGAAAAACGAAAAGAAACCCAGCGAATCAGAAAGTATATTATAGGCGTTAAACCTGTATATTTTAAATAGAACACTTTAAATTGTAGCACAATTACCTAATTCAGTAAGACGAAATTTTGTTATTACAAAACTATCTACTGTCATCACAATAAAATTATCAATTTGAAAAGATTGAAGAAGAATTAATAACACTAGATGTTATTGTGAGTAGTTCTCTAAGTTTTGGAGAACATATTATACTAAAATGTAGCTGCGGAAATTTTAACATATTTTACTGGAAAATGTTAAGCAATTGAATGTGGTCAACTCTTTATATGTCACGTGGACTATTGTAGCTCAGTTTACTTCCATTTTCCTCATTTAAACAAACTATAAGTTTTGCATTATTATTATTATTATATCGAGGGCGTCATGGGAGAAGGGCGTATCAACAAAAATGTTTTCAGGAAATGAAAAAAACGATTCACAAATTTATTCTACTGAAATTTAATTTAGGGTAGTTATTTCTAGTGAATATGTTCTACTTAAGCTGGATTCACATGAATACGAAATCCGACGATACGGTCATCCGAAATGCTTATGATTGGTCGATAGTTTGAAATGTCAAGCACATTCAAATTATTGACCAATCATATAGACCGAGAGCTCGCGTAGAAAATACCTCGTCATAGGGTACAAAAGGTTTGATGTAACTAGACAGTAGAATGTAACCGTGCGATAACAAAATCGCCCGTCTGCCGGCCCGCGGCGGTCAACTTAGCACGGGGGCGAATTTTGAAAATTGTTCCAAATCACATAAGTAATACCTCGTCATAAGGTACACGCTCGAATTATAGCTTAAAATAAAGCTCTTTTAATGTAGAATTTGGGAAAACCCGGCAGACGGTAGTATTTTGTAGATCCTTGCTCCCCATGTTAGCATAGAGGGTCTATAATGACATCAATCGAAGAAGATTTTTTTCTCATCTAATGATAACGAATATTAGTCGATTTTCAGGTGTATGTTCATTGTTTTATCAAAAATTCAGCAATAAATCCAATTACCAAAATCATGTTTAGCCATCACTAGTAAGACAAAAAGCAGATTCAAACGTTATTCAATCCAAATCAATATCAGTTTATGATAACTGGCATTCATTTTTTGTAAAATGCAGTTCACTGAGGAAAAAAAGTATTTATAATAAACGTTTACAGGGGAAATAGTCTAGTACGCGATATTTGTTTTCCGTGCATTTTAAATGAGTGCCCAATTCCATCCGTGTCAAAAGCTATTTCAATTCTTCAGTAAATGTCCATGGCTTAACATTTTTGATAAAATAATGAGAAATATACCTGAAAATGATCTAATTCGTATATCATTAGATAAGAAAAAAAATCTTCTTTCGATTGGTGTCATTATAAACCCACTAAGTTAAGCTGGGCTGGGGAGCAACTACCTGCGAAAAACGTTTTTTCCATGTTAATTGCCTACGGTCGGTTTTGAAATATTCACCCGGTGTATTTGCTTATGGCAACTATATATAAACATTAAAACTCGCAGATCTTATCTTGCTAAGGTTTTAATAATAATTGGGTTTCTTTAACTCGAAAGTCTCACGCCTTGATCTGAATAAATTTCGATTTGGGAAACGCTTCGTTTATACGGTGTCTGTATATCTACCGTTTGAGGGTGTAAAGTACGCAAGATATGTGTTATTGTATGGTAAATATAAAAACTGAATTTTCAATCAATATCACCTGGTGAATTTTGTTTAGGTATTCGCAAATTAATGACATTATGAAATCCACATTACAAAAAACATTGATGGTGCCAAAATTCCAAATAATAAAACTGTCAAATGCCATAACTTTCATTTCAAAACGAACCATCGGGTGTAATTTGCAATTTTGTTAAAATGAAACAACGAAGTTTTAAAAACACCTTCATTTAGATAGTTATGGGGACATTTAATGTAAGATTTCCCTTAGTTTTAACATTTTACCCCGCACCCCTAGCGTATTCGTTTTTTTTATTATATTGCCATTCTAAACCCCTTTTATAACGTTTTGTATGTTGTGTTAGGTACATTAATAGTGTATTTACCTCTCGATTTACCTACATGTATAGTGTAGAAACATTTTTTAATATTTGTGTTCATGTTTTGTGGCAGTTGAGAAAATTTCTCAAATCCTATTATTTGTGTAATGCCTACATTTAATTTAGGTGTACTGTACCTACTCCCAGCTGTAGATCCGTTTTTACAATAAGTGTACAGCAGCGCGTGCTTGATAGACAGCGGTCTCGCTTCACCGCTGTACTTTTCGTCTTTGGCACCGAACTCCCCCTCTTCTTATGGTAGTTCTGCGTTTTTCTCTTAAAATTATTTATTTATTTATTTGTTTAGCCAGATACCATACAGAATACAATTATTCCAATTACATGGCACTGGGATGCTGTACTTAAAACTAAAACTACACAGTAATTACGATCTTATATGACTAATTAATTCATTCAAAGAGCCGTGAAATACATCGATGTCTCCCTCACGGCACTTCTTATTTAAAGCCAACAGGCTCCTCGATAGTGGCGATGACGGAGTGGTCACTAAAAAGATGATATCGTTTTTCCTTAATTTAACATGTGGCACTTTGAGTTTAATTTCCTGAAGCAATTCTGAGGCATTTAGGTGATTATTCAGTATCTTGTACACAAAGGTAGCACAGATCACTACGCGTCGGATTTGTAAACTTGAGATTTTAATACCGTGCACACTATTTAAAAATTTTAGTTGGTTGGAGTAAGAGATTAAATGTGGAAAATTTTGAGTCGACCTAAAATTTCGCACTAATTTTTTTTTAACTTTCTCTATCATGTCTGCGTGCTTATAAGTTTGGGGTGTCCAAATACATACCGCATAGTCGAGTTTGGATCTGATGAACGCATTGTATAAGGTAATAATTGAGAAAATGCTTGTAAAATTGTAGGTATTCCTAATTACAAAGCCTAGTACTTTGTAGCACGCATTTATAAGGGATTCAATGTGCCGATGAAAATTTAAGTTGCTATTGAATAAAACGCCCAAATCTCTAACCAAGGTGACTCTTTGGATATCCTGCCCATTTATTTCGTATTTAAAAATCGTGGGATTGTTGGATCTTGTGTACGATACAACTTTGCACTTTTCTATGTTTAGCGTTCAGTTTGTTTTTATTGCACCAATTTATCACTGCATTTATGTCTGCTTGAATATTTAAACAATCGTTTGAAGATTTCACTTTATTAAAAAGTTTCAGGTCGTCTGCAAATAGAAGTGCTTTGGAGTTTTGAATCACCCGCGGTAGGTCATTAATAAATAGTAGGAAAAGGAAAGGGCCAAGTAGTGTTCCCTGAGGTACCCCTGAAGAGGGGTAAAATTCGGTTGAGTTCACCCCATTGTATTTCACTCGCGTTTTACGCGATGTTAAATATGATTTAAGAAATTTAGCCGTTGGGCTACTGACACAATTAAAATGAAGTTTCTGAAGCAGGACCTGATGGGAGACCTTATCAAAAGCTTTCGCAAAATCGGTGTATATACACAGTCCACCTGAGCCCTCTTGTCAAGGACGGCGGCTGTGACAAGAGGGCTCAGGTGGACTGTGTATTGCAAGGAACACTTACATTATTTAAATATACGTAATATACTTAAACTTGAATATCGGTTTAGTTTTAGCTTGAGGAAAATGTATAAGATTCTGAATTTGAAAGAGCAGAACTATTTATTATATCATTTGTTGATTGAGAGATCACCTCTTCACAATCTATCATTAGTAATAAACGTTGAACAATTTTCCATAAAGCCTTTACACAAAACCTCTGATTTTGCCAGCATATCTTGAATGGCAATTTTTCTAGTTCTGAAATGAGTTTTCCAATAGAAATCATGCAGACGTGCACAAGAGGGCAATGGCAGTATGTGATACTAAACCTTGGATTATCAGCAACACAATAAATTGAGGCTGATCCTTTCTGCGTGATACCACTGGTGTATGTATATGTAGTAATGACGCAAACTTAAACTTGAAAGTAAGTACCTACGACTTACTTTTACAAACACAACCAGGAACAGGTTGAATTTGGACAGAAAAGAATCATGATGCGTTTGGAAAATAATCTGTTTATGGCGCGATTAATGGACTACTCAGGTGGGCACATGAGCTTGGATCCACATCAGTTTGGATTCCGAAGATGATCATCCACCTTCTTAGAATATTCTTTTAACATGCTAGCTAGAACCATTTTACTCTATGCTAGAACATATGTGAATATTCAATAGAATGTTCTATGAATATACGTATATCTTCATCTGGCATACTCCAATGATATTCAGCAATGAATATACCGAGAACAAAATCCATTCCCCATACATCCAGGAAACAAATTCAGACTCGCGCTAGGAAGCTAAAAATGTTAAAGAACGTGACTAACAAAATAATTAATTTTGCATAAAGAGATCTGCCACTATGGAAGTAGGTAATGAAAATTCCTACCTTTTTAAGGATTCACACATACTCCTGGGGAAGTATACAGGGTGACAATTTGAAAACTTACCACCCCCCATATCTTAGTAAATAAACGAGATATTTAAAAAAATCAAAATTCGTTTCGGTAATTCGGAGGGGGAATCACAATGACATAGTTGGCGACGCACCCCCTCACACCCCCTGCGCCCCAGCCACCTCAACTTTTAAATCTTAAATAGTGACCCCCCATGTGTGATACGTCGTTGGAAAGCTCTGAAAAAATGCTTTCCAACCATACCAAATAGCCTCGCAAATAGCATTACATTTAGGTTAGTAATTATCGCGCAAATCAAAAAATAAACATGGAAAATCGTATTTAACTTGAACCTCCAAAGCCGACTCGACAGCAACTCATTTTTGATCGCCAGTTATAATCTATTCTCAAACTCCTGTCGAACCTTTTCAAATGTTGGTTTTGCAATATTTCGACATTCTTGAATTATTCTCTGTCTTAGTTCGTCTATGTTCGCCGGTTGCGTTTTAAGTACGACAGATTTCAAATGTACCATATTAGTTTATTTTTTTATTTGCACGATAATTACTAACCTAAATGTAATGCTATTTGGTATGGTTGGAAAGCATTTTTTCAGAGCTTTCCAACGACGTACCACACATGGTGGGTCACTATTTAAGCTTTAAAAGTTGGAGTGGCTGGGGCGCAGGGGGTTGGAGGGAGTGCGTCGCCAATTATGTCATTGTAATTCCCCCTCCGAATTACCGAAACGGATTTTGATTTTTTTAAATATCTCGTTTATTTACTAAGATATGGGGGGTGGTAAGTTTTCAAATTGTCACCCTGTATGTGGGGTCTGGAATTTAAGAAGGTAAACATGGGCGAAACAAAAAATGTAATGGCCCCTCTCAACATTTTCTTTTAAGCTCGTTTAATTGTTTACCTTATACCAAGTGACAACAAAAGTACCATCATAGTGTATTCTATTCTTTACACTAAGGTACCATCCAGGCTCTCATTTAAAAAAAGCCGCCAATAAAAGAAATTTGAAATGATTTTTTGTAGAAGCAACTGAAAATTCGAAAAAAGTGAAATACACAACCTCTATTTCCCACAGTATCAGCGTTTTCTCCAATTTGAGCTTACCAAATTTACCAAAGCAAGTCAATATTTTCATTCATTTAAGCAATTATGTGCCAATTCTTGCAAGTTCGTATTGATCGCTTAAATGAATTTTTCCAGATAATGAGTACCTACACCTCCCGATAACAAAACTAAGAAACTAACAAGAAGTAAACACTTTATTTGCTTAGCCTTTAACAAACCAAAACATTCAGTCTTAAACATTCCTATTTCCTATCCTATCTGGTTGTTTACGCTTACTACATCTTACTAGTTGAAGTGGAGGTGTTATCAATTGCAGATAAGTTAGGGTATATGTTATGAGTGTTTGAATTATCCACAACATTCTGAAATTTAACGTCTTCAATAACTGCTTTTCCAGTTTCCTTAGCTGCTATCTTTGCAATTCCTTTTGGAGTAAAAAATTTAGTATTATGACCGAGGCTTATAACATTTCCAACTGTGTTGAAGGTGTTACCGGCTAAGTGCCCAGCTGTGTCGCCGTACCTAAAAAAAGGAATAATTTGCAAAATTTCTAGGCTCATTCTGTTGCAACCTACTTATGTTGAACAACACTGACGGTATTGTTAGAAAGACTATTCCCTAAAATAGATGCAGATGCTTCAAGACCGTGATAAACACTTGAAAATCCTTCTACCGCACCAGCGGCAACAGTGAATAAACCGTTTAATTTTGAAGACGCTTCCGCTTCGGGCATATTAAAGCTGGAGGTTAATAAACGTGTGCCTTGTTTTTGTATGTGAGGGGCTAGATATCGACCCAATGCCTGCGTCGCAGTTCCTACCTTCTCAGCTGGAAAAGGGTTGTTTCAATCAACCGAATCCTTTATATATAGTTTACACAATGACGAAAACGGTTGATAATGAATGGGTGGGCTAAAACTAGACTCTGTTAAATATATCTGCAAAACACACAGTTTCATTATAAAAGCAACATTAGAAAACCATCACCATATTGAACTTTGCCTAGGTTTATTACTTTTTCTGTACTGTTTATGAATTATATTACCAAATTCGAAATATTATCATTTTCCTTCTATTATGTTACCTAAACGATGACAGTGTGAGCACTTTTCCAATTACCTACATATCCAGTAACCTGTACAGCTGCCGCACTTGCTTCGGATGCAATTTCAAATCCTTTAACAACAGAATTTGGTACAACAGGGGTTTCATGGGCAGGACGAAGATAACCAATAAGTTTTGGTGTACCATAGTTTAAAAGTTTTCCAGCAGTCTGAGCTCCTCTTATAAGTCCTTGAGATACAAAATAACCACCTACAGAAAACTTAAATATCAACCAATTCACTTTTAAATAATGTTACCTGTTGCGAGTCCATTAGATATCATCTGACTAACACTACGGGGAGCTTCTGCTTCTGGTCCCAGTGCTCGTCTCGTACGCCTACGAGGGATGGATAGTGTTGTATCTTCGCCAATAATACCATGTAAAATATCTTCCAGTAGTTGGTACACCGAAGAATCTGCATCTGCAGGTAAAATTATACCCACAGAACTTCCTATAAAGAAGTGATATGATTGGTGATTTGTGTGACTTGATTATACAATACCAGGTACATCCGAAAAAATATCAGGCAATATAAAAGCACCAAATGACGTTCTGTAACATGGAGAGACACCCGGGACAAGGGGATAAATCCAATCGCCAACTTGCAAGAACACTTGTCTGGGTGTTACTTCAGTAGCTAAAAAAAGATTGAGATTCCAACATCGCATGTAACCACTATACCTGGAATCACAGCAATGCTTAACACTTGCGGCTCGGATGTTTGCGCGACCGACCCATCAGGAGATATGAAAAATAGTTTCACGCCTTCGTAAGTGTATATAATTTCAACAGGTCCATCCACAGCTTCAACTGGTAAATCACTCAGTGCATTGGCCAAATCGGTGTAAGTATGGGGAACAACATCGGACGTTGGTATGTTTTCTTGCGGAGATTCGCGAGGGACAAAATTCGGTGCTGATGAAATCGTATTTATACGCACCAAAACTTCCGCTCGAGTTCTTTTCATTTTTTGTATCATATCGCAAGCATTACCCCACGTAAAGTCTGGATTCTCGGGATGTGTTACTTTTACATCTAATGCTTTATCTATGAGAAGAATTCCCTCTTTGTATTTGTCGATTGCCTAGAAGAAAGAAAGAAGATTTATGTGGGTGAACAAATAAGGTACATTACAACACAAATTATTTTAATTAATTTGTACAAATCCATAACTTTTTCAAACTGTAAGATGTCAGGTTCTAAATCTACTTTTGTTTCTTGAAAACTTCCTTAGTTTGAGGGCAAGCGACCATGATCAAATTGGAGAATAGAATTTACACAATCATTGGCGTAATTAATTACTCTTGCTGGATACTATCATTATTAATGTATCAGGCATTTTTTTCAACAAAAGTGATTCAATTAGTTTAATTTATTCAACAAAGATCTGAAACACTTTGTTGGGGCCCGTATGCACATAATTAGGGAGCAGGTTTTCATGAAAATAAACCTTGTCTTACAAATGCTTCTTCTTTTAATTGCGCATTAACAAATTTCACTTTACAACAGATGTTCATGTGCAGCTTTTTGCTTATAAATTAGAAATGGTGTTTTCTTCTGCATTTGTGTTTACAAATGCTCCTTTTCCAACATTTCAAGCGTAAAATAAAAAATTTAAATTCATAATATATCAGTATGGAAGCTGATAGACGTAGGAAGTAGGAAAACTTTTCATCTTATTAGGCTCTAGGGCACCTCATAACAACTTCAGGGAATCATGTCAATTAAAAAAAATATATATTTTAATGGCTTCACAACATTTTCCCTGGCTGTAGTTCAGAACACTATTTACGTAAAGCACATTTCAATGAATACCATCAATACTTCTTGGGTATTAAACTAATGCATTTAGACGTGTTCCTAGGGTGCATTACCTTGAACACTGTGGGAGTAATGGAATAAGTCGTGAGTTCTATAAAAGAAAAGTCAAGAAAGTTTGACTTTTTGAATTAATTCGCTATTGGTTTATTGCAGCTTGTGACACTTCCTCCTCATCTTCGGAGGATCCTGATCCACTAATATCTTGTATAAATTGTATTTGCCTCTACAGGAACATTACTACTTTTGTGTTTTTGCATGCGGCCAATAATAATAATAATAATCTTTATTCTTCTCCTAACGTAATGACATGGAAAAAACAAATTCGAAAACAAAAAAAGACAGAAGAATCACAAGGCGAAGTTCAGATATACAAAGAGAAATCTTCGTATCCTGTTCTACCATGACAGAACAAACAAAACTTATAAATTTAATACCTATCCTAATGAAAAATTGCCTTAATCTATATTATTCGGTGATCGTAGAAAATATACTAATTCATAGTTTAAAGAAAGAAAAAAAACTAAAAAACAACTTAAAAGTAGCACACATGTTTAGATATTAGAAGAAACCTGTTGTAATATTAAGAACTCGCGAAGTTTCTGCTTAAAAACGCGGGCGGAGAGATCTTTTAGACTGTCAGGTAGATGGTTGTATAGTTTGGATATATTATAGGAGAAGGAGCGTTGGTAAAGAGCTGTAGTGTGTATGGGAGGGGTAATAGTGCCTTTATAGCGAATATTAAGAGGTACACACTCTTAATCAGTGCGAAAGGTAATTTTGTTAATGAGGTAAGGAGGTGATTTATTTAAAATAATTTTATATGTGCAGGCCTTCAACAAATAAAAACGATTCTGCATGTTCAACCAGTTAGCGTTAGACAGTTTATGTGTTATGTGGTCAAACTTGCGGATGTTGTATATATATCGCAAACAGGCATTTTGAACCTTTTGAATTCTATTTTTATCAATACCTTGCAAGCATGGACTGAATACAACACTACAGAAAGTAAAATGTGACAATACTAATGATTCGCAAAGTAAAATCTTTGTTTTTATTGAGAAATAGTGTCGGTGTGCATATAGCAACCTTAAACTTCCATAAGCTTTTACTATGCTTTGTGAAATATGATACGAAAATCTAAAAGTATTGTCAAGATGCAGGCCTAAATTTTTTGCACGGTGGACTACAGGTATGATTGTGTTATTGATATGAATAGTTATATCTGAAAGGTACCTATTAGTATTCCTACCACCAAATAACAGCACTTGTGATTTTGAGGGATTGATGTGTAAATTATGTTTTAGAGAAGTTATATAGAGGTTTTGTAAATCATTATTAATCTTAGACACTGCATTATTGATTTCAGACGGTTTAAATGACAGATATAATTGAGTGTCATCCGCATAGGCATGATAATTGCATGAAGTGATTACATTGTTAAAGGATGAGGTGTAAATGCTGAATAATGTTGGTCCTAATATCGATCCCTGGGGAACGCCACAGCTTAGAGGCAAAAGATCAGATACAGCATTTTCCAACTTAACACACTGAAACCTATTGGACAAATAGTCGAGGAGGAAATCTGCGGCATTCCGTGTAAGTCCAATGAAATGTAAAATAGAGCGTAATAAATGGTGATCAATGGTATCGAACGCCTTCGAAAAATCGAGAAGAACCAGGATGGTCAATTTTCTTTGATCAGTTGCTTGAAGGATGTCATCTGTTATGTTGAGAAGCGCAGTGCTACAACTGTGCAACGGTCTAAAACCAGACTGTGTGGAAGGTAGGATATTAAAAGATGTTAAATGATTTATAAGTTGAGCATTGATTATCTTTTCTAATATTTTAGATATCGCAGGTAACACACTGATAGGACGCAGGTGATTCAAACCTGTAGGATTTTTTATTTTAGCAACTGGTCTCACAAATGCCTGCTTCCATAAGGCTGGAAATTTGTTTTCAACTATGCAGCAGTTAATGATGTGGGTTATGAACTGTATTACAAATGGGCAGCAATATTTTATCATTTCTATGTTAATTTTATCTATTCCGTAGCAAAGTGAATGAATTTTATTTAATAAATCTAATATAGTATAGGAATCTACAGTTTTGAATTCCAGCGGCACAGTGACCCCTGCCTTAGTATTATTGTCAAAGAAATCAACTAGATCTCTATTACCAGCAGCACTCAGTTTAGGAATACTGCTAATAAAATGACTGTTAATCTCATTAGCATGTTGAAGGTGTTGAGGTATTTCAATAAAAGAAGACTGTTTAATGTCAAAAGAATGTAATACCTTCCAAGCAAGTTTGGATGATTTGAGTGTCCGAAATTTGTACTCCAAATATGCCTTCTTTTCATTTCGAATTGCCAGTGTAGTAAAATTACGCAGGGATTTATAATACTCCCAATGGTGGTTCAGTTTACTTTTGCGGAATTTAGATTTTGCTTTGTCTCTTAGTGACTGTAGTAGTTTGATGTTATCGGTTATCCAAGGAAAGCGGGGCTTAGTTACTTTAAATAATTTATTGGGAGCGTGTAAATCAAAAATCTCAGAGACACAAGAATTAAAGATCTTAACCTTAAATCATAGCTAGCAATGTTTTACCGCGTGCTTTGCATACAGCATTTTTATTGGTTGAATTTTATTTATTGCACTACTCAAGATATTTCCAGATCGGATCTCATTTTCGTCCACTCATTTCTCACAATAAAATAAGTTTTAGTCTAGAGGCTGTATATTTTTTGGCAACAAAAATTAGTTCCCGATCCAAACGCTTTTTTTATGTAAGTACAGTGATTCGAAGTCGGGGAAAAACAATTAATTAAAACAGCTGAATTCTTCCGCGAACGAAATCGTGAGTATTGAAAGGAGTGGAAACTGATATTTTGCAATTTGCAAAACTATTAATTTTAGGCTAAAATATTCGAAGAAGTTATAGGAAATAAAATGAACAACTTTGTATATACATTTTTTTTCCCACGACCTCCAATTATGCGAGAAAAAAAAGAAAAACTGTTTTTTTCGTTTTCTATTTTTATTTTTACGAAAAAAAGGCGCAGGGGCCTGAAATTTGAAAGAACATAGCTTTTTTAGTGAGAAAAAAGATGACAATTTGTTTGGGCCTGTAAAGATAAGCCGTTTTGGATATATTCACGATTTTCGAAAATACCGCTTTTTCTTCAGGGGGATGAAAAATTAATTTTTTTCATCGTACAGAGCTGCGCCAAAGAGTACCCATAATAAGAGATACAGCGCAATGGTATAAACGCGTGTTGGCTATAAGAACTCGCCCGCTAGGATTCCAAAAGCGGGCCCTCGCGTAGAGGTGGCCAGAACTAACCGCCTCTTTAAATATTGGCGCGTATTGAAAATTTACAGAATTCTTTATAGAATTTCGGTTTAAAATATTTGCGCGGTTTTCACATTTAATTTTCTTTCTTATTGGCTGTATAAAATGTGGACATGATATAATTAGAAAACATTACTTAAGTAGGTATAAAAGAAATCAGCAAGGATTCAATACCTATTGTTAATTACATTGGTATTTTCCTGTTTAGTTGGCGTCTATTGAATAGACAGTAATTACTATTTAATTTAATAACCAATAACAGGTACAATTGTAAAAATGCAAATTAAATTTGTTATTATCCATCCTTTTTAGATCGTCTACTACAATCAAATTAAAGTAGACAACATATTTCATAAAATTGGATTTTATGATGAGCATAGCGATTATTTTACAGGAAATTTTGTTTGCTTTAATTTTGTATAGATGCCTACATACATTATATTGTTTATAGTTTGGCCGGAAAAAATTAAAAAGTGATTGCAACATTTTTTCCGGCAATCTTTCATTATCTTATTATTTGTAGGTACAATAAATGCTATAAAACGTGTACTGGTCTTTTTTTTTTTAAAAATGTTCGTTTATTTCCGCGCAAGTCGGAAGTAAATATCGTTCGTTAGGCTACTTCC
The DNA here is from genome assembly GCF_008802855.1 of Photinus pyralis. NCBI lineage: Eukaryota > Metazoa > Arthropoda > Insecta > Coleoptera > Lampyridae > Photinus > Photinus pyralis. The sequence continues at coordinate 34,438,038 of NW_022170249.1, forward strand.
TCTAACTAAACGATCTAGTTCGGTCGACTTTTTCATACGTCCGTCGACGGTAGGGCGACGAACAGTGTGTACAAAGGGCAGAGACGTAATCAAAGCGAGCTTATTACTCGCGCTTACTGGGAATACACAATACACACTAAAAAATCTATTTTACCGCTCAAAAAACGGCTTATTGTTACACGAAGAACATATCTTCGCACCTATGAATCAAACCAACAAGCGTTCGGACCTTAATAAATTGTGCCATAAGCGTAGAATGGAATAACATATCTCTAAACATCATACATTTCAAGGAATAATAGATACCTAAATAAGTACAAGCAAACACTAAACATTTGGCAACACTGGGATTTCTGCAATGATATTTATAAACTTCTAAACAAGTAGTTGCCTTGAAATAGCCCCTTAAGGCCCCCCTTCACGTGCAGTTCTTATCTTCGCTCCCGGATTGAATTCCTGGCGCGCGCTCCCGATGTGTGACATGCGTTGCATCTACACGTTCGCGCTTGATTTTTAATTTATTTCAGTTTTATTCTGTTTCTGAGTCTGGTAGTGCAACAGTGCTGTTAAAGAATGAGTTTGAAGAAGAGGAAAGCAATTGCTTTTTTGTTGCTGGTGGACGACGAAAGGGACGTAAGAAGAAAGAGAAAAAAGTATTGGTCGAAACCGTGGTATTTGAGAAGAAATGAATCCACACACATCGATTTGTTAAAGGAGATAAATCAAACAAACCCTGAAACTCGGGAAACATAGCACTACCCGGGACTACCCGTTCTAAATTTCATCAATTACATTCTACTAAAGCTATCTCTCTTTTGCACACCTTAAGCGTACTACCTTCACCTTTGTCATATTGTGTCAATCCCGATGTGAGAACTGAGCCGCATCTACATGCTCACATCTTTCTGTCGCTGCATGTCAGTGCGCGCCAGGAATTTAGTACGATTTGATTTCTTCGCTCCGCGCCGCAACTGAAGCGCGCCTGGCATGTTTAAGCCCTTCACGTGCGAGTTTGGATTTAACTGAAGGAGCGTCAGTCCAAAACTGACGTAAAACTGCACGTGAAGGGGGGCCTTTAGGCGTAGCGTACGCCAATAAAATTGAGAAAAAGCAGTAAAATTTGTTAGGCAACACACAATACATATGCAACACTATTCTCTATGCCGTTGAATCTCTTATTATGGTTACTCTTTGGCTGCGCGTAGCAACATTTTCCCAAAGAGTCTATTTTAATAATCTCTACAGTAGGTATATAAAAAAAAACCCTGTTTCTTCTGGCCACGCAATAACTTTAGAACCACTTTACCGATTTCATTCATCTTTTTTTTAAGTTTTCCACTACTGTGTAGAAGGTTCTTACGGAAAGAAAAACTAAGACAATCGCGCAGAAAATTGGAAAATTTAGCCATGACTTTTGTTGTTTTATGAATTGCTACTAATAACAGAAATGTTTTTTAATTCTGAACAACTTTAAATTGTACAGTTTTTTCTGTAAAATGTACAGGAGGGCAGGATATTGCATAAAACTAACTTCCCATGTTAAATCCCTATGTTCCTACTTACCTGCACCACCCGGTATATACGAGTACGTCAAACTGACGAGCAAAGCGAAGCGCGAAACGAAGTTAACGGAATGGATATGAACAACACAACAATGTCCCTATCGAGTTGCATTTAATTATAACGTAGCAATCGATTACAGTTTACAGTAAATCGTTACTATTAGACCAAAGAACTTTGTGTGTTCACAGTGCAAGGGTTTTAAGCTCGCTTTTAAGATTAAAACTGAAGCCCCGGGATTATGTTGCACCAGTGGCCAAGTGAAATTAACGCCATTGGTACCGCCACCAGAGCCACTACATTCCTTGGTTTCCGGAAATGAGCCAGATTCTATATATGTATTTTTTTAGTCATATTCAGAAATGCAATAATTGCTTTCAAATTACGGCATTTGGCGCAACAAAAAAAAAGGTAAGCTCTGAATCGCCAAAAGCAACTAGAAGTGAGTGCGTTTATTTTTTATTATTTTGGGGAGAGATGGGGAGATTTTGGGACAAGTGTTTCAAAATCTTTTTTCCAGCTAAACGGTTGAACCGATTTAAACGAAATTTGCTACACATATTCTTAGACATAAAAGGGCGGAATCGAGCATGCGCAGGTGGGGCGGGTGCTACCTGTGCTAGCCGCAGCAATTTTTTGAAATAATTTTTTGTTATTATTTATTCCAGTCCGAATTGAATAGGTATTCATAGCTAAGAAAGAGGACAACATCCGTCGGGTCAGCTAGTAAAAAATAAAAAAACATCGTTCCGACAGAAAAATGTCTACAAAATCGACAAAAACTGAAAAACAGTATTCGATATACACACGCGCAGTACAGTTTATTGTGTTTTAGAAGCTACCCCATTGTCAGATGTTTAATGTTACTCACTCGGTTGCCATGTTAATGCCATCTGATATTTGAATTCGGAGTAGATAATGCAATTTGTACCCAATGGAAAAAGTTTGAACAAATTCTTAGACTTTTTAAAAATCATTTGAATTAATTCTCGGATTAAATCCCTAGCTTAATTCATATAAATTAATTTGTGCCAACCCTGCTTATGTAGTAGCATAGAGGATGAAGAACATGCCCTACGATAAAGACTGAGGGACAAAGTTTTTTTTAAATATGATATGGGCTACAATGTTTACATACACATAAGAATCACAATAGTTCATGTTAAGTAAAATGGAAAATTCATATATCCGAATAGCAGAATAACTATTACAATATGGGGGAAAAAACGAACAAATATTAACTCGCGTACTCATACAAACGTGACTGAACCCCATTTGAGTAAAAAACCCTTGTGGTGGTTTTCATGGGCGTACGTAGGGAGGAGCAAGGGGAGGCAGCTGCCCCCACTTGGCCTGGCCACAGGTTACGTTTTATGTTTGTTAAAAAATATCTGTAAGAATTGTCTTTGTTGGCTTCTATAATTCAAAACCTTTTCCTTTGAGATTTAAGCAATGAAAGAGATTTTAAGCTATAAATTAGGGTACCGATCCAGAAAATCGCTGTTCCGATGCCCATCGGATTAGTCGGCACACCGGCCCTTGCAAAGCTAGGAGCCAGCCCGGCTCGCCTGCCGTCGGGCTGAGCGAAGTTATCGTTCACTAATCGCGCGTTAACATAAACCACTGTGCTGTGCAGTGGTTACTAGTGATGTTCCGTCTACCGATTTTTTGGTAGATCTATCGATTTGCCTAAAATTTACCGATATACCGAAATAGCCTTTATATCTACCTATCTATTTTCGCCCCGTGTTTTTTTTTGCATATTTAATACAAAATTAATTGATATAAAAGCGTTAATAACTAATATTTTGAGATATAATAATTTTGAAGACGTTTTTAGTAACTATTATTTACTAAAAATAAAAATGTATATTATGTGTTTCATTAAACATATTTTTTCCGCCGATTTTATTTTTTGCCCCTCCCTACACCAAAAGCTGCGTACGCCCATGGTGGTTTTAGCTGATCGTCTACTTCACCACACCCAGTTGATATGCTTGTGTGCTGTTCCTGACAGTTCCCTCTGTGTTCTCTTTTTGATCATTTTGATACAATACCTTCATTCACACACTAAACATTGTGCTTATCCTTCTTATTGAAACACCCTTTAGAAAGCATAGGGCTAATAGCAGCCCATCTCCTGTATGGTTGAAGATTTTACTAAATAGCTGATTACATCAGATACTTCTCATTCACATTCAAAATAGTGCACAACACAAGGCACAACATAATAAAAGAACATTCTGATCTTCATCAGATCAGCTTCAGATCCACTTGGTAAATGTGAGGCACAGTATATACCTAGTAAATATGCGTAATTTCTGAGCAATTTTTTACCAAAATTGCAGATCAATCCAGCAAAAAGAATGAGAGCTGCTAAAAAGAGACCATTGAGACCAGCAATGTTGTTATTTCGCATTTGACGCCAAATACCTCGTTAACTATTGCTCCGAGTGAAAAAATGGATAGAAACGAATTTGTTTAGAATCGAATTTTCTATAAGACACAGTTGGTCTGAAACGTTCATTTTCAAATGTATTTTATGGAAAAATATAAAAAAAAGTAATCTCGAAAATTAACAATTTCTTATTACCGAGTTAAATTCATCTGTTCTTTTTGAACATCCGTATTTAGTCATTTCTTTTGTTAACAAAACAATATGACAAACCCGATCGCCGTAGGTTTCACAGTCATTGATTAATTAAATAAACAAATTATTAAAAAACAATGCTCTGTATTTCAAACTGGGTGACTCTACTTGCGATACAATGTTAAAAAGCTCCACAAGCCAATATCCCATTTTCAACTAGAAGGGTTTGCATAGTACTATTTTTTATTAAATAAAAACTTTAATTTGTTTATGTGATATAGCTTTTTGACAAATAAGTAGGTAATTAGTTTATATTTATATTATTTTGGTGCAAATTGGTTCATGGGCCATGGCACAATACAATTTGAATAGCAGCAATGTGAGCATTTCACGGCTCAGGTCAGACACACAAATTAATGAATGCATCCAGAAGGAGTCATATCTACCTCGAATCATCTTGGTACCTAAGTATACAATAAATTTTATACAAAATCGAGTACTTATGGTTTTTTTCAACAATAAGTCTGTATCAGGCTATAGAATTTAAAAGCATAACCAAACCAACTAAAACTTACATCATGTGGTTTTTCATGTTCTTCCAATGAAATAGCAGTATCGATGGCACTGTATGCTGCATCATGAATATCTTTTAGAGTTTGATATGTTTGCTGCCAAGAAGATGTGTTGCCCATTTCTAAAATGAAAGTTTTAAAAGGATTGGTATATAACGGACAGAAATAAATGCGATCGGTAAGGCAGAACAAGAATAAGTAAAATTTCAAAAATATCGACACAAATTAAAACAGGAATTCCTCACAATTAACCGCAACTTCATCCTTTTGATAAGAGTTTGGGTTTTAAACAAGTATATCTACCTAACAAAGATAGTATGCAAAATTAAACATTCGCCAGTAAACTAATAAACAAATCGAAGGTGAAGGTTAAAAGTAACACCTGATTGTATCAGTCTGTATGATGAAGTATGAAATTAGCCCTTACCGTAGCCCTTAAATTAGACCAAAGATCAGACACTGGCAAGTTCACAAAGCACATTATTTGTGGTGACAGTTCCTCTTCCTAGATAAAATTGTGTATCTATCTATCTGTAGATTAATCAGTGTAGTGTACCTACTGTGTAAAGGCATTGTTTAATAAACAATGGTAGTGGTAGAAGTTAATCTTAATAGTTAAGATAAGTTGTTACAGATAGGTATAAATATACATACCTGCTTTTTGTCGTCTAACAAGACGCTTGCGTTATACCTACGACAATCTATCCATTCTAAATTTTTAACAGATTGAAATATGATAACCTATATTTTTAAAACAACCATAGACCGGAAACCATAGACATCCACGGGGTCTTCAGGATTCTATTATAGAAAGTGTTTCCATCCTACGCCTACCTTTGTTTATAATTGAATAATGTCCAATTAATATCAAATTGTGTTGTAAAATTAATTGTTTGTAATTATGTAAATGCGTAACATAAAATTATAACATCACAAAAAGTAGCAGGTAAACTTCAAGAGGTAACAAGTTTTGGGAATTATGGGTCAGGTAAGCAGGTACCAAGATTCTAAGAAAGGGTGAAATACACAGGATGTGACTCATCTTTGGTACAATAAAGTCCTTTTGTTAAAAGCAAGCTGGAAAATTCTATGGCCTTGTAGGCAAATTCAACTAAAGACGAAATATGTGGAAATTACGAATCGTAACTCATTTATCGCACATAGATTCTAAATTGAAGAGTTTTGATTAGCATAATCTCGCCCACGCAAGATAGGTAGCGTCGCCCCTCGTTCGGGGTTTCAAGCCTCCAGTTGAATGTCCAAGGACGAAGACAATCACGAAATTAGGTGTCGTAGCTCAATTTTGACTACAGTTTTTACCACCCCCGTGACTGCTTCATTCACGGAGAAAATTGTTAGTTACAAACAACAAGTCAGTCAGTCAAACGAATCAGTAATTTCCACATATTAAAATAAAATCATTAAAACTTATATGAATGTTACTACACGGACAAGACCAAGTAATCAACATCAATAAACATAAATTAAGCAAGCATTACACCAAAAACCTAAACAATTACAAACAATAGCATAACGGTATTTAACATGTCAATCTGCATTCAGGGCCGTAGCCAGAGGGGGGCGAATCAGGGCGCCGCCCTGGAAGGCAAAATTTTCGCCCGGGCAGGAGAATAGCGATGAAATTCTAAACAAGGATAAATTGTGCAATACTCTTGTGCAGATAAAGCGCATTTATTTTGTCTTTGTAAGTATCCTTCTCCCACAATCCACTCTTGAGGTATAAGGAATTATAACCGATCACTATAAGCGGTTAAAATATCTTAACCTTATGATATCCAATCCAAGCCATAATACACTTTACCCAAACTCGTCCTGAAACCTTCATTTTCATGCCTACTTTCTGTCAGGAAATTTGAGTTTCCATGACAGAGGCACAGCAGACGACGTTTCCTGCCGCTTGTCACTTTACTGGCCGCACCTGTCACTTTACCGGTCGCACCGTCACATTTTTAAATGTCTATAATTACTCCTGTCATCACTGACATATTGACATTAATCAAAAGTTCTATACAGGAAATAAACAACTCAATTCCTCAAAACCTTCCCCATGGATATTTAATTTAATTAAATAATATAATAATAAAATAATTAAATATCCATGGGGAAGGTTTTGAGGAATTGAGTTGTTTATTTCCTGTATGGTTCATCACCCCATTTAGAGTATGGATCAACCACGAGTTTTTTCTGACCAAAGTTCTATATAAAAATTGAAATTTTATATTAAAATACAATTTCGGGTAAAATTTTAATACAAAACTCGTTAGTAAAATGACATTACCTGACTCGGAAATTAAAGTACTCGGGGCCACGCACTTCAACATTTCCTCGCCAGTAATGTATCATTTTCCGGACTTTTATGTAAATGTCTATTTAATACTGCTGCATTGTCTGTTGTTGGCCGATAATTTGTTAAAAGCAATGAAGTAATCAATCAAAGACCTTGAACTTGAACTTTTGAAAAAATTGCCCCCCCCCCCCTTCCCCTAGTTAGCGCCCCGTAAACACCACTTTTTTAATTCGCCCTGGCTATAACAATCAAAGCCCTGATAGCAACAAACCTCTGGCTACGGCCCTGTCTGCATTGCGGTTAAATCAAGTAAATTTCAAAATCAAAGATTGAAACACACAAAAAATATAAAATGCGGCATACAAAACACAAATACGACATATAAAGAAATGCAACAATTACTACTTACATTAAATAACACAAAATAACAAAACATTTATGGAGCGACGCGTTCAAAAAAATACTTAAACAAAACACTTTCTCAATGTTTCTAATTGCAAAACAGTGGTGGGCAAAATAGTGTCAACGTCAAAGTTGCTCGTTTTAGCGTGTATAACGTATAATATTATTATCTTGTAACACTCTTACTGTTCTTGTTTATTATTTTTTATGATAAGTATCTATTTCGGTATTATTTTTTGTCATACCTAAATGGTCATGAGCAGGACCCTACCATACCCATCTTAAAGCCGCTTTACATTAGGCAATTTTCGTGCAATGCAAGAGCAATGCAAGTTAGAGATACGTTACTGCGCATGTTCATACGCAATTCAGGTGCAACAAAAATAAATAGAGAAAGTTCTATTTCACTTGCAAGTTTGGCGCAAGTTCTAGTAACTTTTCTAGTAATTTTGTCAATACCACAATTTATTTGGTTTCGCGTGTGTTATTTTGTGTGTTTTTTTTAATAGCAAGCGCCACCACATAACAAGCTGTAGCCAGCTTAATTTCCTTTTGTTTGCTCATACCTAATGGTCAATTTTATTAAGTTTCAAGAATAACCTTCTGTGTAAACAAACTGAAAAGTTTCAATTTTTGAAAAATATGTTGTCAGTACTGCAACACATTTCTGAACTTGCACAAAAGTTGCAACACAATTGCATAAATGTAAAACCGTAATAAGCAATGCAAGGCAATTTTAGATTGCATAGCACAAGGCTTGCATTGCACTAAAATTGCCTAATGTAAAAGCGGCTTTTACATATAATATTTTGGGAAAGTAAAAGTTGCTCGTTTTAGCGTGTAATGTACCTATATTATTATCCCTCCTTATACGTCTTTTATGGTCATACCCACTCTTTGGTTATACTCGTCATAACATAAATATTTCACCAAAAAAATTCTTGCCACTCTTATATGAACAAACTGTAAACTAAAAATACCTTAACCGAAAAAGCTCGCTGTTCAACGCTACAAAGTTGATAAATCAGGACGCCCCAAGTTCCGCGTTCTGGAACGCGCGACGCAAAACGCCGTGCTAAGGCACTTAATACACAGCGCCCTACGCCGTGCCATTGATTATTATAATCAATGACGCATGAAACCTTTATTCATTGATAAAACCGGCGGAAAAGATCCATACTTTAGCGCCGCCACTGGCAGTAACTCTCCCAGCGCCTCCTTTTTATCCAAATAGCAACTACCATCAATTGTTTCGTTCTCCTTTCTGCAGCACGTCAATTTGGATACCCACGTGAAGTTTTAATTTTTGTTAATAAAACTTAAATTATTCAATTAAAATGCTCGGTGCCGCAAGAATTTTGAGCCGAAAATTGGCCGAATGCTCCAAGTTCACACCCAAACGAAATTTTTCACAACTTGTAAAAAACGTGAGTATATTTCCAGAACTTTCGAACATGTGATTTTTCCGCCGCCGTTCTAATGCATTCCTTTACGAAAGACGTATAAGAAATGCGGATTATTGCGATTTTATAAAAGAAACTTTGGTTAAAGGGGCGCCGGGCGATGTCCTTGAAATGTTGCATCACTTCATAATTCTGGAAGTTTTAATTTGATTTTCTTTGTAGACCACTTCTGAAGGATACATAACCAGTCGATATGAGTACCAGTTACGGAATAAGTGAGTATTTACATTAAACGTGTATTGGGTATCAAAAATGGATTTGTAGATCTGAAGGTGTTAAGGGTGCAGTTATTGGTATTGATTTGGGAACTACAAACTCGTGTGTGGCAGTAATGGAAGGTAAACAAGCAAAAGTTATCGAAAACTCTGAAGGTTCACGAACAACACCATCAACTGTTGCATTTTCCAAGGATGGAGAACGACTGGTAGGTATGCCAGCAAAACGACAAGCCGTTACGAATTCTGCGAATACATTTTACGCGACCAAGCGCTTAATTGGTAGAAGATTTGAGGATGACGAAGTTAAGAAGGATATGTGAGTCAATTACATAAATCAATGAGATATGTAACTGTTTTAATTTTAGGAAAACCCTTTCGTATAAAATTGTGAAGGCTTCTAATGGAGATGCTTGGGTCCAAGGTTCAGATGGTAAGATGTACTCGCCCAGTCAAATTGGTGCTTTTGTTCTGGTGAAAATGAAGGAAACTGCCGATGCTTATCTCAATACAAAAGTGAGGAATGCTGTCATTACTGTACCTGCGTACTTTAATGATTCACAAAGGCAAGCCACGAAAGATGCCGGTCAGATTTCTGGATTAAATGTCTTACGTGTGATAAATGAACCTACAGCCGCAGCATTGGCTTATGGAATGGATAAAACTGAGGATAAAATGTATGTACCTGTAAAATTTAAGGTGCCATTATTTCCTATTGCATTTAACTTCATTAGCTATTGTCTTATTTCTTTTTTGAGTAGTAGGATCGAGCAGAATTCATGTGATTTATGACCACCTTGCAGATAAACTAAATTCTTTTGAATAGGTCTTCCATTCTTCGAAGTGAGGTCAATTCTAGGCCTGACTGACCTGGCAATAAAGTATATTTTGACTATCAACACAACTTGGATATTATTTAGTATTATTGCTAAACCTAGATTTGAACCATAGATCTGGTTATTCTAATACAACGGCATGTAACAATCAAATATGTTAAAAAATATTGGATGGCAAAAATTTTTAATTTTTGCAAACACCCTGTATGTTATTACAGTAGGACCTTGTTAATCCAAAACTATTGCGAGTAGAGATTGTTTGGATTAGTGAATTCGTTGGATTACGAAGAATAACAATAAAACAATATTTTGAATTATTTATTGAGAAATAAACAATTACAACTCTTATAAAAAAGAAAAAAACTCTTTGGAAACAAATCAACTGTTCTAAATGTAATTTATGTAATTTAAATTTATTTTTGAAACCATTTGCTTGATTACTAAAACTAGGGCCATTTTTCAGCATTGCAGTTTATGATTTGGGCGGTGGTACTTTTGACATATCGATTTTGGAAATTCAAAAAGGTGTATTTGAAGTTAAGTCTACTAATGGCGATACATTCCTTGGCGGAGAAGATTTTGATAACACCCTAGTTAACCATTTGGTCTCTGAATTTAAAAGAGATCAAGGTGTTGATGTCACCAAAGACCCTATGGCGATGCAGCGTCTAAAAGAAGCAGCAGAAAAGGCAAAAATTGAGTTGTCTTCATCACTTCAAACAGATATCAACTTGCCATATCTAACAATGGATGCTTCCGGTCCAAAGCATATGAATCTCAAACTTACTCGTTCCAAGTTTGAAAGTCTGGTTGGGGATTTGATCAAAAAAACTATTCAACCGTGTCAGAAAGCACTTAAAGATGCTGAAGTCTCAAAATCTGAGATTGGGGAAGTAATCCTTGTTGGTGGTATGACGAGAATGCCCAAAGTTCAAAGTACAGTTCAAGAAATTTTCGGCAAACAGCCTAGTCGCTCAGTAAACCCAGACGAAGCAGTAGCCGTTGGGGCAGCTATTCAGGGTGGTGTTTTGGCAGGAGACGTAACGGATGTTTTGTTATTGGATGTTACACCTTTATCTCTGGGTATAGAAACTTTAGGAGGCGTATTTACAAGGCTTATTGGTCGTAACACCACCATCCCCACCAAGAAAAGTCAAGTATTTTCCACAGCTGCTGACGGACAAACTCAAGTTGAAATTAAAGTTCATCAAGGAGAACGTGAAATGGCTACCGATAACAAAATGTTAGGACAATTCAGTTTGGTTGGTATACCTCCCGCACCTCGTGGGGTTCCTCAAATTGAAGTTACATTTGATATTGATGCTAATGGTATTGTACATGTGTCAGCCCGTGACAAAGGAACTGGCAAGGAACAGCAAAGTATAGTGTGCCATCCACTTTAATAAGCAGTGTATTAATGTGTTTTTCTAGTTATAATTCAATCCTCTGGCGGTTTAAGTAAGGACGAAATAGAAAATATGGTGAAGAATGCAGAACAATATGCCAAAGCTGACAAAATTAAAAAGGATCGTGTAGAAGCAATTAACCAAGCGGAAGGTATAGTACATGATACGGAAACAAAAATGGAAGAGTTCAAAGAGCAGCTGCCTAAAGAAGAGGTACTTACTTATTCTTGATAAAATCATCTCTTATTGCTTTTTCCTTAGTGTGAAAAGCTTAAAGAAGAAATTGCAAAAGTTAGGGAATTATTGTCCAAAAAGGATGAGGCAGATCCTGAGGAAATCCGCAAAACAACCACCACACTTCAACAGTCATCTCTAAAACTATTCGAAATGGCATACAAAAAGGTAAACTTTAGTTGTATCTCTAATTAGGTACTAATTTTGTATAATAGATGGCAGCGGAACGAGAAAGCAGTAGTAGTAACACATCTTCAGAACAAACGGAAGAGAAAGAGAAAAAGGAGGAGAAGAATTAAGTGCCAGAAGTAGTTGAAATGTGATGAACTATTAATAGATTAAGAAGTGGCATTAACCTATAGAGACAACAGGTTAAAAGTTTCATCTAATTTAAGAGTTGTATTAATTTTATCATTTGCAAAGTACACTCTAAATTAGATTAGAAATTATGTTAAAAATTCTTTAAACTATTGAAACCGGTGGGAAAGTGACTGATTTAATTGCGTACATTGTCTATTAGTAACATAGGTGTGTTTTGCGTTTTTATTCTCTGTTATTTTGTACATTTGTTCCTTTGTACAATATTATAGCATAATAAATTTATACTTGTACACTTATGGTCATTTGTGATGTGCGGCCGTGTGTTAGGCAACCAATATGCCACCTTATCAACCCTACACGAGCTTGTGTGCGAAAAACAGTTGCTAATCGTCTATAAGTCCTATACAGAGACTTGTTATACGGTCTATTCAGTATATCTTCCGTTGCACGTCATTACCTGAAGAAAACGACGTACCAACGTAAACTTACTTTCGTTTATTAGGCAACACATTAAGCTTGTAGTTTATTTTGGCCGCAACAATTGGTAGCATTTCGCTATGTTATCGCGTTTAAATTTGTAAATTTGACAGGTTGCTTTTGGTTTACTTTTCGTTTGATCTGATTTTGATTATTTTCTACGTCTTTCGCTGTGCATTGGTTTGAAGAGAAATTACTGAAGAATTTAGATAACCCGTCAGCAATTGTGTTCGATAACGGGCAAACAGACAACATTAAAGTGTGGTTAGGTGATCATAATGTGCAGTTCTCCGAAAATGATTTTAAAGCCGAACTGTTGAAAAGGTTGCACAGTAAGTACGTTCGCAAATTATTTGGTATTATCTAAATCTTGTTGATACTTTTAGGAATAAATCAGCTAAAATGTACCGCATAACGCATTGACCACTTAGCCGAGCATTACGGTTACTTCGTTTTACGATTACCACCCTATCATCGCGTTTTTAATCCTATCGAACATATTTGGGGCATAGCGAAAAATTACTACAATCGACACATGGGTAGAGATGGACGAAGCATTGAAATTGCATAAACAGAAACACTACAACGATAACTTCCGAAACGTGGCGCAATTCAGTTAAGGATACGGAAACTGTAATACACAAGTGGTACGAAAGAGAAAAGCAATTAGATCTTGAAAACGTTGCTACTATTATTATAAACTTTGAACACGAAAGCAGTTCCGATGATTCCGATTAATTTGAATATCATCATCCATCACATCACATAACCTGTAAAATTTTATATTTAGTACTTTCTCTGTAAAAGAGATGCTACATTGGTACAGTTCATAAGTTATTAAAGTATATTGTATGTATATTGTGGTTCCAATTAACGAAATGAATAATAAAAATTATTTTTATTTTATTTAAGGTGTGGATTGTTCACACAAAGAATGCACTGTCTTGTTGACAAGTGACATAACCTAAATCGCTCAAAACTAGATTTGGCATTATTGCATAGTAATTACGTCACAGAAAATGATGACGTGCAACGGAAGTTATACGGAATAAAGTGTAACTAGACCGCGCGTAACGTAAATTTTACTATAAACGCCTGTTGTCAAGATAGGATAGGCAACCAACTGTTCTCGCGGGGCAGACGTACGTTCTGCAGCTTGCTTTAGCCATGTTTATTCTAAATTTTAGTAGCAAAAAAAGATAACATATAGCTGTTAACTGTTTTAATCGAATTTGTTGGTATTTTATTTGAACTAAATTGGTATATAACTGCCTTACTCTAGTCCTAATTTGATTTATGAGTATTTTGGTGGTGAACACGTATGGGAAAATATACTCTTAAAACTAAAAATGTAAGTAGTAAGATATGATTATTTAGCGGATTTTGATTCAATATATGCCTATCCAGAAACCCAAATGGGCTGTAACTGTTATTTATTTTTCTTAGACTGCTGATAACCATTTTGTTTACAACGCGGTGTGGTGTGGATTGAATGAAAAACCTGAACACATTTTCAGCAATTTGACAAATTTTTAATGCATCGCTTGTTACGTGCAACAATCCTCCACGATTTTTTCTAGTTAAAAGCATTGAATGACTCTCTGATGCGAATATCGCATCTGCACATATGGAACATTTAACAGACTTAACTATTTTTCTTGTAACAAAACCTGAAATATACTTAGTACCAGTAAGTACTTAGTTACGTCTATACCTAATAGGCAAATGGGTATTGCCGTTGTCTTGCTGGTAAAGGATGTCGAATAATAGTTCTACGTTATTTTAAGTGAATGGGAAAGTCGAAAACGCTCGGTATTGCATTATTGTTTAACACCTTCGTCGGTACCTTTCTAAAATCGGCTTCATTCCCCGCAAATGCACTATGGTGGGAGTAAATTTTTCTCTTCGAATGGCTGTGATCCATTGGCCCTTTAAACTTTTATCCGTTGAAAATCAGCATATTATTTAAAAATTTATCGACAGAGTACATGTTGATACGCACAAGTTAACCTAAGTTTATTGGTTTATTCTCAACATAAATTTATCTGTTCACTAATTCGAGCTAATCACGAGAATGATTAATGAACGGAACATCTAAAATAACAGCTTATTTCATTATATTGCATAAATCATCTCAGCCATTTTTGCTCCGCGGTGCATTGTGTGTTGCATACTGTGTCGACAACACCTTAGATACGTTAAGCCATTGAATAAAAACACTAGTATAGTGTTTTTATTCAATGGTTAAGCGCAGTCTAGTTATAGCAAGTCTCTGTTATTTACATATGAGTATGGTAAATCAAGGTTTACGTTAACGAGTGAGATGTTTACTGCCGAAGCGTAGCTGAGGCAGGAATTTCGAAACGAGTAACGTAAACTGATTTGACATACAAATAATGTAATAGTACATTATATATCAAGGTAGAGAAGTCCACTATTATTGCCTGAGCACCAAGATTACATCTCGAGGCGCTTGCGCCGGGGGGTGTAAGGTGCGAAGGCAATAATAGACTTCTCTACCGTGGTATATATACTATTTTTTTCACTACTAGCGTCTGATGACATGATTATTAACCTTTTTTCCACTTGTAAAGTAGGCTTTCTCGGCATTTGTTCAAAGTGGTTAATAATTTTTTATTATTAACTAGTAGTCAATAATGAGAATTGAGAACTGTCACGCTGTCACTTTTAGAAAACACAACCCGAAATTTCGCTCAATGAACGTTTAGACAAGTTCTCTAAAACGAATAATTGCCACGAATCGCAATTTCCAGAGAAATTACATACCTAAAATTATCACATTTTGAAAAAATTCGAACGAAATTACTCTTTGAAAAATCTCAATGACAGAACAAAATACGGCCTGTTTGACTTGTACTTCCCCGTACTTGATTGACATGTTAAATTAAGAAACAAACAATTCTGTCCAACCGTTAACTCTCTTATCAATATAATATGTTAATTTAGAGGATTTCAAGTGCTAGTAGTGAAAAAAAATAGTATATATACCACGGTAGAGAAGTCTCTTATTGCCTTCGCACCTTACACCCCTCGGCGCAAGCGCCTCGAGATGTAATCTTGGTGCTCAGGCAATAATAGTGGACTTCTCTACCTTGATATATAATGTACTATTATTTCATACTGCTCTATTTCTATTAAAATACCATTTTGATTAGAATGTTGTAGGTACACATTAAAATAAAAGCAAAAGTCGATCACTTGATTTGTTTGATCTGACAGTAGTTTGACAAATATCAATGCATACGTTTAGATGGATGTCAGTTGCGGTTGCTAGGCAAAATTTCCAGTCTGGTAAAAATTTTCAGTCTGGTAAAATACGATTTACCAGACTCAAATCAGTCTGGGAAAGCGGTGATTACTAGATAGTATGAAATAAAATATTATTTTTATGATATATTGTAAATATAGACTTCCTGCTCGCCCGTTAATATAATTGCTATTCTAAGAACAGATGCGGCTACAACCATAGCTTAAAATTTTATTAAACAATTGCAACCATTACTCAACGATTTGCAAATAACGACTTGCGGTTTTTTTCCTATCCATTGTCTTAATTTCTTACGCACGAAATCTTCCCGAAAGAAGCTTCATTTCTAGAATCCTCACAAATTTTGTGTAGGCTGAAAATAGAAATACAAAGTGTTTTTAGGTAATTCCGTTTTCAGCTCACGGTAAAATTTCGGGTAAGGTAAGCAAATCACGTGTGTGTAGGTTGCGGTGGTATCAGGTTCCCTTCCGCCACCGGAAGTTATACAATGCGTATTCATTCCATTCAACATTAGGAAATACCAATGCATGCACATTTGATAACGCTTTTTGGAAATGCATCTTATCCTTGTCTGATGCTTTGAAGATAAAGTTCATTAAGGAAATCTCAAAACGGAAAACAAACGGCCTTCAGCTTGCACGTTTTAATTGTGGGTATGTATTCGGTTTTATGAATGAATAAAATTTTATAGAGTACTAGAAAGACAGGATGAAGACGTCTGTCTCCACATTTTAATTGTATTGTACGCACGTAGCCTAAGAATTTTTTCGCTGGCTGCTGTCAAGCGGAATCATTTTCATTAGCAACTATCACAAACAAATTGACGATCGACATAAAAATTTCAAAATCGTAAATATAAAGCATCCAAACTAATTACCTTCCACGTTAATTACACCTTGATCTTTTACCGAAGTATGCTAAAATGTTGTATAATTAAAAATAAGAAAATCATCCATAAAACACAATAAGTGTCCAAACGAGCAAGCAAATTTAGGTAATTTAGTTAACGTTGTTTCAGCAAAACGAAAATAGCCAATTAGAAAATGTACCGGTTCGCCTTTTAAACAAATATAGAAAATCGTTCGGTGCATTTTATCTTTTGTGTACTTTTTATGATTCCCGATGCTTCTCTCATAACAAAATCAAATTAGGGCTACGTTGCAACCGCCCAGGCTTTTAAACTATAAGTATTCTCTAATAAAATTAGTCTACGTTTACAAAACATCGCCGGAACGGGGACAGCCTCTATTCGGTCCGATATTGTCTGCCACTCGAAAATTAATTAGGCACATACTGCCATCTAAAATTTTATCCTACTCATCCGACAAATGAACTTAAAAAAATCCGTGCGGCTTTTTGTGCCGCTTATGAAAGTCTTTGTAAATTAAGTAGGTCTGTAGGAAATGACAATTTTTGGACGGCCTGAATTAATAAAAACCCTTCACTAATTGTCGTTCTAAAAAGTTGCTATTTATTATTTTCTAATTATTTTGCTTATATTGGTACATTAAATACCAAATTGAGAAAGTTGAATTTTTCGGATGCATGTAATATTGGAATACCGTACCATTCTTTAATCAAAGTCCATACATAATCGGTACAAGTTATATAGTATGTGGAGAGCGAAAATTAAAGAGTCATCATTTGTACCTTTCATAAGCGGGTGGCTGGTGAAAGCAATACAAGCGGTGGTGATTTGGGCTCGTGGATATAAGGTGCCAGATACTTCGTAAGTGGTCCTTAGAAATCTTGCAGAGAAGTCACAAACTGAAATGATACAGGAAATACGTCGTACATCAACATCGAGATTAGTCGAGAGTAGAGGCCATTAGAGAGCGTTTGGGCAGAAAACCATAGAGTAGGGTGTATTACCATAGAAAAATTAAGAAAAAGTTTGCATTATACCGTGCTCATTTGATGTTTCATTATTACTGCTTTATATTGTCAACTGGAACCATTTCATTTCAATTTGTTACGAAAACTTTAAATAAATACAAGATTTCAAATTTCACTTTCGCGCCTTTTATTCAAAATTATACAGTGTGTCCAAGATAAGAATGAACAGCATGGGAAAATCGAAAACCACAAAAGATACACAATCGGCCAAATTAGAAAAAAAGTTGCGTATTTTAGGATTTAGTAAAATGGTGTTTTAAATATTTGGAAATTCTGATCAGTTCGGAAGATATTCGAAACAAAACCGAAATTAACATAACATTTTCTCATAATCACTCTTTAAGCTTTAAGCTCTACAAGATGGTGCCCGCAGATGTTTAGTGCAACGTTTCGTCGTTCAGTCATCAACTTCATATTTTTATATGGATCGTAGTAGCATTTCTTATTATGAATACAACTATGTATGGCACAATAGTCACTATGATTCTTTACTATGTCGTTTAATTAAAAGAATCATTTTATTTACTACCTATTTAATTTTGATGTTTATTATTTAAGTCAGAAAGTATGTTTGTTTTTAAACATCTTGGTGTAGTAGGTTTCAAAATAATTCATCATATTGTGCCAATACATCATTGTATTCATAAATAAACCCCTAAAGCGGATGTGAGCACCTCGGTGTGACCCTACGGCGTCATTGCATTTGACGCATTTTCAAGAGGCTTGCATATGTGATATATACTGTGCAAACTTAGAACTGAATCGGCGCGCGTTTGGAAGTTATCGTGTTCACGGACAGACAGACACCAGGTTGCATCGTTTTGCTGTGCCACTTAATAAAAAATGCTACTTAATACAGTATGTACTTTTTTCCCGACCCATACAAAAATATGTAGTTGATGAATGATGATGTTTTCTGCAGTGAAAATTTTGGGCGCCACCTTGTAGTTAAAAAAGTTCCTATGAGGAAGTGTTTTTTTGGCTGTCGTTTCAAACAGGGTCAGAAAACAATAAATACGAATATGTTTAATTTCGTTTTCTTTCGATATACTCGTATTTTCGGAACTGATCGAAACGAATTTTGAAAACATCATTTTACTAAGCCCTAAAATACGGGTCGAAGAAAATTCCAGATGAAGTATGGGGCGTTTTCTTCTAACCATACTGTCGATTTACCCTTTGAGTCACGCCAATCGAACATCGCAATGTGGATTAAACAGACGAATTTACATGAACTCTATTTTTACTATCTTTTTAGAGCATTTCCACAACAACAAAAATCGGTATTGAAGCCACCTCTTCCGTCCATCCCTACGGCTGTGTCGCTACTACATCTTCACCTTATGAGCTATTGCGCGACTTTGTTGGCCATTTGGTTCGTTATGGTATCAAGAATTGCACCAAGGAAGACATTTTTTCTGCGATAGGAATTATTCCTGTATCTCTTACAAAGATATAGTTACCTATAGCAAAAAATCTACTTTTTCGCTTCTCATAATTATACAAGTTTATTGTGCTTATACATTTTATACAGTCGGAAGAGGCACTTACAAAGGGAAAATGATACTTGTCGACAGAGCGCATCCACCCGTGTGGTGAAAACTTCTAATGGAAAATCTTGAAAACGGGTGTCCGAAGCGGATACTCACAAAGGCAAAATGATAGTGTCAACGAGACGCATAATTTTTTCATAGTTACACTCTAGTAAAGGCCGAATTCGATACCAGGTGTAGAGGCTGAGCTATATAGCGTGGATGGACGGACTAGCAATGATCACATAAGCGTTTAAGAATGTATTTAATATAATCCTTCTGTGGAAACATACCTGGGTATGCGAATTGTCACAAGACCATATGTTTCTTCGCGTTCTCGGTGTATCAAACTTACTGTTAATAATATGTGCCGTAATGAATAATAAATGTATAATCAATATACAAGGTATAATCTAAAAAAATCTTCACCTACTATTATTTTATTCAAGTGTTCAGTTTGTCTCATAGATGAACCCTTAATTGTGTGCACAGCATCCAGAGATTCCTGGGTATAGGTATGTTTTAGTAGGCGATTTATTTATTCTGGTTTTGTCTTTGATGGAAAATTTTGTCCCATAATAGACACTTTCAATTAAAAACTATAGTCTGAACAGTAATAAATCCTACAAAAAATGACTGCCTTTCATTTAGCATATGTTAGAAAAGAGTATAACTACTGGAACGCGCTTCTTTAATTAAGCATAAATATAGGTAATAATTTACAAAGAACTATCTAAAACAAAATGCCACTCATTTAAAAATGGGCGGTTAACTACAAACGAATTATGTTAAATAGTTAGTGAAAAAGTAGTAAATTGCACCCAAACAAACGGTTTTACGTTAATTTATATTAAAACCAATTTCCGTTTTAACAGGAAACATTTAATCTGATAAGTATACGCCGAGCATTATGTTCGCCGATCAAATCACAACCTCGATATATATTATTTACAATAAAAATTGGGGGTAGTTGGTTAAAACTGTACTTTGGCACGCAACAAAAATGTTCTGTAAAACTAAATCAAATTCTAGCTGGTGTTTAAAGTATTTTAAATATTAACACGTTGGCCTACACTCGAACTGATCGATTTTACATGAACAAACGCCACCGATATAAATAATCCCTTTAAGCGCGGAAGAAATGGGCTACATTAAGCTCGACATATAAGCAATACTTAAATTTAGGATAATTAAAAGAATTTAATGATTATAAATTACTTAGGCACGCTTTTGAAAGAAATCAAAGGGAGGTGTCGTAAATTACCGAGATAAAAGTTAGATTTCAGGATGTACTACTGGCATTTGTTGTTGGGTACATGTACTTTTACATAATTAATTGGGTTAACCTAATTAATGTCGACTTTTGTAAAAAAAAAAGAGTGCGCCGGAAAATTGTCCCACATAGGTTTTTGAAACTTCCCAAGTCAATTTATTCAGGGTTGCTCTCTAGAAAAATAGTACAATTTTTAAATATTCGTTGCAGTTGGTCAGTGAAAACTGTTGCGTAGGTGAGCATCGAGTGCATTTTGACTTGATCTCCCTATATTGTGTTGATATAGCTATAATATTAAATCGACAGTAATTATATCAAGGCGCTGCGACCATGTGGACAACATATCCGTTTAAATTGTAACTACAGAACAAAAGTAACATAAAAGTACATTACATTGCCCCCATTTAACGTTATTTTTGTTAAATGACCCGCCCGCTGAAGAAGGTACTGAATTAATCCTGGATTACTGGACCACCTATTAAAACCAACTCCCTTTATCTGTACAAATACTTCTAATCAAGCTGTTGAGGCAAAAGCTGGTGAAAATGATTTTTACAGCAGCAGTCAGAACCGTAAAAACAGGCGAAATATTTGCCAGCCCATGATTAAGATCAATGAGAGATCAGCAGAATGAAGATACTTCTCTCTTCATATGGTATAGTGGTCGGTGTAAGCAAGTTTCTTCCACATGAAAATTTATACGAGGGAACGCCATTACGATTCTATTGCTTTCTAGTGTGCCACGACTTCTAGGGATGAGATATTGAAAACCAAAGAATGCTCTCCGCAAAAGCGTAAAACTGCAAGATCTTGAGAGTTACCCTCACAGGGACCCAACCTGTTTCCCAAGTTCCCAGAAGTCAATTTTGTTTTAGCGCATTACCCATTGATGACGTAACACCTTCACTTCAGAATTTTGTTTCAGTTGCCCTTGAGCTTTTCCTCATTCCATCTCATATTCACGCACGTGGAATCCTATGTGACTACGTGATCATCAGCTTTGTTCTTCATGGGAGTTCTTGACTTTTTGTGGACAAGAAATATATCAATACATGGAGCACGAACTCAAGTTGCCATAATAGTTGCGCCAGAAATGTACTTCTTTTTCATTAATTTATCTCATGTGTCCTTTTGGCATTTTGCTCTTGAAGGTAATACTTACATCACTAGGGAAGAAAACGGAACTTTTTTCAATGTCGAAGCTAAACGGTAAGATATCAAAATGCAAAATACTAAGGCTGATGTAATTAAGAGACTATTATTACACATTACTCAAATGGAACTGGTTGTCGAGCAATGGAGCGTATCAAAACTGTTTCAGCATTACCTTATATGTCAAATTTCAAGGGCGCTGGAATACCAAATATAGCCATCGTTAATTTTTGTCATTTCCGTCACCTTAGCAACAAAACGCAAATAGAAGGTACGTTTAAAATCAGATCTAAGCACTCAAAGAACCAGCTATGGACCTAAAATAAAACCAACCGCCAATTAAAATAGTGACAAATAGGAGCGGAAACTATGAACAAAGCTATTGATAAGATTGTTCTCATGGAGCGGTTTCTATAATTAACATCAGAACTTATCATGAAGTGAGTGGTTGGTTCGTTAATTGTGTTTTTCTTTGATTCAGAGCTTATGGCGATAATTTCGGCCAGTAGAGCAGTGTTTCTTTTAGTGATAACTGAGGATTTTGAAATTTTTTCAATGTTATTTGAAGATATACACGAAGAGCGTTATCAAAACGAAACAGTCATGTTTAACATGGAGATAATGATTTTTATCTGCAAGCCTCAGCTTTATCTTCGTCAGCACCCTCTAACAGTAAATTCAGTTTTTGTAATCAAAACAACAATTGCGCATAAATTAAAGAAGCGCACTTCACGACCGTTCATTGTGTCGAAGTGCTCTCGTTTTTAAACCAACAACCCTTATTATAAACACCACTTATTTTAATCAATTATTGTAGTTTCTCTTCCCGAATGGTTTCATACGTCAATCATTCATTCCTTGATACGTCTCAAGTCCCACAGAGCACAACGGTACTATTAAAAAGACATCAAGAGGAGCTTCTTAAAGATGTTATCCACTTTTTCAATGTTATTAGTGCAGCCAAAATTCCAATGAAGACATTAGACCCGAATTTTATGATAAAGGACATACAATGCTACCTAAAGGCTTTTGTACAAGAAAACCAAACATGGAAATTAACATTCGATTTAATGACGGTAAACTAAACGGTTCATGTAATTATTTTATCTTAGAACTGACCTTTTCAACAGGAAACTTTCGTAAACCTGAATGTAAGACGCGAGCAAAATTTAATTTATAAATATTGATTACGGCAAATATGCCGTAAGATTAATGGATTATTATAAAGGACATCCTGTTATCTTTCCGCTTTTTTAAAATACGATTTCCATAATACCCACGGAAATTGAATTGTGTTTCCTGTGCAAATGAGACTAATCGCCAAAGTGTGGTTAATTGAAGAAGAGATTTTCCTTTTTTTCGCAAATTTATGCGCACGTATACACGTAACCGTCTGGAAAAGAAAAAAAATGACGATCCATATGGCGTATTAAATAATAAAACATCTTGCAATACTCGTTGTAAAACCACCACCCATTTCCGCTCATCCGGAACGTAAACCAATACATTGTCCACATATCCACACCTAAATTCTCTAGGCTCACGTGCTACGTAATGTGAGATTCTCTCGAAGTGGTAGGGTAGAAGGACTAGAAGGGCACAAAGACATAGAACTGAACCCGGCCTACCTTATGTGAAGCTACCCCCGTGAAAGCACGGGAAGTAGTCCAAGTGGTGTTGTATGACAGGGGTATCTGCTTGAACACGTGCGCAATTCTTAGTGGTTCATATTCTAATGCTTTTCGCCTTGTCAGATGTCGACTGATGTAAAAGGGCTTCTTGATGAGCAAAAAAAGAATGCCGCACTAAAATAAAATGGAAGCCGCTAAACGACTCGAAACGGTAGATTAAGGGATAAGCTACCAGTTAGCGCGGGGTAGTCCTCCGATCAAAAAAAAATAGGCGAACAGATAAAGGGAGGGACCATCCCATCTTACTTTATTATTCTGTCAACTTTAAAATCAAGGCTTATGTAATAGTTCTAAACAAAATAAGGCGATGAATTTTTATTTATTGTGGAAATCCGTTCCGATTAATCAGAATTACATTAAAATGTTCAATAATTTGTCGTTTCCTCTAAACACCAAACATTATCATATCTAGGTGTGACGGTTTTAATACTTACCGCTTTAGGCATGTGACATTTTTGGAAGAGGTCATAAAAAGTGGACAGATATGATCGGAAGAACTGCATGTGATTTTCATGATTCGTTCTCTTCTTAGACAAGGAATAGAAGCACAGAAGGGATTTTTTTGAAAAACGTTTAAAAATCGAATACCTAAGTAATTAAGCTCTGCCTCAACTTCTGGGCAATTTTCGGATTCATTTTAACAATTCTCGCAATTTGATCATACCGTTTGCTATGAGGGTTTTAGGACCTAAATACACAACGCATTTCGTCAAAAAAGGATTCTGCGTACACATTTGTTGAATAAAATCGCGTTTATAAATGAATATAGAGCACTGGAATTCCTTTATAAACGAAAAATAAAACCGCTTACTGCAATAAACGGAAAATTTATTCTGTGGAGGGTTATCGTAAATGAAGTAAATAAAAGGCAAAAAAATAAATAAAAAGCAAAGTAAAAAACAAATGAATAGGGTAAAATTAGTAAAAAATGGCAAATTGGGTCAATTTTTGATGGAACGCCTTGTATATTTTTCAAAAATTAAATAGATCTTTTCTTTCTGATTTCAAGAATATGTTGACATTTGCTTTAGCCGTTTTTGAAATATTCGTATTTATAGTATATTATCAAATTGTTTTACCAATTGCCATAACAAAACAAATGACCATTATTATTTATTATCAATTAATATATACATACCCTGGAAATAACGTAGACTTATCTTGACTTTTTAATATTTATTTTCAATAAACAAAATGTAACCAGAATTTACAAATGTTGGATATCACCTTTACTTCCACTTTAAAAATTTACAAATTTTCCATTTTTTACTAACTGCGATATTCATTTGTTTCTACTTTATATTTTCTGGCGATTTATGAAAAACTAAACGGATCATGGAAAAACTAAGTGTGTGTGTTCCGAATCTCTAACGATATATCACTTGATATAGTTATTTTTGTAAATAAGATCATTATGACCTCCTCTATTTTATTCTCCAACCGTTCGCCTAGTGGGTAATGGAAACAATTGGTAGTTCCAAAAGCGCAATTGTTTACCACCGAACAAAAATAGGTAACTACCAGTATCAAGTGACACATGGTTAAAAGGCCAACTAAGTTTTTATTTAAAAAAAGGTGAAAAATTAATTATTACCCAGATAATTATCTGTATTTTTCTTCTGAGATTTTTTTCAAAAGTATGTACTACAGCAGCTATTGATTGATAATAATTTTGTGCAATATTTAGTTAGCGGTGCATTCTTTTCCAAAAAAACAAGGGACACATTAAATACGGTAGCAATTCCTTCCTCATATAATCCTCATTATCAAAGAATAAAATATTTGATTATCGTTTAATCGAAAAAATTGGTTCGTTGATTATCAATTATTAAATAATCGATTAGTCGACAAATTTTGTAGCTATTGTCAATTTTTAACTTCAAATTGCACAGATCTACTCATGTCTTGCATAAATGCGTAAAATTAGACCCATCATATGCATATAGTACGGTATTTGATTTGCAAATGCATCGGGTAACTTCAAACGTAGAAGCTTTTTTGTAATACACGTTAAAATTGGTTTTTTAACTCCTTTAGCAAACAGCAATGTGAAAATCGCGAGTATTTATGGAAAATACTTCTTTAATTAAGCAGGAACCATCGTCATAGAAGAATGGATCTAACACCTTTACCGAGGTTTAAATTTGCTCTATCCAATTTTGCACATTTTCCAAAAATTCTTGACCTGTGGTGCTCTCTTAATATAAGTGGCGAAATAGTTCTGATTTCGAGATAATTTAGTACATCTCCGAATTTCTTAAGAATGAAATTCTTCACAGTTTTTGACAAAAAAATGGCAGTTTAATGTTTCAATTTGCAAAAACTCTTCGATACAGCAACTCCATTTTTTAAAAAATCAGCTGACCTAGAGGGGAATCAATGGAACATGTTTTTTCGAATAAATTTATTTTATAAGCGTGAAATGGAACATAGTTTGTCTTCGAAATTGAATTATAAAAATGCTATCAACTCATCTATATGTCACCTAGGCAAAAGTTGAATGGAAAAATGAGCGGATGCAAATCTGGCCATAATTAGGCGCCAATTATGCGCTAATGGCGCCTAACCGCACATTCGATATTTGCATATGACCCGGCTAACCTCAACAGTTTTTTTCACTATAACTCTTCATTTTCAAGCGCAATTTATTCTAGGAAATCGAATCTTATTGTGCCGATTTTAGGAATGTGCTCAGTTATTGTGTTCCAATAACGAATTTCAAAATAATCAACTCTACCGAAATAGTTCCACTTAACAGCGAAATTCGATGACAAATGACAATAATTTGTGCTTGTACTCATTTTATTTCAGAAACAGTGCCAAAATGGGAGGGATCTGCCGACTTGAAAATTTTTCATGTATTCACCGCCTTTCGTACAATCCAATTGGGTATGAAAGAATGTGCCAAAATAAAATTTTCATTTAATTATCTTACACAGTTAATGGACGGTGCTTCCAAAGAAAACGCTTGAGTTTTCCTTTTGGAAATTAGAAGAATCATATTTCGTAGACGGGAACGAGTAAAATCGAAATTTAAAAAAAAGACAGCAAACCTTTAAACAAGATCATGGTTGATGCGAATCCCTGAATCACTTTAACATCACATCGTCATCATTTCAGCTAACTCGGAAAGCAAAAGCACAAAAACCGCGCACCTATGACACTACCGCGTGCACTAGAAGCACTGCTTCTGCAAACCATTAAAGAATGGAGAGTATTTGGCATTGTTGGAAACGAAGCATATCAAGTGCAATATTAACTCCTATCTAGCTTTCACTATCAAAATCATCCTTTATGTTTATATTGTATGAAATAGATTGTATCCGAAGCAGCAACGTATAATTTTTTAATTCATGAAAAACGTTGCGGCATAAATAAGTGTTTTTCCATTAAAGATTTGCACACGTTTTATTGCCCGTTTTGCAATTTTTGGCTGCGCTCGGACTTTTACTGTAGCATCCTGAAAACGAATCAAGTATGATCTTCCCGCTAATGACGGGCTTACTTCACCAAAATTGTTTTTAAAAAAAATGGATATGTACAATATTAACACACTCACACACATTTAGGTATAACATATTAACCTAGATTAAGTAATATTAACTTTCGGAATCTTTAGCGTGACGATGGTTTATTTTTGTTACGCAAGCCTCCTTTAAACACAAGGAGCGATATACATCTTCGTATGTAATTTCAGATGGCAAAATATAATGTACAGCCGCTTTTGTTTTACTTAATTCTAGAAATCATTGTGAAAAGTGTCTATTTACTGTTCGCGAGTTAATTAAATCTTACGTAATTAGAGGAGCCACTTACCTTCGTGTAAAAAATTGTTGTTTATTGGGGCTGGTGCGGCCGGCGTCGGGGTGTGTGCAGGTACTGGGGTCGTAATGATAGGTTTTCTGTCCTCCCCGGGGAGGATGGGATGGCTGTACTCTAAATACGAATTTAAATCCGGCACGCACATCGATTCGTACAACGAAACGTGGTTTGCCAGAGCCTTTTCTTTTTCTACGTCTGAAACAAGAAATCGTCCATCGTCAGAATCAATGGTTAATTAGCGACATGTTTATGGTTTTTTTTTGTTGCCAATGCGCACATCAAAATATAAACAATTGCTTTTTTTGGTGGTACATTGACGCTACTTATAGCTTACAATAATTATGATGCCAAGGATTATTATTAAAATACAATTATTAACGTACCGATCATTCAGTGTCATTAAAAAAATCAATGTGCACATTTCAAATTAAAAGACATTGAAAATCATACTACCTAAAATAAAACCATGATATAGCAAAGATAATACATAATCCAGATTCACACAAAATTGGCTAGATAATGTGCTCACTGCTCACAATTTGCAAATAT
This sequence comes from Photinus pyralis, assembly GCF_008802855.1. Classification (NCBI taxonomy): domain Eukaryota; kingdom Metazoa; phylum Arthropoda; class Insecta; order Coleoptera; family Lampyridae; genus Photinus; species Photinus pyralis. The sequence goes on from NW_022170249.1 coordinate 34,465,626, forward strand.
GAATATAAAAACATGTGTCGATCGAATATTGATGTTTTAAAGCACATGCCGACTACTCTGAGGGATGGAACGAAGAAGAGTGACGGTTTCGGCAACATCGAATTTCTTTTCTGTGGTAAAAATTAGTCACACATCACAGATATGATGGTCTGAGATTCGAAGCGTTGTCTAAATTGACCATTTGGCTGGACATAAGATATCCAAAACAAACAGATTTAGATTATGTGAAAAGACTTTGTTCAACTTTCTTTCTTCTTAAAAAAAAATTTCATTGGCATGGTGGTAACACTTTCAAGGCGCCGACACATGGTAGAACAGTCCTTACTCATAATATGGGGGTTACATGTTCCCCAGTATTCGATCCCAAATATTCTAAACGTGCTTCGTAGAGTTGAAAAAAAGTGGTCCAGTCATTAGCAATCAACATTTGTGTCTGCAACCCCTTTATTATTGCGTAAAAAATATAAACATGAAAAATCGCTACTCGGCGGTTTTCGGGGGTACAGAGTCCATACATGCCCTCGAAATTGGACGGATGAGGGACCGGAATTGGGGGAACATCAGGAGTGGCGCTACGGAGTGCCAGGGGTGCAGTGAGGCAAAAAATTGCCCGGAGATGCCCAGGAGTGGCGATCGGGGAAACCATGGTGACTTTAGTAAAAATTGCCCCGAGTAACGATTTCCAAGTAATGTTTTACTTCACTGCACCTCCGGCACTTCGTACCGCCGCTCCTGGGCATCCTCGATCATTTTCGAGAGCAGATATTGACTCCCGAACCCCCAAACAACGATTTCTCCAGAAAATGTATATAATTTTACAAATAATGATGCAATAATAAATGCATTTTTGCACCTCTTACGGAAATTTCCAAAAGTGACTTAATCAGTATTGTAGAACACCTTTCTTCGTATTTTTCTGAACACTATGCCAAAAACCGCATATCGATACTAATTGTTTGCAAAAATTGACAAACTTTCGGCCAAAATCGTTCTAATTTCGCTGGTCTACAATCAAAATTAAATTTTAAGTGCTTTCATTAAGTAGTAAATTGCAATTTGAAATTTCACGTGGTGTGGAAAATTTGATGTAACAAAACACGTGTACGTTCAGATGGATTTGGGTATTTTTTCCAATATCTTACAAAAATATCACGGCTGAAACTTCAGTGAAGTTGGGACTAATGGGACTAGTGATATAAAGGGTGACTTATTTTCGACGGAGAATTAAATCACGCTATTGGTTTATTTGGGTAGGCCATGGTCTGCTATACGTATATCAAAGAAACACCGAAATTTACTCGTTCTTCAAATTCTGAAGATTCATTTATAAAAGGGATATGAAAATGGCAAAGGAAAATAAAGGAATTGTTGGTGTTTGAAGATATCCGACATCTCAAATAGGCCATCCTGTAGTTATTGTACTATATGTATGGCTATACAATATCAACTTGTACTGAAGCTGTTCGGAGACGAGTTTTTTGAAACCGGAATCTCTTCACTATCCATGAAAAACATATAGTGCCATTGTGTCCCAATATTGTAATTATACTGCCTTTTTCTCGTTCAGGATTCCCTATAGGAGCAAAACTTGTAGAAGTTTGTTGTTCGGCAATTTCAAAATGCCACAAAATAACGTAGGTGGTATTGGGACATCCACAGAGGGAGTTGAAGGAACAAATTGGTGAAATCATAAATCCTTATCAAAAAAGGAGAAAAAGAAACCACATAATTGCCGTTGAGTAAGTTTTTGACACTTGAAAAGGGAACCGAAACTATCTTATACACTCTTAGTTGCCTCATTAAGAAGAACTGTATTGAGACGAGTCAGGTGAGGTCATCGAAAGTTTCACAAGGTTGAAACTTAAGTAATGACGCTTAAAAAAGCTGAGAACTGCTCAACTTATCAACATAACATGTTTACTAGGTACTTGTTAATTTTTTATACCTTTAAAAAATGAAACAACGCATAAAAGTCTTGCAAGTGAATAACAAATTACAAAGAACGTCTTAAATGTTCTTACTTTTCCAAGTAGTTAATTGTTATCTGATGGCATGTATTGCATGCTACGTGATTTTTCTAATTATATATTACCTCGAATAAAACTACTGACATAAAGACTAAGCCGGCCTTTTGAATCCGCGCATCATCAAAATGTTAAAACACAAAAGTTAATTTACCTTTTTGTAACAATTCTAAGTGCTCCCAAAGGATATCTCCTACAAAAGGTGGCGCTCGCGCTTGAAACGCATCTTTTCCCATTGCACAAATATCCTTTCCTTTCATATGAAAATGATGTAAAGCTATACCTTCTAGTGAAAACTCTTTCATCGCCCATTGTATCCAATGCGCAACCTGACTTTCTGTCCATTGGCGAGGATCTGAAATGAAAACAATAAAGGATCACAAACAAAATTTCAATAGCGTTCGAAATAATACGAGTAAAGATTCATCGATGCATGGATCGTTTTGGAAAAATGTAGGTAATACACGCACGTGTGTAATAGACCGACGAACAATTCGTGCGCAGTCGACCAAACACTTTCATATCAAAGTAAAAATCTGTAATTATGTATGTGGGAACAATAGAAGATGGCTCAACCTGCGCTGTAAAACGTTTTTAATAAACGGTTATTGCGAAATTTTATTATCGATTTCGACTTTTAGCACATTTGATACTTTTGAGCACAAATAGTACCCCATTTGAGCACGGATAGTTGCAATTCCGCGTTCGATAGAAAAAAGTCTAATATCGTTGTATAATTGATTTATAAATCGCGTACGAAATAACTGTATATAAAAGGATATCCGGTCGAAATTTACACGATCTCTTGGTCGCCACTTTTTATTAATGGTCCCCAACCTATACGCTGTCGCCGTGCGAAAGGCTGCACTATTAAATCAGGATAGTAGGTGTATTAAATATTCATCGCTTAAATTTCAGCATACCATTGGAGCCCATTTCGTGTTGCAAAAAATTGCAAGTGTTTTGAATATTTTTCTTTGAAAGCAATGAACATTCCCACAACGCGCGTTAAAAGTGCCAAACAAAGTTTAATGGCCATTCGAATAGCAATTGTTCTTATTGAATTTTGTGCAATTCAAAGCTTAGGCTATGTGCCTCTACAGACAAATATAACATGATTTCATTTACATATAATAATTACGAGAGGGGAAGACGAGGTGATCTATATGAAATCGGTGTTTATTCAGGGTGGTCGCGGATCATTATATTCAAGATCTGATAATTTATGTAGATACCATTAAAATTAGTTTTTAGAATGCTCTTAATCTCCAAATAGCTGTAGCGAATGGAAAAAAGACAAATTTAATAGGGAACAGTCGCGATGCATATGAAACATCAGGCTTAAAACATCTTGTACAGACCATCGTCGCGGATTATGTTCTAACAACTACTAACAACAATTTACTCGAAACCAAAATTGAGAAACGAATTTGATCGCGAATTTTTCAGTCAATTTGAACGTTATTACACAAAATTTTCTGGAGGCAACGAAATTACAAAATCAAAATGGGCACAGTCAATATTTGGTTAGAATTTGGTACGAAGAAAAAAATATGGCAGGTACCATTAACTGGACTGAGCCTTAAAATGAACACAGTGAACATACAGAGAATTTTTTTTAAATAGTTAAATGTATACATAATAGGCTACGTATACTTTTAAAAAAATTTGCTGTGGCTAGCACAAATATCGCCCGCACACTTGCGCATGCATTATGTCTAAAAATAGGTGTACCAAATTTTCCAATCGATTCAATTGTTTAGCTGGAAATCAGAATTTGATACACTTGCGCATGCGCGATTGAGCCTAAAAGCTCTCCCTTTTATGTTTAAAAATATGTGTACCAAATTTGATTCCAATCGGTTCAGCCGTTTAGCCGGAAATAAGACTACAGACTCTAGATTTTGTTTAATTCGAACTCCTGTTGCTTCAAAACGTGTATTACCGTAAAAAAAGCAGGGGGTTATTTTTTACCCCAATGCACCTCCTGATGCAGTATTGGGTCTTATGGACTAATTGCCTCTCTTACTAGTTTGCGTCATTCTTCGATAATACTGCTGTCATTGTCACGTTTGGCAAGCACGTACTGTGTATGTCCATGCATTTGGAGGTGCGAACGCGCTATAGTATCACGTTATGGAACAGATGAACGTAGGCAACCAACATTACACGTGACAAACTGGAGCTGTTTTTACAGTTGTTAAACTGTTACCACCCCCTACCGTGTTAATATTTCAACCTTATTGTCATTGCTATATATCTCTGGGTTAAAAAATCACAATTTGATGCTAATAATAAAAATAATGACATTAAACCTAATGTGACATTAAATAATTATGGTTACTGTTTCCATTGCAGACGCTGATTATCATTTAAAACAAATTCGTGTAGAGTGGGATGCCTATTATACCCATGCATTTGATCCATTTTTCCACCCGCACGTTAGTAAGGATAAAAAATGACCCCCACTTTTTTGACGGAAATACACGTTTTGAAGCAACAAGAATTCCTTAAACAAAATCTAGAAGATGTCGGTCTGTCGGTTCGTCTGTACTCTCATTTCCTGCTAAACGGCTGAACCGATTGGAACCAAATTTGGTACACATACTCTTACACATAAAAGGGCAGAATCGCGCATGCGCAGGTGTAATGGTGGTATCTGTGCTAGCAACAAAAAAGATTTTTTTAAGTATACATAGCCCATGTGACGTATACATTTGAGAAAAATTCCCTGTACACGTATAGGTACTAAACGACAATGTCACCATTTTGGTCCCAGACGTTATCTTTTATTTGCAAATCTTAGCATTCGAATGGATGGAACAGAACCTTTTGTTCTTACACTCGGACTCGCTCCAATGTTATACCAATCACTAGACGTTGTTAGTGCTTGTTGGTGTTCAATAAACTAGCAGTGGTAATGAATCGGTGTTCTGTCAAAAATTTGTTGTACGAGCTATTCTCACCAGATTTTTTGACTAGGTCTAGTGTGACTAAAATTTATGGCAATCGTTAGTGCTCCGCATCATAACTGCTATTTGTTCGAGCTAACTTCATGACTTGCTCTTCCAGCTCTGAATTTGTTTCAATTTTATGAAAACATCAAGTCAAAAAATTGTTGATAGAATTTTAGGAAATACTAATCTGTCCGTACTTAATTTTGTCCCAAATACGTACAAAAAGAATTACAGACAGTAAAGCTTGAGAAGAAAAGCCGCCGAGTTGTCGAGTATGAAGGACCAAAAGAAGCATTTTTTTTACAAATAAACCAAAAGTTAAATATCCTACGTACACTCATCTGGCTCAATAATGTGTGCACATGCGCATTCATGAAATAGAGAATTTTTTAAACGACTCTCTATTGGTTTATTAAGTGTTGGAATGTGCTCTAAGCGTCGAAGTCTAATGAATGTTCACAATATTATTTTGATTCGGTGTTCAAAGAGCCCCAAATACCAAATTTCATTGAGATCGGAATTTTCGTCCGCTTAAAGGGGTGTCATTTTCCGATGGGAATCACATAACAAATTGAAAACAGCATACCCAAAATCCCTTGAAAAGCCGTTAAATCCATACTTTGTTACGGTTGTAAACACAAAACAAAAGATGGAATTTGTTGGTTTCAACAGGATGGTGGACCCGAGCATAATGCCCTATCGGACACATTTCCCAGGAAATTTGCATGATTGGACCGTTGTGCGCGGATGCACCATCCTGTTGAAACCAACAGTTTCCAACTTCGGATTTTTGTGTGTAGGACACTATGTTTGTTGCTCTATTGCAGAATGGGACTGCGATAGTAGGACGGCTCAGTAGAACGTACATTCTGTCAGCACCCGCAAGAGGTTTAAGCGCTCTGATTGGCTGGTGCCGAATACCAGTACAATTTTTCCGTCAAAATGCACATTGCGTCGGCACTTGAGAGGGCGCTGGTGTCGAATAACAGTGCATTTTACTATCAGACTATACGTGCTGTCAACACCGCACTTGTTGCGAAATATTGGTAGTGTATGCCTGTATGGTGTATGGTGAATTTCCTATCAGGAAATTTTCCGAGGACGAATCTTCAGGGGACAACATTTTCGAGGGTGAATCGTATTGATGGCGAATTTACGAGGGCGAGTTTTCCGGAACGAATTTACCGCACACGGTACAGACAGAACAGGTACGAAAAAATTACCCAAAAATTGAAAGTGGAAAACGAGGATAAATGAACCGTCAGTCAACACACGTTAACACCTAACTCCGTAATACAAATTCGGATGGGTCCTTGAACCCCTTCTGTGGATCGTGATGTACGATGGGGCACTAAGGATACCAACCGCGAATGGGGTGGAACTGGTGGGTTTTACCGACGATCTCATGGTAATAGTATGCGATCGCGACAAGGACGAGGCGATCCGCAACCTGCTGACGACGATTGACCAAGTGGACCCGCGGACGACATAAAAGGTTTCCCGATGCTCATATTGAATTTCATGCAATTCAGTTCATAACTAACGGAGATGTAAAATCGATCGGACATTTCTAAAAATATATGAGAAAGATGATTTTGTATCAAATGTGGGGGTGTTCCACAGGTTCACATTCGGTCCACTATTGTGCCTTGTTAGGTACGTAAAATTCCAAAAGTAGCAAACTTTTAAGGCTGGCTCACATAGCAAAGTTTTACGTTAGTTTTTGAGAAAAATGAAATGGCCAAAATACGGACTCGGGCATCTCGTTTGACATAGTAGGGCAGCAAATTACCGTGCGGTACGCCAGAAGCGTAAGCGGCAAGATAATGAAAAGCTCGCGGTCATTTTTTACTTCTGGGGGGCGAAAATCAGGAAATCAGGTAATGGAAGAATGGTAAAAACGGTCGTTGTGGAATTTACACTGGTAACTGTGACAATAAAGCATTTTTTTCCTTGATGTTTTGTAAAACACCATTAGGTGCAGTCTGATGAGAACCGTAATCGACAAACAAGGGCATTTAGCAAATTGGTGAGCAATAGTTTTTATTGGGGAAAGCAATCCACAATGGATCCTGAAAACATATGATGCCAGTGGCATCGACTACAGCGATGAAGCGGTTCTCGAGTGCAAAATGTGAGAGATGAAGAACATCCTGGTGATATGTCGGATCGATGACCAAATCCAAGGTAATCGTAGTCCCCGTTCAGCAGTGTCCAGAGGAATGGTGAAGGATGGAGAAGATGGGCACCTTAATGTATTATTGGTAATAAACTAACATTTTCTTCTTTATTCTTCATTGAAGAAGAGAAAGCAGTTCCGCGTGAAGCTATACAGTTCAAAATAACGTTTTCTACAGTTCCATTTCGAATTCATGTTCAATTTATTAATATGGTCACTAAGGGTGCTTGACCACAGCAAAATAATTTGTATAACAAATATTATTTTCTAATTTCACCGGATACACATTAGTTCAGTAGGTGTAACGCTGACGATACAATAAAAAGATATGGAAAGAAAATGATAAATCTGTGGAAAATTTGTTGGGAGAGTCGTTACATCCACACGGGATTGATGCGGAACGGAACACCACTACACTTAATGCCTGTTTATCCAGTTAATATCAGCTGTAAACTGGAGAATAAATTATACCTGTAATGACACTCATCAATAATACAACAGCATATGCGGAATATCTACATTATATTCAGATTTTCACGTCATGTGATTTAGCGGATGCTGCATCGTTACACATTGTTGATTTTCAATAGAAGCGGAAACTTTCGCTGACCCGCACCTATCTGATTATTTCCTGCATTCCCCTCACTCTTTCCCAACTAAAATGCCAAACTTTGGACGGAGATCAAACACCCTTTACGATATATGCAAACAATACTGAGCCAACACGCAATAGATTAACCGCAGATAAGGATTCTCTCTTTTGTTATCGCGCTGTGGAATTTTTTTTTGTTTTATTGGCTTAATTGTGCCGCCGTTATTCCGAAAGAAGTGATTTGTTACACAAAGAAACGATCACCGTTGACATACATACACACAAACTCCAATTATACGACGTTTTTAAACGCTTCAATAGCGCTGCTACTGCAGCACGTCTACCTAAAAGGACGAAAAAATAAAGTCTCATGATACACACGGTCATTATGAAATTATATCCTCATTAGGTGAGATCTTCAGACTCCAATTATTTTCAGATGTACGTCGTCTTCTTTTTCTAATCACTTTTCTTATACTATACGCGAAGTCTATGATTTTATTTTAAATGTTCCTTCAGAGTGAATCACTAGCTGTTTAGACATGAAAAACCTTTATCAAATTTCCAACCGGAAAATGTACCTAGTTTTCTTGTAACCACTTGCTTGTTCGTCGGTGGTCTAAAGCCTATACAAGCGCGTACGTGTGTTATGCAAACGAAAGCTCTTCTAATAAAACAATACCGTTCAATGATGTGACAATGTCTTTCGTAGAAAATGACTTCGTTCATGCACCGAAGCTATTGTCTTCGACGTGGCTTCCAAGTAGTGAGAATTATGACGTCAAGTTAATAGCTCCAACCTTGGTATTGTTATTTCACGTATGGCGTCAGGCCAAAAAAAGGAATGTAATTTGTTTAAACTAACCAGACGGTAAATTATCGTGAATTCCTATTTTTTCCAATTCTCAAGTAAGTACAAATTCGTGCGGTTCTATGAACATTTGTCCCACGTTATAAACAATCACTAGCCTTATGCTTGCATTGTTTCTTGCAGCGAGTATTACCATTGAAACGGCGATTATTGAGAGTCACATGCAATTTACCCACTCGTTCTACTTCTTGAACAATATAAATAGTTTTAAGACGTTTAATTTGTTTCTTACTGCAGTGTGGTACAAACGCAATCGCCAATTTTCTTGAGCATCTGAGACTAAGATGAAAAACACAACTGAGTAGCCCAAATACTTCATAAAAAAATGTAGCTTGCACCGGCAAGTTTAAGTTTAGCTAAAATTAACTAGGGATTGATAAAAGAATAGGTTGTTTTAAATTCAAACGATACATCTTTATCAGTTACAGTCAATCAAATACGTTTTAAAGTAAGTTTTCGACAGTGAAATCATGATAAGGCAATTCGGCGAAGAATTAGACTTACAGGTTTGCACTTAGAATGCACAATAGAAACAGCTGCAAGAAATCTTAAATTCAAAATATACGTGATCACAAACTCTGCATAAGAGGCACTTCGACGTTTTTCTAACAAAATTGATACATAAATAATGATTTTGACATATAGTGATCAAAATACACCCCCACAGGAACAAGACGAGGTTTAGACGATTCTACTTTGTTCAAGACTATAAGCTGCCAACTCAAAAACAATATATTGAAAACTACGGAATTATGTCCTCAACCATTGTAGTCATAAGAATGAATTCTGTTGTCTTTTTTGCTCTTTTTTGTATATTAGGTTAGTTCGTACGCTGTCACAGAGAGCGAAAATCCATAAAAGATAACATAGGAATATGACTGACTAAATACACTTAATTACTATCTACAATAAATTAAAAAAAAAAAACAAGAAAATGATCCATGTCCCTTACTCCATCTGGGGCCCTCTGTAATATGTATATACAGTGATATTTATTACGAAGTAGACATAGGGATTTACGTGTGCTTTTTCCCTATGCCTACTTCTTAATGAATAACGCTGTATAATAAAGCTTGAGATTAAGTCATTTTCGGATTAGGAACAAGCTATAACTTTCCTACGCGATTCCTTTTCGAGATCAGTGTGTGACCCGGGGAGGGGGGGGGGGGGATTTGATCTTTTGATTATTTGGTGAGGAGGAGGAGAGTACTCACAAAAGCAAAATTTATCGTCTGGACAAGACATATATATCTATTGGTAAAGTCGACGCGAATATCTTGAAAACGAAGTTTGAGAAGAGGATATTGATAGAGCAAGTGGAACGTCAGAGCGAGACATATTTACTGGCGATGTTAAAACTTCCAGTGCAAATATTTGCAAGACGAAGTGTCGAAGAAGGGTACTCTCAAAGGGCGGAAAGATGGTATAAATAAGAAACATCGCCTGGTAATGTTAAAACTGAATTGTGAATATCGAAAATGTTGGGGGAAAGTACCTACCTACAAAGGGAAAAATAATATTTAGGAGGACTTGATTCTTCTTGCATTATGTAGCGTAGATTTTGAATGTATGCCAATCGGCCTTTAAATGTTTATGTGTCCCCTCCCCATTAATCAGCTAGTAAGAAGAGAAACATCTATAAATATATCCCGCTACTACCTTGTAACCCAACGATTTACTAAGCTATTTCGGTTTAAAAAACTGCGCTTTATCTGCACAAGATTTGTGCACAATTTATACTTGTTTAGCAGGGAAGAAATTAAAATTTCGATTTATCGACCTGAGTACATGACATTCACTATTTGCATATACTAACATTGACAGGTACTGAGGTACCAACATAACGTAAGGTTACGTTTTCCCACTTTCAATTACAATTTCGAGTAGCTATTTCAAGAGTGCATTGTTTGGCTGGTAAAACTGGCACCCCAAAAAATGTCATTCAAAAATGTCGTAGAATGATTACACTATTTTCGCCTTCGATTTCGAATATAAGAAATTTGTTATGGACGGTATACTGTATACAGGCTCCATGTACTTTACAGGACGTTAGAGCAAAGCGTTGCGTGCTTTTTCGGGGAGTCGATGGTGTCTTATCTCTCTATGAACACGATAACTGCCAAACTCCTGGACCGATTCGGTTCAAACTTTGCACAGCTGACCTGTTATGGCACATACTCGTATATCAAGCGTATTGAAAATGGGCCAAATTAAATGACCCCGTAAAGTCATACGCCTCTGTAGCTTTTCTAGATCCGCTTTACACGCGGTTTATTATACACGTGGATAATATGTACAGGGTGTCCACTATGTTTGGAATATAAGTACATATCTGGGTATATAAAAGTTGTTTAACATTTTATTTCCAATAATAAGGCAGCATTCAGTTGTTTTAATTTTAGAAAACAAATGAGTAGCAAAAAACAAATTTTTTAAATAGCAATGTACCTTTTTATTACGCTCGTTTGACAGGCCACTATCTTGCAGTTAATGGCGAACATTTTGAACATTTATTGCGATGAAAACCATTTTACTGCTTTAAGGTTTATAAGGAAGGAATTCATAACTCAGTGGTAGAGCATTGGGTTATAAATCCGAAGGTCGGGTGTTCGAACGTGGGTTGAGGTGAATTTTTTTCATCTGTGGCGGAGATGGAAATTACCTTAGACCAGCTCCGAGCATTCTACCGGCTACTCCGAATTAGCTTTTCCTGCAGTTTTCCTAATTCGTAAGGTAAATATCGGAGTAGTATAGACCAACTTAAGACCTTCTGCAGAGGCACCTCTAAATAGCATTATGCGAGTCACTCTGTAATTGGGCGCATGTCTGGTGAGGGCCCAAAACAAGAGAGGGATAATAATAAGCTGTGACATACAGGGTAAAGCTAAAGTAATAATAATAATAAGGAACGTACCGTTCATTTGTTTTATTTTGATGTAGGATATCTAGATTATTGTTGATTTAATTATTTAAATAATAAAGTTAAAAAAAAATTATCTTGCATAAGGGTATAAATGTAACATGTTACGTGATCGAAAGGAGCAAAAAATCTATCACACGAGCCTAATAAAAACGTACATTCCTATTTAAAAAAAATCAATGATTTTTCGTTACTCATTTTTTCTCGCTTTTTCCTTAAATAGATAAAAACAGCAACCGCTGAATCCTGCTTTATTATGGGAAATAAAATAATAAACAACTTTTATATAGAAAAACGTTAAATAGAGTCGCTATTTATCGACATATATAATATATTCCATACATAGTGGGCACTCTGTTTAGTGTATAACCAGGGGTTGGCAAATTATGACACCCGTGTCACGCAAAAATATTTTAGAAAACACGCGGAGGAGCAGAGCAAAATATACTGTACCCATCTTACTCTAAATTTGCAGCCGAATATTTCCGACATAGTAAATACTCAATGTTAGTTGAATCATCAAATGTATACATGCAAAAATTCGTCTTAAGTGTTTCATTTAATAAATGTATTTTCACATACTGATTTTTTTATTAATTATTTGTTTAACCAAAACTTAGTGACACGCTTAAAGGTATTTTTTTAATTGGTTAAAAAAATGACACGTTGAAACTATGGTGGTACCGACCCCTCGTGTATAACTGTATGTTGCATTGCGATTTGAAGATCTGCATTTTAAATTCCATTTGTACTATGATTGAAATTTGTTAGAAAAAATCCGATACAAGTAAATACCGAACGATTCTCGAGATCATTTTTACAATACACCTTAAGGGGTTGATTCTGTCCCACCAGATCAGCAGGGCTTGTAAAACGAACTTTTGAATCGAAAAACAATAGCGACCTTTCACATATCCCGAAGAACATGTGTATCAATTTGCAAAGCGATCCGGACGTTTCTACACAAAGTTATCGTGCACACGGACAGACAGACGGGCGGACCGACAGACAGGCAGCAATAAAAAATTGTAAACGATCTCGAGGATCGTTAATAAACAAGGATTTACATTACAAAAATTATTAAAAGAAGACTTGCAATTATTGATTCATGTCATTCTCGAACATGTTTTATTGGCAGGGTCGAACCGGTAAGGGAATGGGGGGGGGGGGGGGGGGCACTCCCCTCACTTTTGTGGTAGTAGTCATAATATGGAACGAATTGATAAATTTGCAATTGCAAGTAAGTAAGCCTCTTACATTTTTCAGCTATCATAATAAATTGTCAAACATTTTACACCCAAACAAAGAAGTTTATTCTCATATATCATGCAGTATGTTGAAGATATCATGTTTACATTCATAACTATTACATTTCGCATTAAATGCATACCTCAGTGGGAAACTAGGTGGGAAATAAATGAGCAATTAAATAAACAACATGGGAAGCAAAGTCAGTACGTTTTTCAGTGATGGTCTGTGGATCTAGTCTCAGTCTTGAATTTTGCGTGTTTCTACTGTTTAACTTTATTTCAAATTCGTTGCGCCTTTTGTATTTTCGTTTTCGCAAAATGAAGTCACATATCGGTAGGCGCTATAAAGTGCAGTGTATGTACAGTGTGTATGTAATAGTATATCACGATTTAATTTATGTCATAAGGTTGTAATAGTGCGTATTACGGGACAGGTGAGTGGAAAAATTGCGCACGATGCGGTAGAGTGCGGCAATTCTACCCACCTGTAATACACAACTTCCGTGAATTTCGAAATGAAAATAAGGCAAAACGCAAAACGACGTTTGTTGACAATTCTGACATTTGTAGATAATTATCTCTTCCAAACGTACATGATCTATTCATTCTATTCTAATTTTTTCATTACGCACGGGTGTAGGTAATACGTAGATAATATATCATGCCTCCAAATTATACGTTATGACCTCATTTTCAGGGAGGTCGTAAAAAATACTATTAAAACGTACTTTACATGAAGTACCAATACTGTAAGTACGTACGATTCTCTATTGGCATTTTGCATTTCGAAAGTGCATTGTAACATTTCGCGCTTTAAGAAACCGCTCCGTCCGTCCCTGTACCGGCCAATGCCAATTTTTAATGCAAAAGAAAATCAAGGTCCTCGTGCCAGATCGACTGGACTTCAGCGCGTTTGAACCAAATCGGTCCAAGCTTTTGCCGTTTGCCCGATATGGAGTTCACAGACAGGCAGACAGCATCGGCTCCTCTAAAATGCTTGCATCGCATTGATCTTAAAGTGATAAGAACCTGTTTACTAATAATTTTGCATAGCTACTAAAAAAAAATCGAATTTGGAGCAAATAATTGACATTTCCAAAGCAAGAAAAATCCGGAAACATCGATCGCTAATCTATTTAATTAATGTATAAATAGCAAATGTTTCAATAAATCATGACTTTTTATGATATTTAATGAAATGTATTTAAAATTAAGTAAATATTTTAAAATTGTGTACATTCCATAACAGGGTATCGCCAAAGGTGTCGAAAGAACACATAATAATGAGCTCGAGCTCGTATTTGACTTTCAATGTTTAAATGACAAACACGATTGTTAGCTTGGCTATTCGATTGTTAGTTGTGTGTATACAACATCAAAAATACCGACTCGTAGTGTTTACACAATTTGATTTCCCCGACAACGTTAAATTTCTATTGTTTTCTAAAACTATAATGGTGGGTTTTGTGTAAAATTTTCAGAAAGCTCAATACGTACCTTTGGTAATATTCAAGCGAACTTGTTCTTTTTCCCAAGACGCGAAAGACGCTTTAAGCGCCTCCGTCATGGTCTTATTCGTCCCCGGCGTCAGTGGTGGCACCTGCGTCGGGATATCTGAAATAATTGAAAAGACTTATAGCAACATGTCAAACTGGTGGTTATAGGGAGATGGGAATTGTATAAAAATTATTTGTATTCAGGTTACGTGTTACTATGCGATGTTATACAATTGGTTAACGAGTCCTTTAATCCAAGCACTCACTCCATAAGGTTCATCGTCTTAAAAATATAACACTAGAATTTATTGGTTCATTCATAAGTAGACTGAATTGTCTCATACCGTTGGCATAAAACAACCAAAATGATTTTGCCAATCCAAATTAGATTAAATACGCACTAAAAATAAATAAGTGAATGGATATGAACAAATTAAGAAGGATGCGTGACCGTTAGTCAAGAGCACCTGATCTACCTGCACATTAAAATTGATGGAGAGCCTTCTAAAATAATTACCGAAAATAATATTCGGCGAATGATAATTGTAACGCAAGTGGGTGAAATAAACTACATAAATATTGGGATATATCGTGATTCATGTCATGTGTTAAAATTGAAATAACGTTTTTATTGTACGACCCTTCTCGCGATAACTGCCAAGACACCCACACCACAACAATCATGCAATAACCAAACAGCATTCGTTTGTTGAAATGTGTTTCGGCAGATGTAGGTGGTCGAGTTTTCACTAACGAAAATAATTGGCATATTTTTTTAAACGATTACAAATTTGCAAGGCAATAAAATCGATTTTAAAAATCTAATACGTCACATAATAACCACAAGACGCCAAGTCTGTGGTGTGTGGCATGTATACAAAATAACTTTTAACACAACTTAAATTCTTGAGTTGTACAAGGCGAGTGCCATCCGATTTGTTATGCGACGCATCGCTCGCGAATACTTTTGTTTCTTATTCATACTGGAAATAGTTAAGTTTATCGACAAGAAGTCTAAACTGGCATTATCGAATGAATTTTTCAGTTCCAAAATCATTACACTATTATGTTTTATAAGTGCAAACGCATCTTGCTTTTTTAATTTTTTGAAGAAAACCCACTGGCTTTTGATCCATATTTTTGACAATGACTGTCGAGTGTCGATATCATCAGTTTGGAACGTTCAGGTAAGTAAATATCTACACGTCGCGTTTCGTGTGGCCAGAATAAATTTCACGATAAAAGCTAAAAAGCCTTAGAAGCTTTATACATTTTGCAAGGCTTGTGTTTGGTTTATTCGTTTTTAAATAACGTTTTAAAAGAATTTTTTATTGAGTTGGACCTAATGTCCTTAAGATTGTTCTTCACAAGCCTATTATTCCAACCCAATAAATCAAATTGCAAAAAAAAGAACTCGGACCTGCGTATAAATTACGCTGTTGACAACTGTTTGCTACCGTTTTCATTATTTTATCGCGTTTTGCTACATTAGCCGATAAAAAATTCATAACGAGTAATTATAGAAGCATATTACTTCCGTAACCCAAAAATGCCATCAGGTTTACCAAGAAAAAGTAAGCAACTTATTCCAAAACTTATTCGTTATTTTGAACGAGAAAGAAATCATGGTGGTCCAATTTTACCAGTCGCAGCAGCAAGAGGTGAGTGGTTACTTTACTAATATAAGAATTCATATACGTAACAAGCTTCATTTCGCAGAGAGTTGCGGATACATTCAATATTAGCCTCCGAACAGTGACTTCTATTTCACAAATGTCTAAATCGAACAAACCTCTAGAAAGCCCTAAAAAAATCAAGGCAATGTAAAACACCCGTTAGCGATGTTGATAGTTTCACATAAGCAGCGATTCGAAACTCTATCTATGACATGATCCAACATAGTAAGTTAAAACACAATGTAGAGGCGTTTATGTCAACTGCGCCAAGATTATATTATCGGTGTTTACTTTCTTGGTAGATGATTAATAATTAAATTCAAAATCTACGCCATATAATGCAAGAGGAATCAAGCCCTTAGAGAAATTCTCCGAACTATAGCACGTTCCCTTCGTAGGTAGATATTGACAATTAAGTTTTTACCTTTCATAGCCAGTAGATGTGTCTCGTCTAGACGATCTTTCCGCCCTTTGAGAGTACCCTCCTCCGACACTTAGTTCTGTACATATTTGCACTAAAAGTTTTGACATCATCAGCAGATATGTCTCGTGCTATTATTCCACCTGACTTTGATGAGCACACTCTCCCGACAATTCGTGCTCAAGATATTCGCTTCGACTTCAAAATTGGTCCACTATCTTGTCTCGGTAACGAACGAAAGGGCGGCATGCTCGGCCATGTTGCCATTATCAATATGAGGATTAGTTACTTTCACGTTGAAAAACCCCCAAACATCGGGTTTAGATTAGATAGAATTTCAGCGCCTCCGTTTAGGGTGCAACGTCTTGAGGTAGGAACCTATGCAAAATTGAAAATCGTAAATTCCAGTCTCCTTAGAAGAGACGCAAATTTTGGTAACTTCGTCTCCCAGACGAAACTTTATGGGTCCTCGGTGTATTTGATACCTCCATTACCAATTTTTAGTGCACTTTCACTCTCAAAAAATAAAAACGTGCACTTTTGCGCTCCTGATGTCGGACTGTCTGTCTGAGTCGCAAAGGTTGCGGAACTACACCACTTACAGACTTGGTATTGGTGTCATTCGCTCAGCAATTAAAAATTATTTCATGTTTGTATTCTCGTTAAGGCATGAAATGTCCATAAGGGCTATTAAAATCGAAAAAAACAAATTTGTCTCTTGCTCAGAAACAGCGTAACGAATTTTTTTGTTACACTCGGTACAGTGGGATACAAGTTGTCTACCAAAGATTAATAACTATAGTTTGACATTACACATGGATTTATGTACCGTGTATCCTATTTTGGTTAAGAGCGCAGTACATCTCAGCTGTTTTTAAAGATAGAAACTTGCGGTTTTCGCGATCCTATGCCACTTGTATGTAAAACTTTTAATACCACAAACAGAATCAATCTATCTACGTTTGATTCTGAGATACAGGGTGAAAACGAAAAGCTTGATTTTTTAGGATCTACTTTTTTATATGATTATATATTATATCATTTTTTTCAAAATTTGAAACGACTTCTACGGTCAGCGATTTTTATTGATTAGTCTTGATTACTATGGATACATTAAAAAAAACAAAATCTCCATGAATCCATGGCCTACTATTTAAAAATCGTAGAAAAATCAGCTTTTTTTTGTTCATGGCTAAATTAAAAAAAATGTGGATTGTGATACATCAATATCATCAGGAAAAAGAATGCAAAAAATGACGTTAAGATATACAGAATGTTGCAAAAAAAATGCCAACTTTGGGTCAAATCTCAGAAACGATAGTCCAAACAATTGTTCTACGTAAAAATATCTAAAATAAGCAGACTGAAATAAGAAAGCTGATAGCGAATTCAGTTGCAACTGAAGGCACTGAAGTTCGTATGGCCATATGAAATGGCATCTTCAAAAATTGATTCTTGCACTCTATACACGATTTTATTAGTCAATCTAATAGTTGAAATTAAAAATAAAAATAAATAAAATAATTCATAAACATATATTAAAAATTAAGTCAACAATTTGGCCTATATCATCGAAAGGTGTCTCTCGGTCTCACACCTTTCACTAATGACTCGCTAGTTGCCAATACTTGCTAATTATATAAATAATTAATATAATTAATGGTATCCTGACAATCGCACCGAGTTCAATGCCAGAAGTGAACGTAGAGGTGAATTTAAAAATAAACAAACGTTCGAATTTCATATACATATCTTCAGAAGTTCCCTCGTATTTCTCGCGTACACTGCAGAGATAAAAATGTAGAGAAATATGGCAATTATAATTTCAAAACGTATGTGCCTTCTAATTAGAAGAGGTTAGTGCTTTAATGAGCTACTAAGATTATTAACCGCAAAATTCCGTAACGTTGGTATTTCAATTTTTGTATATATAGTACACACTCTGGAAACACGTTCCGCGTAATCTCGGCGTATAAATTCATAAATAATTCATGTGCACCATAAGTAATATTTTATCAAGGTTTCAATTAGCCGTTGATAGATTATGGAAAAGATTCTGCAGGTGAACGAAGTCACTTTAACAAGCCATATATAAATTGCTACAGATATATAACAAATTTATTGAACGGCCGCTATGAATAGAGAATTGTTAAATAAATAAAAGGGAATGCCACTTTAATTACTCAAAAAATAACGCGAAACGACAAAAGGTGTTTTTTCAATTGAGAAAATTATACTGTACGAGCTTAATGAAGAAGAAACAACATATGGTGTATTTCGTATAAAAGGCAGGTGGTGAAAACGGTGTTGTGTACATATTTATTTGAAATAGAAAAAGAAGGGTGGTTTTTTAAAAACAATAACAATAAAATTTAACACAAAACCTTACCGAAAATATCACGTTTACTCCGTCTAATTAGTGTGAGTTAATTTTTAGATTTAATCACATCCCATAAATCTACCAAATACAAGGTTGAGCTAGTAAGTAATTTGCATTGTTATAAAACTGACACATACACCTAAAAATTACGTTACAATCTTGCAAATACCGAACATTTCCTGGGCCCTTCGCTTAATTTATAAGTTTAAAAAAAAACGAATGTTTACCTAAATTATTTAAATTTATGTTAAATTAAGGAATAAAAGTTCCATTCGAAGGGCATTAAATTCTCACGCCTGTTTTAGACAAAAAAATTGCATTAAGTGCATAATTATACGCGGTAATAAGTATTAATAATAGTAGACCGCAGCTGTTAGATGCATTTTGTCGTGATCGGGTGCCATAAATGTGAAAAGCACCTGCCCTTATATTGCCGTTTTAAACTTTATCAAACAGCCCCGAACACCATAATGCATATGCAGTATGTGATTCTTGTCGGATGCCGTTAAAGTGCATAAGACAAATGGTCTCGTATTTGAAAGCAATAAGGGTGCTAATTTATATTATTACAACAATGTTAAGATTACGAATCTACACGGTTAAAATGAAATGGATCATAAAATTAGCACACGATATATATTTCACCAGTCTAAAGATAAATTAGGTATCTCCTTCATTTGACTACAAAAACAGTCAAAAGCAAATGCACACGTACTTTTTGCTTTCCACTTACTAGTTCGTTTGTAGAGGTAGATACTGCATCTAAAACGATCAACCCTTAATTCTTATGGAACGAAATGCCATATTGCCATGCGGTTTTTACTAAACGTATGACAGGTTATGTAGGCAGCACTATCAACTCTTTTTAAATTGCATTTTGCTAAATATACCGGGCGTAGTCCGTAAAGGCTGCCTATTTAAGATATTTTTACGTATAGAATCTAGTGGCGTAGGTAATAAAAAAAATTTGGACCACCAGTTCTAAGATTTGATCCAAAGTTGGTATTTTTTAAATGCAACACCCTGTGTAGTTTCACGCCAATTTTTTGCATTCTTTTTCCTGATTACATTAATGTATCATAACGTATATTTCTTTTTATATTATTATATATACCGTATTTTTCAAAATGTTTCTACAATCAGCCATTTTTATTGATGGTATCAGCTGCTTTAATTACCATGTACCAATTGACGTTAAGATACACAGGGTGTTGGAAACATTGCGTCAAATCTTAGAAAGTGTGGTCCAAAATTTTTGTACTACGTCACTGGCTTCTACGCGAGCTTCTACGTATCTAAAATAGACAGTTTTTTATCCTTTTTCTACCTTACATGGGTAGTAAGATTTCCAAAACCTTGACACTGGATGACATCTACATTCGGGTTTTATCCTCCCCCTTCCCCTCCATAGAAGGGACTTTTCCATATTTTGGCGTTTATGAGGACTAGAACGATGTGGTTTTTTTACGTTGGTCTATATCGCTCGGTTAGGTTCTAAAACCGACAGCATTATCAATAATTATTAATATTAACGTGAATCAAAGGCATCATTACAAGTATGGCAGTATATTCGCAAGAATACTCAAAATATAATGGTACAAGATTACTGCATGTAGATGGAGCTTTGGTCACAAGGAGTTAAGAACGAGTCACTATATGGATGAATGGTGTTATTCTATATAAATAAAAATGTATGTTTGTTTGTCCGTCCGTCCGTCTGTCTGTCTCTTATGCCTGTCTAAACCGTTCATCCGATTGCGATGACTTTAGGGAATGGTTGGAATGCCCGAGAAGTTTTTCGAGTAAAATTGTGCGAGGTGAGGCCGCTGAAACCGAGTGTATGTCCCATCCGGGAGCGGAACATTGGCCGATAGGTGGTAATAAGTTCGCCGGGCCCACTATAGTTCGCAAATTAGATTATGTGATAAAATTAAATACGTCTTATATAGTAACATTCTCTGGTATTGTGCCGTATTCCCTACTATTTTTTGATAATCCCTGGTATTCTTTCGCAACCGTTGTTCTATGATAATGAATCGTATTATGCTTTGATACAGCATTACAGCGTATTTTGAAATTGTATATTGGACATTGATTTGGTACATGACGAAAAGTGGACTTTCCTACTATCTTTGCTACATACTTCCACGTATCACAGTTTTATACGGACGATGGCGTTGGTACTACTATTTCAGAAATATCGAATGAATGTTTTAGATATCATGTAATATTCTGGAAATCCCGATAGTCATCGAGACGATTGTAGTGAAATATTCCCACTTCAGTTTTCTTTAAAATGTAAAAGTTGCTACGTACAATTTACACCTACAATAGATCCAGAGTTGTAAATAGGTCTAACACATTAACTATAAGATCATAAAAACTGACCCGAAATTGAAATATTCAAACATTCAAATTTTTATGTAAAAAAAGGATGCAGAAGGCAACAACAAACATGTTTCCCAAGTGTTCGTTTGGGAGCTACGCGCCCTCAAGTTCCAACATTTTTACGTTTCTTCTTTGCTTCTTGTTAATGGGAAGTGTTTTCAGGCTTCGTTGTTAGATTAATGGTATTGGGATATTGACACAGAATTATTTTATTTGCGAATCCTGATCCTCACCCTCATTCTCATCATGTTTTGCTACTTGGCCAAGAATTGCCATTTTTTTACTACTTAATTTTAGATTCGTTATTTTGATTTTTCAAAAACCAAACGATACCCACGGGATTTTTTCCAGTTCAAGCGACACACGACCTTTTTCCAAATTTTAGCATTTATTAGCCAATTTCGGCAAGAACTGATACATTGTTTTCATACACAGAGACTACATTTTGTGCTTTTGTTATCTTAACCATATTTTGGCGCGCACAAAATTATTATATTATACAGTTTTGCAACTATTAAACCAGTTCATTTAACATTTAATTCGGGCTTAAAAGGCCGAAAGGACATATGGACATAGCTACACCTCAAACGCATGATGTGATGCTATTATTGGGGAGCGGACAAGAAATATCTTGTACGTTGGAACCAAAATTCGAATCATGCTGTAAGGGGTCTGAACTAAGAGGTATACAGTATACACCATCATGCAGACCACATCCTAGCCCAAAAGCACAAGAATAGGAACAAAAGTCGGTATGATCCTCCAAATTTTATAAAAAAATGAAAATTGTAATAGCATTGTGAATTCTGGTGGTTTGGAAAAGAGACAAGACACTCTCTTAGAAGATATTATTTTAGGGGAACACGAGGGGGAACATAACAAATGTTTTCTGTCAGAGAGGTGCTGAGAACCCTCACAAGGATATGAAGACTTTCTCAGCATTTCCTGAGCTCCAGGAATGTTTTGATCGCCTTGGAAATCCGTCCCCAAGACTCATTACTGATACCACCCGCAATCGGGCCGAGGCTTTTACGTCAATTGTGGCCAAGTACATTTCGGGGAAGCGAATCGACTACGTGTGTTGGGCGAATTTTGGGATCTGTTCTTGCATACAATTCAGGTTTTGCCTCTCAAGCATATGCTAAGGACGCGGTCAAGGCAAAATTGGAGAACTTTTTTATGAATCATATGGGCCAGAATTAGCTGATCTCGTTTTCCCGTCACAGGATAGTACCGACGAACTGTCAACTGACGTGTAAATGGATGTTGAAGTTAGTTTTCATCGAGGTTTTCATGTTCCTTTCCTAAAAGGTTATTCTTTCTCAAATTCTGAACTTCAAAGTGTGTTTGGTGCTTCTTTTTTATAAAGATAGCTCCTGAGATAGCTATATAACAAAATAAAAAATTCAAATTTTTTAACCAGTACCGCACCAGTAATCAATCTTTGAAAATACGAATTATCCTTAGTAATACTCATCGATCACGAGGGACTAGTGCACCCAGTTTGTCCTCACATTTCTCCATGTATTGGGACAATAGAGGGAAATGAGTTATAAAATCTTGAGCGGTAAGTGGTCCAGAACAGATTGATGCTAATATCACGGTAGGCTAAATTTATCAAATCAAATCAATTTTATTCTCCATTGTAAAAAAGCTTATACAAAAATTTATACTTAACTAACTCTAGGAGAAAATGGTGGGAAAAATTACTCCACCACCGACTAACAAATACTACTTCATAAAGAACAGGTATGTGCCGCTTTCTGCAGTGCATAATTTGAATTGATTAGATACGGTATCAATTAATCGAGAAACAAAAAGGAAAAAAATTTGGTAAATATGGCTGGATATTTTCATTATAATGTTGCTAGGATACTATCATATATGGTGTTGTTGTTATACAACCATTTCTTTAATTGCTTTACATTCCTACACAATTCCGGACAATGATCAACTATGTAATTATAAATTATCCCCAATCCCCGTAACCAAAAAGAGAAGATTAGAAAATTCATATGTATCAGGACTATCAGAGTTATGTGTTGCCATTATCCCGACGAAATTTGTGCATACATTAATATTTTTTTCAAATTTGGACATCACCCAGAAACGAACTGACTTGAAAACTGCGCATTTCACTCCATGCACGCCCAGGTATTAATTCTGATCAGCATGAAGAATATTCCTTAGGGGCCCGAATAATACCGCCAGTATCATTAAAAATATACGATAAACGCAATCACATAAATACAACAGTCATGAGAGAGGTTTAAATAATATGCTTAGCAACAATGGATACACTAGTAAAAAATAATATAATGAATATGGCGTTATTACCCAAAAAAATTCACGATTCGTACGTGTTAGACAATGAATAAAAATTCAAAACTGAAGGTACTGACTCACACAAATCATTTTTATAAGTACATTCTGGGCACGTTTACGAAATCATTGGTATGTCTGTGTCGGTTATGATTATCATTGAACGAAAATATAAAATTATACAAGAAGCAATGTAACGAACTCTGCGTTTGTAAACGAAATTTTCACATTAAATTTGGATCCATAAAGAAGCACGTGAGGGCAGCTCTTCATCGTATTCAACAGCAACCACTTAATGTAGTACCAACATCCGGTAATCAACTAATAGAGGTCGTAGTAGCTGCACCACTAATTGTTCCACCGCTACTGCTTTGATATGAACTGAGCGTTAATTTTACCTAATTTTGAGATCGATCTCGACCCGTCAGGATTGGAAAAGGTAAAACGGGTCCGTTTAAAAGTTCGAGCGAAAGCGTGCATAATGAGAGGAGTAAAAAAAAGATGAGCGTAAATTGAAAAATATCCAGAAGTGTATTAAATAAGGTAAATTAAAAATTTTGAGCACGTTCTATTCGCATGTGACGCAGGCTCAAGTTGACGGCCGACGGATGTAGCGTTTAGTCCCATCAAATTATCCTATTAAAATTATTCCCTTAATTATAAAAACATACGAGACCATTTTTAGAAGGAACGAAACACCGTTTCGAGAGACCAACGTTAGGCTTAATTAAATTGACAAAATCGTAAGTTGCGTTATAATTAGCAAACTAACCTATACACTCGTTAATCAGTTATACAAACTTATTAATTGCTTTTTTAATTACAAACGCGGGATAGTTTAGAGGCATTTACTGAAATGTATGTAATTTATTAATAAACCCGCGTCACGTGGTTGGCAATTACAATAAATTATATATTGTAAAAAAAGAAGTTCGTTCGATATAAAGCAGATGACAGTTTGTTTAAATTTCCAGCAGTTTTTATGAGTTTTTGTATTAAGATGTGGATGATAGAATCTAAATTAATCCCGTTTCAAGGACCTATCTCAAAAATGGCCAAACGATTTTCTAAAGAGAAAAAATCAAAGAATAAATAAAGAGCCCCTATAAAGTCTCGGTAAGTAAGTGTACGATAACACAAGTTAAACCATCAATTAAGCGCGTAATTCAGTCAAGCTTTTGTAATCTTATTTGATGTAATTTATGGAGTTTAAATTGTATTGTATTTTTTTGTGTTCTGACCCTATATGTGTTACTCGAAATTATAAGTACAGCTTATTAAGTAGCTACGAACGAAATTGAAGACTGATGTGTACACTCATGAAAATTGATCTTCTCGATTACAGATTTATTGATATTACAATAGGTTATGACATTTTACAAACAAAAAAAGGTGAACCTGTGGAAGTCCACCTTACTACATTGCGAAACTATCTTTTTTACAGACAGGGATAAAAGCGTAGCAACAATTACCTTACTTGTTTTGATACACTCCAGGCGTCATTAGGATAACCCTTTACACTCACGTAACGCGAGCAGCTTCAAAGCAAAGAAGTATGTGGTGAGGGTTACAATTAGGCGAATGACAAACTGCAATGCCAAATAAAGGGTGCCAACGAATTCAAATAACTATTGTCGAAAATTCAGTATACTCAAACTATGCTTCCCTCAGGTCACTAGTGGATAATATAAGAAAGTAGGTACATTCCGTGACATTTTTTGAAAAATTCGAAAATATGTCTTCCTAAAAGATTCTACTCAGCAACTTTCAAATTTATTTTATATAGAGGATGTTCGTAAATATGATGTAAATACGGAAGGGGCGAATTTTACTTATTTATTTATTGTCCCTCACTTACCGATCTACAGGGTGTTATAGTTTTACTGTACACTTTACAATTTATACCCTTAATTTATAAACATATGCGAACACAAAATACAATTTCAACGCCAACTGTCAAAACTAATAAAAACAAGATATTATCCAAATAAAGTCAAGGCCTACTGAACCATTTTAAAAATCATAGGTACTTTCATTTAGCTACTAGCTACTACCGAAAACTGATTTTTATTATTTCCTCGATATCGATCACAGATATGCAAAAATCACAAGATACCAAAAAGTTTCTAAACAAATCAGAAATCTTGTTTTACAATCTACCAGTGGTGCGCCGAAAAAAAGTTCAGGAGTAGAAAATTGAAGATGACTCCTAAAAAAAACAATACTTTGTAGATTATCACTGCCATATTGACCAAAGATGTATGAACAAACTTAAAAATCTTGAAATTTTAACACCATGTAGATCGCTAAGGAAGCATTTGGGCCGATGTTCAAGTATAATGAACTGTTAGTTCTAAAAGAAGCCAAGGAATTAGCCCCTTCAGTATTTACATCATATTGAACACCCTGTATAGACGAATTTGGCTTACGTTTATTTGGAGATTCTACTTATAAGTGACGTAGCCGTGACAAAAGTATTCTAAATTATTCGCAAAACACAAACGGGCTTGCGAAAGTTCTCTATTCATTTCTAATTTAGCCCTAATGCACCTCCGATCATATAAGCTGATCGTCACCACCATTAGAAAAGCGATTCGGTCACTGACATTTGAACCAAAAAAATGTTAGCAGGCACATTTAACTAATTCAGCAAACGTTCATCTTCATCCAAATACTTATCAGCTCTAAATAGTAAATAATAGTAATGTTCAGAATCAAGATCAAAACTATTTAAATAAACTAATCGCGAGGGATTAAAAATGGATGATGCAAAACTTGACATTCCCATAAAACCATAAGCTGAAAATGTTGATTTAATAATTTGATATAGTTAAAAACAAATTTTGATGAGCAGCAAAGAATATGGAACGAAGGAAACGAAATTTGTGCAAATTTTTTTATTATTCGCCAATTTCATCAGGGAAACGGCAAAACAGATTGACTTGATGCACAGGAACTAGATTTTGCCATTTAAAAAAAAATACTATTACTATGCAGCCACTAACCCCAAATTTTCAAAAAATCTTGTTCTGAAGATATACAGGGTGTAGAAACGGTTACATGCCATAGGGATTTCAAAGGGCATTTCTTTATATTGAAATATTTTCTCCCCTAATTATTTTACAGCAAAGTTGTAGATACATACTTTGTAGATTGTAAAATTATGCGTCTATTCATGTGCTCATTTGTAATTGTTTGTTGTTGACAATCGGATAAATTAAGGAAATTATGAATCTAATTTTTGTTAGTACCTAATTTTAGTAAAATCCATCTTGCCGTGAAATTATTGGAACAAAAATTTTTACGTAAATACTAAATTCTAATTTTTTATTTTTTCCAGTTTCCCGAATTGAAAAATAATAAATGAGAACGTGATCAAACACAGAATTTTTCAATCTACAAACTAGTTGTAAATCAGCATATGCATAATTAAAGCGCATTTTTGGTAATACAAATCAGTATTTTATTAGCGAAGTCTAAAATTATCTATCTCACGAGTAATTTTGGCTGCGTTAAATAATTAATATTATTTAATTACAATTGAGTACGTCTTTATTTTGTAAAACACATCACAACGTAAATAATTAATTGTACCAGTATTGGTAGCGCTATCTAACGGTAAAATTATAGCACCTCCGAAAACTATATCAAAAGTATTTTCTTAAATTATCGATCTCACAAGTAATCTAACTCAAAATAGACTAGAGCCTGCACATCTACGCTATAGCAGAAAGCTTTTAGTGAAAATTTGAAGTTTCTAGCTATTGTAGCTGCTGAGATCTCAGCCGGACAGCCGGACGGCCAGCCATAACGAATATAATAGCGTATTTTTTTCAAAAATGCGCTAAAAAAACTATTTACAACTTTGCTCTAAAATAATTAGGGGAGAACATATTTCGATATAAAGAAATTAGAATTGAAATCCCTATGGTGCGTAAACCGTTTCTACACCCTGTATATTGAAATTTTGAAAATACAAACTAAGTAATGATGCGCGATCGGATCGAATGCAAATGGATGAGATCTTGCTAAATACTGTTCTGTCCGAGGTTCTGTCATCAAAATCGGGTGACTCCACGATTCGCCTTCAAATTAGATTTAACCGACATTCAAATAATTCGACAATGGTGGTGATGTGGAAACGTATCGGGTGAATATTCCGATATTGAATGTGAAATTGATTCAATGGGTATACTATTACAATATAAAATCAAAATGTCGTTTCCGACCAAAATGTCTACTATCGAGGAGGGTTGGAAATAAAAAAAATAAAATTGTTTTCTTTTAACTTGCCACATACTTAGATAAGGGAAAATATGTAGGTATTTTGAATACGTCGTTTCTTATTTTATACACTTTTTGAACAAACATTCAACAAACATAAAATTATGCATGGATTAGACACACCTAAAGTGACGTACCTATGATTTGGTGTTTACGTATGTATGTGACATCTTGATTGTTGAGGAAAATATAGGTACAAATCGAGGTACAAATTTTACCTCTTTTCCAGAGATAGTGTGGATAAGTCAAAAAATAAATACACATGACAAAGTGTACATAATAGCGTGTTATGTCAAGTGCATTATAATCAAAATAGTTCGCTTTAGTAGTTGTTAATCTATATCGTGTTATTCAAGGGTGAATTTCGAGAAGAGTCAAAGTACATCATCAGCAGATTCTGAAGATACAAGAAGAAAGACCGAGGATATACGAGGAAGCTCAAGGGGTTACGGGACTTGGGCGGAAACACAACGTACAGTGTTGGAAGAAGACAATGTTTCACTCCCAACTATTTGATTTTATCAGAGGGTTTATCTGTCGATAAACTATAGTATAATAGACAGTGCGAGTATATCGGGAGCATAAACTAATCTTAAACAATGGCCAAGACCATTTCGAGGGAATGTGGGGGGAATAAAAACGGTTTATCAGTGAACCACGATACTCTTATCGCCCCAAATAAACAGCAATGGGATAGTTTGTGGGGGTGCGAGCACGGAAGCTTTTTTAAAAGGTAAAAAAAGATCATAGATACCTAATCGGAGAAGAAGAGGTATTCGTTACAGCATCAATAAGCAAATGAAAATCCTTTTTGAAAAATAGAATAGATACAGCTCTTCTTCTGTTATAAGCACATAAAGAATATCTTAATTTTTATGAATCAACAAAATATAATTTTATGGCAAACCTTACTGAATCACCCTGCAGAGGTATTTATAATTATATCACTACAATAGTATATGAAAGTTGTTTGGAATTGCACTACGACGACAGACAGACGAAACAGTGACCTACAAATTTAAGCAGCGAAGTTATCCTAAGAAATTATGATATTAGCCCTAATGGCTTTTATTACATTCTATTCGGTACCGTTGAAAAATAGTAACTTATAAACTATAAAAAAAAACCAGAACAGTCCCAAAATTTACAAATTAACCAGTAAAAGTGGACTCTCACTAGTTTGATTTAAACTTCAACTGTAAGTGCATGCTCCGCTATAAATAATATTTAAAAAAAGATCCGTTGAATGAAAGAATTTAAATGAAATTACACAGTCTCACAGACCACTTTCACTATTTTAAATACACAATTTTTTCCCAACTTTGCGCAACAATTGAATTTGTCTGAGCAGTGTGTGAACTACTTGGAGTTTATTTTAAAAAAATGTCCATCCATTGTAGTTTCGTGCGGATTTTGGTGACTTCTATGAAATCAGTGAGTAACAATTTGAGAAAAAGAATTTAATTTAGATGCACATGGCCCAAAATGTATAAGTGAACCGGTAAAAATACTTCGAGGAAATATGTTTCAAAATTCAAAAATATACATCAATTCAAATTCTTTTGGCTCGATAATGCACCTACTATACGTGGATCTATTTTGATAGGGATCATTCAAAAGTAATGGCCGACGTATAAATAACCCACCGACTATGCCTTTAATTAAATAGTTCATTGTTAAAATAAAATTTAGTTTAATTGTTCAGCTGTCAAATATAAATATTTATAAATCGTACAATTTGTATTCCGCTACGAGATACAGATAAAAGCTGCTCGGTACTGATATGTAAAAACTTGACCTTGGAGATTCGCGGCCTGAGAAAGAAGGGGTGGAATACACTAAGACGGCTATTGTTTAAATATATAAAAAACACCCTTGTACTAACCTGGTTTTGGTCTGCTGAAAGCCTTCATTGTTTTAATTCCCATCCCGCCACAAAAATCCACAGAGTCTATATACATGTGACTAGATGTTTCAGGATGTGTAACCACCACAAAAACTTAATAAACTACACCTGTTGATTTTTGCAACTGACAGAAAGCACCATTTCGTCATTAGATAAATACAATATGGACCAGTCGGCTTGTTCTTCCCCCGACCTCTTTCGCGTAGGTGGTAATTTGCTACTGCATATTTTTTTTGGTATTTTTACCGTTTTGGTTTATATAACTAAAATGAATTATTGCAAACGCTCCCCTTTTCTTCGGAATCGTCACTTGAATCTATTTTTACTGTGCTTAAAATAAACTACTAAGAGAGAAGACTAAGTTAATATAAGTATGATCTCTACTGAATTGTCGGTCTCATTTCTCGGTTGGAATTTTAGCACAGGAACACCCTCGATTTGTACCACCGTTAATTAGTGTTAAAAAGTTAGTACACCCAAAATTTATAAAAATGCTCCTTCACTTACACTAGACTAAGTTAAAAAAAACTTTAAATTATGCACATCAACCAGCACTAAATTTTATCGTGCGCACTTATTTCTGTATTTATTTTGGAGCTTATTCGTCCTTTGTAAATTTCGCCATCGATTTGTAATATACATTTTTGCGTATACGAGAAATTGGTAAGCGTAGACGATTTCTTTCGGCACAACAAAAACGAGCGATCTCGGTTTTTTCTAACGCGTTTTATAGACACACAAAGAAGTATTGCTGAGTGCACCTGTGCAACTCAAACTTCAATGGCTTGGGAAGTCTCAAAAGCGGCGTTGATTCTCCCTCCATGTGTGCGTTGTGTGTGCCTAAACTTATGAATGAATACTCTCTCTCCGGGTCTACGTTGTTGTTGCGGGGATAGCCGCTGCCGTCGCCGCCGCTCCGTACGAATTAAGCCGTGAGAACCTCGATGACCGGACTCCTTCCGATCTTTCCTCTTCTATCTCACCTGGCAATCCTATTAATATCGAACTCATTTAAATAGGCTCCTCGTTCGTTTTCATTTTTCTGCATGTATGTTTAATTAACCGATACGAATTCGGACGTTGCGGTTACGCCAGCGATTACTATTGGCCGTTCAGCTGGGTCGCGGTTTTGCTTTTCTTCTGTAATTTTTTTTCGTTTTGGTCAAAACTTCCGGAATATTCAAATTGGGTAATTTTCCAAATTCGGTTCAATAAAAACAAGTGAATATATAGTTCAGATTAATACAGGTTTGTCACCGGCATTAAAAATCGAATCGGTGAAATCTGCAAGTCAAAATACTTTTTTAGGAATAACGTTATTTCTGAAGATATCCATAAAAAACATTTACCGTGAGAAAGCCATAAACGAAGGTTGTGCCGATAATTTGTAAGTCGTTCATCGTCGATCTATTACCATAAACAATTATTTAAAGAAATGGAGTACGGTCTTAACAGAGATTAATTAATGCTTTCAATTTCTGCTTGTAATTATTGCTACAGAAGCTTGCAAGGTGAATATAGGTACATTAAAAGAAGCTATTTAAATAAGACCTGAAATAATTTAATCGTACTCGGCAAAAGTTAAAATCTCTGTATCTCTTTGCAACGAATAGGAGTGAAATCAGTAACAATAAAATTATTCAGTATCGTTTTAGCAAGAACCCACCTCCCCAAATGATAATCAAAAGCACATTTTATTGTAGTCGAAATTACAGGCTTCCAACAGTTTTCGATTTATTAACGTGCTCCTAAAGCGAGTTCATGATTTTTTCCGTCCGTCCGTCCGTCCCGGGACATGATAACTCGCGAAAGCTTTCCAATTGTTGCAGTGACCCAGGAGCTCGTTTGCTATAGGTATTTGTTACAAGTTTACATCAATAAAACGTTAGAGGAGCATTTTTTGACATACCTATCGTCTCAGTGGCGAAGATGGGAAACTTTTCCTATAGGGAAAATCGACTTAATGTGCCCCTTTCCTAACAACGCATACATATTTCTTAAAGGTCTTTACAAGCGGTGTTTTTTTATTTTTAATTTAATAAGGTTAACAAAATAAGGAAGCAGGAAATAAAAATCCAACATTTAGAAGTTAGAATACTACCCTATATCAAAGATAAAGTCGTATATAATATAAAAAATTAATGATATTGGATTGGATATTCACGCGTGAGGCGACAGACTGTGCTGTGTGAAAAAAAAACTGTACTAATAATGAGTAAGACGACGTTAAATCAGTAGTGGAAATCTCAGAGCATTTGTTAGCGATGAATTCGGGGTGCTCTAAGCTCTAGATCATCGCCCTCGCTTTTACTTTTTGTCTTTCTTTTCTAGCGTCATAATCATCATCAACACATGAGATCACTTTTTGTTCAATTTAAACATAGTTTTAGATATTATGAGCTTATTTTTTATATTTTTGTACAGTTCTTTATTGATATGTTGCCCCTATTTAAAATTGCCCGGAATGCTGCCCTTTACAGTGAAGTTGATTACGATGTCAGTAGTGTTAACAGTAATATTGCAATCAATTAAGACTTATTTTACAAAAGGTAACTGCAGGATTGCCCTTTTTAATTCTATAATTGATTTTAAATTGAAATTTACATAGTTTTTGCGGTGACAATCAATAGATATTCTTCAACTGTTTATGAAAAGATAATTGGTACCTACTGCAAGATCGGTGGTTCCCAACCTTTTCGTGACCAAGGACCACTTTCATATTTTTGGGGGACCACAAAGTTTTAAAAAAATTCGCTCAATTTTGAGTTTGACTATCTCTTCTCTAAGGTCGTAGATATAATCTTCTCAACATATAACCCTTCGACGGCCAACGAACTTCGTGTGTGAAACAGAAGTCGCATGTTCAGAGTTTATTTCAAAGCAAACTTCTTTAAAAAGGCGAGTATTTAAGCCGTTACTTTTGATCACATTTATCACTTCCATGACTAACTGCATCGTATTATTAAGGTATTCAGGACGAGTCTTAGAAGCCAAAGCCTGACGATGTACGATACAATTAATTGTTTCATGTATAAATCAAACTAAACTTTGGTGGCAGATGTGATAAAAAAACAAGCTCTTTTTTCAAATAAGTTAACCACCCTAAAAAAAATGGTGAAATTTGCAATTCGTGGCATACCAAAATTGCATTTTTTTGAAATGGAACATCCCGTACATTATTCAATATTTCAATTCTTCTCTCAAGTTTAAGCAAGATCTGTATCAAGCATACTGTACCGAAATTCTTGGTTCTATCGAGTTGTGAAAATAAACCGTATTATTTTAAATTTGATTAATAATAAGATAAGAACAATAGTTAATGATTCCAAAAAGTCATAACAAACTTTACGAACGGTTCTTCTCAGAACCACAGAATGTTTTCAAAAGAAATTCGTGATCTTATTAATTGTTGTTCTTCAGTCAATAATTTGTTCAAACAATAACGTTTATTTTAAAATCTGGATAACCCGGAAACGATTGAATTTAGGTACTTAAGGTACATTATGCTTGATGCAGATCTTGCTTAAACTTGAGAGAAGAATTGAACTATTACGAATAATGTAGGTACAGGATATTCCATTTAAAAAAAATGCAATTTGATTATTTGTTCTCTTAATTCACAAGGCCTGGATTTGACTTGATATAGAAATGTTGGTGAATGTTTGAAGGTTCACCGGGATAAGCGATACCACGTTCGTCGGGTCTAATATGTACATAAATAAAGATGAAAGTTCGTCTGTCTGTTTCTTATGCCTCTCTAAACCGATCATACGATTCCCACGTGAACAGGAAAAACAGGATTTTATGTTTTACAGTCATAAAGAGACTTGATATTTGGAACGTACATGTTTCGTTGAAGGCCTTAAGGTGTAACCCGAAAGAACTTCCCGAAGTTCCTACAGGAATGGGGGAAAACGGGAACGAGGTACGGAAAAAACAGGATTGCTCAAAGGTAGTATAAAGATCGCCGGGACTGCTAGTTTTTTCATAATTTCTAGTAAACCATTTCCATTTCTGATTTATTAGACATATCTAATCAGCTCCTTTTTGCTAACATTCCTATACGCTACTTGGCTACTTAATTCAAGCATCAAATCCTTAGGGATTTTTCCGAGATAGTGCGTTTTCCTTTTGTGAGTGCCCTCTTCTGACATTCCGCTAGATATTTGGATTTAAAATTTTTCAATAATCTGCGAGGGTGTTCACGAAGTATGGACGGATATTAAGGTGCTATAGAACTTATAAAATTTCTTGAAAATGCAATT
This sequence comes from Photinus pyralis, assembly GCF_008802855.1. Taxonomy (NCBI): domain Eukaryota; kingdom Metazoa; phylum Arthropoda; class Insecta; order Coleoptera; family Lampyridae; genus Photinus; species Photinus pyralis. The sequence goes on from NW_022170249.1 coordinate 34,499,557, forward strand.
TTTTTAATAACGTATTAAGTAACATCTCCCATTTATGTATGAAAGATTATATCCTCGATATGACCACCCTAGGCCGCGCGGCAATGACGAATGCGTTCATTGAAGTATTCGATGACGCGTTCACAAACATCTGGTGGAATGCTGCTAATAACCCTTTGAATTTCTTCTCGAATTTCTTCCTTCAATTGGTGTATTATTTGTGGTTTGCTCACGTACACTTTCGATTTCACAAATCCCCACAAAAACGTCTCTTTCCAAGATCTGTAGGCATCAACTCTTGTGTAAGCTGAATCTTGTACGCATGCATTTTCAGATCTTTTCAAAGCATTACGTGCAGTGAACTTGTTGATAAATTCAGTTGCGAGGCTCGTCGGCGAACCGATTTTCTAGGGATTACGGTCACACTATCACGTACGACAGCAACGTTTTCTTATGTTCGAACAGAATGGGGGCGTTTGAAACAGAACCCGTCATCTCAAACTTTCGAATTAACTTACGAAGTGTAGATTCGGTTAGACTTTAGAGCAACGTTACCTTCGAGTATCACATGCATCACGAACGGATACCGTGGAACTTTCACTCTTTTTGTAATAACTTCTTATCACTTGGATACGTTGCTCAGTTGTTATTTGCTCCATGACGAAAATAAGCATCAAACAACAGTGCTCACCAAACGAAACCCACCTGCTACTAATAGGAAGGTTATCAGATGACAAACATTAAAACGGCTGCCAACTGTCACAGGACAAAATAGCGCTAAATTCAAAATCCTCCCTACTTCCTGGACACCCATTAAAATCTTGCATACTTTTTGTAGGTGGTACATACAAAAAAAAGAACGTCTTTCGAATTTAATACAAATTTCACGTTGCTATTTTCTGTGTGCATTTTTTGCATCTTTTATTGTTTCAAATATTTTTTCCTTCTCAGTCATTATCAGATTCAGTACCGAGCATAATATTCCTTGACACAAACAGATTCGGATAGATTAATAATCAAAAATAGATTTGCAATTGAAAGTTAACGATTTAGTATTATGAATAGTAACGGTGTTAATACGCATCCCTGTGAGACACCTTTATGATGATGGTAATTTATTCGAATTCTTCGCGTATTTTTATCGTTAAGATATTTGCATTATTGAAACGACATTTTTGAATTTGAGGATTAGTATCAGAGCAGAAAGTTTAGTCACATTACATCTCCTTATAGCGCAAAACTATACAGCCGTAAATGCAAACTATTGCGAGTTTTTTTGATATTTTTCCACCAGTCAATCAAATTCAAAAAAATATTGAAGAATCTCAATATCAACTTCAGCAATTTTTTCCACTGTAATGCTCAGAAACATCAGAAGCTTGGTATTCAACCTGTTGGAATTTTCCATTTCATTTTTTGTCTGTAGAAGTGTTTATGTTGGAACACCTGTTGCGTGATGCTATGTTAAAATATAGACGGCGCGTGTACGTAATACTAATAATATGTGTGTATGTAAGTGTTATGTAAATTACTGGTAATTACAATAGACACAAACATTTATCAAAACTACGAAAATTCAATAATGTATACGCCAGAGAGACCTTAAAAAATCTTCTGGATAACTTTAATCAATATCGAACCAAATCATTGAACAATCCAATTAACATATACAAATTGGAAGAGACAAATGATTTGTTTCGCCTTAATTTACTCGAGCTTGGGGCGTATAAAAATGTGTAGGTGCCACAAATAATTGATTCGGTATCGTCTCGAAACTTTTAAATTGGAGATGTTTAAAAATAAAATTTAAAAAATGGCAATTCCTCATAGAACGCCCGAATCGGTTCACCAACCTGCTTTAAATCTTTTACTACGTGGACTTCCACTATTCTACTACCTTAACAATGCGCCCCTTTCATCTCTCTGTATACACCTGCATTTATCGTTTCTAAAATTTGGGAATGTCCTAAAAATTCTATGAAAGCAACAACCGTATTCACACAAAAGGTATTCCTTTACAAATTTCTATTGACAAACCTTGTAAATAGATTATAATCTAGGGTACGCAAAGAGCCTACGGGCAGCAACAAAAAAGGGAATTCAGACTCGACGCTTTACACCTTAACGTCAAGTAGGCTAATCCTATGAAAATATTTGATTTGAACTATTTCGGCACAATCCTGATTTTGATCTCGACTATATAGCCGTTCTTTGTCCGTTTAGGAACAACGAAACTAAAATACGCGGAGATGTCTCGAAAAATCAAGCACCGATTCATTAAATTAGGTTACAGTACAGTAATTAATTTTTCAGTTTGACAAGTTTAAGCGGATGTAACAAAAAGCGGTAATTAGTATAATATCCGCTTATAAGAAATATTTCGCCTTGGAGATTGTTGAAAGTGTTCCACTAGTGCAGGAAATGCAACCGAACGAAAATTGGTTAATTTGCATGAACATCCGATCTGTGAGGTAACTGAAAATACGTAATTCGCAGATGGCGGACGTTATCGTTGTGTAAATATTTAATTGAAATTAATACTATTTGCGCGAAGATATAGCGATGTGTATTTGCGAAAAATGCCACAAAAAAAATCGTGCCAAAATCTATGCCCACATTTAAATTGCGTAAGGGTGGTTTTAGACCGGATATAGTAGGGATTTTTCACCCTCGCAAAGTGAACCACCGGAAGTACCGTAGCACCTTGCGTAGAGACTAGAGCTGTCACCGTAGCTCCCCTCGCATGTATCGTTCCTTATGAAGTTGTATGCATTGCGTCACATGGTTTTGGTCTCGTTTATTACTTTAGGGAGATTCGTGTGTGTTTACTAAGATTAAGAACAGATTGGAGCGGTTTAAGTTGTGGTATGAATGAAATTTCGTGCGAACGGCATGAGAAAGTTCCGTACTTATCAATGATTTACGCACCATCTCGAGCTATGTACAAGAATAAAAGGGGAAATTATCAGCAGTATTACTTTAAAATTGCTTGTAATCGGCGCTTCGTATCTCAAACAGTTGTGATTATTAAATAGCGTATAAATTAATTGTTATATCAGTTCGACAGAAAGGCCACAAGTGTGGGTGCAAATGTGTGGTAGACAAGATAAGAGAGGCCGAAGTCAAGATGAGCTTCGGCTATTGCGCGACGTCACACCGGAAGCTGTTCATCACTCTACGCGAGCTTCGGGCTGTACGTACGACATTGCCTCCGGCTGGATATATTTAAAGAGTAGCAAAGCAACAAACAAACATTCGGGGCCTCAGAATGTAGGAGTTAAAGACGGGGGCAACGCGTTATCAGCTGGTGTACCATTATTTTATTTAGGTCACCTACAATTTAAAGTACTCTTGATAGAGATGTATGTCGCGGTTGCGCTCGCATTTTAAATTATTCTTTCAGCGACTAAGTCAATTAATGCCGATGCCGATACGAATTGGGATTAAGCATCGCACGTATTAATCAAAACCCACGCCATGTGGATAGTGTATCTTTACAGATATTTAAGTACAAGAAACATACCAACTAATGGTTGCGGTTGCATGGTCGAAACCAATTATTTAAGGTTATTAGGCGATTAAGTTTACATTGACAGTCATTGCCATTGGTAGATACAAGGCTTGTCTTGAACAATTGATACTGCTTTTCGGAAGTTTATATCTTAAACTTGCACGAGAGTGGGCCATTGTCGCCCGGGGCGAAATCATAATTTACCGCCCCTTTGACGTAATAAAAATATTGATGTTGGTGTTTGTGAGAAAAAACGTAATCATATGAAAGAACTGGGCGAAAACGATTTAATTCAAAACCATGTATAACCTGTGTTCAAAACCGATACCACTAGTACCTATAAGTCTAAAATTCAACTTTTCGGGCTTAACGTGCAGCAAAATCATTTATAACTTCGTCAAAGTTATATTTGTTCTATTGACAAAATGCCCAACTCATTCAATCTTATGAGCCTATGGTAGACTTCAAGTAATTTTTCATTAATTTCAGCTTTGAGAAGCTGCGCTCACATGAAACAACCTGCAACACTGACAGCTATGGTTAAAAAGATTCGAAGCATAATTACGATATTAGGTATGCAAATACCATCGTTGCATTGCTAAATGAATTCTAAAAGCTCGAGCGGCACTTTTCTCATGTAGGTACATTTAAATTCTAGTTGGTTTGGTAATCACTTTATTTTCATTTGTATCCTGTTTAGATTTTTTGACGAATTTTTATTGCTATCCATCGCTAATAAATTCTATGTCGGTTTAATTGCAAGTGTTCTGGCGATTAACTGCATGTTGTGTATTCTCGAATTAGTTTTGGATCGAGTCAAACTCTTTCTCATTTTGGTGAATTACGACTTTTTTATTCGTTTTATGAAGTTTGAACCAATTTCACTAATTCTAAACCGTTGCCGTACTACGTTTCCTAAATAACCTTCTTATTAATGGGAAGGTGTAATCCACGTTTAATTATCCTTGGTTCCTATCCATTGCACTTAGATCTGTTCGACATGTACAGGTTTGAGATAAGAGGATCACGTCAATATCTCTCTTATTTGTCGAAATTCGAAAAAATGGTCAAATAAAATTTTGTATGTAACATTTTACATTCCGATCCATTCGATCACATATTGAAACTTCAGATATCGCGTCCGGTTTAACCGAAATTGGAGGCAACTTTTGTTTTTCAAATGAAATGCCTGTTTTTTAAGATCTTTGAAAAGAGCAACAGACACCGCGCATCCTGACAGCATACGGCAAAAAGTTTTAAAATATTGAGTCACGAATTTCTTCATTTTTCTGTACACCAACCATATGCATATTTTGTCTTATCGTACGGCAAATTGTTTGATCTTAAAAACATAGGGATTGCATTTGAAAAACAAAATAATCAATTTCCGGCTCAACCGGGAGGCACCGGAAGTTTCAATATGCGGTTGGACAGATCATAATGTCACATACAATTATATTTTACACATTTTTCGTATCTCGCCAAATAAGAGATATTGAGGCGACCCTCTTATCTCAGACGCATTGTATATTCACTAACGGAATGCAACAGAAATAACGAAATGGGGTCCACTATATCTATTCACTCAAGTTGTAATTAGCCGGTAATTCCTCTTCAATGGATTATACCAATGTTAATTTTCTCACACAGATTCAATTTTTTTTCGTTATGCAGGCAGTCAAATTCAAAGGTAATTACTACCTCAATTTCAAAAAAGTTTAATTATTCACAACTTTCGATGATCCACCATAGAATTAGTGATCGCCGTTGGATAAGATGAAAAGAGCAATTTGGAAAGTGTCCATGTCAGGTAAATCTACTCAAATAGTACCATTTTTAAAGAAGATAACGGTCGTTACAACATGCATACCTGATGAAGTAAACCAGTGGACATTTCCTAAATAAATGGTAAGATGAAAATAGTGGGGTATTTCCCAGTTTTTCACACTGACTAATTTTTGAAATTGTGGCGACCATTAACGCCAATCGGTACACTCTAGGAAAACAATATAAGTTGTTGTCTAGGTGATACAAAAATAATAACTAAAAATTGATTCATTCTGTTCACGTTACAAAATAAAATAGTTCCTATTCCTGTATTATGTAATAAATCGCTACAAACTCAAATCGAATCAAAAGTATTTCTTACGATACATTCGTGAAACCTCTTTTCGTCAATGATCGTTTTTTTTTGTAAATAATAATGTACCGAATATCAAGGCGCCATCACGTGTTATTAATGGATTAGTCACCGGCGATAATTTCTTTCCATGAAATATGGTATGTTGATTCGAGATATCTCTATAAGCGATTTATTCGCTATATGTATAAGATTGAACTGTGTTTAATTGTAATTTTAATATCTATGCCGAAGTGATAAATAGTGAAATCCGCGCTCGTGTTATAAACTTGCGTGTTATAAATGTGAGTACGAACGTACAAGACCACTTCCACTTTTACATAATTTGTTTAGGTCCTTTATCGAAAAAGGAAAAATTTTTTAAATTTTAAATGACCTTTATATAGCCGAAAATTCCATCCAAAATCCAATGTCATTAAGTAAGTATTGCTAGAATCGTAAAATATGGAATTGCACGTAAGGTAATCAATCGTTGACAAGCGTTAAAGAAATAGACATACCGGATGTAACATAAAAATGGGGTAGTAAAAGGGCTCTAAACGAAATTCTAATTCCATAACTGTTAAAAAACTCATAAATGGTATTCATAAAAAAGTGTGTACATTATGTACCCTTTTTGTTTCCCGACCTAGAACTGTTACTTCGAATTTTTTACCAATGAATTCGTACATTAAATTTAGACCTCAAACATTAATTCCTAGCGCTTGGCCGTTTAATCACGACACACCCTGTATAACATAATATTTAAAATCAGTTAATCTCTTGAATACAAAATATACAAATTATAAATTCAATGTGTGTTTTGGATTGATGCCAAAACAGGCAATAAATGTGGGAATAGATAAATTGAATGTAATCCTTTAATTAGAAAAAAAATTAAAATAGAAGATTTCCCTGCTCTCACTTACAATGCATGGCGTTTGGAAGAAGGGTCTTCTACCTTATCAACCGTAATTTAATTAAAAATCAACGTTAATGTTGAGAGATAACAAAAAACTTGTCGCACGTAGTGCAAGTGGTTCCCCTCGACCCTTGATACAATTGCGGTTAACCCAATGCACAAGATCATTTGATGAGTGTTCTTGTGGTTAAGATAAGTTTCTCGTAAACTTGACTGCACCTATACTGTATGTCTACTTATGAGTTGCAATTGCTAAAGACTAAAGCTTTCATATATTCATTGATTCGCAACTGAATTTCTTTGTGTAGGTTACCAACAAATTCCGTTCAAAAATTCGTTTTATAGTGAGCACTGACTTTGTTAAACTTACACAGGCCGTAGCTTGAGGGAATAGGCAGCTTAAAGAAAGTAGAGTTGACACGTTATCTTAATTGGAATTTAAATTGTCTTGAAAAAAGGTCTATATCACATAACCTCAGCAAGTGTTGTAGTTATGCAAATGGTTCAAATCTACATATAATATAAAGTGTGTATGAATATGCAGTAGCCGTAGGGCATTGTCATGATAGAATTGACTCGCCCTGACCCCTATGTTATCGACGCATTTGAATATCACTCAACCACTTGTTGACACCACAATACCACGTGAGCAGAATTTTTTTAAACCAAATTTTACACTTTTATGGCTCGCTGGGGTTCCGCCTCCCACTGGTAACCGCTTGAAATTTATTAAAGCCGTATAACTCATTCATGGATTTACTAAAAATATATAAACCATTGCACTCAACTTGCTTTATATTCCATCGTATAAAGATTTTAGCATTTGCTCGACTTCATCGTGAATCCTTCACTGCAACTCTTTAGACACTAAGTTGGACGTTTACTAGTTCATAAAGTATTTATTCTTGAATAATTAGTTTCCAGTCTTGGCAGCTATTAAAGGCACTATATTCCTGTCATATTAATATAACACGGAAAAAACATTAAAAATTTAATTTTAGTTTACCCGAACCATTTTGTAGCCAAATGTTTCAGTTGAGAACTTAACGTCTGCACAATATTGTTATCCGCAATCTCAATATACAATTAATTCGTGTGGTCACCGCTTATAATAAAAGAAAGGAATTATCAAAGGTATATATTTATAGGTTAACGATACTAAGGCAATTAAGATTTAAAGAAGTGAAATAACAAATAAGTATGTAAATAGTCCCTCTAATTAAACCTTTTCGGCGAGCGATTATTATTTTAAATACTTAATTACGAGCGGCAATTTAAATGAAGTGTATTAGCGATACATCTTGTAATTCACAAAGATAAAAATACAGGAAACGCGGTTGATTACTGTCGACTTTAAAAATATTTCACTTTTAATTAATTTGAACTTCCTCATTGTTCTCGAAACGTCAGATTTTTAAAATCTATTTACATTTTCGCTTATACCTTTCATCCCACAATGTTTGTTTTTAAAAAATCTAATCAGAGGTAACCACAACACTTTCCTTCATTTCCAAATAATGATAATAAGTCAATAAACTTCTATTGTTTTCAAAACACAACCCAGTAAACGAAAATATTGATTAATCGAAAATAATCGATAATCACATTTCTTAATAATCGATCATCTGATAATAGTCAATCAAATATTTGATTATCAATCGCCCGATAGTCGATTATCATTTTACTCGATTATTTCACTATCAATAACTTTAGTAAATGAGCGATTTCATTCATGTTGAGGTAGTGAAGTACCTATAAGAGTGGATACTAATCAAATCTTAATCTTAGTATAATAACGTAACTTAAATACTTTGGGAATTACCGTATTCATTTAGTGTGTAAAAAAATATACTCGTGTCCAAAAATAGTTCATTATTTGATAATCGAATACGCGATAATAGATTTGTCAAAATGATAATTTTAAAAAATCATAGAAAATTATAATGGAAATTTAACTTTTCAAGAAATCGAATTTTCGAGAGTTGAAATTGTATTAACAGTACCTAAGTAATTATATTTGATCAAAAAGTAAGTTGCCTCGAGATTTCAATGGAATGAAAGCTTGTTTAATTATAAAAATTTTCTAAAAGAAACCAATTCCGTTTTATTGGATTGTCGCGTTACACACAATTCCGTTGAATTAAAAATTATTTTGCAACAAAACAAACCGAATGATCGTTTCATAATTTGTCTCACTATTGTAGCGAATATTTCAGAAATCCCGATAGATATCGAGGCGCTATGAAAGAATAGTCATCGGCGATAAGGAACGAAGGCGGATGTGACGAAATCTTTCCAAGAAATATGACGTGTTTGTTCCAGAACGTTCTGAAGCGTCTTTGAACATTCTAGAAAGAATGTTGTTTGCTATATAAGCAAATCGAATTGTGTTTCGAGTTTAGTTCCAACTTCGATGCACTTGTGTTATGTCAATTGTAAGTAATAAATAATAATTACTGTTATAAATTAATCCATTTTAAGAATGTTAGAAATTTATTGTTATTATTCGGGGGAAATCACTGTACGTTTGGCCCAAAATCCCGCCGCAATCCCCCGAAATCTCGCCGAATTCTCTGGAGTTCTGCCAAATTCTCAGAAATCTCGCCGAATTCAGTGTACGCTTTGTTCTAGAAAATGATGATGACACTATCGCCAAATGAACAGCTAGTGATACCGGAGAGCAGAAAGTCTGAAGCGCTACGACAGATACATTATGGTATATCGGGAGGACACCTAGGAATGACGAAATACCTGGTTAAGGTGCCGGATTTTGCATTTGTCCCTGATGGCGGTGTATAGGAAACTACAGGAGAGAGTTCAGCTTCCGTCTTGTTTAGCCGGGAACTCCGGTTGCCGTGTGATTTGAAGTTTGTTACAAGACCCGGCCAGGAACCCAGGAAGGAATTGTGGGAAACGAGTACGTGGAAAACCGGCGACAGGATGAAAGTGCAGTAGGACGTGAAGGCTCAAGCTACTGGTTATCAACCTGGAGATCTGGTTTTGTTGTATCGTCTCCAGAAGATGCGCGAGCTATCTCCCAAGTTATAAAGAGCTTGGGAAGGACCGTATACAATCGTGAAGAAAATAAACTTAATATATCGGAAACTACCACGACCACGAGGCAAAACCAGTGGTAGTGCACATAAATCTTATGGCTCAAGACGCGGGTCAGAACGAGCCCGAGGAACAGGAACCAGCGAATGTGATTCAAGTGAAACCACCACAGCCCACTTTTGCAAAATTTATGGCGCATTACTCCGGAACTCAGAAGACACGCTTTTGTGTTATCCAGAGAGCTTTGGTTCATTGCGGATTAGGATTAATATGTTCCGGGTTGGGCGTTTAAGAGAATTTTAGCATCAACGTCCCGAGGTTGGTAGAGCTTGTAACAGAAGACCGGTCTTGTGATAAACCTAGTAACGAGTTTTTTGAAATGCGTTACAGCACTTGAAACGACAACTACAAATTCATATGGTAGTATACCAAGTTGACAATTCCAAAGATTGGATGTTTTGATAAGTTGGACTGGCGCGTCGTGCACAATATACTGGAGGTGGTATTCCGGGGCATGGGAGTGGAAATATTGGTCTGTGATTTTAATCCCAGAGGCACCCCGTAACTGATTCGTAAGACGGTAGATTGTTTTTTCTTCAAGAATGGAAGATGCACGAGGGAGTCTTCCTGAAAGTACCGCCATCAAGTTCGCGTTATAGAACAAAAGTATATTCCAGACATCCCGATAGACATCGAGGCGCAATGAAAGATTAATCATCGGCGATAAAGAGCACTATATAATTAATTACATGTTTATGTATGTAATCAGTTTGGGGAAATGGGGAACCTTGTGAATCTTGGGGGGTTCCTATATTAATCCGTAGGATTCGCATAAATCTTGTGAGTTATTACTATCTTAGGGTACTTTTTATATTACATATTATATTAAAATACCTCTGGCATAAATAAATAATCAAAAATGTTTCGAAATTTTGATACTAGACACAAGGGCAGAACCAAATTGTTTGTTTTTCGGGCAATCTATTAGAAGTTCAACATTATACCCTCGATTATACCCTTCTAATGGAGCAAAAATATTAAAAATCTTCCCATGCATAGAATTGGTTTCTTTGTCTAGTGTCACAATGACATCTTTAAGAAACAGATCAAAATTAGCATCTGGGTTCGATTTTCAACTTATATTCTGTATAAAACCGTTTGCTCGCCAAAATTAAGCTTTTAATTTGACATGAAATGTGGGTAATTTGATGGACACTTTCGAACTATTAATGCCAACAGTATTAGTACGATCATAAACATATCGAACTGTCCCTGAAAGTGTACATTGCAAAGTAATACACAGAATCTGTTTTCAACTGAAATTGTCCGACCTTGTCATAAATATAGTAGGCGCCGCGACGACGATGCCATTTGTTAAAAGCATTTTTGGCGAAAATTTATTACCTCTTCATTGATTAATGTAGTCATGATTTTACTTCACCTACCGCAAGCTTTTTCGTTCCATAATTACCAACCCAACGACCACGTTCGATATCGAAATAGGCATTTAGGCACACATTAAAGATTAACAGAAATTGATTGCGAGAAGTCAGCTGTAAACAAACGGAAGGAGCAAAACTTAAAAAAAAATGTCAATGGCGAGTTTACATTAAAGCAACTTTCTTATTTAATACTATATTATGTAAAAATAAAAGTTCACGTGCTCTTTACGTATCCCAATAACCTGAACCATTCGAATTGCAACGTTCGTTTTGTAACTTCCTCTTCAATGTAAATCTCCTATATCCTGTCAGATATCCATTTTTTATACATTGAAAGCTACTCGTCTATGACATTGTTTTATTTTTGGCGCAGTCGACATTGCAAAAAAGGAATAATTAAAACACATCGATTAAAAAAAGGCACTTTCTTAACCTGTCCACAGGAAACTGCAACGTCTCAATCATTCAGCAGTTATCGCCAGCTTTTTATATTATCGAAATACCCCACATTAAACTCGGTTATTCACAAAATCTCGTCGTCAGGATGTAATTCATTAAGAAATTGTGATACACGTTGATGCTACCAGTTTTTTCTCTTAATAGCGCCTACTCTTTAAATAACCTTTCCGGTTTGAAGCTACACGATTGCTTTGAGCATTTCCTTTTTCTACAATTTCATTCATAACGGTTGATAGGAAATTAACTTTTTTTACGGCTCCATTAATTTCAGGACACGTTATAAATATTTCGTAGCGGAGTCTTATTAACATATACTTCCTTGTTGACATTTTTATACAATTGACAGTATACTTTCGCGCAATTGCCCTAATGAGAACAGAAATGTTGTGATTCTACATCTATCATTGCACGTGAGATTTTATTGTAAATCACATAAGTAAAGCACAAATTAGAGCATTCCCGTAATATAAGAGAAAATGAATGAAAATTATTTTTAGTTTCATCACCGTTAGCAAACAGACATAAACGAATGAACCCCAAAAAAGAAAAACATGAAAAACGGAACGAAGTATCGAAAACTACGTAGTCAAAAATTAAAAAAATAGAAAAAAAATTGACCTATTTATTACATCTGCCCCTCTCCAAAAAAAATGCGAAGTTCTCAAATTTTTTAATATTACTTGCATGCTGGCCACGATTTGGTGGAACACTCTGTACAGTGATGCGCTGGGCTAGAAAATTAGTTTTCCGATGCCTGCTTCCAGGACCTTTTGTGAAGGGATTAGGTGTCAGAAGAAAGATAAAATCCATAACGTAAGGTGTATACACCAGAGGTTTGGAATACCTTCGAAGAGGGGGTCGCGAAACTTTAAAAAAATTCGATAAGGCGCTTGTGAGCAAGAGGTGAAGAGTGCACTTTCGAATTTGTTTTTTCGATTTTAATAGCCCTTATGGACATTTCATGCCTTAACGACAGGATAGAATGACACCAATACCAAGTCTGTAAGTGGTGTAGCTCCGGAGCTTTGGAGACTCAGGCAGACAGACATAAGGATTTTTTATTTTTTTGAAGGTGAAAGTGCACTAAAAAACACGCTATTATTGCTCACGCTCATCTGCTCGTCTGTCTTTATCGCAGCGTAGGGTTTATTGAGTAACACAAGTCATATAGGTAGCAAACGAAAGCGTATAAAATCAGGTGAATCTCTCTCGCTCTGAAACTTCTACGAACCATAACAACCCCTAAAGTGACAAAGAAAGGGGAAGAAATGAAAAATTTAATTACTTCGGCAATTTCGCCAAAATTATGGAATAATGCACTTTTCACTTTATTTAAATTAAAATTGCTGGACTGCCGAATTTGGAGATTTCATTCCGATTATTTGGATAAGTATAATTAACCGTCATTAGATGAATGGTTTACTGGATAACAGCCTGCGATTATTAAGTCGAGATTACATCCGTTAGGTGCGTTCTTAAAAAACTTGAGTTTTGACACCAGTCCCGTACTTTTAAGACGCCTGGAAAGGACGAAATTAATTAAAGAAGTTGTAATTTTTGGATGTAGATAACTGAATATGCTGTGTCGTTCCCCACATGGCATAGCCGAACGTTATATAAGGTAAACGCTTAATTTAGATGCGAACTTTTGCATTTGGTGGTGTTAACCGAAACGTAAGTTTAACCGAAACGTAAAATCTTAAAAGCCTTTTGTATCTTTTGACTTTGGGTGTTTCAGCGTAGATATTTAAATCTTTTACTTTCTGCCTTCTGCATCTTTGTAAACTACGTTTGTAGGTACCGCAGCTTTGAGCTTTTCCATAAATTTATTTTCCATTCATATCGTTTAAATTTTGCTTTTACATTAAGTTTATCACCGTATCTATAGCTTTTGCGTTTTCTTGCACAGTAATTCCTACCGCTCCGTTAACTGCAAGGTAAGCTTTTTTTTGCTACTTTCCGTTTCATTATTATAAGGAGAAGGATAATGTTTCGCTCCCTGCATTTGCTTTCCCGTAGAAACCGCTACCAAATCCGATTATTTACTGTTCCCGCTTAGGGAAATTGCCGTACACTTTATGTTTATTTTAGCATTCGCCATAAAGACCCACCCTACAATTGTTTCCCCAGTGGAAAACTATCCTGATTTTAGGATAGAATACATACGTCATACATACATAGAAATATTGAAAATTTCAGCCCGTTATTCATCAGGTTGATACTTGAGTTAACCAAAACTTGAGTATACTTTGCGAGACGGTGATGTACTTCCGTCTGTATGAGCATACATGCCTTAGAGAAGGTTTCAGCGATTGGGTTCAAATGTAGTACCGCATAGGTTATATTTAGTAAGCATTACAACTGTATCTATCAATATTTATATACAGATTTTGTTGGAGAAATCGCAAAACGCTCTGTCTCGATGGCGAGAGTTAAATATTATACCAATATTTTGGACTCATATGAGATACCTTGAGAACGGTGTGCAACGATCGTTTCTTAAAAAACCACAAACTTGCTACTGCTAGCAAGGGAAGACTCGATGATTTCCATCAAAATATATACCACCCATATAAGTGGGAGTTACACATAGTGCCACGAGACCAGCCCTTTATTCTGACTACTTTGTTACGCAGTTGCTTTTGCCTCTGCCTTGCCATTTCCTATAACAAAATTGACGAATAAAGTAATTTTTTGCACAAACTGATGATCAACGCCGAAATATCACAATATTTGGGCCGACTTTTATCAATTTCTGTTAAAAGTAACTGACAATTATTTTGCAAGGGAACAAAATTGTATTTAGCGTCATCTCCATGCAGTTATCTGTGAATTAAGTTTAAAAGAAGTTGCTAAAAATGGTCTTTAGTTTCTTCTTCCTTCCCATTGAGACACAGTACCTTCCCGTTTCCCCAAACTAAAAAATTCTTCCGACAACTCGTTTTTGAGATATTCGGATGTTACTTTTGACACCATTAACGGCCAAGTTTCATCGAGGTCTACCCCTTAGTATTTGTATCTCTTCCCAAACTCCGTTCTTAAGATATTAGCCATCGAAGTTTTGACTTCAAGGACAATTTCAATTTCCTTTTGTGAGTACCTACCTCTTCCGATACTTAGTTTTGGCGATATTCGAGTTTGAACTTTTGACCTCACCGACGCGACAGATCCATTAATTCCCTGTGTATTATACTACAACTAGAAAGTATAAGCTACGATATAGCGAAAATCCTAACTACCGAGATAGAGCTATTCATCGGTTCTTTCAAGTTATTTTATATTAAGTTTAATTGCTATTCACTTCCTTTTTTACTTAGTTCACAATAACAAATGAATGTAATTTAATTCATTAATTCATAATATGTTTACCTTTCTTGAAGTAAGCCCTCATGGGAATGAATATGCTTCATGAATGAAAGCTCAATGATGTTAGTAAATAGTACACTATTTATTTTACTTTTTATTTAAAATTGAAAAAGCAACGCTTATTTTGTTGCTTATAAAAATATATCCAGCTTCTTAATTATGAAGTGATCCAAATTATTTAATTCAAACACTACTACGCGAATGTTCATAGTTTTAAATATACGGTGTGTCACATTTACTGATAAGGCAGATAATATCGAATCACACCAACTGGCAACTAGTAGAGCGGGTTTACTAGCACGTAAACTAGCCAACTAGTAACTGTCCACAGTATTGACTCTTTACAAGACGCTTCTGTTGTAGCTAGATTTTTCCTTTGCAGTTATTCCCATAATTTGCCGTACGTTTCTCCCAGTAGAATCGTGTGTTTTATCGTATGCGATTTCAGAATATTTTATCAATACATTTACAATATAAACGAAAATTATGAAAATCAAAGGAAGAAATTGTGTAGAATCTAGTCTACGAGATCATCCAATTTAATCTGTAAAGCTCCTGTCGTACAAGTTTGTAAATGGTCAAAAGCTTTTAACGTTTTAAAAACAACCATTAGTTTGTCTAATTAAAAGTTTTGTGAGATTTCGAAACTAGGTAATAGATAGCGTTATTCATAAATATGTTCTTACTGACCACACACACACACATTATAGAAAGAACACAATAATGGGAATCATAATTCACCTACGGGGTGATTTTTGGAACGTTTGCAAAATTCAGTCAAACTAATTTTTTTTTAATTGACTGCGAAAAAATTGTAAACTCAATATTATATTATATGCATGAATAAAATCGGAGAAAAACAAATTGGACGGTTGAAAACACGTTTTAATTCTAGAAAAATAATGGCTAACGGTTAATCAAGATTATACTTCCACTACGCCAATTAATCATTCCTTTTATAAAGATGGTTTTCATAAACTAAAATAATATTTCAGATTATTTACATTGGACGTTTAATTGGCAACTCTTCTCAAACGTTCCCTTTCCTAATCCTTTTGTGAGACGTACTTTTATTTAGATTTGTCACCAACTGACGAGATATTCTCACTGATTCATCCCGACGACGATATCTCGTTATCGCTAAAATAATAATTTTATAAGCGCATCGTTTAATCAATTGTAATTCCCACAGTATCACGCTGGAAAAATGTGTTTATTGCTTTAAAAACACTATCAACTACTACTAACAAATTGCATACAGATAATTTAAATAAACGAATGCATGCCAATAGCTACGTGTCGGCAACTCCTATTACACAAATTTAACAAAAGTGACGCATTTCAAACGGAAGGGGCCTAGTTTCGGAAATTTGCAAATTTTTACCGCGCCTAAAAACTAGGTCAATTTCGCACATTTGCATTATGCATCGCGTTGAACTTTTCGAAATATTCACCGCTCGTAAATTTAGTTAAGTTACTTTCATTTGATAATATCAAATACCATAATTCATCAGAGCGCTTGTGCAACAACACTTGTAGCTCTTTCTGTTATTTCTAAATCTGTAATCCATTTTCACAATGTTTGCATTATAGTGTCCAATGAAAAGAAGTACATTATGGGTGAACAGATTTTTTTAAAATTCGAACCGGAACCGAACTCTGAAACCGACTCCGGTTGCACAGGAATTTGCATCACACTTCACTAAGATCTACCCCAAATTTGAGTTAAATATTATGCCACGTCATGAAACGTAGAACACATTGCTTTAATGTGCAGGCGTTTTTTTGTGCTCTTCTTTTCATATACTCTCATTTTGGTTAAGTTGGTAGAACAAAATTTTCAGTTGCATCGTCGGTCCAAACTAAATTTTTTAATATGATATCTGATTTTGTTCAGAATTTTAATTTTTTAAATTTCACATTCCTAATAAAATTGCACAATAATTTTGCATTCGATACTCTTATGTTGATGTCTCTAAAATAGTTTAAGAATGATATACAGAGTGTCCCAAATTCAGTGGAATTGTCATCATTGATCAAAAACAGTTATTAGTATATAAACGCCATTTTAAATTTTATTTTGTCATCATTTTTGAATTTGTGTTATCAACATAAGAAACTTTTTGGCATAGCTTTTATAATGACAGCGGTACAATATGATAAATTGTAGCGAGATTCCAGAAATCCCGATAGATACCATACCAAGGCGCCATGAAAGATTAGTCATCGGCGAAGTACGAACCGTTCTGCAGTACAGGAAAGTACAGCTTCCGTGTTGTTTGGCCGGAACCCCGAAACCGATTCGTAATGGGAGATGCACGAGAGGGTCTTGGTGTAAGTACCTACCGTCATCAAATTCGCGCTATAGAACAAGATTTGCCTGGGAATGAATGTGTCTCTGCTACAACTGTCGTCCGTGTTGCGAGACGCAACAGTTTTAAAAGGGCGGCACTGGAGCCACTGGGGGGTGTGTAGCGAATATTCCAGAAATTCCGACATACATCCAGGCGCCATGAAAGATTACTCATCGGCGATAAAAAACGAAGGCGGATTTGATTTGCGTGATTCAACCGCCGATGATTCTTTAATCCAATTTAGATTGAACAAACAAAACCAAAATAATTAATAAGACCAGAGTAAATGGTTTTCCTTACTCCTATCTTAATTAGCTATGTTACCATTTGACTTGTAATTTCATATTGCCGTGAATTAACAGAGGAACCTTTCATAGCACTATACAACTTTTGAGATGAAGGCTTTTGGATAATCATAAAAAGTAGTTACCTACATTGCCCGTAAAAAAGAATACAAGAATATTTAAAAAGCACAAACAACTTAATTAATTCTCGATAGAATAACAAACGTGACTTAACGAATCACATAATGTCACAAATTATACCAGCTAATAATAAAATCATAATTATAAGGCCAAAGGAAGTAATAGTAGGTAGGTATATCTGGATAGATAAATCATTTTACTATTTCTGTTCTCAGCATCCGATTAACATGTCTGCCATAAAACCTTGTGAATTAATTTAACATTAGATGATTAATAAACGCTTTAAATTTCTGTTTTGTTGTGTACGTATAAACACAAACTACATAAAAAAACGTGTGACTCGATGTGAATCAGCCGGAATCGGCGAACTGGAACACACTTTGTGGAAATACCAACTTAACAGATTGGAGTTTTCTGCTGGGTTTTATAATTACTAATTAGTTTTTTAGTACCTTTTGTCTCGCATCTAGGTAATTTTTAATGGGTACGTTTTATTTTTGAATTCCGATTTGCATCTACCTACTTAAAAATCAAATTGTAATTGGTATGCTCAACTATTAAGTATCGTAAATTATCATAAAGGGTACTCAAAGCCACAAAGTTCTAACACTTAATCATTCGACAAGTTTATACCTATGTATAGTTAGTACACACTTGAAACATTCAATATTTGTTATGTACACAGATAATTGTCTCGGTAAGGAATTTTAACAATGTTTATTTCTATAGGTACAACTTAAAGCAAAGCTATTTCAAAAACACACATGCATTTTTGGACGAAAAATACAGACATAATTTACTGTATAATTTAGACTTTTTCAGTTTGAATACGTAATTAATCTTTATATAAAAATTATTCCCAGTATAATAACTTCTTATTCGCTTGGGTAAGTTTATTAAAAAATCGCCAAGTGTTTGTGCGAATGTTAATTTATTTTTAACCACACACATTTTAATAATGCATGTGCATAAGTATAATAATTAATTAGAAGTGGTTAAACTATTACGTCGCTTCATCTAAAGCTAAACGGATCTTTGTTTTGTGACATGTGAATGAAGTTTTTTTGAACATAATCAACACAATGCTCGTGAACTTCTCGCCAATGTATAAACCCACTATCAAAATGCAAATTTTTCTAAAGATCATTCCTAACAAGAAGCTATGTTTCAAGGGATTCAACTGAAACTTGGCGCGTTCCAATCAAAAACAAAGTGCAAACCTGCACCAATGCATTTGGTAACATCCTGTTGGAGCGATTCAAGCCATGAAATTATTGAATTTGCAAACATTCTATAATTCTTTTATCAATCGTCAGATAATTGATGTTTTACTGCTTAGTCCATCAATTAGGTATAAAATTACGGATTACCGAAAAGTCAAATTTTTTATTGAACGATACTGTCTTTTATTTATTGGCGAGTAGCTTCGTCATTCAAATTGCACAAGAATGAAGGTAGCGCGTAAAAGATAATTATTAAGGTAGCAATGTTGAGTGCGTTTGTTCAAGAAGCCAGTTAATTTTTTTTTAATTGTGCCATTAAATAGATAGAGTGTAATTCCTTTTGTTTATTTGCTGTTGATTTAATTAATGCTTGTTATCATAAATTTGAATTAGCAGGGCCTCAGCATTTAAGCACTTCATGATTCTCTAAGCCACTGGAAATACTTTCGCGGGAAGTGCAGCAATTCAAATTTCACAAGGGCGAAGGTTTGTAAGTGAATCCACTTCATGTGTTTGATTCACAAACATAGGTAAATGTATCCTTTACTTTTCTTTGTAATTACTGTAATTAGCATAGGATGTAAGGTAATTGTTTTGTATTACTATCTTGCCCGATTTGTTAGGATGTTTGTTTTTATAAATTTGAATTTGCAAAGCCTTACAAAACATTGCGCAAGGTTTATAAAAGTAGAGGTAAGAGCAGTATTAAGGGTATGTAGTTTTGTTTATTGGTTAGGGATGTCGCATATGTAATGGTTTCTAATGTTCGTAAAAATTACGTTTACATAAATTGCAAGATTAGGAAAATTCCTTTATATTTTATCCTGTTTTGATTTCGGGGTTTAGATTATTTGTTAGGAGAAGATTGAAGATTATTAGTACAATGTATTAATACAATTTCCGGAATATTATAGATTTTGATATGTATGTAGTTACAGTGGAATTTTCCATATGTGTGGGTGGCTTTTATTTGAGATTAATATACATGGTGATGGTGTTGATTCAATTTACGGCATCTCGGAGATTTTGTGTACGTGATTACAAGCGGTTTTGTTACGCGTGGGCGTAATATATTTGTTGGATTTGTTTGCAGTGGTATTTTTCCACCATCTTATTTTGCATATGTACCAAATGTGATTATTTTCACGACACAATATTTTAAGTTCCGTGTAAAGTCGGATTTTTTTCAGTTTCAAAACGGCATCTTGTTAAGCACAAAATACGCCAAATTTGAACTACCTACCTATCCCTTACAGTTTTCGAGATCCCCATGATGGTGGCCCTCGAATTTGAATCAGCCTGTATACCTATACTTGATTATCAAATAATCCAATTGATTATTTAAATCAAAAATGATCGATTATTAATCGAATTGTTTCTTGGTACAATTGGATGCGTAACGTTTAACGTTAAAACAAACCTCATTTATACTTATTTACTTAAACAATGTTTAGCAATACAAATACGAAGAAAATTAACAAAGTGTTATTATTTTTTGCATGTATTTTGCGCTAGACTTCGACACCAAGACGTTCCAACCCCCAAGGACCTTTGAAAAAAATGTAAATAACATGATGATGCTCGCATTCTTATTTGATAAGGTTATGCGATTTAAATATGAACTCGTGGGAAATTGTGGGAAAGTATGATTACCTTTTGTTTACTGTATGAAATTTTCCCTATTACAACGAAATGTTTGTGACAGTTTTTATGATTCATTTCTGTAGGTAGGTACTTTTAATGTGTAGTTGGTTTCACTAGCAAAAATGTTGTTTCTTCGTTTAGAAATGGAATGAACTTCAATAAACTGCTATCAGTTCTCTCGAATACATACCAATGTTTTACTCGTTTAAATTCCATATTTTAACTGAAACTGACGTAAAAATAAAGTTACAAAAGTAACTCGAAAACACCAATAAATCACAATAACATTTTAATGTATTATGGCGGTAGATATGTTGGGGTTTTTTCTATTTAATCAGCAAAAATGCGAAGCAATGATAGGGGTTGGTGGAAAACTTCAACAAGTACCCAGATATCTGAAGAAGTTTTCGGACTCATTTTTCAGATAGGTAACAAAGTCCAAAGAAACGGGCGATGTAAATTTATACACCTTGCTTATAATTGTTCTGCCTTCGATAGAGCTACCGTTAGTCTATTTTGCTAATACCATTCAGTACACTCAAATCTTTTAAGAATGAACAGAGCACTTCTTATTTAACCATAATTTTATGAATGAATTTTTTGTGAGAGCTTTAACGCCGTAATCAGCCCATTAACCTCTAAATTTGACTTGTACTAATGTCCTTCACTTTGAGCCCACAAAAAGATAATTTCTTTTCTTTAAAATCGAGACATAATAATAGTAGGGTACACAATGAAAGTATGATATTACATTTAGTTGCTAATTGCTTCAACAAAAAAATCATTTTAAATAATAATATTTCGTCCTCGTCGCCCAAAATGATAATGAGACTAAGAAACAGTTCTCGGTGTGCAAAAGTACATGATTTTTAAATTGATTTGGTTTTATGGAAAACAAAGAGTGAAAAGGTGGAGGTGTCACGAGGGGCCCCCGGGGAGCGACTTTACGCATCGGTGCCCCAACACACATGCCACTAGTTGTCTGTTTATAATGGCCATTACATGTAAATACAGCAACAATGAAATAAACGTAACGTTAAGTACAGCTTCGTCATAAGTCAAAATTGTTCGTCAGCCTTTAACAAATCAGAACCACTATTTCGTTTTATTGATTTTAAAACAATTCTCCATATTCTTAGGTTGCATTTTATTGCCAATGGGGTAACTTGAAAGTAATTAGAAAACGCGATGTAGGCTAACCTCAGGGTAAATCGCACCATCTATTTATTAAGCAAGTTGAAAGCTCCCGTAGCGATTGTGGCTTGTCCAAAAAGTATAGGGGCGTACTAATTATTATTCCCATTATTTATCACGAGGCCCATCGGTTATTATACATCAGATCGTAAGATAATTCAAGATTAAGTTCCCGTAAAAGGCGTCCATCGTTATTCAGATCTGAAGACGTACAAGTTGCATGTTAAACAGCAACTAGAAACTACATGCGATTCGGTCCTGTAACAATGACTTTGCACCACTGCTTGCCTAATTCGTAAACGTGCCGAAGCTCCTAATAAAGTTCGAAATTGTGGCGTTAATTAATCTTACTTGCCTCCTTGTTAACAACGCCCGCTTACAACTTTATTGACATCGCCACTTCATTCAAACGTAAAACGCGAGGGCTTAATCCTCTCGAAGAAAAAATCCTCCTCAAACG
Source organism: Photinus pyralis (assembly GCF_008802855.1). Lineage (NCBI taxonomy): Eukaryota > Metazoa > Arthropoda > Insecta > Coleoptera > Lampyridae > Photinus > Photinus pyralis. The sequence goes on from NW_022170249.1 coordinate 34,521,709, forward strand.
ATTTTCGATTTGAAAGATAGTAATTAAACCCAGCCGCTGCCAACAGTCTTCTTTGTTTACAAATCGGGCTTAATTTAATGAATAATAAGATATAAAATACCTAGTTGTCATGGTAAAAGGTCGAAGTAACTTGTGATGCGACCGTCTTCAGCGGGCAAATTATCATGTCTGCGGGCGCGGCCAGGCTCGGCTGATCACCGAACCGTATTTCCTCTAAAGTGGCCCCCTTTGTGCACCTTCTTACCTTTAATGCCCTCCAACCAGCCCCATACTTTATTATTATTAGAGTAATTGTTTTATAGCCTTAAGAACCGAAGAGACAACCTAGTAGGTATTCACTACTACCCACTATCTCGTAACCATGATTAAGTATGCTAATTTTACTATGGGATCTTTACATTTATATTAAATTGCTTTATTTTACCATTTCTGTATACTTAGTAAGATTTTATGGTTAAGCGCCATATCGGGTTTTACACCTTCGATGTGAATTCCCCAAATTAACATTTTTCTGTGCTCGCTTTGATTTTTCGTTGGTTGTTCCCATTATGAAAATTGAACTTTTTATGTTTACTCTTTTGCAATACGTTAATCTTTCGATTCAAAAATAATATCAAAATTGACGTTTATATTTTGGTAAATTTCACGTTTCTTACTGCATCGCGAACTGGAAAACCAATTCGTAACAATCTTGATCCAATATTTAATGAGCTGATGTACCTATTGTATAGTAAAGAAATCTTTTACGATAGGACTCCTTCACTAATCATCCCTTAGCGTTGTATCCATCATCCTTGATATTTTAAATGGCCCCACAAGTGAGAACGTTGGAAAGACGTTTCTTTCCTCAAATAGGGAACCGAATCCTGTATATGTGAATATTTCAATTTTATTAAGCGTAAATCTGGGGGATTATCTACGAAAAAGATAATTAGATAAGATGCTTTAAGTTAGACCCAGCGGGTCTCGTTTGCGTACTTTATGAAAGGTTTTATCTGGTTGTTTTGCGATAAGGAGTCTTATCAGGCAAAAGATAATTAACGTACGTGTTTTAACGCTGTTAAGAGATGAGGTATTTTGATGTGCGTGTTATTTCGGCGCAAGTGGGGACGCGCAATGCGTTCTTTCGCAGCTGTGATTAGCTAATCTGATTGTGACTGGCAGTTGGTTTGTAAAATCGCAAGGGAGTATATCTTGTGGTGGAAGTTGTTATTTAAATACTACAATCAACATAAAAAACGCGGATGCAGCATCCGCAGCGGCTGTTAGTTTTTACGCCGGTTAAAAAATGTGTTCATTAAGACTAAATTTCCGGCAGCGAGTGCTATTCGTTTTGTTGAAGACGCAGTACGTTGGTTTCTAATAAAAAGCGTGCAGATTTGTCCTTCATTAAAAGTTAAATTTCTACCATCCACAAGCAGCCATAAAAAATTCTTCATCATATTTATCAGGCAATTTCGAGTCCTTCAGTTGTTTATTAAAGGAGAAGTGAAGTTTCCTGAAGCTGTCAGCGAATGTTTTTATATCTTTGATAAGTGCGCCTGAATGTCGCAAACCTTTCACAACCAGACTATTTAGATTATGAACAAAACTCAGTAATTTAAGATTTTTTTATCGACCCCCTGAGTGCGGGGTATTATATCCAAAGAAGTTTTGTTAGCATTTCTTTCTTTCAGGGATTTTGTTGGAATTGTTTCATGTGTTTCGGATAAATTCTTTTGTCATTGTCAATCAACTAATTGTGTTTATTCGAATCCATTGTGCGACCCAGATTCTGTGGTCTATTTTCCGTTGTTTGTCTCCATTCCATCGGGATCTCGGCCCCTGGGCCAACTAGAGACTTCCGGGTTTTCGCTCATTGATAGCTGCTATGGTCTACATTAGCCCGTTACCCATCATGCGGCAACATCCACGAGTGGGTTTTGAACCTGTAGTGCAAATTACAATCTCCATGCAGATAACATTTTCACCTGGAAAATTGTCTTTTCTTATCTCATTGTGAAGACGTTTGACGCTTCATAGTGTCACATTGATATTGTTGTGTAAACAACGCCATGCAGACCTTATTTTGGTCAAAAATAATGACGGGACATCCTGTACATGAAAATCTTTCAATTTATTAAGTAAACCTGTCGGGGAGGGGGGATTATTTACGAAATAATCACAGAGTTGGTCGTTTTATTTGAATTTATATCTCAGTGTTGTTTCACCTTTCAGAAATTTTGTAAATGCGTAATTCTTGTTTAAATTTTATGGCTTTTGTGGTTTATTAACGCGCGTTCCATCCTGGAGAAGTGGAGACGTTTGGTGCATTCCGTCGTTGATTGGCGAGTTATTTGAAAATGTTTAAACGCGTTTATTTTTTGATAGAAGTGGTGCTTCTTTAGATACTGAATTATAATTGAAAGTTAAAAGCTCCTATCGTCCGAACAGCCGCCGACAATTTGTTCATCTTAGTTATCACGCTTGTTTAATTTTAAGATTGCTTATTTTATTTGTGGCTGCCCGAGTGCGGGGGTACTATGTCCGAACAAGTTTTGTAAGCTTCTCTTTTTTTACAGGATTTTGTTTCGGAATAAATGTTTGTAATTAGTAATCAATTAATTGTGGGTTTATTCGAATCGAATCGAATTCGATTATTGTAGTATTTAAAATTTTAGGGGTTGTTGTTACCATACAATTAGAGAAAAAAATTACTGCGTAAAGTTGCCCGCTCTCTGTTCGTTTTCATTGTAGATAGATAGGTATATAAACATTAATTGCCTAGAACACAAAAATTTTTCAAATAAACGAATCCCAAATTTTGTAAAATTGCAGAGGACAAACACAAAAGTCTACACAAATCCCTTAATTCCGTCCTCCCATTTATTATTGTTGCTAAAAAAAACTTACAAATTTTATGATGTTTGGGATTATAATTCCTAAACAAAATATGTCTACTTTGTGTCTATTATTCAAGGTTTTTTGACATACTTAATTGCTACACACTATACCTACAGATTTTATAGGTACATTAAAGAAACAAAAATAGATGTTTATTATAGACGATAAAACGATTTTTAACCATCGAGTGAATTTAATTTAGACGTCCTTAATAGCAAACTTAGATTCTTCCGTCGTTTCCATGGAAACAATATTGTATTCTGATTTGAATTTCATTTTATTTCGCGCTTCGCGTCCCATTTTTAATAAGAATGACAGATGTCACTGGAATGCACAATAATTTGTTTTACTTTATCTATACCCTTATTAAAGAGACACTTAAACTATACTCATTCAAATCTATTAAAACGTCAATTTAACATCTGCTATAAGTAGGTATATAAAACCAAAAAAAATTTAAAAAAGTGGCAATTGGGCGTAAAATTTAAGCTAATATATACACTTATTAATATTTATTATTAACAAGTCTCGTACTTTGATCAATTAAATATAAAAAGGAGCATAACGTGAGTGAAGCGAATATCCCCCTTCTACACATGCCCGGCCTTCCGCAATTCATCTATACCCTCTTTAATGGAAATACTTGTTTCCTATTATGTTTTTCTTTGAAACGGTGGACGAATTGCGGAAGGTTATGCACTCTTTTCGAACACAGAACTATCCAAAATTGTGAACGACAAAATTTGTGCCTCCTAAATGGGAGCATAAATAACGAACATTCACTACCACAGTCATCGAAAACATGAAATTTCCTTGTAAGTACCTATATAGTCCATCCTTTATTATAGTAGAGAGATGAAAGAAAATACAACAAATCCATTTCCTGGGTATTGTGGCTTAATGTGTTTGGACGTTTTCCTAACAAAATTTATTTATAGGTAACGATACTATCTATAACAATATTCTCGAAATACATATATATTTCGCGCTAGGAACTACGATCATTCTTAAGCTATCACGAAGAAGCTGTACAGTGTAGGTGCATACTATTATTTTAAAGTACCAACCAAGGTAGATATCTAGATATAGGATAGTAATTGGGCGGAAGCCTGTTGAGGGCCCAGAACAAGAGAGGGACAATAAATAAATAAATGAATATGTGTATTGATTAGGTATAGGTATAAGATAGGTACAATAACTGCAGTAGTTTTACAATATAGCGGTGACACTTGAAATCAGGTGGGGCAATCAACGAGACTTAAGTGTTCAGTTAAATTTTGCCCGAATCTGCACTTACCTACTGTAAATCTAAATACTATTACCCAAAATATGGAAAAATTCGACTAACTTCAAAAAATATTACCATAAGCAAACGTGGGAGTGCGTATATCTATATCTAGATAAAATTTAATTATCTAGTTACACGTTTACCTAAGCGAATGAGTGCATTTCGACCACCTGCTCTTAAACAGCGGTAATAGTTTTCCCACGGACGCCCCCCATTTCAGTTTTAGAGACACGCGTGACGTACCTCGTAGCGTGTACCTACTGGCCACATTTATGTGAAAATGTTATTAATGGTGCGTAAAATTCGGCGTACTTAGGTATTGAAAAATTATAGAAAATGGATAATTACGGTGCCATTGTTTTTACGCGACGCTCTTATTGGATGTTGTTGCTCCGCCTCGATTGAACTTTAACCTGCGTAAACGTTGCCGATAAGATGATGTGTTCTGTTATTTTATTGTAATTTACATGGTCGGCCGTTGTTTTTGTTCCGTTGTGATTAATGCGATATTAATAATTAATATTTTGCACGCTTTTTCCCCAATAATTTTTTCCCTACCATTCGCATCGGTAATTGTAAATAATCCGTTTTGCAATAGGCTTACTATTGGAATGTTTTACGATTCCATACATGATTAGAGGTAAATTAAAATTAACGTAAATATAGAAGATAAAAAGGTACGTAACTGTATTTTCTCTTGTTACGTTTCGTTTCGCGTACAATAATAAATGCGGGTAATTATTAGAAATAGGTTTATAGCATCAAGAATAGAGAAGTCAAAAATTAAAACTGGTAACTGGAGGAGTTAGTAACATATAACTAATTTGCATTGCAAATAGCGCACCTGCGTTTAAATTTTTCCCATGACTGCTTTGACACTTGTGTATAGTGTGGCTGCCAGTTATTTACGCTTATGTTTATTAGCGTCTATGTTGCATGTTAGTGTAGCGAAAAACAAAACAAAGCCTTTCATTTTTGTTTTAATTTATAATGAATTCCAGAATTACTGTATACCTAACCGATAACCTTATAAGTTACTATAACAATACACAATTACACCTTTGACTTAGCCATTCATTGTATTAAAATTCTTTGGATTTGAATTACCTATACGATTGGATTCAATCGCAATAGTCTAGGTACCAATCACGATTTCTTGCCCAATCTATAGAGGTACAGTGAATTTAGGAAAAAGTACAATACACTTGCCGTTTCACCTAAAAAAATAAAAATTTTTGAGAATTTTTCAACCCTGCAACACCTACTACACAAACTAAATTTAAAAGTTTCTTGATAACTTCACTCCAATTTATAACAAAGGGAAAACTATAAAATAATTAAATCGATCCAACCACTTTTGGACGACGAAAATCAATTTTTCCTCTTTTGTGTCAATATATAGGTTATATATGTAAAGGTAGGTAGTTTATGAAAAACTCCCGTACAACCTACATTTTATAAAAGAACACCATTGGTTTTCACCGCAATTTTTACTATACAGATAGGTACCTACGTACTTATAGGTACTCCATAATAGTCCACACCTACTGTATATGGAGAATCGATTGCGCTGTAATATATCCTTGTAAACAAGTAGTTGATGAAAACTGCTGAAAATCCTAAAAATCCTGAAGGCCGGAATTTTCGATAATAATAAAAATAATAAATCGTTTATTGGGTTTAACATGGAATACATCATCAGGTACATGAGCATGATCATTACAATTTCTTAGTCCTTCCAGTTTCCTCCAAGGGGTTAAGATTCAGATTGGTCAAAAATATTAACCGTCTGGTCTACCACTCCAAAAATTCAAAATAAAAATAGCCATTAGGGTACAAAAACCATACCGTGACTTAGATCGTAGTCTGCCGGAAGTTGATGACGATTATGGCGGCGACGAACACCATGTTGCTAATTGGAAACAAAATGGTGATAACAGAAAACCAGATAACCAGCTTTCGTATGAAAACCAAAACAAAAAATGACGATTGAAAACAGATTATAGCCAACAGGAGGCGCGAAGTAACACCCTATACTTAGGATTAAACCGAGACCCACCAATCTCAAGATGGCACTCACAACGAAAATAAAAACTGAGAAAATTGTCGAAGAAAGGCATAGACAAGTATCACAAAGCTGGAGAACACAAGGTGGCGAACGAAAACGAAAACAATCGAGAATGACGACCTGAATTGAGAGTAGGTAGCGTAACAAGTCTTCAAAACAGAGAATGGTAAAAGCTAAAGATGTGTAGGTACAATCACATAATCGCAACCACAAATTACCTATATGCGTCCCACTGATTGTACCTGAAAAAAATCCGTAAGTCGATCCATTTGGACCGTACATTCAAAAATTAAACTAGCCTATGGGTAGCATGACATATTAGTTACTTGGACTGTAGTCTTTCGGAAGCAAAATAGCGGTTGAAACAGTGGCGTACACAGCTTGTGACAGCGGAGGGGGCAGTACGCTTGGACGGGTGGCGGCGTTGTGCCATTCGACAAGTAGTAACTTTATTCTTAGCTTAATTTGGTATATTTTACATAGGTATTTACTTCAATCCCAATTTGTGAGAAAAATATTAAAACTAGTCATAGTCGGGAGGGATTATCCTATAAGCTTTTAAATGTGTCACTCGAGCCCTTCCGCTTTGTGTTGGAGCAGAAATAAATGCAAAACAAAGTTCAATTGTATTGCCACTATGTCACCGATTGCCTAGAATTTCTATTTATGGATGTTATTTAAATAAATATATCTTAGAAGCTTTAACGCAGAAGGCGGTAGGTTAGTAGGTGTATACATAATAAAATTTAGATGTCTAACTCATTTGTTACCACCTCTACAAGGCGCTAAAGGCGCAAGAAGTCCAAAGGCGGAGGGGGAAGACTGCCTGTTTGCTGTTTGCCCCCCCCCCTCTCTAGGGACGCCACTGGTTTGAACAGTACATACAATTGAAAACGAAAACCAGGTAGGTAGGTAATAATATTGAGAATTTCCTCTATAGCAACGCCATGTTATTTTTGAGCGTTTTGTGCCCACTAGACCCATCGTAAAATAACGCCACTAAAATATTAATTAGATCTGCCTGTACGAGAATTACATTAATAGCTATTTTCGGGAAGTAACACAACACAACATCCACCCTTTGGAGCTGGACAGTGGAAAATTTATCACTAAGCTCTTTAGACATAGCAGCTTGTTCGCATAATGTGTGGGAGTCATTTTTCCCCAGCAACTATTTTGCTTTATAAGAAAAGCTTGGTCACTTTCTGTAAAGTTTCTTAAACCTAGCAAGAGATGTCGTTTCTTTAAGGAAACCTAAGTAAATGAAAGTTCTGGTAACATCAAAATGGCGGTGCTAACGGGTGTCCCAAAATTAACGCAAGATTTGAATTTGCCGCCATTTGTGCGGTGAAGTGTTGGCAACCCTGAAAAAAAAGCAATTTGACAGCTAACAGTATAGGGTTATTAAAAATTGAGCGTTACACGATAGAACAACGTGTCTTCATTATTAAAGAATATTTCAAAAATAGTGAAAGCTTGGCGGCTGCAGTTCGAAAATTTCATACAAAATATGGTCGGAACAGTGTTTTAACTTCGTCAACTGTGAAGAGATTAATTGAAAAATTCATGGAGACTGGATCCGTTGGAGACGCCAAACACACTGGTCGTCCAAAAACAAGCCGTTCGAATGTGAACACTATTCCGACCATATTTTGTATGAAATTTTCGAACTGCAGCCGCCAAGCTTTCACTATTTTTGAAATATTCTTTAATAATGAAGACACGTTGTTCTATCGTGTAACGCTCCATTTTTAATAACCCTACACTGTTAGCTGTCAAATTGCTTTTTTTTCAGGGTTGCCAACACTTCACCGCACAAATGGCGGCAAATTCAAATCTTGCGTTAATTTTGGGACACCCGTTATAACGTTAACATGTCACCTTCTGAAACTTCAAACTCTATAGGGGCTGCAAAATTAAAATTTAAAAAAAGGTTTTCGCCTTAAGGCGATTAACTAGGGCATTTTCCGTGAATTGATCATTACTTCTCGAAGAGACATATAACGGACTACGAGACGGACTGTTTATGTGTTCAAAGGAAAATAAGTATTCTTACAAATAAGAAACTTACCATTGTGCAGTCTGCGCATGCACACACCTGATGTTTAAAATATGCTATGTTTGCCTTTACTCTGGATAAAATATCTCTATAAATAAAAAAGGTGACATTTGCGCATGTGCACATTGATTTTTACAATATGCAATATGCGTGTCTTTACTAGAGGCATCTGTGGTTAAAATTTCAACAAAATATTTTAATAAATAATAAAGATGACATTGCGCAGTTTACGCGGGCACAAATTAATCGTCAAGATTTTTCTTGACTCAAGTGTCAAAGCTACCGAATGCAAAAAGAACAAACTAAATATATTGAAAACGGTAGGCAACGGACGAACGGACGAAAATAGTCGCCATAATAGTGCCTTCCAAGTTCCAACATGAGTTGGAAAATCAGCTAAAAAGGCTATGGAATCTATAGCCTTTGCTTTAACCAGAAATACAAGAGTAGCGTTAAAAATTAACAATGTACTTTTTATAGCATATTACAATTTTACAGACAAGTCCTTGATTATCATCACTTTTTTCTAATAATTATCGGAGAGTCGGCCTCTAAAAATGTGAATGATTTTCAGCCTTGAGCAAAATAAAGATTGGAAAAACACGGTCAGTTGCAACCAGCAACGAAAGTGACTAATAAAATACAAAAGCTTGCAATTAGTTGTGTGTTATAAATAATTCCAACGAATATGAAATAGTCGAGTAGATGGCCATTAAATATTCCTTGTTTTCCGAAGCGTGTCGGATCACAGGTGGTTTTCAAGTGTGGGAAAACTTTACAGGTGCGCCCGTACATCACCCGCCCCTCACTCGATGTATGTGAATTGAAAATGGTCATTGGCATTTATCTAAATTATCTGCAAATAGACTACCCCTCGATCCTTAAAATAGGCTGAATCGCAGTAAGTTACGGTTAGTACAAGAACTCTGTCCATAAAATACCAGCAAAACGAATGAACAATGCATATAAACGGAAGTCGTGCCTTAATAAATGCACGCTTGAGTAAAAGTATAAACAAAAACATCGGGTTTCGTTAAAAAAAAAAGCGCCAAGCAAATTTAAAAAAAGGCGGGGAAAAACGTACCATTCGCAAATTAAATCCAAAGCTTTATTAGCCGGTAGATTTGAGCTTTATCGACAACACAAATTTAACAGACAGGATATCCCAAATCACTGATAACTAACGATAAAGCAACACATCATGGCGCGAATCAGTCCTGCACTTACGTTAAAGCAGTTAACACCAGAGGCAACTGAGTGATGGACGTGAATACCAGCAGGAAATAAAAAATGTGTGACCATTGGTTACGAGATTTCTTATCACATATTATACATTATCAGAAAACTGTCCGCAAGAGGAAGGATGTGGCTGCTCTATCTTCTAGTAAAATATGCGTTGTTCAAATTAAACCAAAACTAAAGCTACATTTGTTTAATAGAATTGTTTGTGAAAACCGCACAGATAATAAATGGAGTGGTTATTATTTTTTTCCCCGATAATCTAATACTGTTGTGTATTCGACCTATAAAAAAATAAAGCATCGAATTTGGGACAAACCTCTAACCCGGATTAGTCGGCATCTCACAACCAAAAGAATCCACTTACGACGGTATGAATGAAAGAAACACAGATAATTCCAATAATTAAATTTATTAGAGGTAAAATCCAATATTAGATCAAGAGATGAATAAGATTAAGTGTACGCAATGGGCGGCGAAATCGGTAAAATTATAAATATAAGAATATTAATGGGCCACGGCGCTACTAGTAGTACTAAAACGATAAAATTAAAAAAAACATTTCCGGTTTCTGATGTTTGATCTTGGCGTCAGTGGTTCTAAAACAAATCGTTTAATTTGTGATTGTTTCGAAAATATTTCGGTCTAATTACTTCAGAGGCTGCGATAAAGGTTAAATAAAAACAAGTACAACATTTTATAACTAAAGACCCACAAAATAAAGTGCACAGGAGGTAATAATTAGTGCTTCCTTTGTTCAAAGTTATATTCGAATTTCGCTGGAGGCAGTTGGAAATATTGTGAAAGGTTGCTGTAGATAAATTAAATTATGAACACTAATAGCTTAATAGAAAATAATTAGGGACGCTTTAAGTGTATTCATCTTTCTTTCGTCAACTTATTTTTAACAGGTATTAAACCAAGATAGAAGTAGCAACCATTCGTCGTGGGGACCTGCTCCAAAATCAGCACGTAATCTAAAGTTTATCGCTATAAAACTGTCCAATAAAGTCTTCTCCAGAGCCGAGAAGTGAATGGTTTAGTGCAACTTTATTGCTTTGTTCCGATTTGGTACACAATGGAATTATGTATAACAAATTTCCCGATCCACATGTGTTAGGAAAAAGTTGAATTATATTAACTAGTACCTGGATACCGATTACACCACCTACCAAAACAACTTTTTTGTCGATTCTTCGCAAACAACGTGCAAGAGAAATGATCAATTAGGTATATGTCAAGTTTTACTGAGTGTTTTAAAGCTATTAGGGATAGAAAATTGTTGCCGATCTTATTGTTTTACCGTAAGTACCGTATTGGTCCTGCAAGGCAGACGTCCAAATTTCGTTAAAACGTTCTGGCTGACGTATATTAAGGATCAGCTGAAAACTGATACATAATACCTAAGATCTCCGTGCACTGCAGCACATGAAGTTTCATGATACGCACGGTGTCTATATTGTAAACAACGTCATTTAGACGGCCTAAACACCAAAAATAATGACGAGACACACATGAAAATGTTTAATTCGGGAATTATTTACGAAATAAACACAAACTTGGTTCGTTTCATTTAAATTTGTGTCTCACTGTTTGTTTTTCCTTTTAGAAATGTTTGGTAAATGCGTAATTTTTTTCGTTTTAATTTTATCACTCTGGAGCTGGCATTATTAAATCTATTGGCAATTAGCCAGGTTTTTGAAATTTTGTTAAAGGAGGCGATTATGGTGTAGCGGAAGCATAGGCGCCGACTTGACAAAATTTTTGGGGGGGCCCAAACATTTTTACGTACCTGCATAGGGTATCGGGTTACGGGTATAAGTAAAAAAAAAACATGACGTCACATCAGGAGTCAGATTATTGCTTCTTAGAAGTGTCAACGGTTTCTTTTTTTTTTTTTTTTTTTTTATTGCCTTTATTTTATAGTGGGCGGAGTGTTAGCTAATTAGCTATTCTCCCCACTCAACCCACTATACAATCACAAACAGCCATGCCTTACCTGGGATTCGAACCCAGGACCCTTGTAGCCAGAGCTAGAGCTACTAACGTAAAACTCATCTGAGCTACGCAGGTTGGCTTACTTGGGACGGTTTGTTATTGCATTTTGCATTGAGGTAGAGGTATAAAGGTTTATTGTTGAGTCTAAAGCTGATTATGCAGTTTCAAGATTTGGTGTAAGTAACCACGAATACGGTATATAATTGTCACTTATTCAGAATTAGGGGAGCTGAGCCCCTCCAGTAAAAATATTGGAGGGGCTGAAAGTGCTCGGCCACCCCTAAGTCGGCGCCTTTGAGCGGAAGATATGGTCCTTTAACTACTGGAAGATAACCAAAGCTGTGTGTTTAACGCGTGTTGTCCGATTTCGGAAAAAGTTTCTTTGAGGTGAAAAAGCAAGCAGTTGCAACGAGGTCTTCTGTTAAGGTTCTCAATTTACTAAAAGTTAAAGGTTTCTACCGTCCGAACAGCCACTGAAATAAACTTTTTTATCGGGCTAATACGTCCTTTAAACTTAACTGAAAGTAAAAATCAATTTAATTGGCAGAGACGGTTTTACACCCCAGGAACTAGAAATAAACCTTTGTGTTTAAAGGCATACGGCAAACAATCATCAAACCCAAGTATTAAATTAGGCAAAATTTACCGTCAATACATTGGAAGAGTGGAATTTTATCTATGCATAAATAACTACGGTCTCGAGTATTACTTTCTCGAATTTTGAAGCTGGTTTGTATATAGTCGCTGTTAATACGAATTATTCTTTCGTCAAAATTCGCATTCATCATGAAGGGGTGGTGCTGGAGGTTTAGATGTACTGTACAGGAGCGATCTATTTCCATATTTCTATGAAAAACTACCTTTTCCAAGGCGAGATAAGATAAATTCGTAGCCGAAGACAATTTTACCAACGTCAATAACCGTAAGTTATTTTTATTTGTATCGCATTTTCCAACATTGCAGCCACACTCTCTGTCCGTCCGTCCGAGGCTTTAACGCGCAGGCTAGGCAATATCAACTTTCTTATTTATTAACATATTTTGTTGATAGATACTAGTAAAGGCAAACACCGCATATAGTAAAAATCAGATGTGCGCATGCACAGACTGCGCAATGCCAACTTACTTATTTTTTGAGATATTTCTTTGAAATTTTAACCAACGATGCTTTCAGTAAAAGCAAACGCATCGCATATTGTAAACATCAGATTAATGTGAAGATATCAACTGCCTAGATTGCGTAATGCCAACTTTCTGCCAACTATAGGTGCCTTTATAAAGAGAAACAGAGCCATAGCCTTTTAGGAAATACTGATGACTGACGCATGGAAAATGCGCTCAAGTTACTCGCCTTAAAGCGAAACCTTTTTACTTTTTGAATTGTATAAAATAGTGGTCGGTTATTTTTGGAAATTTGCATATTGGGTTTGTTTGAAGTAATTAAATTTTTCCTGATTCGACCCATGAGAATTATTTGCATGAACAGATTTGTAGTTCATTTGTTGATAAGAATCCGTCCAAGCAATGGAATTGGGAGTATTTTGTTTCATTGATTAAGATTTGCATTTAATTTCCGTAATACCGTCCCTTTCGTTGGATTCAAATTTTATTTCATATTCAAGGTGTACGTATTTTAAACAGGAGAATGTATAAGGGAGTTATTATATAAGTCATAAAGGTAAAATATTTAGGCAAGGATCAAATTCACGAAATAAGAATTGCTCATATTTTTCCTCAAAAGAGTCTTTTTGCCGACCTTCAATCTTAATTGTATGTACTTTTCCATATTTCAACAAATTGTAACGAGGATTGGGGGTATTTTCCGGTGTTTTCGGTAAAAAAAAGCACAAAATTTACAATATTTTTTAAACAGTAGAAATGGAACCACAAGGATATTCAATATTAACCGGCATTATAGCTCAGTGGTAGAGCGTTGGGGTATAAATCCGGAGGTCGGGTGTTCGAACCTGTTTTGAGGTGAATTTTTCATCTGTGGCAGAGATGGAAATTACCTCAGACCAGTTTCAAGCATTCTGCCGGCTACTCCGAATTAGGTTTTCCTGCAGTTTTCCTAATTCGTAAGGTAAATACCGGAGTAGTATAGAACAACTTAAGACCTTCTGCAGGGGCACCTCTAAAAAGCATTATGCGGGTCACTCTGTAATTGAGCGTAAGCCTGTTGAGGGCCTAGAACAAGAGGGACAATAAATAAATAAATATAAAAAATTGAAAGAAAAATGGTTGACATGAAAAATATGTTTAGCGATTGAGAAACTGAAAAATTGTCATGAGACGTACTTTCACTGATTAGAAATAAGTCGGTAACTTTTGCGGTTTATTTCGATAATCAAAAAAATCCATAACAGGTAATAGGAAAAGGCACTATACTCTCAAAGTGTTGAGGGTGAATTGCTCCAGGGACTGATTGATGGATGTTATGAAACTTCAGGAGTACAGACCGTTAGGCATATTTTCTATTACCATAATAAATATACATACACTTAAATCGTTGTGACGATACTAACTAAGTAGTAAGTAGGTAATTTGAAGTCTGGCAAAAATTTTCCCTATGCGTATGGAAAATCCAATGAGTTGAACTTGTTTTTCGAATTTAATTTTCTTCATTATTTAGGTAAAGAGACAACTTACAAGGAAAAGTAACCTGGGTTCTGGAAAAATACGTCTGATGGCAAGTTGTTAACTCTCCAGATTTTCCATCAAACATATTTTCCATGTCCTCATCATCATCACTAACTTGAGAGGAACAATTAATTTTAACTTGATGGACCTCGAGAAGAATTTGTGGGAAGCTGAGGAACAACTTGAGAAGAGACAGTGGAGGTTAAGGGGAATATGCAGGAAATTACCTACCTCTATAGAGGTAGGTACTTGAGGAGAAGTTTAGGGGAACTTGAGATGGACCTGAAGCAAACTTAAGAAGAAAATAAGAACATGAAAAGTATTTCATAGAAACTTGAGAGGAACTTAGAGGAAATTGAGAGAAGCTTGCAAGATATTTGCAAAGAACTTAAGAAACAGGAGAGGAAGCAAGGATTTTTGGGAAAACTTGAATGGAACTGGAGATAACTTTGATGCGAAGGAACATTGACGCCGTTTATGTTCACAAGCTATTCTCACCAAGAAAAAGTCCCGTATATTTTATTTTCTAAAAAATGAAACACAAATTAAATAGTACAAAAAATAAGAGCAATTTGTCTTGTAAAAAATAATGTGAGAACCCAGAGAAACTTGAGAAGAGACTTAACACGAAGTTGGGCAAAGTTTAGGAGAACATGAACGGCATTCGACAACTTTAGGAAAGCTTGAGAATTGCTTGAGGGAACCTCGAGGGAAATTAAAGGAGAAAATATCGCTGTGCATATTTACAAAGTAGCACCACTGTTTAATAAACAATGGCAGCACTATGACTACAAAAAACATTGAGACATTTTTTATTTTATTTCCGTATACTTACACGAAATCATAAATAGTAATAAAATAAATAAATCTGTGGTGATGGAGGGACGGGGAAACATCGATCAAATTATAACAGCCGAGGGCCAAATGTTCGGCTAATCTGCCTATGCGTATAATTGAATATGATCTCGACAAAGATGTCATGTTTTGATCTAAAAAAAAAGACAAAAAAATAAAGAAGAGAAAGGTTCGTGCCGAAATAAAAATAAATCACGAAGTATTACGTGATATACTTATCGATGTAATTAAAGTAAGATTAAGATCGGATTGGTCGACGTAATCGTGTACAGAGATGATATACAGCGCTGGCTGCTGGCGCCAAATACTGGAATCATGGAGCTTTTTTGATCGCGAATCCTTTCACCGAAGTATATACCGTACTGGACAAAAACAGAAGCTGTGCGGCTCAAATTTATTGTAGCTTTAGGCAATATCTCGCGTTCCCACGATCTATGAATGAAAGAGGTACGTTCGTGGGGTCAGTATACCTACTACGTTGCTTTAGGGTACAACCAAATCAGAGAACAGGAAATATAAGTGTGTGCATATAATATGAAAGTCGAATGGCCAGGCTACGTATTGAAGATACATACGTAATATCGTTTGATATATGGAGTGGGTGTGAGTGCATGTTGCTTAAAGCAGTTTTTTTTCTCGCTTATTTGCACCGTTACGATTTGCCCGGAAACGGCAACTAATTGCGAATTGGATCTCCGAAGAAAATCAATTTGGATACCTACGCTACGGTACTTTATTAGACGGCCACACTTTTTCATATATCACAACTCTTCTCTGGAAAATTAATGCTCTACATGATAAATTGAGAAGGCTAATTTATCAAACTACCGAATATTTAGATAACGCGAAGCAACCTCGCTATTAGCGCCAGTGTTTTCAGTAACTCTAAGCGAGAATAATCTTGTAACAAGCGCACCACAACAGGTTACAACTTATATATAAGCTGATTAATGACGACGCTTATGTTCACAAGCTATTCTCAGCAAGAAAAAAGTCCCGTATATTTTATTTTCTAAAAAATGAAACACAAACAGTACAAAAAATAAGAGCAATTTGTCTTGTAAAAAATAATAATCGCCTCGGCCGGTCAGTAAATCAATAATAGAAATCTTCTCTCAATTGCTACCTTACCTAATAATTACATTCGTATGGCAATACCCAATTAAAAGCTTAGATTATCTATCTTTAGATACGGGGCCGTAATAACATTTACGGCTCACGAGAGAAGATAGGTACGAATAGAACAGCTTCTTCTAAATTATACTTGTTAATAACAGCGCGAGCAGTACGATCATGAACTACATTTATAATCATACGTGCTTCAATTCTAAGCCGAGCAAAAGAAAGGTCAATGATTTTCGAAGAGAACTTCATAATCAGATCTCAGTTAATTTAAAACGAACGAAATTTATTCATTCAAAAACCGGTCCGTAAGCTATAGTAACAGGAAATTGGCGCTAAAAGAGCAAAAAAAACAACTATATATGACATAACCCAATTTCCCAGGCCAAACTTACGTAACGTGACATGGGAAAAGGATAATTAAATTACTTTATTTTCGATCGACAAGACAGCAGGTTGTATTGTTGGTTTCATTATAGATTACGATTTGATTTAGTTCGGGGAGTGTGAAAAGCTCAATTTAATTAGTAATGCAAACCGATCGGGCATTATTAGAGATACAATCTCAAGCTTAATATAATTACGCCTAGGTCATTTGTTAGAATACAAATCAAGTTTGACTTCTTCCTTTTTCTTCCTCGGTAAATACAATTAAGTATGTTTAACTTATTTCTATATTAACCGACATGTAATGATGCCGCGACCAGTACAAAACATGACAGGTGTACATAATACGTGTAATTCAAATACGCAATTCTAAGGAATAGAAAAGTAATGAGATTAATGCTTTGTGCGTGAAATTGGAAAGACATTTACTTGAAAAAAAGTTGAAAAAATCAAAATCTACTTCTTTGACTATGGGAATTAAAGAACCGCTTTAAGTGTTTCCATGAAAGCACTTTGGTCATCGAAAATAAAAGAAACGGAGATGTATTTAGGCGAACGGTACTGAATTCTGTGCGGCGATTTGATGTGATCTACTGCAATGGGACTATCTTCCGTTCCAGTTCCAGTTTACATCATGGAAATTTAATTAGAACCGATGGCGAAAATATTAGCATAAGTAACGAGAAGTCAACACGGTTTTTACGTTTGATGCGCGAAACTTTTTTGGTTTCTTCCCAAATAATTGACAAATATTCGATTAGGATCAAAGGACCATGGGTAATTGTTCACCTATGATAAGGTATCAATTAAATTCAAATTAAACACCATGATTGTATAGAATTGTCATGGCAGAAAACTTGCCCCTACCTGAATTCAAATACCATCAATATACAGCTACTTAAATGTATTTGTCGCAACTTCAATGGCATATTGTTCACAACGATTCAATAGAAAATGTATGGAGCAAAACGAAAAATTGCGCCAAATTTTATCCGGTAACCACGAAAATTGATTCGCCACTTCCGGGAACACGTGCCCACTCGGAATGTCGATATCAATTCTCTTCAATTACCAACTCCAGGCAAACGGTATTCTTCCATAGACCAATTTGTACGTTATTACCTAAATGTATTATGTATAATAATTACTAATTAATGGGATTGCTAAATTGAATCCATTCGCAACTTTGAAGCGAGAATATTAAAGCGCTCAAATTGGTACATCGGTAGCTTGCGCCCTTTACTGTAATACACCTCTACATACTCCTACGGACATGGATTCCAGACGGTATTTCGATCTAAACACCAGAAATAATAACAGGACATCCTGTATGTGTATGTGACAGCATTTAAAAGTTATCTGGGTCCATATTTCAGCACAGAGTTGGTTCCTTTCATTTGAATATGTATGTCAGTGTTTGTTTTTCATTTTAGAATTGTTTGTAATTGCGTAGTTTCCGTTTTAATTTTATTGCTTTTGTAAATTATTCAATTTAGATAAAATGTTAGAAGTATGACACATGTGGTCAAATTTGCGTGTTTTATAAAAGGTCGCTTCGACAAGAATTTTATTGTTGGCGAAATTTTATTCTTTCGCTCTTTCGGCTCTATTGTTTAATTTAATACGAATTTGTCATATTTATAATAAATTTGAACAGAAGCAAGTTAACTAAAGTTGTGTGAGAAGTTTAAAGCGTGCTGTTCGTTTACGGAAAAAATTTTGTAGAGTTGAAAAAAAGCAAGCAGTTGTAGTACACAGCGAGGCCATTTGTTAAGGTTATCTTCGTATTACAAGTTAAAAGTTTCTACCGTCCGAACAGCCACCGAAAATTTTTTATCTTATTCAACAAGCCGTTTGTCATCTAATTCTGTTCTATAAAACAAAGGGAAGTTTTGACGCTGTTAGGACTACCTACGTACTACCTTGATATCAAGCAACTGCGAATGTTCTACTATGGCTGCATCGAATCGAGGCTAAGATATGGACTATGCCTATGGGGCTCTTCTTCCTCAATGAAACAAGTCTTCACCACCCAAAAACGTATCATTATGCATGTGCGGAGCAAAAGGTCTGCAGTCATGCAAACCACTTTTCACCCTGTTACGGATTTTACCTCTACCGTGCCTCTATATATACTCGAGGTGTGTAAATTTGTATTCCTGCGTAAAAACAACCTTAAACGTAACTGTGACCTACAAGAACACGAAACGAGAGCTACAAGTTACCTCAGGATGCCGTTTGCAAGAACGAATATTAACAATGCCAGCCCACATATAATAGGGGCAAAAATGTTCAATAAACTCCCGTCCAAAATCAAGAACGCGCAGAAACTGTATACCTTCACACGGCAACTCAAAATCTTTCTGTTGGCAAATTCATTTTATTCTGTGGAATATTTCATCAGTTAAATAAATTATTACCATCAGAAAATGTCAAATGCTTGTGAAATGTTTGTCTTATTTGTGTTTAATTGACTTGTCTATACAGTTTGTTTGTCTTATAGGATGAATATATATTTATTTATTTATTATTATTTGTACGTGAGCCAAGTGCGCCTAGTGTCACAACCTTTGTATAACCAGATTATATGGATTATTCAGAAAAAAAACTGAAAGTAATATTCAGATTTTTTTATTTTAATTGTCGACCGCTTGCGTGCGGGGTATGTCCAGTTTTTCTTTCTTTCAGGAGTTTTGTTTAATTTCTTTCATGTGTTTCGGAATAAATTTTTGTTATTGTTAATCAATTAATTATGGGTTTATTCGAATTCCTTATGCGACCCGGATAGTTATCGAGTTATGTTATGTCAGATGTTAATGAAAATTTGTGTAGTTAATCCTTTGGAATTTTCTAAAGTTGATCCAAGCTACCAAATATTCCAAATTATTAATTTAAAGTCAACATTGGCATTTTCATTGTGACGGGAGCCCAACGCCTACGGGGAAAATAATTACAATTCTAAATTTTAAGGTTGTTTTGTTTTGAGCTAACTGGATATGTGTTTTGGGGGTGGCGTAGTGACCGCATGCCATTGCACACAGCAGTATACATGGCGGTGACTTGCGTAACGCATCATAGGGATTTCAATGTAAAATTCATAACATGCGATTATTGGCTCCCCAAATTATTTTAGAGCAAACATGTATTAAGGTTTTTTGTAGGAAAAATTTTTTTACGTCAATCAACCCTATTAGTTTTCAATTTTTTGCATAATAAAGACGGAAAATTCGGAAATAAAACCCCCATCTTTTTCAATAATCTGTGATGCCATGGAATTTTATAATACAAAAACTACGCCAATATCCGTCATGCCATGGAATGTCCGCTATAAAACAAATCAAATTCTATCAAAAAGTATTATATTTAGAACAGCGAATTCAACATAAAGAAAGACCAAATTACTAAAAACGGTTTCCAAATATCAAAATTTACAATAAATATTCGAAAAGTCACCATTAACTGCAATACAGTACCTAACCAAGTCGATCATAAAATTCATTTCGAACTGCTGCTAATTGAGAAGTGGATATCTTTTTGTTTTAGAAAATTCCATGGCATCGCAGATTATTGAAAAAGATGGGGGTTTTATTTTTCAATTTTCCGTCTTTATTATGCAAAAAATTGAAAACTAATAGGGTTGATTGGCGTAGAAAATTTTTTCCTACAAAAAACCTTAATACATTTTTGCTCTAAAATAATTTGGGGAGCCAATAATCGCATGTTATGAATTTTACATTGAAATCCCTATGATGCGTTACGCAAGTCACCACCCTGTATAAGAGATCCATATTCATGACAATTGTAAAACAGAGTCGGAGAATGTTGACTATGATTATTTTACTATTGAAACGAAACATTTCACTCCGAATGCCCATAACAGGCGCCCAATTTCCCAATAAACAACAAGTTTTGCAATAAATGCGCCAAATTCAGAAATTCTTCCAAAAACGTTCGCGACTTTGAAACAAATTTATGCAATTTTCCTATCATCCTAATGTTAAGGGACTTTTGCTGGCCAAAATCTAGGGCTCAATTAAGACTTCATGTACTTTAGTATAATAGGGTGCAAAACTGTCAAAGTTACATAATTGGAACCTAATCCAAAAACTCACCAACGGCTAGTTCAAAATGTTGATCGAGAATTCATGACGATACCATGCGACGGTTTGTGTTGCAATAAAGGGTTGAAAAGCCTTTGTTTAACAAAATTTTGAAATCCTGAACTAAATCTGTAAACTTATTTATTGTTTGCTGCCGGTTAGCATATTTTTTTTGCCACATTTTACCTTTTTTTTGTGGTTTTTTCTTACTGCAGAATTTTCCATTAGCTCTCTGAAAATTAGCTACAAAACTTCTAAAAATTCGTTTCCACTTACCACCAAAAGAACCACACTAAATGGCATACACTCGGTTTAAGGAATTTTGTCATAGTTTAGTATAATTGGAGAAAATTCACAAAAAAATGATTTCAAAAACGTCTCTCACAATGAGACCGATAAAACTAAGTTTACTGTTGAAACTATCGATAGTTTTTAGTTACAATTTCGTCAAAATTTTTTCTTTAAAAGCTGTTTAAAATGATCTAAAATAACGTCGACATTTTATGAAATTTTTACTTGTCCAAAAAGCGGCGATCGCGATAAACAAGAAACACTATCGCATTTTTCAGATAAGCACAAAATTGTGATTTTTATATGGAACACCCGGTATATCGTTATACCATATGACAGCTTATTAAATTCTCTACAAAAGTTTTTAATGCGGCATAGAGCTCAGTAAGCATAGAGACCACGAACATCGGACTTATAGATCCTTTTGGCCTTAAAACAAGAAGTGCTGGAAAAGGTACCACGGGGTTCAACCGTTTGAGGTACTAGATCTCACAAGGAAGTCTTAATTAAAATCTCATTTGACAGCGGGACCTACTGCTTAAATGGTGCTAACGCCATGCTTTCTGTGTTAAACTTTTACCACAGTAGATGCATCTCAGAGAAGAGTGAAACTGTTGCCCCTTTATTCACACACAACGAAAGTTTATTTTAAAATCGTCACATTGAAATCCTAAAACACGAAACGTCATAAAAAAGTGAAAGGGAAATTTTATAATTTGCTTTGTTGTTGGGAAATTTAATAAGCATCTGTAGGGTATCCATTTTTCGCACATCAATCACAGACCGCGTTTTTCGATCACGCGTCGAAGTTGATACCAAGAAAAAAAACACAAGTCATTTTATTTCACTTAACTAATTGCATAAACCGTACATGAATACTACACAGCAATTAATTATAGCAATACGTAATTTTATTACCAACTTGATAGGTTCAAATAGCTGTCTAGTCAAGCTACTACGATCTCTCATTCATACTTCAGTCATGATGGAGAAATCGACTACTGCTTACTTCCCCTGTGATTATTTCCGTAATTAACCGCTCGCTATTTTACCGTTAGAATTTTTATGACCGATCAACTTCTTTTTTTTTCCTAGGCCATCATCCATGCATAAAGATCGAATCTAATTTCCACTTAAATTACACCAACGGATCAAAAAAAAATCGAAATTATACACACTAAACGAGTTTACTTTCAGCTTCTTCCTCGTGTGCGCGATGATCAAGATCATCTCCTTGGTGCTACCGTCAGAATATAAACGATAAGCACCGGAAGCTATAAAATAAAAGAGTAGGGTGTAGAGAATCCAGATGTGTAAAACCTGCGAATGCGACACTGTTGCTACATCCGTTCAAATTTTAAGGTGAAAGAGCGACTTTACAAAAGATAAAAGTAATCGATCTTAAATTACAACCGACTATTAAATCGAAATAGAGTTTTGCGTACAGGCACTAATTAGGAACGCGGTAATTAAATTCGAATTTATAAAATGGAAAATGAAATTGAAACTTTTCTCATGAACCCTAAATGGCTACAGTTATAATTTTATGAGACATTTAATAGGTGGGTCTAATACAACTAACGAGTTGACGTGGTTAATAACGTTGATGTCAAAAATGACACTTGCGTAGATTCATTAAATTTAACGTCCATATTGCAGTTACTCCAGGACAGGTGCGAAATATTTTCGTCACCTTTAAAGTTGGATTCGACACGTGAATTCGTTAAACACAAATTACCCCTTACTGTTTTTTACAACATGTCAAATGAATATTTTCTGCTTTTACTCCATGATACTACAACTTAACAAGTATCATGCTTTTACTCCATAAGATCTACATCAAATGCAAAACCTGCCAAAAACATTTTGACAAACCGTAATAGGCCGCCTTCTATTCGTCACTACGTTTCCTAAAGCAGTGCTTTACCGTTAATATTATTTCGATACCTTTTATATTGAAAAGGCACAAAAAAGATTTGCCATTTTTGGTTTCATCAGAATGGTGCACTCGTGCAGAATGCCCTAAACGTGCGAGAATACCTATCGAACAAATTTTTCATTTTCCAGGAAATTTGTCAGATAGGTATTCTGGCACAATTAGGTTGTTGTGAGCGGGTGCACCATCCTGTTGAAACAGACAGTTTAAAACTTTTGTGATTTTTTTGTGTTGTAATAAAAAATGCTACTCATACTTTTTTACTGATCCTATAAAGAATTCAAGTTGATGATAATTTTTCCGAAACGAAACGTTCTATTGAAAATCTCTCAACGCTATCTTATAAAGCTCAAAAAGCAATATGAAAGTGTTTTTTTAAATATTTTTCTGTCATTCTGTGACTGCTCAAATAAGAAAAAAATAAAAACAAAATCGGCAAATTTCTGTGTTCCGGGCATATCTTCGGAAGTAATCGAAATTTTCTGGTCCTGTTTAATTGCGAAACTTTTCCCAATTTGTTATTTTCGTGTTATTTAATGCAGACATTTGCATTTCTTTGTGTGTAGTAATTTGTATGCAACATTTTATATTGTTTGATAATTTTCCATCTTTGTTTTTTGAAATTGACATGATTTAACCATAATGCATAGTGTATGAAAAATGCCGTTCACATTTTGTTTGAAATCGTTTACGTTTTTGAGGTAAATGATTGCCCAATTTATACCTAAGTTTGTTTCGATTACATAGTCTTGGCCCCAGCTTAAATTTATGTTTTTAATCACTCGTTTCAAAGGAAGTTATTGAATTGTTTGCTGTGTTGTATGTATACTGACTTGTTTGTAAACTTACAATAAGTGTAACCACATTAGTTACAACACCTAATGCCGGAACTGTTCTCGAATCTCAGCTATAGGTTGAGAAATCCCACACAATGGACCATAATTGCAACCTGTTCCATTGTCGTCCAAGATCATGTAACTTTTAATGCAGTTTTCACAAAGGATTTTTTGGAACCAAGGTAGAGTAACGTCCTGTCTTGGAAATTTTGCTACCTGCTTAGGTATCCTAAACTTTTTTTTAACTTTAACTGCAACCAATTTGGATTTATTAATCAAAGGTTAAGAACATTTCCATTTAGCATTGTTTCAATTATTTTATACTATTTTGGCACGACACATTTCTTTATTTTGTTGTAACGTTAATTAACGTACTCTTTGCACTAATCGGAGAGTAATGAACGTTTATATTTATCACAGTGACCTTATTTCGAATATTGTGATATAGCTACTCGTTTTGAAATCTCGACTTGTGCGTTGAGGGTGAAATTTAGCCACCCAAAATACGCCAGAGATATATTTATGGGTCTACTTGTTTTTATGTGAACCACCCGCGCTAATACCCTATTGCTAATCGATTCTTTTAGTTGGCTCTTGACATATAATGACTCAATATTGGTTTTGTGTCTGTGCAAATATGTCATCTCTTGAAGCCTACAGATGTTTTTTTTTGTATATGTTTATGATTATGGTGTTCTTTGCTCTGTTAATATTGTTATGTATTGATATCATTACAAAGAATTAATTTTGCTAAACAGTTTGACGGATGGTTTTTTTTCTTGGTAAGTTCTTGAGGCCATAGTGTTGTTTACAACTAACGGGCGGGGCTCTGCCTTAAATGTTTGATGATGTGCCACTTTTTTAAATTTAAGCGGGATTTGGTTAGCTTTTTGAAAGAAATAGTCATTTCGGTGGCCATTTTTATAGGTTGGTTTCGTGAATTCCGTAAATTTGTCGAGAAACTTTTCACAATTAAAATTATAATAAAATTCGTGGTACGAATACGACAGGAATTGCGATTTGTGAAGGATCACTTAAGCTACTATTGCAATAAAGATTCCTTTATGCCAGTGGAAATTTTAATGAATTTAATTAACGTACAATAATTAGCATGTCACGTTAAGCTCATACAGTCTATTACAATGCCGGTTGCAGCGCTCTCTATATTACTCCATCTTTACCGGGTGAAAATTTTGTCTGGAACAAATATTTTTTTGAAGAAGAGCTTTGTATGGTATCCAAAATTATAAAAAGTTTCCGTACTTGAAATTTGTGGTCAATGGCGTACTTCTGTATGGTGAAAGGGGACATTAACCATTCGTTTTCACTACGTATTTTCAAAGACACGCATTTCCTGGAAAATGAAAAATTTGCCCGAGAGGTATTCTCACACGTTTAGGGCGTTGTGCGCGGGTGCACCATCCTGTTGAAACCAACGGTTTCCAACTTTTGTTTTTTTGTGTGCCGCATATCGTTGTATTCGCAATAAAAAAATGCTACTCAATAACTTCTCTTATGGGCCATATAAAAAATAAAGTTGATGATGACTTCTTGAATTGAAACTTAACGTTATTTTGAAAATCTCTCAACGGTGTTTTGTAGAACTCAAAAAGTCACAATGAGAGCATGTTTATTCAGTTTAAATAACATCAGAAAAAAATAAAAGCGAAATCGGCAACTTTCTGACATATCTTCGGCAGTAATCGGAATTTTCTGGTTTCTTTAAAGTATAATTGCGCATCTTTTCTCTAATTTGACCATCGTATGTTCTATGGTTTCGGAAATCCCCATGATAGACATCCTTATATCTTGGGCACAGTGCATAACTGCATAGTGCACATACACAATATCATTGTGAATGACGTGACGTGCCAAATTATTCTCGAGATATTGGTAAAAGATATACAGGGTGGTGACTTGCGTAACGCATCATAGGGATTTCAATGTAAAACTCATTACATGCGATTATTGGCTCCCCAAATTATTTTAGAGCAAAAATGTATTAAGGTTTTTTGTAGAACAAAATTTTTTATGTCAATCAACCGTATTAGTTTTCAATTTTTTGCATAATAAAGACGGAAAATTGGAAAAATAAAACCCGCATCTTTTTCAATAATCTGCGATGCCATGGAATTTTCTAAAACAAAAAGATATCCAGTTAGGTATCAATTAGCAGCAGTTCGAAATGGATTTTATGATCGACTTGGTTACTGTCTTGCAGTTAATGGTGACTTATTCGAACATTTATATTGTGTGATCAAAACTCTCTCAACCCCCATTTGATCACACAATATATTTCAACCCCCATTTCGAGGAACGATGGATCCAACCCAAAAAAAAAAAATTCATTCACATTTATTGTAAATTGTTATATTAGGAAACCGTTTTTAGTAATTTGGTCTTTCTTTATCTTGAATTCGGTGTTCTAAATATAATACTTTTTGATAGAACTTGATTTGTTTTATAGCAGACATTCCATGGCATGACGGATATTGGCGTAGTTTTTGTATTATAAAATTATATGGCATCACATATTATTGAAAAAGGTGCGGGTTTTATTTTTCCATTTTCCGTCTTTATTATGCAAAAAATTGAAAACTAATACGGTTGATTGACGTAAAAAATTTTTTTCTACAAAAAACCTTAATACATTTTTACTCTAAAATAGTTTGGGGAGCCAATAATGGCAAGTTATGAATTTTACATTGAAATCCCTATGATGCAAGTCACCACCCTGTATATGCTTTCACACGTTGGAGATGGGAGAGTAGGATACAATAATTCTGATGTGTCTTATAACAATTCCAGAAAATAGAATGTTTACATAATACTTTACGCTGTTCGTTACAGGATTCCTTTGTTGAAATAAGAGCGGTGGCATCAATTTAGGATACCGAGACCATCTTCATAATATTCTTTGAAATTACTTATCCCATTAAATTTGAGTACGAATCGGATCGAATCGATTGATATATGCTTCTAATCCATGATAATGACCAGATCAGCCATAATAATGAGCGATTATTGGTATATTTTTAAAGTCGTGGGCGCCATTATCACACAAGCCCAAAATTGGTTAATTTCTGAAATTAATCTTGCACTGTCATAAACTATAGTGACCCGAAAAACCTTAAGTACTTGACAGAATTCTGATATTAGATAAGATTGCAATATAATGTAAAATATCCAATAATACTTAGTAGGTAGGTATAACAGAATTAAATAAGTTGGCAATTTAGCATCAATTAATAAAAAAGAGTAGCTAGTTACTATAATTACAGTAGAATTGCAACAGTGATCTTTCCTGTAACTGCAGAGGGGTATCGAGGGTTGGAAAGTTGTTGTCTCGCGAATTTTTCAGTGTGTGAAGTATGTGGTTAAAAAAGACGTTGTGGTGGTTCCCTTTTTTTGGTAACGGTCTAACGTACGGGATTTCAGATGAGTAAATGAAAATTCCGAATACATTTAAAGGATTATTAAACACAAATTTGTCCCAACTACTCAGTACAAGTCTCTGTAGATAATAATAAATGGATAAGCAAATTAACTTTGAATCTTTCCGTGTTGCATTTGCAATAATTTGTATTTGACGTCGTCTTTACCTCTGCAATTATCCGGTATAATAAAACGTAATTTCTAAGCAGATAAGTATAAACGAGTATCCGAGCGCAGCGCACTACTGCAACACGACCTTGTACATAAACAAAACAACCAAAAAAAACTCGAAAAAAAAAATTACTAGATTACCGCCTTCTTCTACGTTATACCACCTGCTCCTCTATGCTACGCGAAACGGTCAAGTGATGCATTCAGCGTTTCCTGCGTTCGCATGCGGCCCCATGCAAAAGAAAGAGAAAACAGTTCACATTTGTGTATCATAATTGATTCAAAACTACAAAGTAAGGCAAGAAAATAGTGGACCTTAGCCGATCGTTTTAGCCAAAGGCTCTTTTTATACACGGTCAACGTCCTGGATCTTAACTACCACCCCGAAGCTATTTGTGTTGAACGGATCTTTTCCGCTTTATCGGATATCACATATACGTCAAACTACTCTTTTTTTTGTAAATTTTTTTCATCGGATGGTGCAATTAATTTATGTTCCGGTTAGCGCGAATTTATTTGGCTCTATTCTCGAAGGCGACGAGAAAAAGTTAAATTTCCTGTATACCAGATGACACCCATTTAGTGTCAAATCGATGCAAATAAAACTATTTTTAGCGCGCACTTATTTTCAACCGTTTGATTTATAAATTGCCAGAAAAATCTTGATATACACACGAATTCACGTGGTCGGTATAAAATTGAAAAAGTGGAGAGCGAAACGCCACGGAGACTCTCAACGTTTCGGATTGTGACGAATTTACAAAATGGATAAATCACATACCTATATGGGCACCTTTGGAATTTAATGTTTTTCAAAATTAAAAAATTATGCTAAAGCGACAATTACATCAGTACACAGTGGTCCGGTCTTCGGGGAGCAAACAAAATTATTTAGGTGACAAAAAAAATCATGGACTATGTACACTGCGATGCAATTCAAATCTGGCGAAACACCTGAAAGCTTATGAACGGAGCTATACATTTCCTGTAAAATTGACCATGACGAGTTCATCGGATATCTTTGAAAAAACAATTTCTTTGTAAAAAAAAATATGTTGTGGGTTTTTATTTATGTTATGGACTGTTTCTAGAATAAAAATGGAACAAGGCGATATCATTGATATGTGACAATAACGCCTGAAAGCTTATGGACAGAACCACATTTTACGTTGTTCCATTTTTATACTAGAACCAGTCTATAAAACAAATCCGCAATTTTGGGTGTTTTTCTAAGGTGACTTTTCAATCAATCGAGTCACAAATCAAGTAGTGTTGTCAGATTTCAAAATACCAATTAAAAAACTAGAATATCACATACAATGCCTAAATTTTAACTCTCAAGATACAAATATCCTATGTTCAATTCTTAAATATAAAATCAATGCATTGATATGCCTGACAGTTATGCAACCCACCTTCCACATAAGATAAATGTGAAAGCAGTATAACGAAACAAACTTAGTAGTAGTCCATCCTCATGTAACACATCAATAATTGCGTCTTATTTCAACGGAATAAAGGCAAAGTGTCATTTATGTAATAAAAACATTAAAACGGAAATAGTAAATTTGAGAAAGGCGCCCGAACGAAAGCGTACGCCATCTGGTACGATACGGCGCTACCGCAATTCTTTATGAGCGAGTTCTTGCATGAGCAAGTTTACTACACCACTTCCACACGTGATGTCGCCAGCGTCGTCATCGGCGATTTTATGGGGCATTATTTAAACCATGGACTAATTTTATATGGATATTCGTTTTGCAAAGCTTTTCTAAAATAATAAATCAGTCTACCAATTGCCTGCTGCAGGTTATTACTCTTTCGCACTTATCTGCCAGTGCATCACTTCCGTTATAAATGATTGATATTCAGCCTTTGTCACCCATTATGACCCATGCATATTCACTTTGTATACCGCATACAATCAAGATTGGTATGAATGAATGTGAAAGTAATTCGGCAACCCGTGCTACAATCTTGCAGGATTTATTGGCGACATTAAAATTACAGTTTCCAATGCAGCCACCGTAATCTGTGGGAAAGGTATTTTGCAGACGCCAGGAAACGGAACGGGTTTGATTTCCTGTAAATATGCAATCATCTGGTACCTCTATATTATAAAGTATTTTTTAATCTGCCTTTTACCTCTCTCGCACGCCCACCGTTTTGCAATACATATTCTCACCTGTTAAAAACGGATGTAAACGTTGCTCCAGGTTATTAACGTCGATTTAACGCATTTATAAGTTGTCTCATTAATTAACATCGTAGCGGTTTTGTTTACGTTCGGTGAGGGGGAAAAATGTTGCGAAATTTCACCGTGGCGAAAGTTGTGAATGAAATTCTCTTACTACATACACTATGACTTGCCCTTCTAAACGTTATGTGTATCCATAATTAGCCACTGCAAAATGCATCTACATTTTTAAATGATACCAGAGAACTTTAATTTGTGTTGATTGGATCATTTGAAATGACATTCCAGGGTCAGTGCCAAACTCAATCTTCCAGATTAATTTTAAGATCATGTATCCGAGGTCGGTCACTTGAGAAAATGGTTGGGTCTTGGTAAAATAAAAGCATTTCTTACTCCATGACCATAGTCTAGTCCTGGTCATCGAAAGAAGTTAAACAGTCTCAAGTCACAGTGTAGGAAAGAAAATGATATGGGTTTTCGAAAGGTCTGGTTCAATGCGGCCAAGAAACAACATATCTTGTTCTTGTATCACAACAATGCGACTTCCCAAGTACAAATAATGCGGCTTTTGGAGCAGTCAAAGGGAACTCAAAAAAATTATGCGGTCATGGTTTTTTAACCGCAATGATGTCCGTCCTTCGTTACAAAACCTCATAACGAAGATAACTCAAGAGGCTGTTTTAAAGATTAGTCGAATGGATCAATATAAGAGAATATTTTGCAGCACAACAAAAAAAGTTTTTCTACGACCTCCCTCAAAATGAGGTCATAAAACGTATAATTTAGAATTACTACGACTATGGAAAACTCGATGGAAAATTAGAAAAGCCAGCCGCGCAGCGAGACGAAAATGCGCTCGTGGCGGAGATCGGTTATGCCGCCCTCGGTTTTTGCAATCATTCCCTGCTGAAGATAATTTATTTTGCAAATGTAGTATTTATAATAGTATAAATAAAAAATAACTCTTAATATTGGAATTAATATTAAGTTGCTCGGAAGTCAGAACGAAAGTCAGAACTTGATTTTCCGAGCTTTCAAGGCTGCGAACTCGTCCATTGCTAGGTACGTTGAAATCTATTGCGTTGGTGAACTCGTGTTCGATGGAGAGAATAGCCAAGTTTGATAATCTAAGTTGACTCATGGCTGAACGAAGGTAGTCCTTAATCAGTTTCAATTTCGAAAAACTGCGTTCCCAAGTTGCAACGCTGATGGTCAGGTTTAAAGCCGGGCTCAGACGACTCGTGTACTTGGCGAATACACAATTATTTGCGTACTTGGGAAGTATACGAGCTTGGCGAGTTGCGATGGCAAGCAGGGCACTCACACGACGTGTACATTGTACAAGTACGCGAGGGCGAATATTTGGGGCGAACATTTGTAACACTTGTATCCTTTTCCAGGCATCATTAACTGCATTTCGATTTTTATGGTCTTTGTGTTTAGCCATCCAAATGACCGGCTCATTTTCATAAAAAACAAGAAATTCCAACACAATCTCATTTGTCCACTCCATTTCAATAAAAAAAGAAAAAAAACAAAAAAAAACGTCTGTACGCTTCCGTCTTTAACTGAAAACTAAATTAATAATCGCACTAAAGGCAAATTATTTGTGCATTCCGTTTGAGCGCCTCTACAAGTACATATAGATAAGTATGTACTTGGCAAGTGTGCGAATAATCGTGATCCCTTTGACTCGGACCAATTTTACCGAAAAGAAATGGAAAACTAACGAGTGACAATTAATTGTACAAGTAACCCACTCACACGACATGCCAAGTAACGATTATTCGCCAAGTACACGAGTCGTCTGAGCCCGGCTTAAGAATATCCTCAAGTAAACCACAATGTTCGGAACAGAATCGGCCAGACCAAATTGCTGTATAAATTGCAGTAATTCCAAAGGTCCTTGCAATTTGCCGGCAATGCCGCCCCTCCCGGGCTGCCACCCGGGGCGGACCGCCCCCGTCTCGCTACGCGGCTGACATATGTACGTTTGGAAGTGATAATTACCTACAAATGTCAAAACTGTCAACAGACGTCTTTTGTTTTGCCTAAACTTTCATTTCGAAATTCACGGGGGTCTAAGAAAGAGTATGGTATGTAATTTGGTTGTAATTTGTGTATTACAGGTGAGTAGAATTTTGCAATTTTTCTACTCATCTGTAATACGCACTTTTATAACCTTACGACGTAATATACTATTTAAGCAATATAAAATATCTCTTATCGTAATCCAGAGTGAAGGTTAGAGAAACACGGACTACAAAGTGCCCCCACCCCCAAATGCAAGCAAGTTCCCACGAGCAACAGGGTGGTACATCTAACGACTCATCCTTAATAACTAGGGAACGAGAAATCGTCATGTGGTTTTATACGAAACATATAACGATGATGGTGGGTGATATATTGGAATTTGGATTGTACTTTCCATTTGTTTTTCTTTCGCCATTTTATTTCAGTAGTACACATTTTATATAGCATTATCAAACCAACAGAACGCTTTAAAAATATCGTGTAAATAAATTGACACTCTTGATTATCGTTATGAAGATGTAGATAATAAGACAACATTGTATTTTGTAAGTGTAATGCATTTGGGCGGAGTGGGAGCAGATAGTGATCAAGTATGCCAAAAAAATAAGGTGATAAAACAAATATTTTTCTCAAATATGTTTCGCTTGGGAGATACGCCTCTAAATATGGCACAATGCACGTTCCAGCTTAAATTTTTTTCTCGGCAACCGTAACGGATAGAAAAATGAGACCAATGCCTTTACTTAGGTTTATTGATATTTTCTTCTTAATTTTGTAAAACTTGTTAAATTATAAATAAATATCCGAACAGCCAGTTAACCAAAACAACAACAACAAGTTAAAAAGTAATCGTAAACGATTTACATAAAGCGCATTTCCACTTGCATTCATTTCCCATTTATAAGATGCAACTTCTGATAAAATCGTAAAAATCCGGCCACAAATATGAAAGATAGCGTTGCACATGGGCAATCCATTTTTGACGTGTTACTTCAATTTCAGTTTATGAGAAGAATTTCATTTCAATGCTTTTCTAAATAAGAAAGTTGGAACTGCGCATGCGCAAACCTAAATTTTAAAACTAATGTTAGATTTTCCTTTGTTCCAAGCGCCTAAGTATCAAATTTCACTTAAATGGTGCCATAGATAAAAAAGTTGGCACTGCGCATGCGCAAAAGAAAATTTTGAGACTGGCGCTCGATGATCCTTTATTCCAAGTGCCTATGTATCACATTTCATTTAAATTCTTCCATAAATAAAAAAGTTGGCACTGCGCATGCGCAAAGCCAAATTTTGAAACTGGCGTTTGATTTTCCTTTATCCCAAGTGCCTATGTATCAAATTTCGTTTAAATTCTTCCATAAATAAAAAAGTTGGCACTGCGCATGCGCAAAACCAAATTTTGAAACTGGCGTTTGATTTTCCTTTATTCCAAGTGCCTATGTATCAAATTTCATTGAAATACTTTTATAAGTAAAAAAGTTTGCAATTCGGTTTATAAATGGTCGAGATGCGAAAAGGGCACTGTGAATTTTGAATCGATTCGATTCAACTTTTGGTTTTGCGTATTATATGGCTAAAGCTATGCCCATATTGAATTTCATGCAATTCAGTTCATAACTAACGGAGATGTAAAAGCGATCGAACATTTCTAAACAAAGTTATCGTTCACACGGACAGATAGATGGACAGACAGACAAAGGAACAGACGGACAGACCAGCATGCAGACGACAGATAGCAATGCAAAATTATAAACGATCTCTAGGATCGTTAATAAACGGCAAATGTGTAAAATTATAGAACATGTAAAAAAACGGTTTTTTTTACGATAACTTTTTTTGTAAGCGGTACAGAAAAGATTCCTTCCGTGGTACAAGACTCGACACCATAACGAACCAAATAGCGAAAAAAGTAGAACAATAGCTCTTAAGATAAAGAACTAGTAGCGTCGCAAAACGAGCGGACGGACGGACAAAGTGGCCACAATAGCGCATTTTTTTTTATTTTTGTGGAAATGCGCTAAAAATGAAAAAAGAAACTTTGGAGCATTTTCCATGATTTATCGGTACTTGCCGAAAGGTAATATAACGGACTCTTTATGTGTACAAAGGAAAATAAAACAAGGAATAAATATTCTTATAAAAGAAACTCACCATTGCGCAGTCTACACATGGGCATACCTGATTATAATATGCGATATTTTTGCTTTTACTAGAAGAATTTTATGTTAACATTTCAAAAACATATTTCCATAAATAACAAAGTTAATATTACGCAGACTGCGCATGCGTATATCAATCGTCAAGATTTTTATTCCTTGAGGTCCCAAATCTATAAGCTACCGAATGCAAAAAGAACTAACTAAATATCTTGAAAACTGTAGGGGTAGGTAACGCCTCGGACGGACGGACGGAGAAAGTGTCCATAGTAGCGCTTTCCAACATGAGTTAGAAAATGCGCCGTGGATGCACAGTTTCTAAAAGAAACAGTTCGAACCCGCGGTTTTTTGACATAAATTTATTTGTCCTATGTCCACCATTGATTTTATCCTATTATTTTTATTTATTACTAAAATACTCAGTAGTCAGTACCTAAATACTTCTTGTTTCGAAAAAATTGTAGTAAAAAAAATAGAAGAATGCTCTGAAAAAAGCGGAATATCTCGAAAAAATCTGGAATATTTGGAAATAGGTACTCATTGGATAACAATAGGTAAGATTAAAAATTGATATATCAATATATCGATAACGATAATTATCGATAGATAGTACCATCTAATATTAATAATAGTATTATCTATATCATCTGATACTCAATAAATCTGGGTATTAGAGCTGTTACTTATTGTATTATTTTATTATATTTTTTATTATAAATTTCTAATATGTTGGTATACATATATAAGTTGGTCTGAAATTAGTTGCCATCGCTCTTGTTGTGTGACCGGCCAGCCACTCCACTCCAAGCAAATTAGAATAATTGCAAAAAAATGCCCCGAACAGGTTTCGACCTTGGAACAATGAATTTATTGGTCCCAGATTGTTTTTATAGGCGAAATTAAAGTAGCAGTACTGGACTCTATAAATGATTTTTTTGTTAAAGTATTTGTTTTTATTAAATATTATTTGGTTTTATCACATAAGTGACTTAATCCTGTACTGTCTTGTTTAAAGTGGATTAATAAAATATATTTCTCATTTTTTTTTATTTTATTTGTGGATCCATCATTATTTGGGATGTTATTATTCTAATTATCGTGCCTGTCTTTCCCAAAAAGTTGAATGAATTAATACTTGAAAGCGGTCCCATGAGGGCAATTTTTAACATCTCGAAAAATCAATTCAATAAAGAAATTAAAAGTCAGTGTTGATATTTTTGAGAGTACCTACGTTGCCATTTTTATTGGAGGAGGGAAGTTCGATTTTATACGTGTGTAGCTCTTGCTCCCTTAAACCCAGTATAAACATACGACAAATGGTTTGTCGAGTTCAAGCTCGCTTAGGTCAATTCTATTACGCCAACAGGATCGTGCGGTATAAGGTTGTATCAGTATACTATAACGTAAATTTAATTAAGTACGTCTATTTATTACAATTAATTAATAATGAATGTATAGCAATCCTTAAATGGATTCATTTATGACATGTAAATTTATCACATACGATCGCGAAATTCACTAATAATCACTTCAGCATCGATGTTGAAACTAACTCTTAAAAACGATTCAATTTTCTTATATAACAAACGGAGAGTTTCTAGAAGAAATCACGGGCATTCTCAAACAGTCTAGACTGCGTGTCATATTTCAAGGAAATATGTCGCCTCCATTTTCATTCCTTATCACTGGTGATTAATCTTACCTATAGGACTTCTTGGAGCCTGCTGGCGCCCTAATGTGTGAGATTGATTGATTGATCGTTTTATACTTTAATCTACGTGCATTTCTCATTTTCCTTTTTTTGTTCAAAAAATGTATCGCCTTTTTTTGCCAATACTATCTCGAAAGTATAAGGGACTTTCGAAGTGAGAGAATCTCAGAATTAATTGTAAAATCTTGTGTATTTTTGATTCTTGACATCATGATAACCGCAAGAAACTTCGAAAAAGAAACCATAACATCCAATATACGTCAAGCCAAATTAGTCAACATTAAAAAAATATTTAAAAATGTCTAGAAATAGACTAATGGATGAGAGTCAAGTTGGTCAGCGAAATTTGATGAAAAGAATATCAAGTACACTGTACAGCGTGGTTCAAATTCGTAGCTCACCATTGGGATCTCCGTAGCTGTGAGAGATACAGTAAAGTTGTTCATTTTGTAACTAAAAAACGCTTTTGAAATTTCTCAAAATAATTGAAATACACGAGTATCACCGAAAAACCGAAAAATCAAATTTCGTTTTCATTTTAAACGGCTTAAACTGTTGGAAATGGACGAGTCCTGTTACCACCTTCTAAGAGCAGGCTAGACGTAAATACAAGCTACTACTTATATTATTTCTTATGGGCGCTACATTGATTTTTACGGAATGATAGAGGAACAAGAAATTCAATTGAATGCATCGCCATCACAGTCACGTTGATTCAGCAAGATCTAGTTACCCGTGGATGTTTGTTGAGAAATGAATGTGAAATTTTTGATTCTGACATTTTCCTAGTTTTTTTTGTAAATTTATCTAAAACTCTTTCCGTAAAAATCCAATATAAGAAATAAGAAAGTAGCTTCTAATTCTAGTGTTCTGTGAAAATCTGTGGCCTCCGAAAGTTGACTTGACCACAAAAAATATCGTGTACCGATTTGTGAAAATTTACAAAGTTACAAATCTATGCATTCCACATTCGACACTATCGGACAAATCCTCCGGGAAACTTCTCCGACTTCTTTTAAAGACAAAATCAACAAAAATTGATTATCATTTCAGGTACATCCATGTCATTTATTTTGAAAACGTTTCGGAAATGTTTTAGATGTTCCTTAATATTACTTTACGTTACGAAATGCTGTATAAAATTACAGGAATATTTTGAAAATGTTGATAGAAAGTGACAGAAATTTGGGAAATGTGTAGGTACGTAATTTAGGAAAATATTTGGAAATATCCGGCAATGATTTGGAAATTCCAATGTTAATAAATCTTGAAAGTTTTAGGAATCTAGAATGCTCTGAAAATGCAGGGCATGTTTCAGAATTGTGTGCCAAATTTTAAAAATTTCTCTCTAATATTCAGGAAGTTATGGAAATGTAGAAAGTGTTAAGCAATTTTGAAAGACTTCATAACTACAATTCAGTAAGGTAAATGTACTTACTACACCCAAATTTAGAAAAAAAGTATATTAATTTCTTTTTATCTATCACCGAAGGGCTATGAGTTCTTTTGGCCCGCGAATTGCTATTCAAGAATTGCCGTTCTGCACAAATGAAAACTCGCCTGCTAATTTCCGGGGGCTATAATAAACTAGTACCTAGACATAAATTTAAATTTGCCCCAAGCAACCACGGCATAGGTAATTACAAAAGGGTTAATTGCGCTTTAAAAGGTAAATAATACAATTAAAATATTTTTTTCTCAACGAGGAATAAAAACTAGACATCAAATGGAATAAACTGTCATATCCTCATTAATTCAAACCGCCTCTCACTCCTCTATGCATGCATAACTACCATAATATTCCTTAATTAAAACGCGTCAGCTCTCTGCTTTGAAAGCAATTGAGCCAAACATTAAACTTTATTTACCCAATCGAAATGTAATGCTTAATGAAAAAAGGGAGAAATAGTTCACTATAACAATCAATTTAGTATGACATGAGTTGATAGACCCGCTTCATTCTGATATTTGATCTATTAGAGTATAAACTTCAACAAGAATAATAAGGGATTAGAGTTACCGCATCAAAGAAATAGGAAACTACGGGCGTGATTTTTTCTCACGCTATGAAAAGTTCCACTTACCTGATGATGCCTCTGTATCAGAAATATCGCTGAGAGAAGGGACCTTCTGTACGGATTCGGAACTCGGAACCATCGCTTCCTCGCAGTCGTCGAGTGATTCCTGTTTCAGAATGACCATGGCTGATATTTCAGCTTCCTCGCACTGAAAACAAGAGTGGTTCGTTTAGAGGCAGATCGATGCATGAATATTGTAATACAAAATATTCCAGCAAAGGACACGATATATTGCCAAGAATGTCAACAGTACGAGGCTTTTCGATGAAGGCCGTGTCATAAACTAAATTTTAAAGAAAAATACGTATCCGATCAAAACGGGCTGCATTCAATTCCTAGTATAAATAATCAGAAATATTAACTTGGAGGCCGCTTATATGAAAAAAGTGACCTCTTGTAACTAATTCCCGAAATTACACCCAATTATGCATCGTAAAATTAATTCGCGTCATAAAATGATTAAAAATGATAGTTTAAACCTAATAAGAAAGTTTTTGGGGAGACACAATGCTTACGATTACTCATTCAATTTTGTCTTATTACTTTGAATGGTGGCCAAAAATAATTATAAATTTAGATAATGAGTTGGCACGGTTGAGCGTAATATGAAAATAACTAATATCGGTTATGGTGTTACGTTCCGTGGAATTATAAACTAAGAAACGGTATAAATCAAAGTTAAAAGGTTGTAATTGCAATATATTACACCTTTAGAGCTCAATAAAATTGCTTCAAGCTTTAACCATTATTATTCCTACGGTGGCATTTATTTGCGAGTATGATATTATATCATGAATCATGATTCAATTTTCATTGAGAGCTGCAATGGTAAAGTATCGATTCTCAAATTTTTATAAAGATATTAAGTTGTAAAACAACATCGTTAAAAATATAACATAAACAAGATCAAAGGGTGAGAAGCGTATTTTCAAAAACAAAATTACAATCCTACATACATAACGTGTTTTATAGCTCAAATTGTACTCTATTGCTTGATCTAGGGACCAGGCCTTGGGAGCAAATACTGGGAAATTAAATATCAATCGCACTTTTTAATTTTTAATAATAGGTTTTGTTTTTTAATCAAAAATGTTCGTAAGTGTCTATCATCTCTATCAGGGGCTCTCGACTAGTCCGTGTCCGGAAGTGTAAACTGGGTCAATGTGGCAGGTGACACTAGTACAGATGAACATTTTAACCACCTTCATCATATGAGATTCATTACTCTAGTGTTTCTTAAGACCTTTTTTCGTCTGGTAGCACACTAAAATTATTATACAGGACGTAGCCCCT
The DNA here is from genome assembly GCF_008802855.1 of Photinus pyralis. NCBI lineage: Eukaryota > Metazoa > Arthropoda > Insecta > Coleoptera > Lampyridae > Photinus > Photinus pyralis. The sequence goes on from NW_022170249.1 coordinate 34,560,488, forward strand.
CCGCTTGTAAATAAAAGCTCGTAATTCATGCATAAAAATTAATTTGAAATAAGTAAACGATAACAGAGGAGTGGCTCAGAGATGGACTGGGTCAAGCATAGAGTGACCCAGTGAGTTTACTGACCCAGTGACCCAGTTGACCCGGTGACCCAGCTTGATCCAGTTTGACCCGGCGACCCAGCTTGACCCGGTGACCCAGCTTGACCCAGTTTGACCCGGTGACCCAGTTTGACCCTGTGGCCCAGCTTGACCCGGTGACCCAGCTTGAGCCAGTGACCCATCTTGGGTGATCCAGTTGAATCCGTTGACCCAGTAATTAAATTATTGTTAGGTATCCGGAAAATCTTAAGGATAATTCTTATTCAAATTTATAGCATTAGGTTAGTATTGGTATTTGAATTTTGTCATCCAAAACAATTTCAAGAACTTTTAATTAAAAAAAAAACTTCCTCAATAATATTCGTAACCCAATTTCATTCAAGAGAACTAATACCTAAAAAATCAAACGCCTTTGTTTATAGTTTGTAGTCAAGTAGTCAATGAAAGTATTTAGAGAAAAGATTTATTTGGATTAAGCTAACTAGTAGAAGAAAATTAAATGTGAATGAACACCAGTAAGCAACTGGTAAGCCCTGAAGCAAAGAAATGAAGGAGAGAACTGTTTAGAAATAGCATTACTATAATACGATTCGGGACATGGAAATGTAATGTAAGACTGTTGATTTTTAAAAAGGCGTCGGTAAGTATTTTTGCTGTTCTGTTTTTAGATCGGTAAGTAATTTTGGCGTCGTCGTAATCATAGCAACTGGTAAATTCTACGTACTGTCATGGAAACACCCATGGTAAATAGTCAGAAATGACCGATCGCGCAAAAAGTTTTTTACGGCAGTATTAAAGCATACATCACAGAAATGGCAGTTGCCAAGCAATCGAGTATTATATTCAGCAAACCAGCATTAAGTTTCATTTATTTCATAATCGTACACTTGAACCGAAGTCACTGCGTTATTCGATCAAACTTGGTTACTGGGTCAAACTGGGTCACTGGGTCTAACTGAAGAGAGTATGACGTGAACCAACGACCCAGTTTAATCCAGTGACCCAGGTGATCCAGTTGACCTAGTCCAACTCTGGAGTGGCTACGTCCAAGTACGCCCCATCGATTATATCTATTTGCTAAGAGTGTCGCTCAAAAATCGAAATTACTTGTAAATGAAAGCTCTTAAATAGCTCGTAATTCCAGTACAAAATTTAATTTGAAAAAAGTAATTCTTCAGTGGGGGGGGGGGGGCTGAGTCCAAGTAGACTCGGCCACCCCATAAGAAATGTTCGATTCCTAGTGATTAAAGCGTGCTCTAAATTTTTAATCTTTCGATATGAAAAGCTCCTAAATAGCTCATAAATTGGATAACATTCTTAAATTGATTCACAATGGTGGGGGAGCTAGGTCCAGCGGGGTGATAATACGAGAGGTCCCATCGTATTGCCTAACGCATTCCACCATCCAATTTTCCAAATTGCTGCTGCCTTCTAAAGGAGAAATCCAACTGATAATTGGAGAAAATTTCAACGCATCGATAAAAAAGTTCCTTTGAATTTCACTAGATTATTCCCTATGAGTCTTAGATGTGTAACGATTCAATAAAACTTTTCTCTGCTGTCTAGGTCACAAGTTTTAGAGCGAAATGTACCCAACGTTTTGCTTTACACATGAAGTTGGAGTCCACCAGTCTCCAACGCCTTGAAAAAAGCTCGCATGAGCAAGTTACGCAGAGTTTGAACCTGCTGGCCGAACTGTCAATGGAAAATTTTACGAAGAAGTGCTCCGCCGCTTGAAAGATCGCGTCCGCCGAGGAGACATTGCCAACGATTGGATTGTCCATCATGACAATGCACCCAGTCACACGTTGTTAGACTGTACCTTTTGGTTCGTACATCAACATCGCAACCCTACTGCAGTCACCATATAGCTTTGACCTGGCTCTCAGTGACTTTTTTTGTTCCCCCGCATCGGGGGAGACCTGAAAAGATGTCTTTTCAATTCGATTCGAGTGGTTCAAGACGCTTCGACGAGGTGCCCCAACAGTGTTTCGATGGCAGCATTTCAGGGGGTCTATCAAAATTGGAAAAAAACACGTTGTATTACTTCCCAAGGGGCTTATTTTGAAAAATGTTGATTCATTGTACAAAAATATGAATAATTTTTTTTATTTTAAGACTAATTCCGATATTTATACCTATAATATATATAATATCTTCAGGGGTGGATTTACAGAAAATAGCTAAGATATAATGAAAACGGATTTCGGACATGGGACCAGATTGAGTTTCACTACAGGAGTACCCTCCGTCCTCCATTTTTTAGTTACAACTAAACACATGAGAATGCCTATGTTCTGAACGGTTCTGAATGAAAAAATTAAACCCATGACGCACACATTGATGCATATACGAGTGTTTTGCGCTAGGCTCTAACAAAATTGCACCACAAATGCATTGTTTATTACTCAAACGTCCAATTATCGGAAGCCTAAACGTAGATGATACTGATGGTGGGTTAATTCTACTATGCAAGAGGAAGAAAGCGTCTTCGGCCCACCGCCTACAGGCCTACACAACGATTCTGGTTCCAGTGTTTCTTAGCGTTTAACGCCCTTTAAATCATTTCCAATTTTATTGCGCTATCGCATAAAGTAATAATTAAAAGAAACAACAACTTTACAACGTTACAGTTCTTTGCCTTACCTCTTAAATCAGAGTTACGTAAGAGGTCAGTCATACTCATTCATTCATGTCTGCAGACAAGGCCACCTTCACTATCAGACCTGCTCAACGCTCATTCACATATGGGGGCAGGAAAGTAACAAAGTTTACTAGAATTAATTTTAATTTACACTGCCAACTAGACAAGATTTAAGTGTACGTATGGTGGTGCCCTAATGAGTATGAATAATCCACAGACTCGTTAAATTAAACGAATTAGGCCATTCCTGCGAAAAAATCACCCACACGCCATGTATCACTCATTATGGTCCCTACTGCAACAATTCTTTAAAAAGCGAAATGTATAGATCGATTAAAATGGGGTTACGTAGGCCGGTTGTAATAGCGTATATTTATGTATTTCTTAGTCACACTGTGTATTTTATTCCTTTGGGTGTATGTCCCCTGTAATTTCCATTTACTCTTCAACAAATATAATCAAAATTCACTACTTCATGAAGAACCAGTAGCGTTGATGAAACTCATCAGGCCTCGGAAAGAAATATAAAAATCACCCAATTTTAGTGATAGTTCGAGATTTACTTTCCTTCACTTCCCTCCAAAATGTGAAGAGTACTTACCTCAAAAGTAGTTCCGTTCCATTTCCAACAATTGTATTAATTTATTATTATTGTATGCATAGGGTATGCTAAGTGTACGCTTCTTTTGCCATTGCAATTGTTTAATCCAAACCTTCAGAAAAAGTGTAGCGACAGAAATGGACATTCCTTATTGTTGCAATCACAAGTTGTGTTTGAAACGTTTGAGAATTGATAAAAATGTTGGTTGTCGCGTGAAATTCAAACTAATGGTGAGTTTAGTAATAAGATCATTATGTGAAATAGTGGTGTGGGCCGTAGAGACATAGACAAATTTCAAGCCAAATGCACAACACCAGCACGACGCATGGATGAGGTGCAACAAAGCCATAATTACTAATGTACGCAAAAATTAGTTTGATATACAAATAACCACATTATCAATTATGTAACAGTTCCATTAAAAGTGCCTGTTATTTTAATGCGCTCTCTTACATTCTGGGTCAAAACAAGTTAGGTCACTTGCCAAAAAAGGCACTCCGAGTCGTCTTCTTATCGTTCGTGTCTATTTCTGGAATATTAAGACCGTTACTATCGCTGTACGCAATTGAGGAGCGGCAACATGCTTGTGTCCTGGAGTGCAGCAATTTCTAAATCCGGGCGAGATAGTAAAGCACTCGAATTGTGGTATCCTTTGGGCACTGATAAAATAGAAGCGAATTGTTGTCTGACCGTTGTGAAGAAGTTATTTCGTTAATTATGCCTTCTAAGCATCGATTTGCATGGTCATTTTTTACAATACCTTCCACATGCAAACCTGCGATTTACCACTCATAAAGCCCTAGAGGGTATAATAAAGAAGTTAGCGCTTATGTAATACTGTTAATGGATCATTAAGGAATTATGAAATAAATGTGAACGAATAGGCCAAAAATAAGCTATTTCGCTAATTGATATCTTTCATGTTGTCTCGGAAGAATTAGAAAGTCGGTTGGCCGATTGTATTTCGATGGGTCCCTCGAAAATTCGTCCAATTCATTGACTTGACTACCAATGGTACCAAATTGGACAAACATCACAGAAAATCATCTTCGTATGTATTTAAATCAAGGTCCGGCAGAGGATTTTTGAGGTATCTTTTGCCATAGATGCACTTCTTATAGACCCAAATGAGTTCAAACCTCCCTGTCAAATACTTAATGCATGAAAGATAATCCGCTTTGTGCATTCCTACTTTTTAAGAGAGTGTTCAGAGGCAATGCGGACATATTTTTAAAATTTTGAAATGAACGAAATCAAAAAGATCAACACCACCAAAGAAATGGCACATCTACTCATAATTCAATATCACGGTATCGGCTCTTCTTTTGTGGAAGTAACCATCAGCTTAATTGTTGTATCATGTGGAAAGTTGTACTGCCCCTTGTAGTTTCCGAATAAGACTCCCTTACAATGGTATCTTCCACCGATTCAAAGACTGCTTACTACAGCCAATTGAATCGGACGGTATCCATGGAGGATCTACGATAATCGTGTTCAAGTCAGATTGATCGATCTAAAGCACGACCCAATAAATCTCTGCAGTATTAGATAATGGAAGTCCGCAGACTAACCCTTACAAGAATTGGACTCCAAATGGAAAAGTAATTCTGGGTGTGATCAGGAATAAATGGAATGATGAATGAGTGATCGATTAATATGAGTTCTGGTAGAATGATCTGGTAACAGGAAAAGTTTTGGTCGGTAAGTGATCTGGGAAAAGTTGTTATTTGGTGAAGTGCAAAATCATGCTTTTATAATGACAAGGGACAAGTGAGGAAATAATTGTAGAAGAAAGTTAGTTGACGTTTACGAAGAAGCTGTTGTTTCTCGTGCGTTTGTTGCTTAAGTGAAAGCCTTTTTATAAGGTTGTCCAAGTTACCTGTTAAAGGGAGTTATTTCCATCATCAAAGAGAACCCAGTGTAGTCTATATTAAGATTCAAGTGCCGTCAAAGAAGTCAAGTTTCAGAAGCAACGTCAGTTAGTTTTTGTGTTTCTTTGTGCGTTCTGTCTGTTGAAAATCGCAGTTATGACCGGATATTATGGATTAAACACGTTAAGGTAATTAAGATTTTTTTGAATTAATTGTTTCAATTGGTCGCTTGTTGCGTGGTACGTGTCTTCTGGCCCTGAGTGCCAATTTTTATTTCCGCCTTATTTGATTGATTTCTAATAAATTTCTTTCATCTGTGAATGTTGTAATTAATCGAACCCAAATTACGATAAATAAAAATGAATGTTTGTATGTATAAACGTCTCTTATTTTGGGAAATGGTTGAACATATGCCCGCGATAACTCCCATACAAATAAGTTAAAAAAGGTAGAGATTCTGCCGGTAGGCAATTACAAGCTACACTCATGTAAAAAAAAAGAACAAATACAGTTATGCACTTAATAATAATAATAAATTTCGTGCGTGCCATTTTTCATAAGAATGACAGATGTCATTAGAATGCACAATCATTTGTTTCACTTTTATCTACTCTTGACGTTAAAGTGATCATTTTATCTATTCATTAGCGTACTCATTCTCACCTATGAAAATATCAATTTAACAACTGCTATAGAATAAACGAATTTATGTAATTCATACAGACGCAAATTAGCACATCTATATTAATAACGGGCGATCAAAATTGAGTTGCTGTCGAGTCGCCTTTAGAAATTCAAGCTAATACGATTTACCATGTAAACAAACATTCCAAAGGTGACTCGACAGCAACTCATTTTAAATCGCATAGTATCTGCATCACCGTGCAATTTAAATACCCATTTTAAAGTAACGTGTACAGTAAAGTCTACCGTTGAGTTTGGGCGGAAGGAGTTTTTTATATTGTTTAAATGTTATGAAAACCACTATCGGATATCTGCTAATGCGCCGAATCGCCGAATTAGATTATTTCTTTTTGGTTGTTGTATTTGTTATTATCAGGACAAGGTTAAAAAAATGTACGGAAAGACGTAAAAACAATAGATAGATAACTAATAGATGGCGCCTAAGCGAAATCTACTAGGGTTCTAGAAGAATCCACACCGTCGACTTCAGGCGAGGGGCGAAAAAATAGCCGGTCAAACATATGCCTGCCCGCGACGGTTTTTGATGTAGTAAAACAATTTTCCAAATTCCCACGGGAACGGGAACAGGAAAAACCAGGATTTTATGTTTTGCAGTCCAAAAGAGACTTGACAATTAGAATGTAGGTTTCTTTGAAGCCGTTAAGGTGTACTGAGAAAGAGGCTTCTCCGAGTCCCAGGGGAAAACGGAAACGGGATTTCTCACAGGTGTGCGAAGTTCGCCGTGACTGCTAGTAAACTAAAGTTTGTCCTGTTGAATGTCCAGTGCCGGTAACCGTACTCACCGGCCCGCAGTCCCTTAGAACGTTGTTCAATCTAACCAATAGATTTGTTAGTGCATTTTTTTGTTTTTATCCTTCATGGTACTCTAATGAAAGGTCTCAACGCAAGGAATTAATTTCTAGCAATCATAGCCCTCCATCTCGATCCTTTATCGTGATCGGATATATTCCCTTATATCTCCAAAACGGATTGTCGGAAGAGGGTACTCACAATGGGCGATTGGGACGTCTGAAGAAATATATCCATTGGCGATGTCAACACTTTAAGAGCGAAGATCTCGAAAACGGAGGAAGATATCTATTTGTGAAGTTGAAGCAAATACCTTGACAACGAGGTGTCGGAAGAGGGTACTCATAAAAAGCAAGTGGAACGTCAGGACGAGACATATCTATTGGTGAGTGAGCTTTCACTGCAAATAGCTGCAGATTGGAGTGTCTGAGGATTTTGAATGTATGCCAGGCGTCCCCTAAATGCTTAGGTGTAAAGAGCCTCCTCTCCATTAATCATCTACCAAGAAAGTAAATATCGATAGCATGCAATTACCTTATACATATATTTTACAAAATGCGCTTTGTCTACACAAGAGTTGTGCACAATTTATACTTGTTTTCAATTGTTGGCTTCTTACTGTCCAAATTCCGAATGTTCGGCGCCCTATTGCCCTCGGGCTCTTTTGTCCTGCGGCCGCCTCCTAATGATCGTCTCTGAATAATGCCTTCCAACATGAATTGGAAAATGGCCTAAAACAATTCCTTGTGTGAAATCGAAGTGTGGGAGATCAGTATTCTGCTCTGGGCTTGCCATGCGATAGTTCACACTGGTGGTGGTAGTTCACCAAAAACGTAAAATTTTGAGTTGATCCTTAATGTGTGAATCATCAGTCACTCCAAAAAAATCACATAGAGGTCGAGATATGGGCATACAATGCTCACATTCGAGGTAGTTGCTGCAGAGATGTGCTATATTTTATTTATTTATTATACAGAGTGGCCCAACGAGAAGTATACAGAGGGCTTTTAGCGTATTAAATTTAGAAATTTCGAAAAATCCTCGAACACGTCAATTTTGTATTCGAGGGGTACAACTTTTGGAATACAAATTACGAACCCAAGTCTTCACCCCTCTACGTAGGGAGCTTAACCCCTAAAATTTTAAATGGAATCCTATGGCAAATGGCACATTATTTGAAAGCCAATTTAATCGTGATTACTAATCTGCTTTGCTTTTTAAATTCTATTGATTCGTTTCGGAGATATTCGCATTTGAAATGGTTTTTTTCTAAAAAAAACCAAAACAAATGCGATCTAAGTCACCTTGTATTAAAAAAGGTTTAAATTGTGCAAAAAATAACAAATAACTTTAAACACACAACATTTATTTCAATAAATGCTCGAATTGCCTTCCGCCTGCTTCCATGCAATAATAAAGATTTGATTCAAAACGCTGCCGTACATGTTGCAAGATTTCAGGGGTAATCGCTCGAAGTTATAAATTCAATTGTTATACCATAGTGTATTCTATTCTTACACTATGGTTATACGTGCTCGCAACCCTTGTAATGTTCCAGGCGGAGTAGCATAAACTTTATTCTTTAAATATCCCCACAAGAAGTAATCTAGAGGACTTAAATCAGGGGAAAAAACCATTTCAAATGCGAATATCTCCGAAACGAATCAATAGAATTTAAAAAGCAAAGCAGATTAGTAATCACGAGTAAATTGGCTTTCAAATAATGTGCCATTTGGCATAGGAATCCATTTAAAATTTTAGGGGTTAAGCTCCCTACGTAGAGGGGTGAAGACTTGGGTTCGTGATTTGTATTCCAAAAGTTGTCCTCCTCGAATACAAAATTGACGTGTTCGAGGATTTTTCGAAATTTCTAAATTTAATACCGTAAAAGCCCTCGGTATACTTCTCGTTGGGCCACTCTGTATTTATTATCCCTCTCTTGTTCTGGGTCCTCAACAGGCTTGCGCCCAATTACAGAGCTATGTCGACGAAGAGATGATGCGGTCGTCAAGTACAATTTCAACAAGAATTCATCATCTTAAAAAGACGCTTTTTTCCTCATATACATGAGGTAGGTATAAGAATCATTCACATCACTTTCTAGTGCAGTGGTTCCCAAACTTATTTCATTGGCGCCCCTTTCTGAAAACTAAAATTGACGGCCAGACAGTCGGACGGACAGGCAGACAGCAATACAAAATTATAAACGATCTCGAGGATCGTGAATAAAACTATTACAACGTATAAAAAAATGTTTACCAAAATTTAAGATAAACCGCAATTTCCTTGTTGCAAGGTTGCAGTTGAAGCTTTTTCTGTATGCGCGCTTTAGACCTTTATTTCGTTCCTAAGAGATTTTGTGATCTATTTCCAATTTATATTTATTTGCATCTCGCGTTTTCGCTATATGTAAAGACCGATCCATTGGACGTACAGAAAATAACGAAGTATTTCATCAATTATTTACAAAGCGGCGGTGAATTAAATCAAAAGGAATCCCAGTAAAACAATAACGTGCACCAAACTGTCTACAAACAAGAAGTAATGTACAGACAATGAAGGCATAAATCAACAAAGATAGTTGCTACTGTGGACGAAGATGGAACGTCAGCAGATGCGTTTTTCAAGCAAGACCACTTCAGTTCAGTCATCGGCCTTAACTTATGACAAGGACGCAGGGGGTGGTGTATCAAGGAGAGTCATACCCACGGGCACAATCACATTTGATGTCCACTTTTTCTCGATAAATTTCATATTTTTAGAAATAATTCTTGGCAATCATAACGACTTGGTTTATAGATGCATTGTAAATCTATTTTAACGTTAATTATCAATACTTACGCCTTTTTTATCATTTAAAGTACAATTATAATTATCTCTTAAGCGTTTAATTTGTGAGTAATTCCTTGTGAAATAATCTTTTTAATGTACCATGTAAATTATATTACTCCACTCCTTGCATTATACGATAGTAATTTAGTCAGTTTATTTTAATTCGCCGACTGCATTTTCTTGCCGCTAGCAGTAGTAAACATGGTTAACGTACGTAAAAGTAATACGAGTATGTATTGGTCTCGGCTAATTAATTAAAAAAGAACGATCGAGACTGCAGAGTTAAAAGCATAACCGAACATAAAAATTTATGTTCTGTTAATTTGACTTCTGTACTGCGTGACTGGGCAACCTGAACCAACAGGTAATTATGTTCGTGTCAACAACTTATTACGTGCATCTAATGGATACGCAAAAAATCAGTTGAACAACCCGATTTTGAGAAAAATTATAAACAAATGCAGGAATTTAATATCACACATGCAGCATGCTTTAATGGGTTAATTTTTTTTTAACTTTCATAGTTTTGAGTGTTGGAATATGCAAATGATCTACAACTGTAACATAAACAGACCACCCCTTCTTAGCCCTTGGTGCCATTTATGTGATTTTTTGACAAAGCACTCATTGAGGATTGTGGCATATTAAGTACGAATTCACAATTTTGAGCTTTTGAGGAAAATCCGCACGTAAGCAAAATTGAGCCAAACACATGATGTAAAACAAACATGACTCTCCCAGACCTACACTGAGAAAAATGGAATGCTTGTTTCAATAAATTTTACAACATTGAGTACAAAATGTTGAAGCAATGAATACATTTATCCGAGAAATGTGGCTACTAGTTGTATCAAACTGGGGATTGTGATTCTTTTAATCACTTTTTTTTGTTGAGTTTATATTATTAAAAGGAACTCTACTTACGCATTGATTACAAAACAACATGAAATTTGTTTGACTCGATTATTTTGCTTTTCGAATCAAGCGTTAGACTTTTTTCTGGGAACATTCAGGGATGTGTGATTTGATAGCGTTATTATGTTGTGACAATACAAGGGCGCTATTATTCCAACAGTCGCTTACACTCCAATCTACAGTACCTATCTGATATTTCCTCCAAGTAAAATAATAGTACTGTGTACAATTATTACAACTTTCAAGGAGCATCTTACATGTTTCATCCAAAGCACAAAACAGTGTTGTTTCAAAAATAAACGCAGTTCAATTGAAACTAAGTGGATTGAATGAAGTCAGCATAATGATTTCAGAAACAGAAACTCCAATGACAGCAGTATCTATACGCATTGACGCGACGCGAACTATAAGCATAATGAAACAGGTTGTTGAATAGGGATTGTGGTAGTGTTCGTTCAGTGCTAATTTAAAATAATCTAATTACCTATCTGGACAATAAATCATAAATTCATAACAATTGTAAGTAGGTACCTACCCATACTTAATTTCTTATATTCCTGTGCACATTTTTTCTGTTGTAGAATCGGAACAATTGCATTAGGCATATGGAAAATTTGTTCGTATTGTGATGGGAAACGAATAAATTCAGTAGAATAAAAACAAGTAAAATATCTTGTCCTACTGAATATATTAGTTTTTCTCCTTTAGTTTAAAATCGTCCTGTACCTATACCATTGAATGCCTATACTTGCCTATAAATATATAAAAATCATATTTTCGTTTTGTAAGATTGACAACAGTATAAATAAATAAAATTAACAGCTTTACGTATTTCACTGAATCACCAGTACCTATTTAAATGGAATAATAACAATCATTGGTTCAATTCTAATACAGCATCGATCTAACATTGATGAACGGTTGGTATAAAAATGCTTCAACATTGGTTCAACGATATTGTATGTTTGAATGAACATCAAATTGCATTCCTTACAACATAATTATTTTTGGTTTAAAACTTTAGACTACTAAGGCAAAATATGAAATATATGTTGAGTTAACCAATTACTATTATTTAATCAACTGATAATATGACTTCAGTTGAATACCTTTTATTTAACAAAATTTCTATTTTCGTACAATGCGTATATTACATTGGCCATATTTAACATCAAAAACTGTTTGAGGGAAGTATTTTCTGGTTGTTTCAACTATTCATTTTTCTCAGTGTACGCGCATATGTCAGGCTTTCCGAAAACAATATATCTGTCATCAGCCGATAAAGTTATCTACAATTATAAGACACTCAAATTTCAGGGTTAATCTTTTCATCTCTTAGCGTTAAGGGCGCAACCTCCGCACCTTTAACTTCCATCAGAACCCTGTTCAGAACGAATCTTTCCTTTTAAGAGTATGATACAGTATTTCGTTCAGACCGTTTAATTTTCAAGATAAAGCTACAAACACGCTCCCTGTCTATGTTATTGAAAAGATGAACGATCATTCATGCCTCAGTGTATTCTGAAAACATCGCATAAAAACTATCCATTTAGAAATCAATAAGATTTTTGGAAAAATGGTTGCCTATTATCTTTCCCACAATATTTAATAATCTCAAAAAACGAGAACTATCCTTTAGTATTTTTAGCGTATTTTCCTCAAAGTGAAAAATCGGTATTGGCTGCACTTTGTCGTCCGTCCCGTTTTGTATTGCTGTCTGTCTGTCCGTGTGCACGATAACTTTGTGTAGAGACGTCCGAACGGGCCAAGGAGTTATAACCCAAAAACTGCCCAAACCTCCAAAAAGGGTTGCTTTTATAATTCTTGTTACAAAGAACATATATGAATGTCCGGTTTTCTGTGTTAGTAAATATTCCTTAAACCTCAGGTAACTATGCACTTATGCATATTAAACAAATTCCGCATGCGCAACCCATTTTTTTATCCGTTAAGATATTTCAATGAAATTTTGTACGTAGGCACCTCAAACAAAATTAAAACTGATGCCGATCAAAAAATTTGTTTTGCGCAATGCTAACTTTGATATGCATAGACTGCACAATGTTAAGTTTCTTATTTATACAGATATTCTTTTGAAATTTTAACCAGATTCGTCTAGTCTTGGTAAACATATCGCATATTATTAACCAGATTTAATCATATGTGCGCTTCACACACTGCGCATTGCTAAGTGCCCTAAAGTTACTCGCCGTAAGGCGAAAACCTTTTTCCATGTTTTATCTATTGCCTCGTTTTTTAGTATATAAATTGCCGTTGTTTGAAATATGTAAAAATAAATTGATACATCACGTAAGACCATTACTCATTAAATCAATTAACATAGAAGCAAGTTAAAAGTTTTGATAAATGTTAAAAATGTACCGATTCATCAAAAGTCATTATTTTATTTACTACACCCAATTCAATTTCTCCCTCCTCGACACAACATATTTGAGTCTCAGTGTAGAAAGTAGACAAAAACTCGACCAAATTTGCGTCTAAAATACACATAATCCCTTTTCGTCATAGTCAATTTGTTACCGAATGTGACAAGATAATGAATGGTCGGCCCTAAGAAGTGCATTCGCTTGACGATACACGCAAAGGAATTTCAGACCAAAATGTTTTTAGTTTCTCAATTTATTTAAAATAGCTTTTGTGTCAATTTTCCAATAGAACACTCTTGTACCCATTTAACGATTGGCTATCGATAGGACAGTAAATCTGTAGTATTCACGATAGGTAACTAACTCCCATTTACATGCAATAATGTCTTCTTCTCTCATACATCAAAAACTCGGCATGCATTTTAAACATGAATAAATTAATGAAAATAATAGAAACGCCTTTTGAATTCGTATTCGAAGCAAACGCACAGACAACCATAACACATAGTTCACTAATTCGAATAGAGAAAATTGGAAGTCATTCTATAGCTAATAAAACGGAAACATAGATACACTGTATACCTACCGGATGCGTTTCGTATAATTACGTTAAATTGTCGTACCCTTAAATTAAGTTTTAAAATAACGCCAAGCGTCACTATTGGTTCCGTTTTTTTCTAAAGGATTTCTTTTCGCTCATTAGATTACTTCACGACTCATTTACATTCCACAAGTACCCAATGTTTCCGGAATAGTACAAGCTATGAAAGATTGAATTCAATTTGTAAGATGAATGACACCTCTTATTTATGTCCATTGATAAAAAAAGTGTTCGGGGTTTTTTATGCATGTACGCATAGAGGTATGTAATGGAAAAAGGCACGTGATAGAAATCGTAAATGGAGATCATTTGGATGGATATATTTCTTGCAGACGTCTCAATCGCCCTTTGTGAGTACCCTCTTCCGACAATCCGTTCTTTGATAAGAGGACAGACAGAAGGGCTGTCATTGGTAGAAAACGGTTCCTTTTGTTAAGACCTTTAATTAGAACACAATGAGATAACATTAATTTTTAACCCCTCCCTGATCTCGAAAAAGAGTCACACGGGAAAGTTATAGTTTGTATAAACCAATTATTTCGAAGAGACCTTTCATTAGAATACCATGAAGGGACCCCCCCGCCCCCATTTTCTAAAATTTAACTTGGCACCACTAAAGGCATGCGTATGCAAAATCTGACACCTTCAAGGTATAGGTTACTTACTGCATAAAGTCCAGGACCATTTCCCTAAAAGTAGGTCGAAACGGCAGAAGTGGGTCCGGACGGACAGTACAGCATTCAAAATCCAATAAAAATGTATAAGGATTCTTTACATTTAATTAGAGTCGTGGGAATATGGACTCCTAAATTTAAATGTGGCGGTACACAGGATAGGATTTTGTTTCTTTTTTGAGCGACGACGCGTGTGTCCATTTATCAGGATATGTTACTAGTCAAAACTACCAGACGTGAGCAGCCAAAAACCCCCATAACGTTGAAGAAACCAGCTTGAATCCTTTGAAGATTGGTATTTGGGTTGGCATTCTAGGAAGCGTACGGTAGGTCCAATTTTTTTCAATGATACCGTTACTGAAATACTGGATACGTTACTGAATCTACTTCATGATGACGAACCTAGACAAGAGTATTTCCAGCAAGATGGTGGAGAAACCCACCAAAAGTCACTCTTCAGTACCTACAACCATGGCCTACCTACAACAATTTTTACGATGACCGGCCTCCCCGTTCGCCATAGAGATGGAAGAATGCATCTTAAATTTGTTTACTCCGAAGCTATTAAATAGATTAAATGTATATATCAATTTCATTTTTCAAGGACACATCGACGATTTTAGTGTGATATTTCCTTTCAAATGGGCAAACGCGCTTTAAACAATTGTGAGCCTGGCGTTACGCGTTTTATTATATGTTTACATATTCAGTCATTAAAGTACAATTATTATTAAAAAAAAAATAAAATAAACGCATAGAACATTTTTTTAAGCCCATCTATTCTGGTCGGGAAAACCTGCACCAGCACGCGCGAATTGTAAAGCCACGTTGGTTCTGTTTCTTCTTGTTATGCTATTACGATAATATGATTAAATGTATATATCTTATCGATAATGAGCCGCATTTTCGTTCCTCGCTGCATTTATGAGTACCTACCCATACCATTTATATACGTAAAGATTAAGATTACATTATGCGGTTTGATGGTCGTATCACTATCGACTATAATCGACGATATCTTTCAAAATAAACTAAGCCGAACGTGACCACAACGCCGACTGTTCGAAAATCCAGGCCCCTCATACTCTGTCCGAAACGTGTGCAAGGGACACTAAGCCGAACGTGACCACAACGCCGACTGTTCGAAAATCCAGGCCCCTCATACTCTGTCCAGTGTATGAGTTTGCATTTTAAAAAGTTTAAAAAACATTTCCTAAACCTACAAATAACCTAATATCCAAAGCTGCTTTGCTTCACACTCCGTCCAGTTTGATTAAGAATTTTCGTATGAGTCTGTAGTTCGAAAAAAGTTAAAAAAAATATTCTGAACCTACAATAACCTAACGTCAAAAGCTACTTGGTGTTGCACACCGTCCAGCTTGATTAAGAAGTGTTGTATGAGTCGACGTTATTATGGTCACGTTCGGCTTAGTGTCCCTTGTTCACTTGTCGGCGATGTGGGCACGGTCGGCGTAGTGTCCGTCGGCGAAGTGGGCATGGTCGGCGTTGTGTCCCTTGCACACTTGTCGACGATGTGGGCACGGTCGGCGTAGTGTCCGTCGGCGTAGTGTCCCTAGTCGGCGATATGGACCTTCAAAAAATCGTGTCGGCGTTGTGGGCATTCGGCGAAGTGTCCTAGACCCGGTTGCACATCGAAAACAAAACGGAATCATTTCAGTTAAGGATTAATAATATTAATAATACTGATATGTATTATCATTTGCATTTGGAACGGCATTTTTTTATTTTGATCGTACAGTTTCGAAAACATTCCTTTGACATTGAAGCTTAGACCAATTTAAAATCCAAATCGAATTTTTGCAGTTTTACAGTTACAGACTTACAATCTCGCAAACATAATTTTAGGGCATTAAATTTTGCATTGAATGAGACCAGACGCAAATTTTTTTGGACCACCCCTTTCCATACTAGTGCTCATCGACGCTGAACAAATTTTACATATCTATGAAAAACTACCTTTTGCCTCCGCGACTTCGTGCGCCCATAAACATTACCATCTGTCTTAATTCAGTTTTTCTTCGTTCCCGTGGGAATTTCGGGAAGTGCTTTCTGAGTACACATTAACACCTACAAAGAAACTCACGTTTTAAATGTAAAGTCTATCTTCCGCAGACTGTAAAACGTTAAATCCCGTTTTTCCCGTTCCCTTAGGAATTTCTTAGTGCTCGCCTACAATCCCCAAGGAACCTACATGCCAAATTTCAGCTTTCTACGCCCAGTAGTTTCGCTGTCTTATTAGTCCGTCACGGATACCGATACGGTGAACCACCATTAAATTTTAAAACATGTTCACTTTGTAGGACGAATGCAAGTGATGATTTTACGATGATTTTATTTCCAAACAACTAAAAGTAAATGTCCATCGGCGGATTGCTGTATCGTAACCACTAAAGAGTTTGGACTAAATGTTTTGGAAACTACAGCTGCCCGAGGAGACTAGTGTGCAGCAGAAAGCACATTCCCATTGGGAAGTGATTTGATTGCCGATGGGGAGAGGCATGGCCTAATAAGAGAGAGAGGTACCATCAGAACTGCACGAGAAAATTTTTCTTACCTGTGCATTCAATAAAAAAGAAAGATAGATCCCAGGATGAAGACATCAGACTTTGATAATTTTTTGTTCAATAATACATTTTTCTTTAATTTTATAAATTGCTATTGTTCAAAATATCTTTGAAATAAATTGAAATTCGAACTTGAACATATGAGCTTGTTTTGCTTCCTGGATATGTCTGTAAAATATTTCTCTTTCCTCATCGAATCACCATGTATAAAGGTAAAGGAAAGACCAGATTTCAATATAGGTTACTTTAATGATTGGTGGCAGATCTACAACATCTTTAACTGATGACATACTTTATTTTCCCAACAAAATCCTTCCAAATAAAGACTTTTAATTACCACTGAATACCGCATTGGTACAAGACGATACCTAAAGATTATGGAGGTAGGTATACATACGTTAAACTTCTACGAAACAATTATGTAGGTAGGTACTGAGGACAAACGATTTAATTAAACAGTGCATTAGACCAAGATAATTTGCACCGGAAGATGTGACCAGTAAATACATCACCGTGCCACAGGAAGTGCGCTCATTCTCCCTTGAACAAGTGGTTAAAGGGTGTATCTGATACGTCAACAAAAGTAGGGCTTCCAAGTATGTAATCAGTCCTTTCGATAAAAGTCGTTCCAGCGATATTAAATATAGCTAGTTCTCAACAGTTTGTAGTATTTAATCAAAGCGATCCATTAAAAGCATACACATTTGGACTAAACAAATACAAATCTCCACTCCACTATACAGACTGCATTATAAGAAAGTTTTTGTTCATTACAATTACTAGGCGTTTTGAACCGAAACCGAAAGAAAATGTGCAGCGAGCATTTCTTTACATTTAGTAAGTTTTTGAAACAGTTTGGAAAATACACAATACAGTAGGATATTCAAATTACATTATACTATATTATACAAACCTTTTTTGGTACCTAATCACTTATTTAAATACTTACATTACATACTTGTAGAATATACGGTCCAATGAAAATGCGCGATATTTGTTGCATTTTCTGTTTCAGTATATTATAGACAAGAAATTGACAATAATCTCACAATATATCCTTCTATATGGAATATACCTACTGTGATAATGTTGCCAAAAGCTGTCTCCAGATCATAGATCTGAAGCGAAATTGTACCAAAGTGCGATACGTTGTTGGTTGTTCTATTTTCCAAGATTTTTTATAGCAAAAGGGGGCACGTTTCACGTAGATTTGAAATTTAGGGCATTGCAGGAACTATTTCAACTTTTAAAATGAATGAATAATGCATATTTGACTTACCTTTGCAATAATCCGTTTACCGAAAGTAACCCTACGTTTGGGTTTAGTAGGCGGATTGGGATCGTAAAAATTCTCCTCCATTCCATAGTCGTGAAGATCAAAGCTATCCAACTCCTCCATCTGTAACAAAATCGTATCGTAAATGTTTATTAGATTCACCAAAAAATGCTGACACAAAATACGAAAATGCAATGCAAAAACCTATACACACATGGGAGGTATTTGATAATTGAACATAATATCAAATAGAAGATTCTTTTTTCATTTGCACGATGACTCATCCGAAAAACTAGGACGACAGCCCTCCGCCCACAATCTGACGGAATGGTGGAAAGAACGAATCACAGGTTGTCTCATTAGCGTGACTGGAATCAGTATTTGCATTTGATTTTAATGCCGAATAGATCTGCAGTACATCACGAGACAAAGTCCAGTCTCGGTACTCTTTGGTAGGGAAATCCGGCTGCTATACCTTGCGATTAGAAATTCGGCAGACCCGAGAAAACGGAAGTAGTCAATGACGAGTACGTGAAGAACTTCCGCCTCAGAATGGCAGCCATCCACGAAGAAGTTCGAGATGGAATTCAAGTGGCAAGCAGCAGAATGAAGGAACAATACGACATTACAGGACACAATCAGGAGGTGATCTCGGATTGTCCTCGAAACTACAGACCGATGGGGACGGCCCTTACAAATAAGAATCCATGGGTTGATTTACCGCATCCAAAAGACAGTGAGGGGAAGAATTATGGTAGTTACATAAAACGATTGGCGTCATATGCTGGCCAAAACAAAACAAAATTATCTCTGAAACTTTAGAAGGCCTTTACGAAATCGTTTTGCGATCCCCTTTTTGAATGTCAAAATTCTACGTGGAGCCTAGTCATTTTTAAAATACTTTTTTGGGAATATTCTTGCAATTTTGATATTATTTTCAAAATCTTTTATTTAAGAGATCAGTTATTGACACAACGCAAAATTTCAATTGTGCTCCTCCCCCCCCTTTCCTTCTGTAATCTTTTAAATTGTTTAAATTATTGCAATTTTTTGAAACAATCTTTTCAACATTATAATGTTGAAATAGTAATCATCGAGTTCGAGATCCCTGGAGTTTTAAAACTTTTTTAAGCTGTACTAATTAGGATCTAAGTATGTAACCTTTTTGTGTCGTCAACATTGCCTTCATTAACTCATTGCAAAGTTTTTTAAAATCTTATAGTAGCTTATAGCTCTGGCGCCTGAACCAAGAAAAATCTTGACGATTAATGTGCGCATGCGCAATGTCAACTTTCTTATTTAAAGAGATCTTTTTTTGAAATTTTAACCCTACCAGTAAAAATTTTTTTACTCGTAGTTTTAACCGCAGATAGTTTTTGAAATTTGAACGAAACGTGTCGCATATTTTAAACATCAGGTGTGCGCATACTAAGTCTATTTGTAAAAGAATATTTATGTTATTAACTTATTTTCCTTTGTACAGGATGGTTTAAATTCTTGGTTTACTAGTGGGAGAAATACAATGTAAGGTTAAATGGGGGCAAAGTTACCCCTTTTTGTGAGTAAAAAACGCTTTTGAAATTTTTGAAATATCTTTGAAAATAACTGAAATATCACCGAAAAACTGAAAATGCCAAGTTTTGTTCTTATTTTCCCTAGCTCAAACCGTCGAAAAAAGATGGTTCTCGTTAGCACCTTCTATGGGAACTTATTTTTCGAATAATCTGAATCTGTTCGGAATTTCCATAGCCCGCTAGATGTAAAAGCTACAGGTTACTACTTTCTTATGGGCGTCATATTGGATTTTTAGAGTGAGATAGAGGACAAAAAAAGAAAAATGTTGTTAGCAGACTCTTTGTCTGTTTTTTTTTGGAAATTGTTTACTAATTTTACCTAGAATATTTTTGAATTACCTATGGTTACATTATCGGGAATCTCCTGCTGGAGAATTTTTTTTTTACTTTGGGACGCGAACCCAAACGTGAACGCGAAGGTGAATGCGAAGCCGAACGTGAACGCAACCTCAAACGTGAACGCAAACCTTCTATTTCAGGTATCGTGGCTTCGAATCCCAAAGTCAATAAAAAAAATGGCTCCAGAAATTTAATCCTCCACGGGTCCAAGGTGGCGGTTCGGAAATAGCATCCAATATTGTGAGTTCAAAATGGCATCCAAGATCGCGGGATAACTACCGAAATACCCCGGGGCCAACTGCGAAAATAGCCCCGAGGCGCCAATTACCGAAATACGGCAACCTGTGCCATCTGCCGAAATCTCGCACCCTGGACCAGCTGCCAAATTTTGATTTTGCACCCCGGATCAACTGCCAAAATTTCACCGGGACCAAAGACCGGAATATTTTCCCACGGTCAAGTGCAGCAAATCTACTGCTTTCGTATCAAAATTGGTGCATTATAGCATTTTTTTCATTCAGAATTTGGATTTATTAGCAAGTACACGTTTTTGGTAAAGATATCAAAAATTTCACCGACGCGCCTACATGATGCAAAATGCAGCGCCATGGATGTTTTCATTTTTAATATTTGCGTTCGGACCGTCCGAGGGTTGAAATCGTAGTACTGATATCTATCTCATAGAAATTTTGCTCGTTTTTACTATTATGTATTCCATTAATTGAATTTCAGAGAGGTTTTGAATGATAGTTAATTATTAAACAAAAATGAGCCGCCGGCGATGCATTAAAAATTGAGTTTGTCCAAAATATGCTTTCACCAATTGTCGATTAAGAGTTATTGTAATTAGTGCAATTCAACTACAGTTAAATTCCAAGTTATTGTCAATCAAACAATAAATAAATTCAGAAAGTGCACTTTGTTGTATTTTAAAGCGAAAGCCCGCATCAAAGAAAAAATGTACTCCATTGTTATATACAATGTACAGGATGTTCCACTTAAACGTCTTAAACATGTACTAACACGGTATTACTAGTCACAAAAAGCTAAAATCAAAAATATACCTCGCTGCAAAGGGTGTCCCAAAGATAGATGGCGATTAATTTTTTTTATAAAAAAAAGCTTAAGAGGGCGCTCGTCTTTAGTTTCAATATGAAAAACAAGAGTGCTGTCAATTTATAAGATAAATTACACAGTATAATGAAAGGATTTCAGTTTCAAGTCAAAGAGATATTTTAAGCATGGTTCTTAAATTATAACCAGACCTTTCGAGTGCAATTAATTTTTTTTAATGTGTACAGTGAAATTATGCCCATTCATTGTGCATTAAAATTATGCCGTGCCATTCCATTATAATGCATTCTTTCGTCCACATGTGCTCAAATAAAAATAAACCATTAAATCGGATTTTCACTCTCTGTCGTTGTGTCGAATACATGATTACAAAAACAGAATAAACACCTTTGCTTCTAGACGATACCAAATCAGAATTGCAATGAGCTTCCAGTTCTTGTTAAAACACTTGAATATGATTGTCGCCCGCTCCATCTCACTTCGTTTCACTTAAGGTTGTTTTTGTCTCGCATAGGGGCTGTTTAACCTCAACTTTCCAGATTTGAAAGCGGTGGTAGTAGTTCACAACGGTATATTATCTAAACAATTTTACCCTCGTCTCTTCAACCACTTGACTTTCTTCCAGGGTTATTTTCCATTAACCACACACTATAAGAAAAATTAAAACGTCGGCCGCTTTTGAGAATTCTGTTCTAAGGGTAGGTAGTGATAATGTAATAAAATATTTCAAAAAGCAGTAGGTTAACATGCCGTACACGCCGCGCTCATAAAGCTACTTTTACAACGTTGGCGAGGGTGGAATTGTAGGATCGGATCTTGTGTAATTTGATAGGACAAGAAGTAACAGGTGGCACACAGACTTGTTTAGAGGATTCAAGCTGGTCTCTTGTTGCAGCTATTTTTATTTTCTTAAGCTTGGGAATAACGTGTGAAGTTCAGATGATAATTAAATTATTCGTGGATCGAAACTCGATTGGTTCGCCATTTAATGTATCCCGTTTGTAAATCATCCTTGCACTCGATTTTAATGTTTTGTTTTAAAAATCCAGTTTGTTTATTTTAAGTCATTAGCACGAGCATTAGCATACTGTGTGGTGAAAAGTATCTTGGTGAGAAATGATGGGTTCACAAAAAACAAAACCGGACCTTTTTTTTAATTCTTCGGTGATGAATTTTTCAAAGACTTTACGCACGTATACAACAGCGTCATATTATGCAAATAATGTGAAGGAATCGGGAATCGTGTAGTTTTTCATAAATTACATTTTGGATAAGTACAGATCAAACACAAATTATGGCCCATTTTGCTCTCGAAGAGAAGAATAAACGCCAATGATACGTTTTAATTTATAAAATGTATTTTTCCTGAAATCAAATCTATTAAATGACAACTTACTTGATGAACTACACCACTTACATGCTTGGGATTGGTGTCATTCGATCAGAAATTATTTCATGTTTGTATTCTCTTTAAGGTATGAAATGTCCATAAGGGCTATTAAAATCGAAAAAAACAAATTTGAATGTGCACTCTTCGCCTCTTGCTCAAAAGCGGCTTACCGATTTTGTTTAAATTAAAATAGGAATAATTACATGGTATGTTCACTTTTAAGAAAAAAACTCACTGTATACGCTTTATGTATTGCGCAACAGTTTTTGCATAAAAAATTATCGTGTCTCAGATCCAGGGTGATGGCATAGGTAACGTTGTTACTATTGAAGATAGAGATTAGCTTAAACGCAATTTTTCAGTTTTGTGTGCTGACTAAAATTCCGGTTGCCCTATTTTAAAATCGTACTCGCTTGAAATTTTTAAACGCCGATTTGTAAACAATTCAAGAATACTAGTAAAATAAAAATTATGATTGCATTTTAGTCAAATGGGCTGGGCTAATCTTTAATTATGTAATAAGTAATTATTCTTTAGTCGAGCACAGGTTATCTTTCATCGCTTGATAAAGAATTAAAAAAAACACTATCATTTAACTATCTAAAAGTGCGATACAGCATCAATTGTGAAATATTGACTTTTTGCTTAACAATTGTTTTTGTATACTTATAAATGAAAATAACCATGCAGTGTAAAAATAATTTTACTAGTATTCTACCAAGGTAGAGAGTCTAGGATTATTTATTGCGGTCTCAGATACGAAAAAATTATAAAACCAAAAAGTGTCTAAACAAACCATAAAATTAAATTCTTCTTTTACAATCGACCAGTAGCGCACCGAAAAAAGTTCAGGAGTGGAAAATGGGACATGACCCCCAAAAAAAACACCCTGTAGATTCTCACTGCCATTAATGGGACCAATGATGTAAGCCTGTCGGTGTAACTTATTTTTCAAATTTGAGGGAAATATCTTAAAAACTGCAAGAGATATAAAGAAAAAACTTAAAAAATCTTGAAATTTTAACACCCTGTAGATCGGTAACGAATTGTTTGTGCACCTACATTTATATCATATAATCATAAAATAGGGCAAAGATTTAATATTTAGGAACACCCTGTATATTATTCTTTTTCGCTACTAATACTTGGAAGTCTTCGAAATTAACAGATTATATTGTTAAGAAAGTGAACGGTTTGATAAGAATTGTTTTTTTAAATAATTTTATGTCAATTAAGTGCGTGGAAATAAAAACAGGCGGTATTTTGTTCAGTGATTGGGCGTGTTCAGCGATATTCAGCACAGCTCTTTCTAAGATGTGTGAAGAACTCGCGGAAGAACTGTACAAGGAGCCTCCAAAACTCTAAATGCAATGGTAACATTTTATTAATGAGGGGCTAATTCCATATGTGCGACAGAAAGAAGGAAGGAGGAATGTATAGATGTGTGCAATGCGATCAGGGAAGTTGGCATTTAGCAATATGTACTTTTATTTATCATAATAATCATTCTATTTCACAGTTCAAGAGAAATGAGTTTTTACACCCTACCCATTGCGTACAATGAAATCAGCGCAGATTATGAACTTGGCATCAAACATCAAAGATGCAGAAAACCACCCAATATAGGGGTAGTGTAATTGGAAAAAGGAATTGGTGTGTGCTACTACTTACTTTCTGTTTTAAAAATATTACACAAATGTCAAAGAAATGATCATTAGACATTTTTCAAAGAATTTAAAGAAACCGTAAGAAAAATATTCCACCCTGTAGGTATGTCAACAAAAGAATCTATCGTACAACAAAAATATAATTTATTATGATCCTACTCGATTAGAAACGCAGAACAAACCATTGAATGACATTATATTAAATGTTAATAATTATCATGTCAATTCTTTCCTAGAAACAACGCATTGGCGCCTAAAACTGGCTCATGGTAATAAAGCAGACGCCACCACAAGCAATTTGTCCCGAAAATGGTAGTTTGTCAAAGCCTACGTTAGTTAAAAAAAATTAATTCACAGCCTTGAACACCAGTGTTTTTTTTCGCAATTACAAATTAATATTAAATATACGTGCAACTCTTGGTGCCACCGGCCATCTATAAATAGCAGCGATTGCGGTGTCTCATTTGAATATTCCTGCGATATAACGGGTTCTGTTAAAAAGTTGCTATTTAAATGAAGATAATAATTAATGCGCTAAACGGTCCATACTTTCAACAAAATTTATGCAGTCATAACAAGTTTAACCTTGTGTGAACTCACGCAAGTTTCGAAGCTAGAAGATGGAAAGAAAAATGAAGAGCAAGGGCACGAAACGAAACCACAATTCCAAGTCGAATTAAAATATCCGATTCAGATTTACCATAATTACTTTGCAATATAAACAGAATGGAAGAAAATTGCTAGCACAAATAAAGGAGCGCACCCGAATGGGTGAATTTCCCCACGAATCACGCACAATTGATAATATAATCATAATATCAGAGATCCATACATGATTGTGGCTCAGGCAACACGATCACAGGAAATTAAGAGAAAATCTGGGAAAATATAAGCAAGTTTTTAGGAAATTCGAGAAAATATTGTTCCAGGGAAATTTTGATGAAACCGTTTTGAAAACAGGAAGAAATTTTGCACAATTTGATTTCTTAGTACAATACAAATTTAAATGAACTATTCATAATGTTTAGGAAATCTTTGTTCCGTAAACTGTGTTGTGTCTTTGGAATAAAGAAAAAGTTAGCAAAAAAATCTTGTAGCTATGTTTCATATTAAAATTAGTTTTGAATTATGTTAGTTAAAACTAAAACTTTCAAATTGGATGTTTGTTTTGATCATTTGGGAAATGCTATCAGACAAATTTTTCATTTTTCAGATTGGTATTCTAGCCCGATTAGCTCGTTGTGCGCGGGTGCACCATCCTGTTGAAACCAACAGTTTCGAACTTTTAATACTTCTTTCGACAGCTACCATTTGAAATCTCGCCAGCAATATGGTCAAAACCTCTTTGTGGATATACACCGTCTATTCTGAAAGAGATATACTTTAAGAATTTACATTGGATGCGTTCAATTATATTTTTATGCTTATTATCATAAGTAAGTAGGGTACCAGATCAAATCACACTCGAGTTTGGATCGTACGAGTGACATAGCCCAGAGTAAACGACTTACAGTTTCTTATGATAAAGCCTAACACTCTAGAAGCTGAAACGCTATAACCTCTTATATGTTCAAGGAAGCGCAATCAGGAATCGAACGTTACTTCAAGATCCTTGATCGACGTTACACGGTTAAGGGCAGTAGAATCGTTTAAATAATTATAAATTAACGATGTTTTTTTCCTGCTGAAGGATACAACTTTACATTTGTTGCTATTTAGCTTTGTTTAATTTACACCGTTCGTGAACCACGCATAATTGGTTTTGAAGGGCGATACAATCCTCTAACAAAGTTACTTCAGTGTATATCTTCAGGTCATCAGAGAAAAGTAAGTGGCTACAGCCGGAGATGTCGTTAATGAATAATAAGAAAAAGAGCGGATCCAGGTTCGATCCTTGCGGAACTCCTGAACAGGCTTATAAGGTTTCCGATTTAAAACCATTGTATGTGACGAATTGGTATCGATTTGTTGGGCTACAGTATGTACTTTTTTTACGGGCCGTATAAAAAAATAAAGTTGATGATGATTTTTTCGAATCAAAACGTTGTATTGAAAATGTCTCAACCGAGGTCTCAACGCTATCTTGTAGAGCTCAAAAAGTGGCAATGAAAAAGTATATTGTTTTATAAGGAGTAAAAGTGTGACTTTTTGTGGCAAGTCTGAATGTTTGACGGCCGAACGTAGTGAGGCCGACAATTTCAGACGCGCCACAAAAAGTGCTTTTACTCCGAATAAAACATACAATTTTTTCCGCAAACGCTGTTCAAACGATAGAATTAAGGGAGTATTCCTAAAAAGATTGCAGCGCATCTGTTAAATGTTGAAAAATTTAAAACTAGATTGCTGTGGTTTGCGGTTGTTATGGTGAAAGAAAATTTTGACAATTCAACAAATTAATTATCGGGAACATTCAAAGCCCTTTTGAACTGTGCGTTTTTGGTAAGTACCCGAGTATCAAGTAGATAAAGTAGTAAAAGATATTGACCAATTTTTCTTGCAGGTTACATATTATGTCGGATTCCGAACTTAACTGTACGCCGCCAGACGTTCTTGCAATTGCCAAGACAGCTACGAACGATTTAATTCCAACGAAGTCAAGTAGAGTTTATAATCATGCTTATGAAAGATTTCTCACATGGTGCAATGAGAAAAACATTACAAACTATTCTGAAAATGTGCTACTAGCTTATTTTTGTGAATTGGCAACCAATCTAAAAATGAAGAGTTCAACAATGTGGTCTCAATATTCCATGATAAAAGCATTATTAAATCTTAAACATGGATTAGATATTAGCAAATATATGAAGCTACGTGCTTATTTGAAAAAGCAGAATGAAGGCTATACTCCCAAAAAATCAAAGGTATTCACAAAGGAACAGTTTGAAGATTTTTTAAACAATGCACCTGATGAGCAATATTTGGGGATTAAGGTTAGTTATAAAATACTTACCTAGGTATACCTGCATAAATACATTAAAGTTTTAAAATAATATATGCTATTTTCAGGTTGTTTTAGTAATAGGCGTATCAGGAGCATGTAGGTGCGATGAAATGGTGAATATGACAATAGACAATATAGAGGATTTAGGATCTGTTATTCATATAAAGATTCCTGATAGCAAAACTAAAAAGCCACGATCGTTTACAATTATTGGTGAAAAATACATAAATCTTTATAGAAAATATACTTCCTTGCGCCCCCCCGCTATGGAAAGCCGTCGATTTTTCTTGAAATTTCAAAACGGAAAATGTTATCGCATGGTCATGGGAATTCATACAATTAGTAATGTACCCAAAACAGTAGCAACTTTTTTAAAACTACCGGATTCAAAACTTTACACAGGCCATGCTTTAAGAAGAACTTCAGCTACATTGCTGGTGAATGGAGGAGCTGATATCACTTGTTTAAAGCGGCATGGAGGTTGGAGGTCGAGCACTGTGGCTGAAGGATACCTAGAAGATTCTTTGTCTAATAAAAA
Source organism: Photinus pyralis (assembly GCF_008802855.1). Taxonomy (NCBI): domain Eukaryota; kingdom Metazoa; phylum Arthropoda; class Insecta; order Coleoptera; family Lampyridae; genus Photinus; species Photinus pyralis. Next base: position 34,587,990 of record NW_022170249.1, read on the forward strand.
AGAAACCGCGAAAAAGATCTTAATGCCAAATTCTTCGTCATTGGGCCTGAATGCAGCTTCCGATGAGCGAAATTCGGTGGACGTTGATTTAACAGATGTTGAAACGAGTAAGAAGTCAAAGGAAATGTTATTGGCTAACTCATTCAACTCTACACAAAATTCTATTGAATTAGAAGTCAATAAATCAGGAAGTGTGTTAAATTTGTGCGGTGCAACTCTAAATAATTGTAATTTCACAATTAATATGTAATTATCGCTAATAAATCTCCAAAGTTCAACTACCTGATGATATTTACTGTCTGTCATGTCACTTTTTTCTCCGGCCGTGAGCGTACAAAAAAGTACTTTTTTGTACGCTCACGGCCGGAGAAAAAGTGGAGTCTGTGAAATCAAACTTCAACATTAAGAACTGACATTAATAAAGTCGTCATTTTTTTACGTTTGCGGAAAAAAGCACTTAATCCCAAGCGAAACTGATAGTTGAGGTCTGCGTTTATCGATTTGCGATGAAATTCACGGAATTAAGTCACCCCTAAAGTGATGAAAAATTCATCACTAAGGTCTTGCCATTTGGAGTAGAACGCATAACATAAAATTATTTACTTTTTCCCCAAACGGTCCCCCCCGCAAATAAAAAAAAAATCACTGTGGGCTCTCATCGACTTGCAAGGGGATTAAAGGAATGAAATCAACCCCTAAAGCGGTTACTGTTTCATCAGAAGAGCATCTGGAATTACATTTGAATATGTATTCAGCTAATTTCACACCATATACATTAAAAATTAAGCTCTAGTCGAATCTTGTTTGTGAGTATTTCTAGATTATCATCAGGGAATGCGTAGTAGATTGTTTACAAGTAAAGAAAAGTGACAGTTTTGCAGCGAGTGAAAATAGTTGCCATTTCCTTTTATATCGAAAATAACACCACTTGAACATTTTCCATCCTTAAATTTGAATCCAAATATCGTAAATGTAGTTTTTTCCAGAGATTTTCGTCAATAAAACATCAGATCTCAGATTTATCATTCAGAAAGATTTTAATATTGAGATCAGAAAGTACCAAAAGTCTTGTTCTGGTCTAGTTTTGAAGATACTCGATATTCCCCACAATTTAAATGAATCCCTAATATTAAATTCAATTGCAATGCATTCATCTCACTATATGAAACGCGATTTATTATTGGTTGAAACGAAACATTTTGGTTATGGTGTATACTGATACTCTCAATAATTAAGATACGTAGGTACTTGTTCATAAGCATTAACGAGCATTTTTTGCCTTTGAAGTTGAAGATACTGATGTAATGAAATGCATTTGATATTCTAATGTGTGATATTCTACGTGGTAGGTAAAGAAATGTCAATGTGCCGGAAAACTACAGAATCGCTTTCTAACTTAATTTGTTTTTATACAATATTTTAATTTTACAATGTTTTGTGTAAATTGATATATCTATTATATTAATAAACCATTTTTGTATTATGATCAGCTTTTAATTTCAGATATGACGTATTCGGTATAGATACCTCTAGATCTAATATAATTTGAAATAGTATATTAAGTATGGAGAACGGTAAGGGATTTTTACCGTTCGAAGACAATTGTTTGGAGGAGGAGCGAAGCGACGACTCCAATTATTGTCTGAGAACGGTAACCCTTAACGTTCGACGTGCTTATAACATTTTTTGCGCGATCGAGATTAAAATTATAAATATGCACTAAATTAACGAGCAAAATAAATCGAAATGATCGAAGTGGTATGGTGTACATCACTAGGTATAACCAGTCAAAATTGAAATTAATAATTTCATAAAATTGTGCATGTGCCGATGTAGTTTGCTAGCTTTGCACTTCCTTTATGACTTTATGAGCGAGGTATTCCCCGGTGGCCGAATGGTATGTCGAAGATTCTTTACAGAACAAAATTGTAATTGGAATGTGTTAAGAAAAACGAAAGCGCATCTTCAAACACATTGATCTCTATTGCTTCAGGTTTAAATGAAGAACGTGTTCTTTCTATAGGAAACAACAGCACAAATTGTGGGTTTAATGTAACAATAATTAAAGACTAAATGTTATGTAAGACTGTTGATTTTGAACTGATTGTTTTTAAAAAGGCTTCGGTAAGTATTTTTGCTGTTCTGTTTATAGATCGGTAAGTAATTTTGGCGTCGTCGTAATCATAGCAACTGGTAAATTCTACGTACTGTCATGGAAACACACATGGTAAATAGTCAGAAATGACCAATCGCGCAAAAAATAAACTTTGGCATGTTAGAATTTCCAAATTAAATATGGGTCACGGCATAGAGGAAATACAATTTTCTTTATGATCACGGTATGAAGTGAAATACAAAAATTGGTAAATTATATACGTACAAAAGTCTATTTTGCTTTTATCCCTTTTATATAACTTTGTATTCGCTGTATCTTACTAAAACACCCTTTTAGGGTCAAGTGCTTTAATATTTACTGTATGATGTCTCTTATTAGGCGGTAATAAACAGGTTAGTGCACATTAAATAAATAGTTCATTAGTCCTACAAACAAACAGTCACACTCTTGAATAATAATATTTTTTAATGAAAAAAATCTTACTAACAAATATATTACTAAACATAAAAAGGCAGTAGGTAGGTATAGGAATATTTCAACTGATCATATTATAGTTTAGTTCCCAATAAATAGTTCAATTCCGAGTTCAATTCATATGGCTTATAAACAAAGGATCATACCTAAGTAATAATGTTATTGCAATATGAAAGACCATATTACGATTACCGATAAATACATTGTTACTAATGCTAAAAAGCGAATCGATGTAAGGGAGTTGAGAACGGTTGTAATATACGGGGTTTCTACCTGTAATGTGGTCAGGTGTCAGGTCATCTTATTTAATTTGTAGTATTAAAGAATAAAGACCATGCTGAACGCTGTCCCGAAACTAAATAGGTAGTGAACGACCGTACCGTAAGAGTCCTTTGATTAGGGTGAGCGCATGAATATCTACAACTTCTCAAGTTTTTTACATTCTTGGCTTAGTGGCTTTTAATTTTTTATTTACCTAAGAAATAAAACATAGCTATTATCCAAGAATACTTAATAAATTATTAGTTACTCTTTGCTGTTGCCATTGCTTTTTTTTATACAGGTCGGAATGAAATCGTAAAGACCACGCAACCCATATAACAGCATTGAATCTCGTCTAGACGAGAATTTCTCGACAAATTCATACTACAAGGGATCCATAAATAATTCTAGAAAAATTAACTTACCGGTCGCGGATCCTGTCGCAACAGCAGCGACACCAGCGGCAAGTTTGCCAACCTCCTGCAAAACCGGCGGGACAAGGCCTCTACTTGCACTCGTTTTAGAGATGCGTATAGGCGATAAATGTTTTATTAATTTTTTAGGTGCATTAAAACTTGAGTCACTCATTTTGCAACATTTTCGGCAAATACGTGCGGGATACTGACAACGTGCGCGCGTCCCAAAATTTACAACACGCATGCGTGTGCCACAAATCAATTGGATTTCCTTTTAGATGACAAATTAACGTCTACTTTGCACATAATTTGTGTTATAAATACGAAACGGATCCAACAGTTTTGCAGTAAGTGGGTTTATAATGATGGATATTCGATAAATTTAGTGATTAGGTGTGGCACATTCTTGAAATAGTTGTGGTAGAAACCAAGAGATGTCCGTAAGTTTTCGGAACCAGATAAAAAGATAAGAAAGGCATCCACTGGACTGCGCTCTACAGAAATCGTTTGTACTTTGTACACTCAGCGGAACAGTTTTCGATAATAGCAAGGCATGCTAACGATGTGTTTCGGTTTTGTCAAAATGTCAATTCCAAATTGGCAGAAAGTCAAATAGTGACTTTTCTCTATCGCTGAAAGTAGCAAACGCATTTCAGAAGGTAAAAAAGTGTCTGATAAACGTTATAGCAATAAGAGATAGGTATGTATTTCTGTCTCATTTTTGCCACCACCACCAAATGAAGTCGGCAACTTAATTAGAAATGGAATTATGGCATGGAGAGACGACGCTTGGAGTTTCAGTAATAATCTCCGACGGTATCAAACATCACATCATATCGTACGTCTTCGGCACACGCAAAAGTAGTAATTAGTGACAACGCGTTGATAATTAACAAAAATGAGCGGGAGTAAAAAACTAATGAAGCAGTACATTAAAGCGACCCTAAATATACTCCACCGTTTCATTGAACTGGTGGCGAGATTCATTTTTAAGTTAACTTATGGGACCACCGGACAAAAAATGCCCCCTATTAAGGATCTTATTTTATTGGAATCGGTCACATCCGTTGCGTATAAAATTAGAACAAGAAAAGTGAGTAAATTTTTTCTTTAATTTTTGAAACTAAGAAATTTGCTAAGCATTCCTTCTGCTCTTCTGCATGACCAGAAATAAACAAGCTCAACTTATTATTTCATTAGGTTTTCTGCACACCTACAAATTTGACAAAAGAAAGAAGGAAGCTATTCCGATGTGTAAAACGTAATTTAGACGTGTTATGCCTCGATCCCACCAAAAGGTAAAGGCAACAGAAGTATTTCCATTATTGATTGATTGGAATTTCGTAATTAAAAGAGGGAGAGCTAGAAATTTGCATATATCCTTGTTTTCACAGTGTATAAAAATGGACCGGAAAGTCTCGTGATATCGTGTTTTGTATTCAAGTAGGTATTCAAAGGTTGCTAAAATATGCTGTTAGCAAATACATTTACGCACAAAAGAATGTTTTACGGAATCGGTTGTAGTTGGGAACTACGTCCCCAAAGGTCCCGGTTTTTTCTCCTTTTCTCAACCGCAACGTATGAGGATGAGATTTAAAAAAATTATCTACGATTTTTCAATATAAAATTTCGTACATGTTCCCAAAATTCCTACTGCAAGATATAATTTTGCACTTCGCGTGGATCAGCGTCGGGAGTACAATCAAGGTTTTCGAACTGGTAAACATTTTAAGTTCACTGTCGTACCATTGAATAATTATTATTCAATGGTCGTATGCTACAGCTACGCACTACATAATTTTTTGCGCGCGTTCAGGTGCTCATACAGTAAATTTAAAAATTAGTCCTAGCCAAGAGTGGCCAACGGGCCTCCATTTTGCTACAAAAGAGTATTATTACAGATTGTTTCGTACATTTACATAAAATTGTGGTGTAAGGAAAAAAAGTTCCATGGGCAACATGTGAAAAAAGGACAAATGCACTATGTCGAACAAAAGAAAGGGATCAAGTGTAGGTAATTCCTTCTGCACATTAGGTACATTTTTACCACCCGCACGTTAGTAACGGGGTATTGCATTGCGGGGTAAAAAATTACTCACAACTTTTTGACTAAACGACTGAACCGATTGAGAGAATTGACTTCGACCATTGATTATTTGATTATATACTACTTCTACGAATTAATGAATTCCTAATTTCTCAAAACGCGTCTCCTTTGGCCACGAATGTACCTTCTTAAACGAATTGGTGGACAAACACAAGTGGGTACTAGTATAACGAAAGTTCATACTTGTTTCGAAAAAATCGGGTCCAATTGCGGTTGATCAATGTTCATCGAGAGAAATGTAACCGGGTAAGTAATATCAGATCCTACTGGAGAAAATAATAAACACCCTACCACTTCGATCATTTCGATTTAGTGCATATTTATATAATATGGTTGTATATTTTTAATTTCGATCGCGCAAAAAATGTTATAAGCAGGGTTACCGTTCTCAGACAATAATTGGCTCATTACATTTTATGGTGAGATCTTGGATTTTCACTTAAGTAAACAAGAGCTTGAAAATGAAAATACAATCTCTTAAACAACAGTTTAGTATAAAACAACTCCTTGTGCTTGCAATATTGTTGCTGTGGGAAAATGTCTTCACAAGATGTTCCTCTTGTTGCATTTTACTTGCTACATTTTTCAAGGGCGGCCCGGGATGTTGCCGTAAGACACGACGCTTCCGCCCCGAGTAGGGCACTCCGTAAGCGTACCTACGCACAACAACTGGACTTTTTGGACAGCAGTTTCTTGTATTTTTTTAATCAAGTCGAACTAAGACCTGAAGTTTTTTACGCTTGTACTGTTGTCCAAGTCTAAGTTTGTACGAGAAGTTGCTTGAGTATCACTTAGCACGCTATCAGCCTTGAGAGGTTTGTACTTACGGTACTTACCATGTGAATCAGGAGATCTATATAGTACTTGAATGGAAAAATTTTGCACTACTTGTAGATCAGGCAAGTGAGATCACTTAAAATTGTTTTTCGTCGACCTCTCGATAACAATATAAATTACTCCTTAGTGACGAGTACAATGATGAAACTTATTAATCGTTAGCAACCACTTATAC